>NC_135422.1:12541639-13141639 GCF_051991245.1 Festucalex cinctus | reverse complement strand
TGCTCAGTTACTGCTGAACTTAGTGTTTTTGATTTGATATTTTTACATTTATGTCCTATAAAAATATTTTCTTCTAATGTGCACCCTTACTCCCCCTCGTAGGTCCATCACCAAAACGGTGGTCAGCGCTGAGATACGCAAAGAAATCGCCGAAAACCAGAAGGTACCACTTCCTCTCACCGACAGCCTGCCACTGGCCACTTGAAAGCTGTTTCAAAAAGTCTGCCTATGGAGGCCAAATTTTACAAATGTCTCTTGTGTTGTCACCATGTTTGCACCACTAATAAACAAATCTTCCTTCTCATTTAACCAAAGCAGAGCGATTGAGAAAGAAATTACTGCCTTAATTTGAATGTTTAAGTGTCAGATGTTGACATTGATTCCAAATGTTATGGAATGTCAGACAAAATTAACATTTGACTGATGTGTTTGAACGCAACAGATCCAGGCCAGTGAAAAAAAAAAAATGTCTCATACAAACCATTATTGCACAGGACCTCTGCAATACCTTCTCTTTCGACTCCAAGGGGAAATATCTCAAAAGTAGGACTGCCTGCCTCCACTTTTATGAAGGGTTTATTATTTGAAGAAGTGTGGACACGTTTACCCGCGATGACATTTTCTCTGTCAACACGCTGTTTGAGCAGGACGCACAATATTTGTGCTCACGCGTCCGGTTGTAATTGAGGCACTCGCAATTTTGATGAAACTGGCGGCGTCGTCTCTCCCTAATGAGATTTAACTGGCGGCAGGCACTAACTTCCAGCAATGTCACGCAGGCAGTAATTAGCTTGTTTAACTCAGGGTTGGAATTTCTCAACTAACGGACTCTCGAGCAAAGCTGACAGTGCTTGTGTTGATTGTTGGATTCTGCTGTATTTTAATTTCTCACATGATTGAATGACTTAAAAAAATCCAAATGTTATTTTTTGACCATATCGCCCAGTCTGAAAATAAAAGTTGGATTTGACAGTGGGATTCCGTGTAAACGCACGTTACTTTATTTAGTGATTTCCTTGTCTTTCAGTTCTTCAAAGGAACGCTGGGGCTGCATCCGGGTGACTCGGCCCTGTTCATCAACGGGCTGCACATCGATCTGGACTCACAAGACATCTTCAGGTATTCACACATCATTAGTTACCAAAGAAACCAGCAGTTTTATCCCATGTAGCTATCTGTTTGCGCTGGGTTTACAAATGAGTGTGTCTAGTGAACCTAAGATGCATGTTTTTGGAATGGGGGCCCACGAAAGCCGAAAACAGAGACTCAAACCCGAAACCTCTTAACTGTGAGGCAGATGTGTTAACCACTACCTCCACCGTTTCTCACTTTAAAACAGATCCGTCACTGTCCGAACTTATAATGAGAGGACACTTTAGATTGTGTTTACAGGAAAATTCCTATCAATGCAAAGATGGAAAAAATTGTCTCTTTTTTTTCAAAGGAGAAAAAATATATATGTTCGAGAAAGAAACTTTAATGCAAAGACATTTTGCATCCCCCTTTCTCTCTCTGAACTGTCCCATGTTTGGTAGTGTGTTTGAGGTGCTGCGCAGCGAGGCGCAAGTGATGGACGGTCTGCGTTCGCTGCTCATCGACACGCCGTACATCCACGACATCCTCAAGCTCAACGTGCAGCCGTCGGACTCAGACTACGCCGTCGACATCCGCAACCCCGCCATCAGCGTAAGGGCCGGCCGACATCAAGCGCTCCGCAGATAACGCAAGCGCGTGTGTACATGTTGTCATTTGTGTTTTTAGTGGATTAACAACTTAGAGACAGACCATCGCTACAGCTCGTGGCCATATAATGTTCAAGAGTTGCTCAGACCCACCTTCCCGGGAGTGATCAGGCAGATCCGCAAGAACTTCCACAATCTGGTAGGACGCCGACGACGAACAAAGCTGGAGTGAATCCAATCTTAACACTGAATTTTGTTGTGGGTGTGCGTATGTGTAGGTGATCATTCTGGATCCGACTCAGGAGAACGCTGTGGAGCTGCTAAGTGTTGCAGAGATGTTCTATTCAAACAACATCCCACTCAGGTCATTGGTTTTAGTCAACCAAACAACATTGATTGATTTTTTTTTTTCTTTCTTTCTTTTCTTAATAAAATGTCCCCCCTGCCTATTCACATTTTTGTAGATTTTTTTGGGGGGAGCCATGTCTTCCATTGGGTTGCGGAAAAACTCCCCTTTTCTATATTTTGTGCTATTTTTGACGTGGCTTAAGATGGCGTCAAAGTCCTGTTTCATAGAAAAGCAGTACATGGTCAGTGGTCACCATCTTGTAGCCTAACCATATTAAAGTGTGTGGAGAAGCCTGATAATACTTTCTGAAAAGTAGCGGTTTGGTTTATATACGCAATTATATACCGTGTCAGAGGGACATAAATTATTTTTCCAATATTTGTGGCAGGGCTCAGTCCCTATTCCCTGGAATGAGAATATATTTCATTTATATCCTTATATTAATATAAATGCCATACTTATTACCATGCTTTAATTATTAAAAACGTTCAAGACAAAATTTTAGTAGATTATGAAGTGTATATGGAATGAAATGGAACAAGTTTATGATTCATTTATTATCCAAAATGGAAAGTGTAATATTTATTCCTCTATAATTACAATGACATTTTAGAGATATGAGCACCACACGACCAGGCCTTTTGGCATCAATTTATATGAAAATCAATTTCTGAGTTTAGTCAAGTATCGTACACTCCGTATCCCGATAAGAAACTTAACATAGCCTGTGTGTGTGTTTTGTAGGATCGGGCTTGTATTCGTGGTGTCGGACGAAGACAACATAGACGGAATGCAGGACGCGGGCGTGGCCCTGCTGCGGACTTACAACTACATCAGCGATGAAGTGGATAGCCACAACGCTTTCGAGGCGGTCATCTCAGTGAGTCCGATCCTCTGACCGTGAGACACGATCGCGTTGTTATCACCTCATCTTGTTCTGTTTTGATGTCGTCCTCAAGATGTTCAACCATGTCCCTCCGGGTGGCCGACTGACCGTCGCCAATGTGGTTAAAGTTCTGGAGAAGCGGTTCCCCTACGTGGAGGTCAGCAGCGTCCTGGGACCGGATTCCAACTACGACAACAACAGAAAGGTGAGACGATGATTTTCTTCATAATAAAATCCAGTTTGCTAGTTTGCTAATTTGCTATTTGTGTGCATGTTTGCAGGAAGGACGGGCGTACTATGAGCAGACGGGGGTGGGCCCATTACCGGTGGTCATGTACAACGGAATACCGTACCAGCGCGAGCACCTGGAGCCAGACGAACTGGAGACCATCACCATGCAGAAGATCCTGGAGACCACCTCCTTCTACCAGAGGGCCGTCTACCTGGTCAGTTGGAGCACATACAAGGACTGTATCGTTAGGGTTCCTTCAGATCTTTGAAAATTCTTAAAAACCGCTGACGCCATAGCAAAAAAAAATGTTATAAATCAATTTCCAAAATGCATAAGTAGGATTTTGTCTCGTATCTCAAAATAGATGATCATTCTTAAAGAATTAATTCACCGAATAACTCTTTGAGTATGTTTCAGCGTTGAACATAGTAGGTGCACATTTGAGTACAGGTGCTTTAATCCCGGTTATTCTGTAAGACAGTTGGCAGTTGCAACCTTGTAATTGAGACGCTGTTTGCTAATGATGTCTCCTAATGACTTGTTTTAATCTCCGATGTGCTGACTTGCAGTAAACTAATGAGATCGAATGCTGAGCTAACAGTCAGGGGACTGCGCCCGTTGCTGATTGGCTGACAACAAAGGAAGAAAAGAATTAGTTTTCTAGTTTGGAAGAAAGTTGAATTGAATGTTGGTGCCAAGGGAATGTGTGTTTTTTTTAACACCTTTTCTAATTCATAATAATTGATGTTCATTTGTGTAGGGCGAGCTGGGCACCGATCACGACGTTGTTGACTTCATCATGAACCAGCCCAACGTGGTCCCTCGCATCAACTCCCGAGTGCTGTCCACTGCCAGAACATACCTGGACCTCTCCGACACCAGTGAGTCCATTTTCAATAATCGTCCCTCAGTGTCATCAGGGAGCCGCTTGCAAAACCACCAACGTAATGTCCTGCCTTTTTTTTTTTCTTTTCTTCTCCCCACTTCTCCCTAGACAACCATTTTGTGGACGATTACGCTCGCTTCTCCACTCTGGACACACGGGAGAAGAGCACGGCTGTGGCCAACAGCATCAATTACATGACCAAGAAAGGTCAGCACTTTAAAAGGGGACTTTTTAGTGGCGTTTGAGAACCGCCCCAGTGAAGACGATTCAGTCACCTTCAAGCCCGAATGCTCCTCATGTAGTCTCCTCCTCTTTCCTTCTCCTCCGCTTCCTCTCCCGCTCCGTCCTCGCGTCTTAAAATGTTGCCCGCGCCAGCGCTGACCGCCACCAATCGGCATGGTAATCACCTCCTCATTATCCCCTGTAGTGCCACTTGTCCGTCCGCGCATCATCGCTCGCACATTGGCTCATTAGGCATGACATTGTCCATTTAGGCCTACCTGCTAATGTACTCAACTTTTAACTAACTTTTATCTTTTTCCTCCATCTTCACATAGGGAACATGGATAGTACTTGTTAAGTTGTTCCACGGCTTGTTGCGCTCTTGCCCACTGTACTTTTGAAATATCAAGAGATTGCATTTGCTCTGCCATTTTGTTAATTTATTTTTTATTTTTGTGAATTAATTCTTTTGGTTAATTATACCTTAAATAATTGGTTATTCATTAACTTAAGTTTGATAATATCGCTGGCGTTGGGCCAAAATCCTGTACCTGTAAAATAATCACTTTTCAGGAGACACCCAAAACAGCATTTTTGTTCAACCAATAACATTGCATCATTGAAGAAAGCAAGACATTTTCAACCATTTAGATTGGTCAGTCATTTTGAGAAATAACATCCACACATGTGGACTAAACAACACTAAATTATGGGAAAAAATCTGAAATTGACTGGCCCACCACCAGCGATGTGTAAAATTAATGAATTATGATTGAATTAATTCTAAACCTTATTTTAAAATGAGAATGATTTTTTTATGATGTTTAATCAAGTAATTTAATTACCAAAAATATTTTAGTAAATAATAGTAATTAGAATTGTTGGTAAATTAATTACTGTATGTGCTTTATTGTCACTAGGGTCATTTTCAAATAATTATATTGACCATTAATGAATATTAGATGACTAAAGTAAACAGTTTTATATGTTAAAATGTATGTATTTTTGTTGTATTTAATTACCCCCAAGGTAAATTAGGTCTATCTATAGTACATCTACATCCAACTATTTTTTTGTATTTATTTACCCCATCTATGAAATTTATATATAATAATATCTTGTGAACCAATTGTGTAACTTTTTCTTTTTTCTCCGCTGGCCAGATGATGGCTACATCCGGCCCGTGACCTTCTGGGTGGTGGGAGACTTCGATGCACCTTCAGGGCGTCGCCTCCTCTATGATGCCATCCGACACATGGTGACTTTATCCCATTTATCCTCAACATGACGGCTCATCTTCTTTATTTGACCTGTTTCATCAAATAAGAACAGAGACAAACACAAAAAAGCACAACCATTTTCCACGACAAGTTTCCCAGGTCTCCTGACGTGCCGTTTCTCACCGCTAACAGAAAACTAGTAACAACGTGCGACTTGGCGCGATCAGCAACCCGTCGGCCAAGCCGTCCGCCGAGTCGAGCCGCGTGACTCGCGCCATCTGGGCCGCCATGCAGACGCAGTCCGCCAACAACGCCAAGAACTTTATCACCAAGATGGCCAAAGAGGAAACGGCAGCAGCACTGCAGAAAGGAACCGATGTCACAGAGTTCGCTGTTGGGGTGAGTTCATCTCGCTCGTTTGTTTACACGTTGTGGCAATAAGTTAATACGGTGGTAACATGACTTTTGAGTGGCGTAACCTACGAGTTTTTTTACGACTTTTTTTTATATTTATTTATTTATTTATTTATTGATTGATTTATTTATTTATTCATTTATTTTTACTTAAGCAAGTAGGCATAAATGATTTAGAAAAATAAACCGATGGTGAATTCCCCCCCCCCCCCCCCCCCAGTATTATAATTTTAATTTAATATGCAATAATTTTTTTAAAGATGTAATTTCCGTTTAATATTTAACAAACAAAATAAATTAATCTGTATTACACTAAACTGTCTCATTTATTATACATAAATATTTTGGCCTTATAGATTAGAAATAGTAGTGCTAAAATAAAGGCAAATTAACCGTAAATTAATTTGAGTTTATTGATCTACTTCAGTTAGTTATTATTACTAATGGTGTCAAAATGAATTAATTATGATTGAATTAATTCTAACCTAATTTTTAAAATGCCAATGATTTTTTTTATAATGATTAATTAAATAATTTCATTGCCAAAAATATTTTGATTTCTAATTATAATTGCTGGTAAATTAAGTTCTGTTTTTAGGTTACACTTGTGCTAAAATAAAGGCAAATGGACCATAAATTAATTTGAAAGAGTTTATTCATCTACTTCAGTTAGTTAGTTATTTTTATTAGTG
The DNA here is from genome assembly GCF_051991245.1 of Festucalex cinctus. Lineage (NCBI taxonomy): Eukaryota > Metazoa > Chordata > Actinopteri > Syngnathiformes > Syngnathidae > Festucalex > Festucalex cinctus. The sequence continues at coordinate 13,135,056 of NC_135422.1, read as the reverse complement.
CTGTCAGTTAAAGAATTAAAGCTTTAACTCTGAAGTAACAGCCTTGTATCTGTATATGTTTAATTTCCAAACAAATTAAGTCTGTTCAAATAAATAAAATTTTAAACTATGTTCACCTCACCTGAACGAAAAATTCATGCTTGTGTCGTCAGTCTATATTTTGTGAATTTTTCCGTCAGGGGATGGATGTGTCATCGTTCAAGAGTGCATACGAGAGCCACAAATTTGACTTCCTGCTTTCCCACGCCGCCTACTGCCGAGACGTGCTCAAACTGAAGAAGGGCCAGCGAGCCGTCATCAGCAACGGACGAGTGAGTCCTTCTATTTTTTGGGATGGATTTGTTCCTCATTTAACCATTTTGCTTTTTCCTGCTGCAGATCATCGGCCCGCTGGAGGATGACGAGGTGTTCAACCAGGACGACTTCCTCCTGCTGGAGAGCATCATCCTCAAAACGTCGGGCGAGCGCATCAAAAGCAAAGTGCAGCAGTTTGGCATTGAGGAGGACAGGTAGATCACGTCTTTAGGGTTTTAACCTTCCTGTTTGGTGTATTTCTCTTTTGTTTTGTTTGTATTACTCTTGAAATGATCTCAATATAGATTAATGCTGGTTTTCTCTCAGGGCCAGCGACCTGGTAATGAAGGTGGACGCTCTGCTGTCATCGCAGCCCAAAGGAGAAGCGCGCATCGAGTATGGCTTTGCTGACGACCGCCACAGGTGAGCTTGTGGAGGGAAAAGCAAACAAACATAACAGTACTTCCCTGAAATGGACCAGATTGATGTTGCGCAACATCTAAGCACGTCTTTGTGCTTGTCGCCAGCGCTGTGAAGATCCGTCCCAAGGAGGGAGATGTTTACTTTGACGTCGTCGCCGTGGTGGATCCCGTCACGCGGGATACTCAGAAACTGGCTCCTTTCCTGATGGTAACGGACTTTACCCATCAACTGTCGACGTCTCGTGAACACCGTATGTCGTCTTCCCGCAGGTTCTGAAGCAACTGGTCAACGTCAATCTGCGCGTCTTCATGAACTGCCAGTCCAAACTGTCTGACATGCCTCTAAAGAGGTATGGCTAGCAACTCGGTCCCTCATTTTAGCATCATGTTGGTTAGCAGACAACACCAGTGGGCATTAATTAAGGAAGTACATTGTTAACTTGGAAAGAGAAAAAAAGTTGCACTTGTTAATTTTTTTCTTAATGCATTATTTGGCTCACAACAGGTCATACTTATTCATTTATTTATTTAACCTTAATTTGTTTACTTCTATTTTTTATTATTATTATTTGTTTTATTTTTATGATGATTTACTTTTTTATTTTTGCTATTTTTTTTTTAACTTTATTTATTTATTACCTTTATACATTACTTACTTTGGAACAGAATGGCGGCTTGACTTTTTTTTTTTTTTTTTTTTTTTTTTTTTTTTTTTTTTAAAGGATTGAACTTAAGTTTTATCTATTAGCAAGCTAACAACAAACTCGTTACTGACACTCTTCCTTCTGTTTTTTTTTTGTGTTTGTTTTCTTTTCTGGTGGGAATTAAAGTTCTTATGTGGCCTTTTCCAAGAACTACCTAAACACAGCATAACATTAATTTGCAAATAATATAAATTTATTGCTTACTTTGGAGGAGACAAAAGTTGTGCGCGCTAACAGCACTTTTTTTTTAGGGTTTGGTCTGACTATGTGATCGACCACATTCTCCACTAACAAACCAATGAAAGCGCACAATTTTTTTACGTTTCTCACCTTTGTTCAATTTTTAAGCCAATTTGTTTCACTGCGTCCTCTCCAGTTTTTACCGCTACGTGCTGGAGGCGGAGCTGGCGTTCCAGGCGGACGGCAGCTTCTCTCCGGGCCCCATGGCGCAGTTCCTGGACATGCCTCAGTCGCCGCTCTTCACCCTCAACCTCAACACTCCGGAGAGCTGGATGGTGGAGTCCGTGCGCACGCGCTACGACCTGGACAACATCTACCTGGAGGAGGTCGCGTCACGTTCATGACATGGCGTTGAGATTTTTACGCAGCGGCTCACAGAATGCTTGTTTTTGTGCGTCGATGCGGCAGGTGGAGAACGTGGTGGCGGCGCAGTACGAGCTGGAGCACCTCCTCCTGGAGGGTCACTGTTTCGACGTCAGCTCGGGCCAGCCGCCGCGCGGCCTTCAGTTCACGCTGGGCACCGCCTCCGAGCCCGTCATCGTGGACACCATCGTCATGGCAAACCTCGTACGCGGACGCGTCGCGAGCTTCTCGTCACGACCGCACAAATGTTTTTGACTGAATGTGTTGTTGCAGGGTTATTTCCAGCTCAAGGCCAATCCAGGTGCTTGGAACCTGAAGATGAGGAAAGGCAGATCTGATGAGATCTATAAGATTTACAGGTGATGCAGACATTTTTAAATATGTGTAGTACGAGTTGTTGTGAGTCGGGCTTACCCAAAATGCTAACATGCTAACAGTTGCTGTGCTGACGTGTAGCCTAGCAACATGACCGTTTCAAATGAGAAAAAGAAAAAGATGTTTGCAATTGGCAGTTGCAATCTGGCAGGATCGCAACCTGAGTGCAGCCTTTCCCTGTTTCCAGTCACGACGGCACGGACTCGCCGGAAGACTCTGACGACATCATCGTGGTCCTGAACAACTTCAAGAGCCGGATCATTAAAGTCAAGGTGAGTTTTGAGTGCAGTTAAACCGGCGCTGTCTCTTCTCACAGAATGATCACATTCACTCATTCATCCATGTACACTGTGGTGTGTGCGTGACCATCAGGTCCAGAAGAAAGCCGACAAGATCAACGAGGAGCTGCTGAGTGACAGCAGCGCCGAGGAGAACGACACCGGCTTCTGGAAGTCTCTGACCAGGTAAGACCAGAAGAGGGAAAACTTTGGGATTTTTAACAAGATCATTTGTACATGCGGTAAAAGATGTATTCATTATTCTTTAATATTAACACAATATTTCTTAAATACAAAATAAATGTCCATTTATGAAGTTTAGAAAAAAGCTAAATTGATACAAAAATGTAAATGCTGGATGAGCTGGATTGAAAGGGGAAGTCAACCCCCCCCCAAATGTTTGTTGATATGTTCTATACAGCACCACTAGTCTATATACAGTATTCCGGTTGATATTGCATTAGTGGAATAAAAGTTAAGCAGCAAAATCTAGCAGTTTTTATGTATCAGAAGGCGGCCATTTTGTCACTTGCTGTCCAGTGAAAATGACATCGCAGTTGCTCAGGTCAACCAATCACAGCGCAGCTTCAGAAAACAGGTGAGCTCTGATCGGTTGTTACCTGAGCATGAGCAACTGTGATGTCATCTTCAGTTGACAGCAAGTGGCAAAATGGCCGCCCCCTGAGATGGATCAAAACGGATGGATTTTGCTTAATTACTCATATTTCACAAATGTGATAGTAATCAAAATGTTATGTTTCATACTAGTGAGGTCACATATAACATTATTGTCAAGAAATGTTGAAGGTTGACTTCCACTTTAAGAACAGAGTGGGCTGTTTTCCCACCCCTGACGTACGCCAAGCAGTCCCAAAAAGCCAAAATATTCAGCTCAACCTTGAAACTATCCCCCTCCATTTCAGGGGCTTCACGGGCGGCGGGAAGACGGAGGAGGCCAAGCAGGATAAAGACGACGTCATCAACATCTTCTCTGTGGCCTCGGGTCACCTGTACGAGCGCTTCCTCAGGATCATGATGCTGTCGGTCCTGAAGAACACCAACACGCCCGTCAAGTTCTGGTTCCTCAAGAACTACCTGTCGCCAACCTTCAAGGTGGGGGCTCGTGCCCACCTCTGGCCGCCTTTCATATCGCACGCTAAGCTTGAAAGCCGCTCGCCGTCTTTGCCGCCCCCGTAGGAGTTCATCCCGCACATGGCCAAGAAGTACGGCTTCCAGTACGAGCTGGTGCAGTACAAGTGGCCTCGCTGGCTACACCAGCAGACGGAGAAGCAGAGAATCATCTGGGGCTACAAGATCCTCTTCCTGGATGTGCTCTTCCCGCTCGCTGTCGACAAGATCCTCTTTGTGGACGCAGATCAGGTCCTCACTATTTATCCATATACATTTATAGATTATATTTATCTATTTATTTATTTTCCTTTCAGATCGTGCGCACCGACCTGAAGGAGCTGCGGGACTTTGACCTGGAGGGGGCGCCGTACGGCTACACGCCTTTCTGCGAGAGCAGGCGGGAGATGGACGGATATCGATTCTGGAAGTCCGGCTACTGGGCCAGTCACCTGGCGGGACGCAAGTACCACATCAGGTACACGAGAACACAAAGACAAATATGAAAAATACACAAAAGGCAGACAAACCGAACAAAAACACAGACGCACGAACATGTGATCGCTACCTGACATGTGCTCTCCAGCGCCCTCTACGTTGTGGACCTGAAGAAGTTCCGCAAGATCGCAGCAGGGGATAGACTGCGGGGTCAGTACCAGGGTCTCAGCCAGGACCCCAACAGTCTGTCCAACCTGGATCAGGTGCACAACACGCACACACGTCTCCATTTTGTGTCTCCGCCTCCTCTTTTGTTTGTCTTCTCGCACTTGTTTTCATGGCAATGATACTGACAATATAGATTCCCAAAAGTCTTCTCCTTATTATTTTTTTATTATTATTAGGCTGTTATACAACCTGCAAACTGTGCAAACAAACTGTAAGTTAAACGGTTAAAAATAATACATTTAAAAAATATATATATACTTCATGACAAAAACTGTCGTTAGTTAAAAATATTTGTGCAGTTAAAGTGTCAGAAACAGCTTTAAAATTTCAGCTAAAATCCTGGAAGTAACATCACAATCAAAATGTACACCTTTTAATTTATTGTTTTTTTCTTTTTTGGCAAGGATCTTCCCAACAACATGATCCACCAAGTGCCCATCAAGTCTCTGCCTCAGGAGTGGTTGTGGTGTGAGACGTGGTGTGACAACGCCTCCAAGAAAAACGCCAAAACAATAGACCTGGTAAACTGCACGACAACAACACAAAGACACAAACAAACAAACACCATGAATTAAAACAAAAACAAACAAAAAAACAGATCTAAAGCTGACATAACAATCATCTGTGATGAAGGAAAAAGCAAAAAGCAGGCTGTCATACACTTGATGGCCACTGGAGGGCGCACTCGTTAACACATTAACTTCCATTCATCATGTGTCTTTGCCTGTGTGTGTTTGTAGTGTAACAACCCGATGACTAAGGAGCCCAAACTTCAGGCGGCCGTGCGCATCGTGTCCGAGTGGAGCGACTACGACCAGGAAGTCAAACGGCTGCAGACTCTCGTCCAACAAGAAGTCGCACACACGAACCCAACAGCAGAGTTGCCCAGCACAGGTACAATCTTAGAGTGATTGACTCTTTCCTATTAGACAAGGCTTACTAAATGAAGCTCCTCCCCACACTTCCAACATATAATTCTCTCAACTGTTTGTGCCTTTCAGACAGCCACACGGAGCTGTGAGGACGCCATCTTTTCTGGATGCCAAAGACGGCTCTGTTTCAAGAGCCGTTTTGTCTCCCTCCCGCCACAAAATGGCTTCCGCGCTCCCACTATCACGCCGTGTTTTGTTTCTCGGCACTTTTGCCCCGCACTTAAGTTGGGAGCGTCTTCGGCCTTCATGTGTGCTGTTTGCCAGAGTACCTGGAGAAAACTTCTCTCTAGATACTTCCGTATCCCCAGAAAGCATGCGTTAGCTTCATTGAACACTCAAAATTGGAAATAGTGGTTTTGTTTTCTATATGTGTCTTGCGATTGGCTGGCAACCAGTCCGTGGTGGAAGCCGCCTCTCACCCAAAGTCAGCTGGGATGGACTCCAGTGCGTGTACACGCGCAAATAAATGTCATTTGTGAATGTTAGTCCATTTAAATTCCATTTTTGTTGTCAATATGATGTTGTCCATGCCTGAAGACTTTTTTTTTTTTTTTTATGAAAAATTGTGATTTTATTTTTTATTTTATTTTTTTTTTTTTTTAATAGCAATTTGGTTATCTGCTGGGGCAAATGAGGATTTTTTTCAGAGTGCTGGCACAGAGGACAATTATAGTGGAATAATTCCTGTATGACTTTTTTTGGGGGGGGGGGGTCATATTTTTGTTTAATAAAAAAAACAAAAATCCCTAAAATGGTTGACGTGACATCTCATGTTTTGCTTTTTGTTTGATTGTATTTTCTCATCTCAAAATGAGCATTTTTTTTTTTAACGACCATGTATACAGTAAGACTTTTTTGGGGAATTTTTTTCTTTTTCTTTTTTTTTTTTCAGTGACAAATACCAGGAATTAAAAAAAAAAAAAAACGGTGACCACTGGTTTGTGAGAACAAGTCATTTAAAATGTTTAAATTTTAAACTTTAAATTCTGGATGTACCGTTCGACACACAATAACAAATTTGTCCTCTGGGTCGTTATTCGCTACGGCATTTATTATTTTAACTACTTAGTTAGCTGCGACCCGGAAGTTAAACACAGACCAGAAAAGGGAATGAGGAATTGTTTGGCTTGGCGTTTTGTTTAGCGGCACATGGCCCAAATTACATTATTAGGTAATTTTGATTGTTTATGTGCACAATAAAGGAATATTGTCTCCACGTTAGCTGCTGCCCGTTTACCTGCACGTCAGCTGAAGAAAAGTGGCGACGTGTTGTGAAAAGGTAACTCGTCGTGCATGGTCCTCTAAAAATATATCGCCGTTTTTCGCATATAATTTAAAAAAAAAAAAAAAAAAAAGCCTTACTATACGTGTTCGTTCTTTTATATATTGTAAAAAAAACAAAAACAAAAAAAACGCCTTACTATACATGGTCGTTTTTTATATATATATAATTAAACAAAACCAAAAAATGCCTTGCTGTACATGGTCGTTTATATAAATATTTTTTATATATAATAATAAAAAAGCCTTACTATACATTAGGGGTGTGAATTGCCTAGTACCTGACGATTCGATTCGTATCACGATTCACAGGTCACGATTCGATTCGATACCGATTAATCCCGATACGAATTTATAAATCGATTGTTGCGATTTTTTTTCATTCAAATTTAGAAAATACTAATCAGTAAGCTTGTAGAGTGTAAGATTTATATGAAAATGTATTATTTATTTATCTGAAATTTCAGTCTTATAGAGGTTGTAATCTGTTTCATGTTTGAACAGCATTAAAATAAAATATAAAGGCTTAATGTTCCGTTCATATAACATTCTTCCATGCTCAAGGTGTTGAATCCTAAAAAAAAAAAAAAAAAAAAAATCGATTCTGCCGATTATTGAATTGATTCGAGAATCTCGCGATGTAGTATCGCGATATATCGCCGAATCGATTTTTTTAACCCTACTATACATGGTCGTTTTTTATATTAATTTTTTTTTAAATGCCTTACTATACATTGTCGTTTTTTTATATAATACTAAAAACACCTTACTATACAGTCTTCATATAGATATAGATATATATAGATATAGATATAGATATATATATATATATATATATATATATATATATATATATATATATAGATATACAGATATAGATATATATATATATATATATATATAGATATAATTTAAAAAAAAAAGCCTTACTATACATGGTCGTTTTTTATTTATATATATATATATATATATATATATATATATATATATTATAATAAAAAAAAGAAAAGCCTTACTATAAATGGTCGGGTTTTTTTTATATAGTATAATAAAAACAAAAACAAAAAAAAACGCCTTACTATAGATGGTCGTTTTTATAAATAAATAAAAAATGCCTTACTATACATGGTCGGCTTTTTGTATATTATAGTAATAGTAATAACAATAATAATAATAATAATAAATACGCCTTACTATACATGGTTGTTTTTTAATATATTATAATAAAAAAAAAAAAAAAACGCCTTACTATACATGGTCGTTTTTATAAATAAATAAATAAATGCCTTACTATACATGGTCGGTTTTTTGTATGTTATAATAATAATAATAATAATAACAATAATAATAATAATAAATACGCCTTACTATACATGGCTGTTTTTTAATATATTATAATAAAAAAAAACAAAAAAAAACGCCTTACTATACATGGTCGTTTTTATAAAGAAATTTAAAAAAATGCCTTACTATACATGGTCGGCTTTTGTATATAATAATAATAATAATAATAATAATAAATATGCCTTACTATACATGGTTGTTTTTTAATATAATAATAATAAAAAAAAAAAAAAGCCTTACTATACATGGTCGTTTTTTATATATATTAATAATTTTTTTTAAATGCCTTACTATACGTTGTCGTTTTTTATATAATAATAATAGTAATAAAAACACCTTACTATACAGTATATATATATGTATGTATGTATATATGTATATATATATATATATATATACATATATACATATATATATAAAATTTAAAAAAAACTTTAAAAAAAACGCCTTACTATACATGGTCGTTTTTTAATATATTATAATAATAAATATGCCATACTATACAGGGTCGTTTTTTTATATAGTATAAAATAAAAAATAAAAAATAAATAAAATAAATAAATTAAAAACACACAAAAAAACGCCTTACTATATATACATGGTCGTTTTAGTTTTTTTAATATATTATAATTTCAAAAAAAAAACAAAAAACGCCTTGCTATACATGGTCGGTTTTTTTTTATAGTATAATGGAAAAAAAAAAAAAAAGCCTTTCTATACATGGTCGTTTTATATATAGTATAATAATAATAATAATAATTATAATAATAATAATAATAATAATAAACCGCCTTACTATACATGGTCATTTTTATAAATAAATTCTAAAAAAATGCCTTACTTTACCTGGTCGTTTTTTTTGTATATTATAATAATAATAATAATAATAATAATAACAATAATAATAATAATAATAATAAATACGCCTTACTATACATGGCTGTTTGTTAATATATTATAAAAAAAAAAATTAAAAAAATTAAAAAAACGCCTTACTATACATGGTCGGCTTTTTGTATATAATAATAATAATAATAATAATAATAATAAATATGCCTTACTATACATGGTTGTTTTTTAATATATTATAATAATAAAAAAAACAAAAACAAAACGCCTTACTATACATGGTCGTTTTTTATATACAATAATAATAATAAGTAAAAAAGCCTTACTATACATGGTCGTTTTTTATATATATTAATATTTTTTTTTAAATGCCTTACTATACATGGTCGTTTTTATAAATAAATTTAAAAAAATGCCTTATTATACATGGTCGGCTTTTTGTATATAATAATAATAATAATAATAATAATAATAATAATAAATATGCCTTACTATACATGGTTGTTTTTTAATATATTATAATAATAATAATAAACAAAAAAACAAAAAAAAACGCCTTACTATACATGGTCGGCTTTTTGTATATAATAATAATAATAATAATAATAATAATAATAATAAATATGCCTTACTATACATGGTTGTTTTTTTAATATATTATAATAATAATAAAAAAAAAAAAAAAAACGCCTTACTATACATGGTCGTTTTTTATATAGTATAATAATAATAATAATAAGTTAAAAAGCCTTACTATACATGGTCGTTTTTTATATAGTATAATAATAATAATAATAATAATAATAATAATAATAATAATAATAAAAAAAAGCCTTACTATACATGGTCATTTTTATAAATAAATTCTAAAAAATGCCTTACTTTACCTGGTCGTTTTTCTGTATCTAATAATAATAATAATAATAATAATAATAATAATAATAATAATAAATATGCCTTACTATACATGGTCGTTTTTTAAAATATTATAATAATAATTTCAAAAAAAAACACCTTACTATACGTGGTCGTTTTTTATATATATTAATAATTTTTTTTAAATGTATTTATAAAAACGACCATGTATAGTAAGGCAATGCCTTACTATACATGGTCGGCTTTTTGTATATAATAATAATAATAATAATAATAATAATAATAATAAATATGCCTTACTATACATGGTTGTTTTTTAATATATTATAATAATAATTAAAAAAAAACAAAAAAAAACGCCTTACTATACATGGTCGTTTTTTATATATATTATTATTTTTTTTTTAAAACGATAGGCTCGTTTTTATAAATAAATTTAAAAAAATGCCTTACTATACATGGTCGGCTTTTTGTATATAATAATAATAATAATAATAATAAATATTTCTTACTATACATGTTTTTTTTTTATATATATTATAATAATAATAATAATAATAAAAAAAACGCCTTACTATACATGGTCGTTTTTTATATAGTATAATAATAATAAGTAAAAAAGCCTTACTATACATGGGCGTTTTTTATATAGTATAATAATAATAATAATAATAATAATTATAATAATAATAATTTAAAAAAAAAACGCCTTACTATACATGGTCATTTTTATAAATAAATTCTAAAAAATGCCTTACTTTACCTGGTCGTTTTTCTGTATCTAATAATAATAATAATAATAATAATAATGATAATAATAATAATAATAATAATAATAATAATAAATATGCCTTACTATACATGGTCGTTTTTTAATATATTATAATAATAATTTCAAAAAAAAACACCTTACTATACGTGGTCGTTTTTTATATATATTAATAATTTTTTTTAAATGCCTTACTATACATGGTCGTTTTTATAAATACATTTAAAAAAATGCCTTACTATACATGGTCGGCTTTTTGTATATAATAATAATAATAATAATAATAATAATAATAATAAATATGCCTTACTATACATGGTTGTTTTTTAATATATTATAATAATAATTAAAAAAAAACAAAAAAAAACGCCTTACTATACATGGTCGTTTTTTATATATATTATTATTTTTTTTTTAAAACGATAGGCTCGTTTTTATAAATAAATTTAAAAAAATGCCTTACTATACATGGTCGGCTTTTTGTATATAATAATAATAATAATAATAATAAATATTTCTTACTATACATGTTTTTTTTTTTTTATATATTATAATAATAATAATAATAATAATAAAAAAACGCCTTACTATACATGGTCGTTTTTTATATAGTATAATAATAATAATAATAAGTAAAAAAGCCTTACTATACATGGGCGTTTTTTATATAGTATAATAATAATAATAATAATAATAATTATAATAATAATAATAATAAAAAAACGCCTTACTATACATGGTCATTTTTATAAATAAATTCTAAAAAATGCCTTACTTTACCTGGTCGTTTTTCTGTATCTAATAATAATAATAATAATAATAATAATAATAATGATAATAATAATAATAATAATAATAATAATAATAATAATAATAATAATAAATATGCCTTACTATACATGGTCGTTTTTTAATATATTATAATAATAATTAAAAAAAAAAAAACACCTTACTATACGTGGTCGTTTTTTATATATATTAATAAATTTTTTTAAATGCCTTACTATACATGGTCGTTTTTATAAATACATTTAAAAAAATGCCTTACTATACATGGTCGGCTTTTTGTATATAATAATAATAATAATAATAATAATAAATATGCCTTACTATACATGGTTGTTTTTTAATATATTATAATAATTAAAAAAAACAAAAAAAAAACGCCTTACTATACATGGTCGTTTTTTATATATATTAATTTTTTTTTTTTTAAACGATAGGCTCGTTTTTATAAATAAATTTTAAAAAATGCCTTACTATACATGGCCGGCTTTTTGTATATAATAATAATAATAATAATAATAATAAATATGCCTTACTATACATGGTTGTTTTTTTTAATATATTATAATAATAATTTAAAAAAAAAAAACACCTTACTATACATGGTAGTTTTTTATATAGTATAATAATAATAATAAGTAAAAAAGCCTTACTATACATGGTCGTTTTTTTTTATATTATAATAATAATAAATATGCCTTACTATCCAGAGTCGTTATATATATATATATATATATATATATATATATATATACTATAATAATAACAATAATAAATATGCCTAACTATACATGTTCGTTTTATTTTTTTTTTAAATATATTATAATAATAAAAAAAAACGCCTTGCTATACATGGTCGTTTTTTTATATAGTATAATGGAGAAAACAAAAACAAAACAAAAAACGCCTTGCTATACATGGTTGTTTTTTTTATATAGTATAATGGAGAGAAGAACTATACATGAATGAATGTTTCAGACTTTATTGTGATCCATTTGAAAAAAGGTTTTACAAAAAAAGTTAACATTCAATTTTTACACCAAAGTCTTTAAAAAAAAAATCATTTTAAAATAAGGTTTTGATACATTGAAATAAATTGTGCTAAGTGATGGCTTCTATAAACAATAAGATAATACATATGTAAATGAATGCTACAAACTTGAGGACAAACATGAGGAGTACACATGGAGGAAACAAAAACAATAAAAATAGCATGATTGTTTTGGAACTTTCAAGCACAAATGGCCAAACGATTTATTGCAAAAACGGAATTCCGCCTCGTATCTGGACTGGAATGTTTGCCGCTACGATTTGTTGCATCCGTCTGCCCCAATTTAATTTATCACATACACCAAAAAAATAAAATCAAAATTCTGTACAACAAAAAAAAAAAAACATGCAACTCCACATTCTGTAAGTTTTAACCTTTCATCCAGGGCGGGGAAAAAATGTTTGGCTGTTTTTTGTATTAAGCATCCCAAAAAATTAGGAGATGTATGTTTTTTGTTGGACTGATGAAAAAAGGGAAGCAAAAAGAAAAGCAGTGGAAAAAGCACACATTTTCAGTGAAATAAAAACATTGTGGAGAACATTCTGTCCTGGACACTCAAAGAAGCTGCACATTTTGTCCCCTCCCCCATTTACCACATTTAAAATTTTTCCAACACATTGTGGGAAGCTCACTTAGGATGAGTGTGTTAGCTTCGCAGGTGCAAAAATCTCTCCGTGGCGACCAGAAGTGATGGTCATGAACATTATCAGAAAACTTTTATTTTAGTGCACAACACAGTGAGGAAAAAAAAAGTGAGCGTTTTGCTTTTTTCTGTGATTTGGCATCATAAGCGCGCTTCCCAGATGTGTTGACCCATTTGTCACATTTAGACCAAGTCTACTTAGCATTAGCATGTTAGCCTAGCATACACAAAACCATGTCTGAGGCAACCAGAATTGATGATCTCATCCGGGAAAGAGCGTGACATGCAGTCTTGTGACAATACTGTACTTGGAAACGGTTTTATTGTAGTGCACAACTAAACGGGAGCTTTTGCATTAAGTGTTTTGAAGGCGACCTTAAGCACACTTCCCAAATGTGTTGACCCAACTTTTCACATTTTTACTTTTTCAAACACATTTTTGTGACGTCCTCTTAGCATTAGCATAGCATTTGCAAAACCATGTGTGAGGCAACCAGAAGTGCTGATCTCATCCGGGAAACGGTGTGGCATGTGTCTCGTGACACGACCATCATTGGATTTTTTTTTTAATTTTGGTGCATAACAAAAATATGGGGAAAAACGAGTGAGGTGTTGCATTAGATGTTTATATAGAGAATAAACCTTAACAATGACATAATAAGCGCACTTCCCAAATGTGTTAAACCACCCACTCATCACATTCACTTTTCCAACACAATTGGGGATGTGCACTTGGCATTAGCATGTTAGCCTAGCATTCGTAAAAACCATAACCGAGGCGACCAGAAGTGCTGGCCTCGTTTGGCGAACGATGTTTGCAAGTCTTGTGACATTGCTACTATCACTAAAACTTTCATTTGAGCGCACAATTAAAATGGTGAAGAAAAATGAGTGAGCTTTTGCATCGGGTGTTTTGTCGAATTGTACTAATAAGCGCACTTTCCAAACACGCCGGGGGAATCTTTCCGTGATGGATCTTTGTATTAAGAAAACAAACACATGCACCTCCTGCATTTTATACACAACTATGATACAAAATAAGGCATTTCCTTGTGTATATGTGTGTGTGCGCGTGTACATAGCAACCATTTTGAATGCTTCTGCCGGCCTATAAAAAAGACTGCAAAAACAAAGTCTGGATAACTCTTACTTAAAATATATATATTTGTCATATATATTTATATTCATATGTAAAAAAAAAAAAAAAAAAAAAAAAAAATCAGAAAGGAGATTAGAGGCGGTCCTTTGTGATAGGCCAGTTCTCTCACCCGTCCGCCATCCCGCCCTCATTCCAACACCTCGCCGGGCGCCACGGTGACCAGCTGCAGCGGCATCTCCTGATTGGCCACCAGGTTGTGGGCGGCGGCTGACTGCAGGATGAGCGTGGTGCCGTCGGCCGTGATGAGGGTGTCGGCGGGCAAGGGCGATGACGACGCGGCAGGCGCGCCGCCCTTTTTGTTCTGGTGAGTCTTTATGTGCTTGGCCAGGTGGTCGCTGCGCATGAAGCGCTTGGAGCACTCGCCACACACGAACTTCTTCTCACCTGGCGGGGATGGGGTCACAATTAGCAATGTTAGCTTAGCTGCAAATTTGAGCGGGAAGGAGGCAATTTTTTTTTGTTTGAATGGAACAAGATGGCGCCCGTGTCACCTGTGTGCGTCCTCCTGTGTCTCTGCAGCTCGTCGCTCCTGGTGAACCTCTTGCCGCAGTACATCCAGTTGCACACGAAGGGCCGCTCGCCGCTGTGCCAGCGGAGGTGGGCGCGTAGGTGCGACGTCTTGCCGTACACTTTGCCGCAGCCCACGATGTGGCAGATGTGGAGCTTCTTCTTACCCAGCCCGGAACCTCTGCGCATGTGCGGGAGACATGTTTATGTGTTACATTCTAAGTACCATTCGGAAAAAAAATAAATAAATAAATTGACAAATCATCCCTCTGGCCCACCTCTTACACCTGATCACGTCACTCATGTTCAATGTCAACAAATACAACATCAAATCGATAACATTTCGTTTTTAGGAAAGTTCCATAAGTCATGCTAGCGTGAAAAGAAACAAAACATGGAACCTACCATAAGGTCTCTTTTTTTTTTCATCATTAAAATAAAGTATATTTCTATCTGTTTCGGTTTTGCAGCAATTAGCATTAGAATAGAGCGAAGTTTCATCATTATTCACAAATCTGTTTAAAACAGTGGAGAAAACCGGTTGTTGCAACATGGCCCTGTTTGATCTCTTATACTCTGCTGCCACCTGCTGGCCGTCTTTGCAATAACTACCATTGCGTCAACCTTTTTCTGCAGTAGAGAGGCTGTATCAAAAGCCTTCTGTATGCTCTAGCAAAAAAAAAAACAACAACAACAACAACAACAACAACAACAAAAAACAACAACAACAAAAAAAAAAACGTATAAATATGTCTTTGGGATTGTGTCCTTGCTCACCTTCCTCCAGACTCTTTGCAGTTGGGGCAGGTGCAGGCCACCCGCCGCAGCCGCTTGCCCTCGCCGCTGGCAGCGTCCATGTCGTCGTCGACCGTCATCTGTACGCGCAGGTTGTTCAGGTCGCTGGGATTGAGCGTGGAGTCGCCGGCCAGGCGCCAATCCTCCGATTCGGGCTCCTCCTTGATTTGGATGCCTGCGGAGAAGAAGCACGCTTAGGAAGAAAATGCGGTAGGACGGTAAGGACCTTAACTCATTCACTCTCAGCCATTTTCACTGAAGCAACCCCCTTCACTCCCGGCTGTTTTACTGGATTTTGAATGATTTTGCAAGGCCCACAGAATATTGTGTTCTATTGCTATAAAAACATGGAACATACCAAAAGAAAGACTAGAGTCTCTTCTTTCATCAGGAATCAAACATATATTTCTATCTGTTTCCGTTTTGCAGCTATTAGCATTAGAATATAGCTAAGTTTCATCATTCACAAATCTGATTAAAACTGTGGTGAAAACAGCATTTTTTTTTTTAACATGGCCCTGGTTGATCTCTTATACTTTGCTGCCACCTGCTGGCCGTTTTTGTAATAACTACCATTGCTTCAACCATTCTCTTCAGTTCAGGGGCTGCATTAAAGCCTTTTGTATGCTCTAGCATAAAAAAACAAAACAAAACAAAAAAACTTATAAATACGTTTTTGGGACACTGGCAATATTTAAAATAGAACATATTTATACGTTTTTGGGAGCAAACGAGTTAAAAAGGAAATTCGCGAAAATATAGGAAAGGCAAGTTTTGGTTTCCCTTCTTTAGATTTACTTTATTTTTGTCCTGATACCAAACACGCTTTATTTATTTATTCATTTATTCATTTTTAGGGGGGTTAAAATGTTTGGTTTCATATTTCCAAAATCCAAATGAATGAGATGCATGTCGTACCGGCCGGGCTGTTGTTGTCAGCCTGCTGCGTGAATTGCACCCCGCTTTGCGTCAGCGAGTTGACGGTGACAGTCTGGAGGTTGGGTAGGCTGACCTGGCCCGCCTGGCCCAGTGGGAGCGTCTGCACGGGGGCCAAGGTCAGCTGCTGCGGCTGGACCTGTCCCTGAGGCAGCTGGAGTCCCTGAAGCGACTGGACACCCTGAACCTGCAAACACGGGACGCGCCTAAATATCATGCTCGGAGAACTTTCTCGTGGCGCCCGTGTCGCGCTTGCCCCACCTGGAACGTCTGCCACTGGATCTGCCCGGTGGGGCTGACCGTCTGGGCCTGGATGAGGAAGGTCCCCGGGTTGACCAGCTGGACGCTCTGAAGGGTCTGACCCGCCGCCGCGTTCAGGTCCTGGCCCGCCGCTGCCACCGGGGTCTGACCGTCGCCCGACAGCTGCAGGATAGGTTGCGAGAGGGTGGCAGTGGGGGCAGCGCTGGAGGACGGCACCTGCGCAAATTAAGTGAGAGGGAGGAAGATGGAGCACATGCTGTGTTCAGGGAAAAGGTGCATCGATTCATCCGATGATAGTACAATTTTTGTTAAAGGCATTTACGAATGAGTTAAGTGAGGTAAAATTGGGATTGGACTAGATAAGCAGTCGCTTCATCCTATTCCGTTTTGAACAGTAAGTCTTTTCTTTTGTAAATGAGTTTCTTTGGAAGTCATTATTAATGGGGAAGGAAAATGTTTTATAGTCATTTTAAATGTTTGAAATAAAAGTTGAAAGAAAGTTGATATTAACTCTTAAAGTCGGCAAAACTCAATTTGCCAATTGTGTGCTGTTGTTTTTGTTTTCACAATTTACAAAATAAGACAAAGATACATTAAAATATTTTTTTTTCCGTTACGGTTCCTCAAACGCTAAAAAACATTTATTTTTATTTTTATTTTTATTTATTTTATTTTTTTAACATGTTCACATTCAACATGCTTTCAAAATAGGGATATTTGGCATTTTGACAAATATCGGCATCGGCCATTTTTTGAATCTGAAGGCTGGTAATAATAAAGCTGGTATCTCAGTGAGCAGTGAATACTTGCGAACGTAGTGAATTTGGGGTTTTCATCAGGAATTGTAACATGTTGTAAGATGATGTAAGAAGTTTTTAGAAAATTTTATTTGCAGTAGAAATCTTTAGGGATCTATTTACTTCCTTTTGAATTTATTAATTAATTTTTTTAATTTAGCTTAACACATGCTAATGACCCTGGAAGCACACTGCAATTTTGTTATATTTTTTTTAAACAAATCTGACAATATAGTTTAAAAGAAAAATTTTATTTATTTATTTTTATTTATTTTTTTATTTTACTGCAAATGAATATCAGCTTGAAATATCGGTTATCGGCCTCCTTGACTACTAATAATTTGTATCCCTAACGGCCTTGAAAAAAACATATCGGTCTATCGCTATTTCAAAATGTCTTTCCCACAAGTAAACACTGCTTAGGAACATCTTTGCAACTTTTGCCGAACGAACCCTGATGAAAAGACAACAGTCGATAGATACGTGCACAAACACTCGGAAACGTTCACCCCCTCAGTGGGATATGAGCTTCACTGCAGCCTCCACTCATTTAAAAGTTTGAATGGGATTTTTTGGGGGGAGTGGGGGCATTTTACTTTTTGATTGGGTGGGGGAATTCATGTTCACATTTTTGTTGTTCATTAAAATAATTGATTGTTCATTGTTCAAGAAATGAAACTCAAGTTCTACTCAAATCTGTTAAAATGTCATGTTTTTTTTATAGACATTATGTTTGTATATGATAGTTTGTTTAAATGACCCCCAACTTCCAGTTAATTCTCAAAAATTCCCATAGAAAGTTTCCAAATTGGAACATTCCCCAGGTTTACTGGAAATTTTCCACTTTTTGAGAATGACGCAAATTTAACTCATTCCATGACCATACTCGTAACTCAAAACATGTCAAATCATCTTTCCCACTGAAATGAATGGAAATTACATTAATCCATTCCAGTTGTCAAGCAGTCAAATATTAAGAGGATATATTGGGCTCTATGGTTCATCAATTTTTACATTATATATCATGCAGACAAACAGGGCCAAATTAATCACTAAAATCAACCAGACCTACTGGAGCGTGCGCGCTGACCTGGATCTGCTGCAGGTGGGAATTAAAGTTCTCCGAGGATGATGAAGGGTCTGACACGCCGGCAGACATGGCCGTGGCTTGGGTCAGCACGCCCGTCCCGTCGATGGTGGCGGGGAGCTGCGACGGGGCGTCCGAGGTGGGCACGTACAGCTCCTGGCCGCCGTCGCCCCCCAACGTCAGTTTGCCGTCCTGCCCGGCGCTCTCCAGGGTCTGGCCGCTCATGATCAGCTGGCCCTCCGGCGTGACGCCCGTGGCAATGGGCACCGTCTGCGCCGCCGTCAGGCCCAGCGACTCCAGGTCCACGCTGTTGATGGGCACGAAGGTGATGTTGCCGGGCAGCCCCACGGGGTACGCCGAGCCCCCGGCCAGCGGAAGACCCTGGATTGGCTGCACCTGCCCCGCCTGCGTCAGGAGGTCCGTGGTGGCCGCCGCCGCCGCGCAGCTGATTCCAATGCCGCCTTGGCCGCCGTCCTGCAGGAGCTGGATCGGCCCCGTGCCGTCATCCAAGCCTTGCGTCTGGAAGCTCGCCAGCGTCCCGTCCACGTTTTGGATCTGAGGGATGACCTGAAATGAGGATTATTATTTTTTTTTTATTACAACTGATGTTCCCCCAAATTATTTCCACATACAAGTCAAATATCAACTTCATCTTACCTGATATTGGATGCCCGACACGCCATTGGCCGCCGCCTCGCCCCCAGGCGCAGTGACATAGATGGGCTGGCTGGGGAGACCCCCGAGAGGAAGCACATACTGCCCGTTGGACGTGACGATTCCACTGTTGGGATCATCCTTGGTGGCCGAGACGGGCGTTAACACCTCCCAGCGGTCTGATGCCGACAGCTGAATGGCAGACATGTCTGTCGTCTATGGAGGTGGAAGATTGGTGGTAAAATTGTGATTTTAACCAAAATCTTAATGTGTCAGAAAATATGCAATCTTATCCTAAAATCGTTCAGCTCTAGTAAAAGTGTTATATACTAGGACAGTCCCTGAAACTATGGTTGACAAAATTTCAAGGTGAGTAAGATCATTGTTTAAATCCATAAACACATCTTTACCTGTACACTAAAATTGAAAGAAGTTATTGATTTATTGACACTTTTTTTGCTTGCAGTTTCGAGGTCCTTCGTGATGTTACTATGACCCGCCAAAATGCCTCATTTTCCGTCACTTCCCATTTTTATTTAATTAATTTCATCAAATACAAATGCCTCTTAACTGTGCTAAGTTAACAGCGCTATATTTATTTATCAGTATGTATTTTAACAGTTTATGGAATGTTTGTACATTTTGTACTTTTTTATATGCATGTTTTAGTACCGAATCCGATCACCGATCACCAAATTAAACCACACAAACCTGTCAGCCATCTGCAAACTGTTTGGCTCTTGAATAATAATTTTGTAAACCTGGACCCTTCACTTTCTAGAATTATTTTAAGTTTACCAGCTCGTCATGATTATATGTTGTCTGTGTTTTGCAAGCTTTCCAATATATCACTCAGTATTCTGAAAATAAGAGTTAAGGGACGTTTGAAACTCTGATTCAACAACAGGGTTCCTACAACTTAAGGCTAGTTCAATTAAAGACTTTTAAATTACATAAAATTACCTTGACAGAGTTTACTTTCATGTCAGGTGCAATGTTACTACAGTACATAAATGAGATGTCTGCTTTTAAGAGTACTGGCTTAAAAAAAACAGTCACATCACTCTTTTGTTGGTTCCTTATTATGATTGCAAAATGTTGCCACGAATCATTTGATTTTTTATTTTTTTTGGCAAATGAGATACACAATCCTACATGTGTTAAGACTTATGAACGACTGGTTTAAGACCAATTAAGGAATTGTTTTTAAGATTCATGTATTCAATGCTTAATAAGACTTTTAGAAGCCCTTAACAACAACAAAAAAAGGTCACACCTTAAATATCTCGCCCCACTATTCCCTTTACAGAATTCTCCAGAATTTGATGCATTTTCACTCGTTTTAAAAAGTCATAACCTTCTTAATGTTTTACTTTACGTTTACTGTTTTATTTACATTTCTGAATGATCAATATAATCATTGGAATTGTCTTCAAAAGATGTCGAAATGTTGGTCTCCTGTTTATCACTTCCATCTTTGTAATTTTACACGTAGGCCTACTGGTGGCTAGCTGGCGAGCAGATTCGAACCCTTTGAAGTGAGACGCATGCGTGCCAACTACTAATCTACCATGCTGCCATAATGAAATCAAATTGGACATATGAGTATATTGTCACACTGTTTTTGTTTGTTTGTTTTTTTTACGCGAAAATGGCGAAAGCTCCGCTAGCTCACGTAATGGTGGCTAGCAGGCGAGTGGGGGGATGGGCGGGAAATGAACGCTACTGTTTTTGATTATGGACGCCGAAGCCGAGCGACATGATCTCGTCGGTGCCGTTCCTCCGGCCGCTCTTTTCGTCGCGGAGAGAGCACCCGAGCGACTGTCGCCGAACCTAGAGACGGCTTCTCAGCGTCCTCCCCACTATGGGCGGGTTTTAGCGTGCTAAGAAGTGGGTGGCCGTTGTGGAGAGTGGGGGGAACACAGGAAGTGTACTACGGCGTTTCACCCTCCTCCACCCTTCCCCACCCCCAATGGCATCAAAATTTCAAAACGTGTGAACTTCCACGCTCCTCAAAACACAACGCCGAACGCGAGCCAAGACGGAGGAAAACGAGGGCGACCAAATGTGGCGAGTTTACCTGCGTTTCCTGAAGAAAGTCGCTTTGACTGCTGTCCACGTCCGCGGACGCCATTTCTCCCTTGTTTCACTCGGTAATCTTCAACTCCCGTCGGGCTTTGAAAGCCCAGCAAAGCATCCCCCCTTCGCGAGTCTTGCTCGGTCCCCCCCTGGGAAAAAAAAAATCCTTTCCCTTATCCCCACTGAGCCGCAACTCCCGTCAACTTTGCAGGGACGCGACGGGACACGGACAACGGCTGTTTACAACTCCGTCGCTAGCCTGCTAGCTCGGCTGCTAGCTCACCATAGCCGAGCTAGTTAGCCGCCGAGAGAAGAGAAGAAGAAAAAAAAAAGCTTTAAAAAAGACGTACCTCCCGTCAATAAAAACTCACCGCCCGAGTCGCACGTCGATGCGTTAACTGTTTTAACAGTTTACATCCCGAACTGGGACGTTATTCAAAGCCGTTAAACTCCAAACATTATCATTTTATCATGGACGGGCTAATAGTGTTGATCGGCGAATTCGGGTCGATTTTTTCCTATTTTGATTGACGGTGCGGGAAACACAAAGGGGAGGGACTTAGCGAGGTCGACTGTGTAATTTGCATCGAATTACAGGACGTCCCACCTTTCTTCTTTGCAGCGATTGGCTAAAGGTGCCAGTTGGTCGACGCGTGATTGGCTATCGACGGATGTCAGTCGCTTTGAAAGGACGTATAGTTCCTGTTTGGGGGAGTTGGGAAAAGAACGAAGGGAACGTTTTTTATAATATATGTATAGATATAGTGAAAAACAAAACAAAAAACAACTTTCAAAAAATATATACTGTACACGGTTAATCGTTCACAATGGGCAACTTTACAGTAATTAGAGTCGACAGCAGGGGGCGGTGCTGCATAAATGTCAGCCTCCATGGATTATTCTGCATAATTCGTACTCTACAGTATTAAAGCAATATTAATCAGAATACCGTGTGTAGACTAGTACGGACTCAACATATTGCAGATATTTGACTTGTGCTTTATAGATACTTTTCACATAAGGATAGTTAGGTTACATTTTTACAAATCTTAATGAAATTAGATTCAAAATGTGTAAACCCCCACGTTCAAATGTAAACGAAAGAAAATGTGATTTGATATACTATACACTAACCTAACTACGTTAGTCATTAGTCGTTACGTCACTCTTCTCCAAAAACTGAAGCTCTAATCCATTCAGACTTAGGAAACACCATGCATAATAGTGCATTTAATTTATTTCATGGGATAAATAATGTAATGGTATTAACTTATCCATATATATATATATATATATATATATATATATATATATATATATATATATATATTCATTGACACCATTTTATTTTCCATTAAAAAAAAATATTAACCTGGGATGTTAGGCTTGACAAAAATACAGAAGAAATCATACGTCCAAGCAGATAACTATGTATTGTTAGCCTAAAAGCATAATTGCCTGTCCTTTTTGAACAATTTTGGAAATCAAGACAAAACAAATTCAACAGAGAACAGTCCAGTTGTCTCAATATAGCATTTGTGGATGACCATGACAAAGAAAAAGCTAAATGTTTTAATGAAAACCTAGACCTACCAGTATTTTAATGTTGGTCCTTATGGTGGTAGTTGGAGAGCTCAGCTAAGTATTTATTTTGTTTGTCAAAACATTTGAGAACCTCTGACTTGTGCAATTATGCTATTAGGCTAATGATAAGCAACAAGAACTCTGTACTGGGGTAACAGAAAAGTTTACACTGTAACTTGAAATGAGAACTTTAAAAAATGTCATCATGAAATCATGAGTGGGTTTTTGTCACATTTTATTGACGCGTGTGTATTGATAACTAGGTTGACATAGTTTTAGGGCAACATTGACAGTCCACATGATTCCGGAGCAGATTGAAGGCCTTCTGTGTGTGGTCAATAAAAAGCAAAGTGTGGATGGCATTCTCTTCTTTAAAAGTTATTCTTGACATTCTTATTTCTTCTTGGGCGCGTTGGGTGTGTTGAATTTAAAGAAGATGATGTCACCGTCCTCCACCACGTAGTTACGACCCTGTTGTCTGTATTTGCCTGCAGCCTATGGAAGAGGGTGGGGGGGGATGAAAATAGATTATCCATGATCAAAAGGACTTGTTTTTCTTATACCTTGTTGTAATCAATAAAACTGTCAACGTTGATTATTGACCCTAAAAAGAATCGTTTCTCCCGACATGACGTACCTTGGCTGCATTTTCGCTGCCCTCCTCTTTGAAGTCGACAAACTTCATCACCTCAGCCATGATGAAGCCCTTCTCGAAGTCGGTGTGAATCTTTCCGGCCGCATGTGGAGCTTTGCTGCCTTTCTGTTGGGTTCCAACGATTAAAAAAAAACTTAGGTTAATTTTGCATAAAAAAAAAAACCCAGATACAACCCTGGTAATAATAATAATAATAATAATATATATATATATATTAAACTTTTTCCAGCCAAATTATTTCCATGGATCAAAATTTGCAGTGGTTGCCATGGTTTTACCAATAATACATTTTTGTTTGTGTGTTTCTGTGCAAGCTTGAGAATCCATTGGTGTGTTTTTGCGTACATGCAAACTTTTTTGTGATATGCATTGGCGGTGCATTCTTTTTGGTACAGGCATTGCAGAAAGACCGAAAAAGCCCAAGAAAAAAAAACTCAACTTTGACACAAGCAGAGCTGAGGTGGTCATTCTGAAGGACACGCTTACCCTGACGGTCCACGCTCGCACCTCGTCCGGTCCCGCGGTGAAGAAGTACTCCAGCTGGAGTGCCGCGTAGCCTGTCTTGATTATTTTGGTCAGGACACTACAAGTAGACCAATTTTGACCAGGTTTATAATCGCAAATTAGTTTTTAGTGTGTTATTTTTCATGAAACGCTTCATTTTAGCTTAGTTTTTATTAAAAAAAAATATATATATATTAGAGAACGTATTTGTCAATGATGATGTCAACAAAAATGCATAATCAAATAAAAAAAAATCAATTCCCAAAAGATACACAAAACAATGTTCAAATAAACCACTCCGGGAAAACAAATGCCTCCTGCTCAATGCTACTCCCGGTGTCTTACAGGAAGTCACTCCGACCATTATTTCTACATGAATCACATGGATACGAACGCAATCACCCATCATTCAGGACTGATGGACGACTAAATGGTCCAATTAGAGGAAGCGTATGTCACCTCTGCGTTTTGTGCTCCTCGCAGTATTTTTTCTGCTCCTCCGGCTCCATGTCAAACAGCTTGGACTCCAAGGCTCCGCTGAGGGGGATGACCATGGAGCCCGGGTCGTGAGCGTCCACCCACTCCTTGATTTTAGCCAACCTCAGAGAAGAGAGGAGATGTGACTTACAACATGATACTCACCTCCACACAGTTTTCTAGAGCGCTTGTCTTCATAAGGGTCATGAGCCAGCTTCTTTGAGAAAGAAAAGTAGGGTGCACCCAGGACTAGTCGCCGCCAGCCAATCACAAATCACATTTAGACAATGGTCGGACCATTTAGTGTTTTCAGTGAACCTAATTTGGGAACATGCAAAGCAGCACGCAAGAGATGTTCCAATGGAGATTTGAAACCGGATCTCCTGACCGTGAGGCAGGCGTGCTAACCATACATGTGCGCAAACAAATACAAAAACACCCTAAAAAAAAAAAAACAAACACAAGATACAAAAAGCAGAATTAATCAAAGTTAGTGGTCGCTCGCACAACTCACAGTTCAGCCCCTTGGGGAGGTGCAACAGCACATTTTTGGAGAATATTTTTTGGTGGTATAGTGTCACTTATTGAAGAATGTTGGGGTTGTTCAAAAAAATTGTTTTTCGAGCAATTATAACGGGCATAAATTATATTGCACATGGATTTTTCCCTATTCACCCATGCTGGCTGGGGCACTATCCACTGTGTAAAAATAACTAAATACAGAAAAATAAAATTAAAATAAAATAAAGACAAAAAATCCAACACAAACGAAAACTATACACACAAAAACCACACACCCACACATTAACAATTAAAAACTGCACAAATAAAAACTAATACAAAAACCACAAAACAGACACAAACAAAAAAATAAATAAAACTAAATACTATTAACTAAATATTAAACAAAAAAAATAAACTTCACACGCACGAAAACAGGCACAAACTCACACAAAACAAAAAAAAACACACATGAACAAAAAAACATACTAAAAAAACCAACACAAAAAAATAAAACCACGTTCCCAAAACAAAACACCAATAAATAAATATTCAAACATACACACAAAAAACAACCTTACATACTGTATTTTAACAAAAAGCACACAAAAAACACGAACAATAAAATCACACATCCTAAACAAAGAAAAACTCACCCTTATTACTCACCCATAAACAATAACACATGAACATAAACACACAAAAATACAAACTCACTCAAAACAAAAACAAAAGTTGAACATATACAAGCACAGATATAAACACAATAAAAAAATAAAACCACATAACCCAAACAAACAAAAGAGACAAAAACTCACCCATACTCAAGCATACAACCAAAACAAAAGAGACTAACAAAAACCTACCAATAAATACACAAAAACACATTCAAAAACATGCAAGCTCACTCACCCAATACATACCACTTGTTCTTTTTCCGGATGTAATCTTTCTCGGAGAGGTTGACCAGGTAGATCATGGGCTTGGATGTGAGGAACAGGTACTTGTTCAGAACCTCGATCTGGAAAACAATTCAAGTGAGCAGCGCGCGACCGTCGCACAAGAACGCCGAGTCACTCGACGAGCGGGGCCGCCCACCTCTTTGTCATTCCAGTCGCGGCAGAATCGCACGTGTTTCTTCTCGTCCACCACCCAGTTCTTCACCTTCAACATGATGTCCTGAAGAGAGAAGGCGGTGGGTGACTTGTCTGTCAACTGCCTTCCGTCCGGAAGGACGACAACGGCGCAAAGGTCGTACGTATTCGGGTTTAAGCTTCTTGTCGTTGCCTCGGACCGCCGTCTTCTCCAGCTTGTCCAGGATGGGCGTGATCATTTCCTCGTCTTTGAGCCGCAGCTCCTCGTGGATGATTTCCATGTCCCGCACCGGGTCCACGTTGCCCTCCACGTGGATGATGTCCTCGTCGTCAAAGGCACCTGGAATAGAACAAAACACACAGAAGATGGTGGGGGAGACTACTGCATATTCAAAATAATATTGTTTTTTTTTTTGTTTTTTTTACTTTTAGATCTTTTTTTTTCCAAAGTACCATTTGCATTATTTATTCTCAAATGTGTTTCAATACATATCTTACACTTTTGTCATTTTTTTTGTATTTATTTATATTTTTAACTCATTTCTGAATCACCTTATAGTTGTATTTTCCATCTTAAATTGTTTTTGTCTCATAATTTAGTGTTCAGCAAATATTTTTATTTTTTTCCTAATTGTCCTCATTGTCTGACTATTATTGAATTTTCTTTATGCATTTTACATCTTTTAGTCTTTTTTTTTTTGTAGCATCCTTTATTTTTGTATTTTCCCATTTTAGACATTTGTGTATTTTGATGTAGCATTTATTTGTTCTAATATTTGCAATTTTAGTCATTTTTTAAAATATGAATATTCCATCAATTTCCATAACGTATTCCATGTAATATATTTTTGCATTTGTAGTACTTTTTTGTTAAAACACCTTTTGTATCATTTTCAATTTCAAACTTTTTTTTTTTTTTTGGTAACCACTATTTTTCCAATATTTTTGTACTAATGCTTTTGTTTGATACTTTCATCAACAATTTTATTTCAATTTGCTATCTATATTGGTCTAATATTTATTTTTACTATTTTCAGTATGATATTGTATCTTTTGTGGATTATTATATATTTGCATTTTCCCAAGATTTTTGTATATTAAAGATTTTTTTGCCTTATGTTTTGCTTTTTGAAAAGCATTTGTGTGCATTTTAACAAACATCCGTTTACATTTTAATCTTTTTTTAATTTTTTATTTTTTTTTTTCATTTACCACATTTGAATTTTTTTGGCTAAGACCGGTATTATTTATTTTTATTTTTTTGTATTTTACAAACATATTTTTCATTTAACTCGTGTTTTTTTGTTTAAATTTTGTCTAATAATTTGCATTATTATCCAAAACTTTTGTCGTAATATGATCTGAAACACATTTGTGTCTCCATTATTTGGGAATTTTTATTTTATTTATTTTTTTACCATTTTCATCTACCATTTGTGTATAATTTTCTAACTTGTGTCCAACACTTTCTAATATATTTATTTAATATTTCGTAGTATATGGAGCACTATTGCTATAGCTCTTGTTAGTGCCACAAAAAAGTGTTTGAGTTCAGCGCTCTGGTCTGCACCTGTGCGCTTCACTCAAGTTCTTGAGTCACAGCAGCTGCATGGGCAGACACACACGGACTCACGTGTCATGTGGAAGATGCCGTCACAGGCGCTGATGTGGGAGAGGAAGGCGTTCCCCAGCCCTTGTCCCGAGTGAGCACCCTTTACAAGTCCGGCGATGTCCACCACGTTAAGGAAAGCGGGAACCTTACTGAGGAGGAGACGGCAGCAGCAGTGGGGTCTCATCGGTGGTGTACAGTCAACCTTCACTTACTCACCAGAACAGAAGTAAAACTACTTCATTGTTATTGTTTTTTTTTTTTTTTTTTTAAATCAGCAGCGCTTTTGGGCGAACAATAATTCTCAAACAATTCAATGGGGTATATGCCACGGAAGAGGCGGGATGTGATTTTGCACATCAGTTTATTTCCTGTCCGGATTGCGAACGCGCAACCCAGGGGCACAAAGTCGGAACCACAAGTATTTTTGAAGCAGCCCACACGTCGCAAACCGAACCGGAAACAAACTGTTGTGCAAAAAACAGTCCCGCCTCTTCCGTGGCATATACCCCATTGTCGGTGTGACAAGTATACTCAATCTTTAATCTTCAGCTGTTATCCACCGCAAATAACGTTCTGTATAAAACCCACACAGACACACCTGGCTGGTTTATGATACTGGCAGAGGAAATCAAAGCGTTCATCCGGGACAGGCACTCTGCTCTCATTGGGGTCGATGGTGCAGAAGGGGAAGTTTTCGGCTGATGCTTGGCTTTTGGTTAACACGTTGAAGAAGGTGGATTTCCTGCAAACAAAATGTGTATTAACAACAAATACGCTTCACGTTGGCCCATTCGCACCTACCCGACATTTGGCAGTCCCACAATTCCGATTTTAAGCGACGTCCCAAAGCGTCCAATCAACTGGGCCGGCTTAGGTGCGTCTCCCTTCTTTGGAGGCATCTGCAAGAGTGGCGTCAGGTTACCATTCAGCCAGCCACGACACATTCCCATAAGCAATATCCCGACTTTTAATCGCTTCAAGAGACACTTTAATGCTACGTAGCTTTACGCTAGCTGTAATGAAAACGTGGAGCTGCTACACTCCCTCATTCAAACACGTTTTTATGCTATAGTTAGCAGGCAGCTAACATGGTGCCACTCCTGAATATGTCCGAACGAGTCGCAGAACGACTCTCAACGTGGACACCAAGCTTAGAGTTCAGGTTTCGAGTTTTACTGTGTAAACTATTTTCACGTGTACCTTTATATTTGTTTCTACGTGCCACACACTTCAGCGATAGGCGCTCTCACACGGACCACACGGCTGGGGAAAGAGCAGACAGGCTGCAGCGAGAGCTAAGCGGAAGTGTTTTGGCAAACGAGCTTTCCGATTGGCTGGTGCGAGACCGTAACGTTACGTCACAATCACTCGACGCGAATGTAACTTTTATAAGAAAATGAACACTGTAAACTGTGTAAAGCACTCTCACAATTTCTTATTTTCAAATTTGTCTAACAATTTATCTTAAAATTTTATCAACCCAACCCAACACAATCCACTCTCGAAAGATAATCCGCGATGGATTGACAGGTATGCGAGAGCGAGTGACTACGTCACCATCCAACTAAACTCAATTTTTTAAAACTTTATTCATAAAGCACTTTACTTAACCATTGCTGCGTAGTAAGAAAGTGATGTACATTGAGTAAAAAATCTTCATGCAATAACAAGGACATGTAAAACAAAAATTACTAACAGAATTAATGTATGTAAATAAAATAAATATAACCAAAATACAGCACACACCAGAGAAAAAAAAAAAGCAGTCACATTTTACCCAAGAAAATCCACTCTTGAAAGATTATTGGAACCGGTTTGACAAGGGTGTGCTTCGATTGGTTGGTTGGAACTTGGAGAGACATTTTCTTCTTAGCCTGGAATGTTCACTGAAACACTGGTTCACATTCTGTCCTGAAATTTCACACATTTTGTACAAATGTATCGTGATTTATTATTTATTGAACATATTACCTCTGGCCTAACACTACTAGTAAAAATTTTGTTTCTTCAATAATAGTTTAAAAAAAACAACACTA
Organism: Festucalex cinctus; assembly: GCF_051991245.1. Classification (NCBI taxonomy): domain Eukaryota; kingdom Metazoa; phylum Chordata; class Actinopteri; order Syngnathiformes; family Syngnathidae; genus Festucalex; species Festucalex cinctus. The sequence goes on along the minus strand of NC_135422.1, from coordinate 13,105,317 downwards.
AACTATGAGTACCTTTTAAAATCCAATACACGAGAAAGCAGTTAAGACTCACTTTATGCTCAACGTTTGTATTCAAATCTCCCTGGATCGTAAGTACTTAATTAAATTTACAGATATATTTAGATGTTATACTTCAGTATACCTTAATGAAAGGCTTCGAATCAAAACAAAGTACAGTACTTAGCATGTGTCATTTACCCCCAAATAATTGTCATGAACATGTGTACAGTATAAAAGGTAGGTGCAAAAGTCAGCAACATTATCATTAACATAGGCAAAATTATGTGAATTTTTCCCAACTGATACCGACTTTTGTATCCCCTGTATAATATGGCAATATTTGATTTAATTTGAACAGAGGTGGGTCAAAAGGCAGGGATTTTTGCATTTACGTATCTTTTGCCCTTAGAGAAGATCATTTGCATTACTGTTCTCCCATGGCACCCTTTTAGAGCAACGTGCAAACGAAAAACATACTCAAGACTGACGGCAATGCTTTCAACTTTTATTTGAAAATCCCTGACAAATGATGTCGCATACAAATCAGACCTCCAAAATACTGTATTTGAACAATTGCAGAAGGGACGCAAGCACATTTTACTGTAGTTTTAACTTCTATTCCAGAACATTGAGAAAACCTAATGGAAGCTCACCATGTCTTCAGAACTTGCTCTCGGAATTGTGTCCTTGCACTCAGAGTAACGTGGACAGATTTTATGACGGGGGAAGATGAACTGAACAAAAGTAAAGCAACTATATTCAAACCTAGCACATGTGAAGTGGACAAATCTTTTATTTATATATATATATATATTTAAAAAAACAAAAACAAAAAAACACACACACGCACCTGGACACCAAAATCACCTTTACTAAAAACAAAAACAAAAAAAACCCTTCTGTCTCCAAAGAACAAGTGCCCAAATTGCAGCAACAAAACTTTCAAAATCAGGAACGTTGTGTACATTATCCTCGGAATTGCTAAGCTTATTGTTTTCCCCCATGCATTTCAGTGTGTGTGTATGTATGCTGTGATCTACTCAAAACACCTAAAAAAAAAAAAAAAAAAAAAAAAAAAAAAAAAAAAAAAAAAAAAAAATCATGGACGACTCACTGCTCAGTAGTGACCTATGGGAAAGAAGGGGGAGAATTAAATGGTGATTCAGTCCATACATTATACCGATTTTCCTCAAATAGTGGCATTTACTTTCTAATATTTGTGCAGTTACAAAAAAAAGAAAAAAGAAAAAAAATGAAAAAAGAAAAAAAAAGTTAGCTTCCAGTACAGTACATTTGCCAATTTCTGTACAATTGTATTTATCATCAGTATGTATCTTTCAACATATTTTGATGTAATATATATATATATATATATATATATATATATATATATATATATATATATATATATATATATATATATATATACACACACACATATACATACATATACACACATATATACACATACATATATACACACATACACATATATATATATATATATATATACACACACATATACATACACACACACACACACACACACACACACACACACACACACACACATATATATATATATATATATATACACCCCCGCCCACACACACACACACATTTTGGCATTGGCAAAACTGAAGTCTCAATTGTATGAATTTGAAGATGCCACTGTCCACAGATAAAATGTATTTAAAAATAAAATGAATGCTTTCAAACAAGCTACCACCCACTACTTGAGGAAAATACAGTCGTGTGCCAATTAAAAGTTATCAGTGGCAAACGTACGTGGGGAGTAGGATCGTGATCTGGATCGAGAGCGGTACCCTCTACTGTAGTACGGTGATGGAGATCTTCGTCTGTTGGGCAAAATCAAAGCAATTCAATTATCAACCATCAATCGCATGCAGTTAACTGGATGCAAAATCTTACCTGTATGATCGGTACTCCCGGTCTTCATAACGATAGTAGTCCCGATCGTAACCTCGATCGTAACCTCTGTCGTAGCCTCGGTCGTAATCTCTCGACATGCGTCTTGATGAACCGCCTCCACTTCCTCCTCCTCCTCCTCCGCCGCCGCCGCCGCCTCCACCACTGAAAACGGAGTAAAAAAAAAAAATCGTAGTGACATGATAGGGGGAAAACAAAAAACAAAATTCCAACCAAGTGTGGTCATGTTGACACTCACTAAGTGGGTCGTCCCATGTAGATGCCAGGAGTGGGGGTGTGCGCTCGTTTGGTAATGGAGAAATCCACGCGGATTCGCCGGCCGTCCAGTTCCATTCCGTTAGCGTGCTCCTTGGCCTGAACACACGTGCTGGCGTTAACAAGTCACCCGACATTAACAGTGGACGCTCCAAAGCCAAAACAAATCCTAATAAAGCAATACTCGCCTCCTTGGAGTCCTCGTAGTTCTCAAAGTAGACAAAGGCGAAGCCCCTGGAGCGTCGGGACTGTTGGTCGTACACGATGTTGACGTCCGCCAGGGGGCCATACTTGGAGAACACCTCCCGCAGGTCCCGCTCGGTGGTATACAGGCTCAGGCCAAACACGCCCAGGCAGGTGTTTGGGTCAGGGTTGGCCTGTTGGCGGCAGGAGCAGAACTTCAGCAATAACATTCAACTTGTACCGTAAAAAAAAACAAACAAAAAAACTTTATCAACCCATGGGCTTGCCTCAATCTTAAAACATTTTCAGCTTGTTTGTGGCTATTTTGGGAAATGCACAAGCACAGGTAGGGGACAGTAAGGGTGGGAACCTCCGAGTACCTCATGATGCGATATGCGATACAAGGCTCATGATCATGATTATCTTACGATATGATACAGCAATTATCGATATATTGGTTAGATAATAAATCCAAGATAAAACTACGCAAGACGTAAAGTGATTTTTTTTTTCAACGGAAAAATAGCTTTTGTACCATCACTGCAACACAATATTAAAACTGTTGCCTTCTTCAGTGAGTACTTTAGTGTTTGTTTGTTTTTTGTTTTGTTTTTTTTACACAAATACAAATTTCTTTTGAGGGAACACTTTATGTGAACAAATGTGTGTCTTTCTTAAACACTATTGTCATGCAACATGTCAGTTATGGTACATAGTCAATCGTTTCATTTTATAAACTGACAATATTTTGGTGTAACATTGCAAAAGTAAATATATAAAATTACTTAAATTAAATTTAAATCAGACATGCGCCAGTAAAATTGCAGAAATGTTTTTTTTCCTCGATGTACCATTATGAGTGTAATGAAAATTGGATATGTGAGTATATGGATGTATTATTATTGTGTATGACTACGAATTTCATGTACATACGCTATTGACCAATGTACTTATGTGTTAAAGTGCAATTGTTTACACGGTTTTTTATTGAAATGTATTAATTTACTGTATTAATTATGAAATAAGTCAAAAGATACAAAGAATAAGGAGTAGGACTAGATACGTTTTTAACTTCTTCCTACTCCCTCTGAACATGTACCGTTGGGGGTGTTAAAAAAAATCGATTCGGCAATATATCGCAATACTACACACGCAATTCTCGAATCGATTTTTTAACATCCTTTTTTTGATGGAAAAAATATTCAACAAAATGTCTAACTTTCATACCTTAAGCATGGAAGAATGTTACATTAATGGAACATTAAGCCTTAATATTTTATTTCAATGCTGCTCAAACATGAAAAAAGTTACAACCTGTTTGTTAAATACAGTGGCTCACCGTTAGAAGACTGAAGTTTCTGATTAATAAATGATACATTTTCATACAATTCTAACAGTGTACATGTACAAGTTTACTGAATGGTATTTTCTAAATTTGAGTAAAAAATAAAAAAATCGCAACAATAGACTTGTAAATTCATATCGGGATTAATCGGTATCGAATCGAATCGTGATTTATGAATCGTGATACGGATCGAATCGTCAGGTACTAGGCAATTCACACCCCTATGTACCGTAAACTATCACAAATGATTAATCCAATGAAATCAATATTAAAATGCCTCAGAAATTGTGTGCTTCAAAAAGTCGAAACATGTTTTAAAATGTTAAAATTGAAGATAAATACACGTTTTTTCATAGAAACGTAAAACGCAAAACTGAGTCAGTTACTGGACAGATAAACACAAGTAAAAGTAAGATCATGAGTCTTCACCTGAAGAATTCTGTACATTTCCCTGACACTCTTATGAGGCACTCCCCCTAGTGGCCCGCCAAGTAATTGCTCTATAAGTAATGGACAATGGAGCCGTTATAGTGGCTGTATATTAACTACAAATATTGCGATACTTGCGTAAGTGCATCGATGGTCTATCGGAAGACAAAGTATAACAATTTATCGTGTTATTGATATATCGTTACACTCCTAATGGACAGTGTACATACTGTAGTTAAAAACTACAGAATAAAATGTTATTTTAGCTATTGTACTAAACTTGACAAGAAACGATGTGTAGTTACTTACCCTGTTGCCAATGTGCCTGCGGCGGTTGGACATGGGTGAGCGGCTGTGGCTCCTTCGCCGGCTGCCAGAGCGGCTTCGGGAACGGCGACGGCGAGAGCGGGAGCGAGAGCGGGAATAGTTCCTGCGCGAGCTCCGGTGGGAACGGGACCTAAGAAAATCGCATCAAGAATCAGCGCAACTGCGACACTGTTAGACATCAAATAGATTTATCTGATTAAAAGGGAATCATCGCAATTCATAAAATGCAGCCATGCACCAAGACTGTAACCCAACAAATGGCGTAAATTTCCATCGTTTACATTACTGTAAAACTTAATTCAAAGTACTAATTGTAGCAATGTGTGTTTCTGAACAAGGTGCAAATGTTTGAAGCTGCAATGGATTGAACTATACACCACACCTCATGATCAATGAGGTCACGCTTAAAAATATCAATACTTTAAAGACATGGTATCGCTTTTCATGATGACGTATCTGTGGAACATTCTGCAGTGCTGGCAACCCTTGTGAGGTCTTACCGAGATCTGGATTTGGATCTGGAGCGCGAGCGCGACCTGGACCTGGAATGCTGCGAACCCGCCTTGGAGCGTGCTGGCGAGCGGCTGGCAGATTTTGCCGATCGCTGTGGGGAAGAACTCCCCGAGCCAGACTGTGGCTCCTGCACAAACCGGACAGCAGAGTTAAAACAAAACAAGCCACAGCGGTGTCAAGAAAGAATGATACTAAATGTGTGACTCCACTCGCCCATAAAACCCTTTTAGGACTTTTTTCCCCCCCATTTAGATTAGCATATTTTTGTGGATGAAATACATATCAAATACATTAACAATGTACTTATTTAGCTGATATGTAGATTGAGATAAATGAGTGTGTGTGTGGGGGGGGGGCGCTAGCGAGTGAGTCACATAGGAGGCACATTTAACATGCATGATTTAGAGAAAGAAAAGAGAGTAGCAATATATAATAGGCTGTTAAGAAATTACTCCTACCCGGCCAAACTTCTGATCATAACTTCATAACTTCTTTTACTTCATAACTTCAAAACAACCCGTCATTTCTTCTTTCTTCTCTTTGACATTACGACGTCTTTTTTGCTCCTCTTCCCCAATTTTACCATCTGCCATTACAACACTAGTCGAGGGATCGGATCTTGAGCACTTCTTTTTTCCTGCTCCCAATACATTAGCATGCATCAACGGCATCGGCTTCAAACATTAACAACTTCGCATCTGAAACGTCTTCCACCTTTTTTTCTTTCTTCCAAACTCAACCTTGACAAAGAACAAACAAGGGGGGTGATAAGGCAAGTTGGTTGGTTTGTTTGCATTTAAATACCAAGAGTCATAAAGAAAACAACATTACCAGATAACAGCAACAATGCACAAAGGAGTATATTAGAGACCACACTGAAAGGAGCAAATACTACACAAATAAAGTAACGCTATGTTCTGAATTTTTTTTATGGTGAACTATAAATTAATCTATTATTAAAGCAACCCCCCCCAACAATCCATATGACGGAACACCATTAATCACAAAAAAAAAAGTTTAATATTTTACAAAAGTAATACAAAGTTTATGTCAATCAGCGTTGCGATAGATTACTTCCATTGGAGACCTTTTCGCACCATAGCCCATGACTCATGCTTTTCTCTACTGGTGCAATGCATCATGGGATACTACTACTACTACTACATTTTAAAGTGCATTGTGTGATATATAGGCTAAATTGTTTTAAAATCAAGTTTTGCTTAATCATGCTACAGTTTCCTGACCGTGGTCAGGGGACAAGCAAATCTTAACCCCCGCAACAATCGAATAAAGACAGATTGTGCTATATTAAACATAACATGTTTATGAGATGTGAAAGTATTATATTTTTTCCTGTGACTTTGAGCACTATGCATGAAAAGGATAGTTTAAAATTAATGTTTACATATTTTGAGACAATGTGGCCATTGTACAATTGGGGGTGGTGAGGGTGAAACAATACAAGGAGTCCAGTCTCTTCCTAATTTAAAAAACAATGGAAAAAAACCCGCAAAAATCTGGAAATAATATCAAATAAATAGTTAATGTGCAATTATTCGAATTTAGAAGACAAACATGATTATGGCCCAACGTCTTAAATGCAATGTGACTTATAAATACATAAATGTTGTAAATTACATCTTCAATTGTTTCTGTAATATGTTTTAATTTTGAGGGAAATTCCGGACTCCCTGTATTTCGTTAAACACGCTAATCTAAAAATTCCCACACGAACATGAACGCAACACCAAGACCGCCATTTTCTCGTACTTCGCTCGATTTTCTTTTCTTTTCTTTTCAGTGTCGCTCTAACTACTCCTTTGTCACAAGAAGATAATTATATAACAGAGCATTGCTGTAAAAAGAAAAACATTTACAGGCACAAATTCCACAATTTTAACTATAGCTTTTACTGTAGGCTACGTTAATGTCGGTTGAATGAAAGCATGGCTCAAGGCGTCGCGGCCTAGTCTTAGGACGACTGCTCGTTGTAGGCCGCATACTTTGGTTAAAAACACTATTAAGTTATACTTCAGAGAAAAAATAATAATTACACCAAAAAACAAGACATGCAATAATAAGACTTTTTTTTCACATCTCAGAAGACGCTTTGCCGCAACCACGACGGCTACACAAAGCTAACACAAGCGCTAGCACGCTAACGTTAAGCTTGGTGTCTTTTTTTTTTTTTCTTCTCCCCCGCTCGGTATTTTCGTTAAGAGTCAAACGAAACTCACCTTCTTGAACTCTTTCTCGGTGTCGCTCATGTTCGCGTCACGAGTGGCTTTTAAAAAAGCGAGCTAAATGTGCTCTAACGACTAACTCTGTATTTTTTTAAAACGCGCAAATGGTCTCAGGCTCAGCACCTCCGGTTGGTCGCTCAGAGGTGTGCAGTTGTGCACAAAAAGACAAGTGGGTCTAGCTCTTTTCCGGTTCTTGATTTTTCGAAATAAAATATTCCACTTCCGCCTGAAGGCTCCTAAAACAAAAGACATCGGAGAAAACAGTCACGGCACGCTTGCCTCCACTGAGCAAAACGATAAAAAAAAAAAAAAAAAAAGTGTGTAATACAGATTAACTCTTTGACTGCCACACGTTATAAAAACAAAAGAATATCCACAGTGCCAACCGCTTTTGAGCATTTTAACTCATCTTTCAAGGCAAAAAGATTGTTTGCCTTTACTATACAATGTGGCTACTAAATTAAAAGATCGCATTCCATTCATCGGAATTTTACTAATCATTATTAAACGTCTTTGGCAGTCAGAGTTAATTGTGTACCTTTAGTCATCGAGTGGAAGAACATTTGATTGTTCTGCCTGTTAACATATTTGACATATCCATCCATCCATTTTCTTGACTGCTTTACACGCACACACAAACAATGACGACACGTATACATAGGCTGTTTTATAAACTTTTATTTCGGGGGGCGGGGGGGGGAGAACTCAAAAATCACATTTTAAAGCATGAACTTAAACATGCACTTGTATACAGTAGTTTGCTATGCAGTAAATACTGTCTGTACACAGCTGTGCTGAACATCTCAGCAATTTATGAAACGGGAGCACAAAAATATATACTCTTTCAGTCATGTCATAAATAAATAAAAATTGTTTCACCATGCACGTTTGTCAACTTCTTTGGAGGTAATGCTCGAATAAATTAGTGTCCCGAATGAAAAGAAAAATAGAAGCGACCTTGCATGTAATATTTGAATCTGACACTGCTCGGTATATGAAGTCAGTCTCTTCAGTTTCAGTGTGAGGACATTGAAAGGCACTTGTGGCAGTACTTCAACACAAAAAAAATACAAAAGTCATCTTTCAACAACAACAACAAAAAAAGCAACACTGACACTTGTTTTTTGTGTCCAAATAATGTCTCCAATGAAAACTCAAGAGATTAAACAGGCAAATGCGTGCCAATATATTGTGCATGTTCACACTGGTAGTCTGTCCTTCATGGCTGTCTGATGGTGACCCGCTGAGCTCGCTATAGCAGTTTCTGATGCATGATTTCCCAAACCATCAGCTTCCGAAAAACAGGCATGTGCCACTGTAGAGAAAAGATATGTTGCTTTTAATGTAGCCCCTTCTTCCACAAATACACACTCCCTCTCACCCACAGTTGCACACACTATCCACCCTCTGCTCAACACACAGGTCCATGCTTGGCTAGCATACCTGTCGAAAGGTGAGGGGCCTTCCTTTAGCGATGTATTGGGCGTATTTACACGCAAACACGCCACAGTCGCTGCCATTCTTCTGCTGGGGAATTTCCTAGAAGAAAAAGGTTAGCATGAATGTTACATGTTTCCTCATGATGTTTTTTTAAAATTATTTATTTTATTGATTGAAGTGGATGAAGCACCCCATGAATTACAGTTTGAGGTCATATGGTATTTGGTTTTTACTATTTAAAAATGTTACAGCAATTAATTGGAGTAAGGTAGATTATTTGAGGAAATGCTATCATTGGGGTTAGCACGTCCGCCTCCCAGTACTGAGGACTCAGGTTCAAGTTCAGGCCTTCCTGGGTGGAGTTTGCATGTTCTCCCCATGCCTGCGTGGTTCTTCTCCGGGCACTCCGGTCTCCTCCCACATTCCAAAGACATGCATGGCAGGTTAATTGGGCGCTCCGAACTGTCCCTAGGCTTGTGAGTGTGAATGGTTGTTCGTCTCTGTGTGCCCTGCGATTGGCTGGCAACCAGTTCAGGGTGTACCCCGCCTACTGCCCATCGCCAGCTGAGATAGGCTCCAGCACCCCCTGCGACCCTAGTGCGGAGTAAGCGGTTCAGAAAATGGATGGTTGGATGGCATCATTGGGTTCCTTACAGTGGGCCGCATGCAGCTGATGGTCCACTTGGTGCTGTCCAGCTCTCTGCCTTTCTTTGCTCTGTGTTCCTCCTTCAGATAGAGGCTAGGGAAAGAAAAAAAAAAAAAAAACCCAGCAAACATTAAGAACCAGAAAATACAATTTCTCTACAAAGTGCATATGAACGCTGAAGACTGCAGACTTGTTGATGTGCGCGAGTTTGCTAAAACGTCTCCACTAATTGGGAATTTTCTTATGGGATTATGTTAAAATTGCAAATGCTTGGAATATAGCAAAAGGTAGCCTGAATGAACTGAACCACTGAGTCAAATTTGGAAATAAGAAGGATAAGAGAATTGAAATAATAATCAAAGAGCGAGAAGAAAGAGAGAGATGACAGCAAGAACTTACAGCAGTAGACTGCCAATGGAATCATGTCTTTGTCCCATCGAGTCATACAACTTCACTGTCTTTGCTTTCAAGTCTATCACCTGTGAAGCAAATCAAATCATGTTTTAAAAAAATATATACATACATTATTATCGCACGCAAACGTAATTCCAGGCTGATATTGTTGACTCACAGCTAAGGCCCAATGGACGCCCAGGTGCAGCGGGACCAGTAATAGGTCGCATTGGAAGATGTCCACGGCTTTGGTCCAGCGCTTGACGGCGGCATGCCCTCCGGCCTGCCCGCCTGGGGTGCCACGGAGCTTGGGGAAGAAGAAGGTGCTGAACGAGTACACCCGCCTTCCCGACGCCGTGTCGGTGCACTGCTCCATGACCAAGGAAAGGTAGAAGTTGATCACCTGTGCGCGGGAATAGTACTATGGTTGACAAAAACTACCAAAATAAACTAAATTGAAAAAAAAAAAAAAAAAAAAACATTTAAAAAATAAAAACGAGGGTGGTTAATTTTTTTTTTTTTTAACAAACTAGATTTGATGTTCTATAATTAAAGCAAAAAACTACATTCGTTTTCATCAATTATTTAATTAACTAATTTGCTCCCCAAAACGTATATAAATACATTTTATTTTATACGTTTTAGTGTCCCAAAGATGTATTTTTACGTTTTTTATGTTTGTTTTTTTTATGCTAGAGCATACAGAAGGCTTTGATGCAGCCTCAACTGCAATGAACGGTTGCAGAAATGGCCAGCAGGTGGCAGCAGAGCAAAGGAGATCAACCAGGGCCATGTTGGAAAAAAAGGTCAATTACTCACAATTTTAAATAGATTTGTGAAAAATGATTAAACTTAGCTGTATTGTAATGCTAATTGCTGCAAAATGAAAAAAGACAAATATACTTTTTTTTTTCCTGAAGAAAAAAAAAAAAAAAAAAAAAAAAAGAGACTTTATTCTTTCTTTTGGTAGGTTGCATGTTTTTATAGCAATAGAACACAATATTCTGTCTGCCTTGCAAAATCAGTCAAAATCCAGTAAAACAGCCGGGAGCGAACGGGATTGCTAATGTGAAAATGGCTGGGAGCAAATGAGTTAATGAGCTATTTATTTATGTATTTATTGATTTAAGTATTAGTGTGCGACCGTATGGAAGAAGGAATGTTGAATAGTTGTTCGAAATTATAGTTTATTTTAATTTATTGCAAAATACTTAGTGACTTTTTTATTTTTTATTTATTTTTTTTAAATCTTGCACCGGATAAATACACCATATACAAATGAGAAAAAAAAAAAAAAAAAAAAAAAAAACCTAAAAAAATACAAATAAAATAAAATAAAAAATACCCTGCTGTACACATTTTAATTTAAAAACTAAATTCAAATAAAGCATTTCCAAAAAATAAAAAAACCCTGCTGTGAACACAAATTAAAACTGAATTTAAATATTTTTAATTTTAACTTCCAGTGTGTAGTCCGCTCAACGTACACACTAAATACCTCGTCGTTGAGCCAGCCACCTTCCTGAAGAGTGGCCAAGTCTCTCTGCGTGATGCGCAGCTTGAACGCGGCACTCAAAACCAAGTTGGGGTCACTCTGAGCCAGAGCACTGCACACCTCAGTTGCCATCTCCTGCACAAACGCATCAAATACATTCCCTCGATTTAAGATCGCATGGTGTACTGACATAACAAAAATACAGAGATGTGAGTTCTGTTTCGGTTGATGGGAGATATGCCGACCTTAGTGAGTCGGGGGATATCATCCTCAGTGTGTCGCACGTGCGTGCGCGAGGCCGCCGGCGTCACTCGGTCCACTAGGCTGAGTCGAGTGGCAACTTGTGTGGAGAGGTCCAACTCAGCCACTGGCTTCTAAACAAGGGAGAATATCAATATTTACAAACAATGATAATATGAGGACTACACTTAACAGGAGGTCTTTTTATCCGGTTGTCCTAAAATAAGGCAAAATAACCTTTGCACATCTCCCATGTTGTCTGTCATCCGGTGTTACCGCGTAAGACTTGCTGAAAGGCAGGGCAGTCCATCTGGTTGAAAATAAAATGCATTAACAGCCATGGGTAGAACAGGAAGTTCCCAAAACAAATTATTTTTTTCCCCCTCATTTATCTGTTTTAACTCATTTGCTCTCAAAAATGTATAAATATGTTCTATTTTAAATATTACCAGTGTCCCAAAGACATATTTATGTTTCTTTTATGCTAGAGCATACAGAAGGCTTTGATGCAGCCTCTGAATTGAAGAGAACAGTTGAAACAACAGTAGTTATTACAAAAATGGCGATCAGGTGGCAACAAGCTTTTCCCCACCCCCACAGTTTTAAACAGATTTGTGAATAATGATGAAACTTGGCTATATTCTATTACTAATTGCTGCAAAACGGAAACAAGATAAAAATATAGGGGGGGTTTTCCCTGAGGAAAAAAGGGACTCTAAACTTTGTTTTGCTAGGTTTCATGTTTTTATAGCAATAGAACACAATATTCTGTAGGCCTTGTAAAATCAGTCCAAATCCAGTAAAACAGCGAAGGGTAACCTCTTCTGTGAAAATGGCTGGGAGTGAATGAGTTAATCTAAGGCTCTTGAACACAAACGTTTGCCCACCCCTGATATAAACTATCCCGGTATTAAAAAAAAAAAAAAGATAGATAGATAGATAGAGGCACCAACCTGCCCTTATTTATAGGTGCAATTCTCCGCGTGAGCACGCTGGGGCAAGCTGTTCCAACATAAACAACATTCATTAGCATAGTTTGTTGCTTTATGTGCGTATGAAAAATTAGTATAGTGAAGAAAAAAAATAATTACGGGTGTATGGCATCCTTTGGGGGGCTGACTCAAAGGGTTTCCTTGTCACTGTGTGTTCACCATGGGAGAGAAACATACTGCAAAAACAACCAGCAGCTAATTAGAAGCCTGACTGACAAGAATATTAAGAGAATATTCTCGTAGTTGTGTCACCCATAACATTATGCCTACGGAACTGTCATGTCTGTACTCTTACACCCACAAAAAAAAAAAAAAAAAAAAAAGCTCCAATAATGCAACACTGATATTTCACCAACCTGGCATAATTTCCAGACAGGTCCAGTAAGAGCAATTGGTGAAACGGTCATGTTTAACAAAAGGTGAACAACATTGAATTCAATAAACTACTCACGCGTTTGGTTTTGTTTGATTGAAAGGTAGCGGTTGGCTTTGGCCGTATTCCTTTACCATCTCCAGCAGGCGTCGGTAGTGCTCTTTGTCATTCTGCTTGATGGTCTACAAGAAAAAAAAAAAAAAAAAAGGAAACAGACACTAAATCTGCAGTTTATAGTTTATATACTGTAGTAGACCAATTGCGATCAATTCAGTGCCCTAAGAATGAATTGGACTGGATGAATGAGAATATTCACTTACCTCTTCCACGGTGAGACTGGGCTTGTAGCAGCGATTGTGTCCAAAGCCGTTGCAGCTAGTCTGCTTGGCGTTGGGCGTTCCCGCACTCACATCGGGCCGTGAAGGCAGCAGCTGGAGGGAGCCTCTCCTCTCAGAAAACCCTGTGGTTCCACTGTACAGATGAGATAAAGGAGTTTAGGACATCATTTCTGCTCCATTTGTCCCCCATCCCAAAGTGAATCTTGTCAAAATGAACCACTTGCCCAAATTTCTTGATTAAAGGAGGCAAGGAGCTCTGGAAAGGCTTGGGAGCAGCCCTATCGCTCATTCCAGTCCCTGGATTATCTGCGGAGAATGAACCAAATTAAAGCAGATTATACAGAGAGCAAAAAATAGCATGTTTGTTCATAATATAAAAATTGTCTTTACACACCCATTCTCCAGTCAGAGCTCATCAGCCACGGCGTGCGCAGCTCATCGATTCCCAGAGTGACAGACTGGATCAACACAGGAAAGGATGGTATTGAAAGCTATTTATTTTTCTACAAAAAGGCCCTTGTTGTGTAAATTCTACTAAAAAAGATGATTGACAACTGGCTGGTTTCTCACCCTTTGCTTACAGAAAAAGCACATGACAAAGACATTATTCGAAACAAGTTGTCGTCCTTTTTCCCCTTCTAGGATTTTATTTACTTCCTATTTTGTATTTAAAGAAATATCACTGCACAATCCCAAACAAAACCACGAGTATTTAATAACTATTTTCAGACAAATTAAGTGAAATCGGTGTTAGGTAAAACATAATGTGGTGCACCCTACATACTAACTAACTAACTAACTAACTAAATAAATAAATCCCCCAGGGCCTCACCTGAGTGTCCTTAAAGTGCTCGTGCTCGTTGGGGCTTGATAGCAGTGGTTTGCGCAACCGGAGCAGACTTGTGACCCCGGCCACGGTCTTCTTGACAAAATTTAGCACCACATCTAGTTTAAGAAAAAAAAATCAAACAGCCAGGTCATTTACAGAGTGGGATAAAAGAGCAACTTTTTTTTTTTTTTCGTACACAAACCTCGTCTTCGTATTTTTGCCGGAACCTGCTCGCTCCGGCCAACACTGTCTGCAGCATCAACACTGGGAGAGAAAAAATAAATTATAAAATCACAAATACGTGTTTACATGTTATGTATTACACTATCACCTGAATTGAGTTTGGGTTATATATTTTTTCACTGTGCAATACATTTAGACTATACTTTCTTATATATCGCTGTCAAAAATATAGCTGATATAGCTGTAAATATACTGTTCTAAATTACACAAACGCTATTGCAGCATATTTAGGCTACACGTGACACCACATGCTGATTCATGCTTAGATTTAAATTACATGTAATTAACCACGTGATGCTCCTGTGCTGTACTGTATTTGTTTCTACATTACGATGCCGAGTGAATATGCATCAACATCACTTCTGATTAATCTTATTGCACCCATCATGAACTCATCAAGTTGAGCTAACAAGCTAGCTAGCTAGGATAATGTATTGTAACGACACCCACAGAAGCAAAGTCAAGTTAGTCAGGGAAATATAACGATGACAGCCGGGTATTTTCTTATCGGTTGCTACTAACCTCTGGTAGTTCCTCTTGACCGGTCTGCCGTGGCTCTCTCGCCCCAGAGTTAGTGTGCTTGTCAGCTCACCTTTATTAGCTTGGCGGGCTTGCTCCGTGGCGGGCTCAAACAACGACAAGATTCCGTCAAATATCCATTCATACATCCCAGACAAATATGAAAAAATGGAAAGCGGGCCCTCTACACGGGCCAGGACGGTCTCTCTTCGTCTCAGGGTTGTGTCCAAACGGGAGAAAGAGGTGAACGACACAGTAATCAGAAGCACTGATCTGTATGTAAACTAGCTTAGCTTTTAGCTTGGCGTCACGATGTGCGCCAGGCCTATCTGGTTTCGTTTCACCAAGTGGGCGGGGTTAACTGTTTCAACATCGTAAAACGAGCGCACCTAAACACGTTGACGGCGTATAACGTCGAGAAGATTGGCTGAGGTTGAAATCTCGTGTCAAATTACGTAATTGTCAATAACGAAATTTTTTTTTTTTTTAAAGGAAACCCCATTAAGTGCATAGTGTGAGAGAATACAGTAGTTTGTAGTACTGTAGATAAAATACGATTAGAAAATCAAGTTCATATTTTAAACCTCTGGTAAATAAACCTATGGAAAGGAAGAAGTAAAAAGTGAGTAAGTAAAGAATGGAAGAATAATATATCGACGTAGGACCACAGTACGGTAGGAAAGAAGAAAGGGCGGAATGAAGGAAAGTGAGGGAGGAATGATGGCAGGAAAGATGGATGGAAGGAACATTTTCTTTTCTTCCTTAGTTCTGTTTTATGAATTCTAAATATAGTGTGCTTTTCTGGCAAGCATTTTGCAATCCTTTTGACATCCATTGTGGTGAGGAATGAAGAAGAGGATGGAAAGAGGATTTGGGACAGAGGAAGGATGCATGGAAGGATAACGCAAGGAAGTAAAGAGGAAGGATGTGAACGGTATGCAAACGTGAGGTTTTGATATCTTATAAAAAAAGACCATTCAGCTCAAGTCTGAAATCATATTTACAAATATTTATTACTACAACAATAGAAACATTTATATAAAATGGCCGGAAAAATGTACAACCAGCTGTACGGCTCAAGTACTTTTCAACACACAAATAACACATGACGTAGTAGATTTGGTGATGTACAACACCAATACAAAAAATACTCTATTAATATAATTGGTGGAAAACTCACTTGACTGACAATTTTCAGATACATAGAAAAAAAAATGTAGAAAAACTTGAAAAATCATTTGTGCACAAAATTACACGCTTTGTACATTGTATAAATTGCACTTTTGGGTTTTACATTGACAAGGCATAGACAGGTGCAAACATTGGAGACACTGACGGCATCAATCATCATTTCTTGGGGTCATGCTGGAGAAGAGAAGGACCTGGCAGAACAAAAAATACAGGAAAAAAATATTACACACATTGATACTTTGACTTACAAGTCTCCCAACAAGTTACAACTGTTTATTGACTTGAGTTGCAAACACAAATTTGAGCTATTTCTGTGCTTGAGAGACTTCACCACTAGATTAATGCAGCAAATTGTTAAACTTCCCGACACCATCAGTTCACGTTGGTGAACTCGCAGTAAAAGTACAGATGTGTTTTGTACTCACATTTTGCATTTATTCATTTAAAAAAAGGTATTTCATCTAATTTTTCCACCATTTAAAAAGAGAAAGAGAGAGAAAAAACAAAACAAAACAATGAGCGCTGAGAAGCAGATAGTGCCTGTTGTATTCAGAATGTAAACTGTGTTGTGACCCTCGTCACCGTAGTCTAGGCGGGAGACGCTAAGGATACTGGGAATTGTTGTTGTTCTTCGAGATACTATATGCATGAGAGATAAGCATGATGGCTGAATAAACGTCAACTAAAAGGCACAGCTTAGCGTCCTTATTTCTTGCAAAAAAGAACATTACAGTGCCCATTAAATTTAATCATGACATCACAGAAAAATATGAGCGAGGCTAGTGAAAAGGCAAAAACCATGTTGTAAAGATTAATAAATTCAACAAGAGTGAGGTGGGGGGGAGAT
This sequence comes from Festucalex cinctus, assembly GCF_051991245.1. Classification (NCBI taxonomy): domain Eukaryota; kingdom Metazoa; phylum Chordata; class Actinopteri; order Syngnathiformes; family Syngnathidae; genus Festucalex; species Festucalex cinctus. Next base: position 13,088,526 of record NC_135422.1, on the reverse strand, counting down.
ATGCATAAACTGGTTAATTCTTTCTTTCTGTTCCGTTGGCCCCGGCCTCTGCACACTCGTTTGAGGCGTAAGCCGATTCCCATATTTAGGAGAATACAATTTTGATTACAGATTAATTTAAAAAATATATAATGAATAAAACAACTGTGTTCGGTCCCTTAATATGAACAACAATAAAGATATAAATTACAGGCAAAACGTTTGACTGTTTTACAATACTTGTAATCATTTTTTTACTGTGAAAATCTGCCTTTTTTTTTTTTTTAATTCTTATGTTATGCTAATGCGTGTTTGTTGGAATCAGCAAACCTCTTTTTGAGATTAGCTCATTCTCTTGCAGACATTTTCACTGAAGCAACCCCCTTCGCTACCAGCTGTTTTACTGGATTTTGACTGATTTTGCAAGGCCCACAGAATATTGTGTTTCTATTACTATAAAAGCATGGAACCTACCAAAAGAAAGATTAGAGGCTCTTCTTTCCTCAGGAACAAAAAAGTTTTGCAGCAATTAGCATTAGAATATAGCTAAGTTTCATCATTATTCACAAATCTGTTTAGAACTGTGGGGTAATCAAGCTGTTTGCAATGTGGTGCTGGTTGATCTCATACTCTGCTGCCACCTGCTGGCCGTTTTTGTAATAACTACCATTGCTTCAACCGTTCTCTGCAGTTCAGAGGCTGCGTCAAAGCCTTCTTTATGCTCTAGCATAAAAAAAAAAACAACAACAACAAAAAATGTATAAATACGTCTTTGGGACACAATACATTTAAAATTTAACTTGTATGTTTTTGGGAGCAAATGAATTAAGGTTGGAGGTATGCTGGAGCCTACCACTGCTGACTCTGGCCGAGAGGGAAAGTACATTGTGAACTGGTTGCCAGCCAATCACATGGCACATATAAACAAACTCACATTCAAAACTGTGGACAATTTAGAGTCTTCAATTAACCTACCATGCATATTTTTGGTATGCGGAAGGACACCGGAGTACTCGGAGAAAACCCACGCAGGAACAGGGAGAGCATGAAAACTCCACAGAGGAAGGCCGCAGCCCAGATTCAAACACGTGATCCCTGAACTGTGAGGCGGATATGCTAACCCGTCAACCTCCGTGTCGCCTTCAAAGATCCATCCGCTGAAATAAGAGGAGACAAGTGGGGAAACGTGCTTGAACGTGAGCCCAACGACGGGCAGCAGCCATCCTGGGAGGTTCACGGGCGTCCACCCTCGCACTCACCTTGGCTGTGCAGGTAAAGAGGCGACAAGCAGCTCAGGTACAGCCACGTCCTGTTCTCCCGTAGCCAGCGCTGCCGATAGCCAATCATATCGGGGGAACAGGCCGCCTGTGAAGTCCATCCCATGATTCTGGGCTGGACTAAATGTGTCTGCTGTACTAGGTTGGGGGATAATAGAGCACATTTGCGGGTTGGGTGGGATTTGTTTACTTGTCAAGTTTGCTTTAATTTAAGTGCTGCGATCAGACCACACAGCATTTGGTCCAATATGTTAAGACTTTAGTGTAAAAAAGCGTGGTGGCCAATTAAATGTGATTTATCAACATTTTGGAAACTTTTGACCTCAAGTGTGTGCTTTGGAAATGCATGGAGTGGGTGTGACGGTTTGCATTTACATATTTTTTTTTATTGGACAAAAGGTACATTTTAAGAGGAAGTACTTATTGTCACATTTGTCAATAAAAAATATATTCATTTGAATTATTTCTGTGGAAGTTGATCAAGTCATTGATTAGGGCCCGACGTATTGATCGACTAGCCAATGTATGATCAGCAATATTAGCTCTTTTAAAATCTCGAAAATCTGTGAAGAAAAAAAAAAAAAAAAGGTGACTGTTTTTGTTTTCTTATTACAACCTACGACAAAGAATTATTTCGCCAATTTTTCTCTCTGTTCAACAAGTTAAATGCTATGATTGCTATCGGTGAAAGTATTGTAAAACAGTCAAATGTTTTGCCTGAAATTAATTTCTTTACTGTTTTATGGGACCAAGTAAGTATTGTGTTCATATTGTTTAAATTCATTTGCTAATTCATCTGTTATCAAAATTTTATTCTGACAAATGTCGAAATTGGGGGGCTTATTGTGAAAACCTCTTATTCATATTAGGGAGGGTAATAAATAAATAAATACATCGGAAATGTGCAAAAAATAAATAAATTAAAATAAAAAACTTGGACATTTAATTTTGGGTGTTATCCCAGCCCTCCACCAGCCGAGTACCAGATGTAGTGTACTGTTGTGACACAATGGATGTTTAATGTGTAAGGTTCAAGTTTGAACAGCTATAAAATCGGGATAATTTTCTTGAGTCACGACACAATACTTACAATAACCATAAAAGGCAACCACTTGTTTCTCTCGTCATTTATGCAAATTAACCACATGCTTGGATGCTAGGCCAGAACGATACTGTGTAGAATGATAATTTGTAAACATTTATTTCCATATCTCCCATAATGCGATAGATTACCTCCCGTGATTCAAACTCACAAAGCGTGTGCACCAAGAAAGGAAACCCATTGTTGACGCAACACCCGAATACGAATCCAACTGACTAAAATCCACCGGTGCCGGCTGCCTTGATGTAATACTCACCTGGCTTGGGACCGACCAGTCGCTGCTGGACCTTTTCCAGGTGATTGATGTATTCAATAAGGGATTTTTCTGGCTCTTGAGAAGTTGCTGCAGAGGCCGGAGTTGAGCTGGAGTAAGACCTACAAAAACAGAAGCAAGATCATCTGTTTATTGCTAGCCTACTAGCATAATTGTCAAATAATTTTTTTTTTTATTGTCACCAAAAAAAAAAAAAAAAAAAAGTCATGTGCTTGCTAAAAAATTGCAATTTAATTAGGCGTGTAATAATTGAAATTGTAATGAATTTCGATTCATTTCACAACCCTAATCAATATTACAATAAAATATTAGATTTCACATAAATGTCTTGGTCCTTTTTAGTAGACTTATGCTACAGTAAAGGCAAATGATATAGGAATTACTAGTAATATGAAAGACAGTTTATTTATTGACTTCAATTAGCAAGTCAAAGTGTTTGGTCGGCTAACAAGTCAGTTTATGAAACGTTCACTACAAATCTGCGCTAGTCAAAAACTTTGCTGTCAACCAGATGTACGCTGGTGCCTATTTACAAATTAGGAAAAAGTCTTTAAGTGTTGGATTTGGCAGATGTGGTGCAGTTTCTATGTGAGGGGAGCAGACCTGTTGTGAATTCTCAAGGGTGATTTGCTGGGCGCGACACGAGCAGACGCCGTCTCTCTATTAGGGGGAGACTCGGAATTCAAACGAGGCGGCTGCTGCTGCTGCTGCTCTCTTAAAACCTCCACTTTCAATCCTAGGATGGAAACAGAGTGAAACCCTACCGACACAAATACTACATACTATCTCCCTCTCTCTCTCTCGAAATGTGACACAAACACGCACGGCAGTGAAGTTGCGCATCTAAAAAAGCTGACCTGTAGCGTGGCCATTAGCGTTCACATACATAGGCAATTGTCTGATGGCTTTTTGCCACTTCCTGGTTAGGAACTTCATTCTGGCGAGAGAAACGTTTACTTTCAGTTTTATACGCATTAACACAATGTTAACTCTTCCTTTACCCCCCCCCATTTGATCCACACCTGGAGACAGCGATGACCACTCGTACCACCGACCGAAATCTTCCGAGGGGCCTCCGGGATGAGAGCGGCGGCGATGGTCGTACCCCCATGGTGGTGATCATGCACAGGGTGGCCTGCTGGCATGCCTCGAATCCTCCCAGCAGCATCAGGAGGTAGCGTTTCTGGTACACCAGAGCTTTCCGGAAGCTCTCGGCGCGAAGGTATCGCTCATATAAACGCTGCACCTGGAAAAAACAACAACAAATTGTTATTTTAATTCTTTCGTTGGATTTTATTACCCTTTTTGCTTGTATAAGGGCCATTTGGGCAGACAGTCTGTGCACTTTTGTTTCTTCTTTTATTGCACAGTTTTTTAAACTAACAAAAGTTCAGAATAAAACATCCCTTCCTTGTGATTTTTCCCCCCCCAGTTTGGCTGGACCATACAAAAAATAAACTATGCCCATGGAATACAGTCCTTTATGTAACATGAGTTCATGATTGTGTACATGCTCGATGCAAGGTATTGAAGCTTTGTGATCCTCACAGTTTTGATTGCTCTGCTGCCTGCCATCTTGTGGCATCCAAGAGACCCTTCTAGCTGACATCACTGCTCAGCTGCCGCTGCGCCTCCCTGAGGGCAAGCCTCCCATAACAAATGAAAGTAGAGAGCTTGATTTTCGGCGTTTTCGTTAAAAGGTGGGAATTATGTCAAATGTCACACTAGCTACAAAAAATGGAGTTGGTTGGAGGGCAAAGTGGAAGTTTAAGGTATGTTGTTTTTGGTTGAAACAGTATGTTGTCGATCACTACTTTCATGGTGTAAATGGTCATTCATTAAATTGTTTGTGTTCGGATATACTCGTCTTGCTGTATATCAAAGTATTCAAGCTATCTTAACTTGCTAGCTGATTAACAGGCCGCACGTTTACTACACGTTTCTCAGCAAAGATCAAGCCTGAGTTAAAGTGTTGTGATAATCTTGTTAAACCGTTACATTTTTGTTAAAAATTACTTGAATAATTATGCAAAAAAATAAAAAAATAAAATAAATGATTGTTTTACTAAAGATAATATGGCACATTCATCACGTCTGCCTGGAATTTACAATCAGAGGTTAATGTTATGACCCACTGTATATGAAAAAAAAGAGGAAAAACTACCTGATATAAAATGATTTGAGCATATCCTTGTACTTTCTGTGGGTGCAAAGCAGTTGCGTTAGTTAGTTTTGCGCTAACCACCGAGCTCGTCTTTCACTCCTCACTGTCTTCCGCCTGGTTTAGAAGAACTGCCGGCAGCTGAAAGAATGATCTTATCTCTCTTTGAACCATTAAAGCATCCGTAGGCTGCGCACAAGTTCACCATAGCATTGGTTGCTGATTTATCAACTGTTTGACCTATATTATAGGTCACACTGATTGCACTTAAACGTGACGTCACACAAGAAGGGCCTATTATAAAGTCCATTTCATTTCCTCCATTGGAGTGCAGTAAGCCATAAAACATCTTTCAGAAACTAAGAACATCACATTAAATTCATACATTGTCCAAAAATTGATTTAACATACACAAAAAGAAACAAAAACTAAACTGGCAGGTGTTTTACCTCAATAGTATGATTATTCAATCCAGTAGTTAAGACATTAAAAAGTACAGTTCTCACTCATGAATTTCAATTGGTCAATTTGATGTAAACAGCATTTTGTTATTTTAAAGTGCTGACAAAAATCCCCACACTTAAGAGGTTTCATTACAGTTGCAGTAATGCGCAAGAGAAAAAAAAAAAAAACAAGCCCACAGGCTTAAATTGATATTCAAATGCCGACAGAGCGCCAACCAACTGACCTTGTTGGGGGCCATTTTGTTGAGTGGTATATTTTCACTCTCCGTGGCCACTTTAGAGAGCTCATTCTCAGCGCGGTACAACTGGCGCTCCAGGCGGGTGACTTTATGTTTGAGGGCGGTCCTCTCTTGCCTCAGCGACGTCACACTATGCGTCAACTCGGCGTTCTCGCTCAGCATCTTCTCCAGCAGACCGGATGAGGCAGTGGACGTCATTTATAGAGAACAGAGAAAATGGATGATGTCATTAGTAAATACTAGAACAGTATATATCTACATTTATAGATGGGATGTCACGGGAGCCTATCGTAGAAGACTTTTGGAGAGAGCCGTTTCGTTTAGATTTAGTTTGACATTAAACGTCAACTAGGAGTGGCAATAGAAAGCTTGAAGAATCGGTCAGTATTTCTCAAAGTGTGAAGAAAAATGTGAAGTGAGATCAGTTCACTGCCACCAAAAAGTATTCCTACCTCAAGTTTGAGCTTGCAAGACAAAAAGCAAAAAAAAATAAAAAATCTAATTTGTGGTCAAATTTCTGATGGCATTGTGTTCTCTTACCTGCTGGCTATGTTGTGAGGCCTGGCCACCGGCGTTGGCAGCTTCCATCTGGCGGCGTTCGCCACTCCACCCTGACATCCTCTGAGCTGCCATGTTCCGCTCTTCTCTTTGGAGCTCGGCTAAAGTGCGTTGTAGCTCCTCCGCGCGTTGCCTGTCTTGCTGCCTCAGCAACTCCAAGTCTTGCTTCAGAGAAAGCAAAGAGAAAGAAGGTCAAGGGTCTATCCAATCATTTGGTTGTTGTTGAAAAGGGGCAGGAGTCCTCTGCACATTCCTACTGTACTGTTTTTGCATGTTTTTTTTTCAGTAGTAAAATCTAACTAAATATTTAACATACAACTATATATTGTGAGGCCATTCTTTGCGCAAGGATTCAATCTGATGTGCAAAAAAATGTGCAGCGCGGTGAAAACATCAGGAACTATCAATTTAAGTACGTAAATCTTAAAATTAGTGCCGTCACTATTGAATATTTAAAATCGATTATTCGACTAATCAGACTCATTTTAATTTTGCATTAAAATGTCTTATAAAAGCATTTTTCCCTGATTACTGTTTATTAACCAGTGATCGGTGTTTAATTCATACTTCATAAAATAAATAAATAAATAAATAAATATGCATAACCACTTACTTGCAAGGTCGAGCTAGTTTATAAAAGTGAGTGTTGCCATTTGGCTGTTATAGTTTAGTGATTATTTGTAGCAACTTTAATTCTTGCTCCGAAACGGACAATATGAGCAGAATCATTTACACGCCGTGATTATGACACTTTTGAAGGCCATATTGCTCAGATCTCATTTCTAGGCCACATTAACTCATTTGCTCCCAAAAACGTATAAATACGTTCTATTTTAAATATTACCAGCGTCCCAGAAACGCATTTATAAATTTTTGTTTTTTTTAATGCTAGTGCATACATAAGGCTTTGATGCAGCCTCTGAACTGAAGAGAACAGTTGAAGCAAAGGTGGTTGTTACAAAAGTGACCAGCAGGTGGCAGCAGAGTATAAAATATCAACCAGGGCCATGTTGCAACAAGCTGTTTTCCCCACAGTTTTAAACAAATTTGTTACCTATATTCTAATGCTAGTTGCTGCAAAACAGAAATAGATATTTTTTTCCTGATGATTCTTTTGGTAGGTTGCATGTTTTTATAGCAATAGAACACAATACTCTGTTGGCCTTGCAAAAATTAGTCAAAATCCAGTAAAACAGCCGGGAGCGAAGGTGGTTGCTTCAGTGAAAATGGCTGAGAGTGAATGAGTTAAACAACCCAATGAAAAACAATGACGACGCTACCAGTGCATGACGACGTAATCTTGTGTATCCTTTGATGACGGGCCTGTCATAATCCGAGAACCCCCTATACTGATCTTACCAGTTTGTTATTGGTTCTTTCGTGTTGTCTCTCCTTCTCCATCTGCTCCTGCCAGCTCTTTTGGCGCTCCCTCTCCCACTGCTCCTCCCGTTCCCTCTCCTTGTCCTTCAGCAGTTGCATCTTCTCCTTCAGATCACTGAGCTCCGTAGCCTGTGCCTCCAAAGCATAGTCAGTCTTCCTTTTCTGCTGCCTCAAAGCTTCCTCACGGCTCTTGTCCTGATCCAGCCTCCTCCTGCTCTCCAAGACCTCCACTCGCAGTTTGTCCGCCGAGGCGGCGAGCTCCTCCCCTCGTCTTCGCTCGTCCTCCAGCTCTGCGCGCATGTCGGAGATGAACTTCCTGTCTCGGGCAGCGTCGGCCTCGTGTCTGCGGTTGATGTCGGCCATTTGCTTGGAGCCGCGGTCTAGCGCTTCGTCGAGCGCCCGCTGCGAGTCGGCCAGCTTGGAGCGGATTTCTGCCAGGCGGGATTCCGATTGGGTCAGGAGGTGTTGGAGGCGGGCGTTCTCCTCGCGCTGGTCGGCCGAATGCTGGCGCTCGTCTTGGAGCGTCTTCTGCGAGTCGTCCAAATGCTTCTCCAGGAGAACGCTGCGGGACTGCTCGATCTGGAGCTCACGTCGCAGGTTGCTACACGTCACCGTCTCCTGCTCCATGAGACCCTGAAGGGCCAGCATCTCGGACCGCTGCTGCTCGGAAGATGCTTGCATAACCTGGTGGGAAAAGCATGTTGTTGACGAGCATCGTGTGAAGTTGGTTTGTGTTGAATGATTGAACTACTGAATACAGTCATTGCGTAAAATCGGTTCATCAACGTTCACACGGGTTGAGTTCATACCTCTAGTCTTTGCTCCATCTCTTTTTGTTGCCGCATGTTGAGAGCTCCTTCTTGTTCCAGTTGTTGCTTGAGCTCCTGGACCAGTGCCTGTTCCTTCGTCAAAGTCTGCTCGTACTCTCCAATGGTCAACCTGCGGGATCAATTTAGCGGATATATTTACATGAGGAACAACGAAGCACTATTTTTTACATTTGAGAAACTACCGGTAATTTTCAGAGTATGTCACTGGGAATCTAGAATTATATTTTCATAGGAAAACGTGCTTTGTACTAGGGATGTAACTGGGAATCTAGAATTATATTTTCATAGGAAAACGTGCTTTGTACTAGGGATGTAACAATGACAATATTGTGATATGGCAATATTAAAACTGCCACAATATCGTCGTCATGTCACCATATTAAAAGCAGCACATCTGTTAAACATGTCAAGTTGATTTCCATGTGTGCAGTTTTAGCACCCTCTGGTGGTTAGTTTTTTTAGTGGTTTAATTTTCATACGGCATGTTTTGGCTCTTTAAATTAGAGATAGACCGATATGCTTTTTTCAGGGCCAATACCGATACCGATTATCGGTAGTCAAGGAGGCAGATAACCGATATTTGAAGCCGATAGTCTTTTGCAGTAAAAGTTCAAATGTTGGCACCAAATTTTTGAATATGCAAACCCTAACCGTTCTTTACAATGGATTCTCACACTGCACTTTTCATTTTACATCCTTCCATCTGCAATAAGACATTGGTGGCGGGGGGAGTTAAATGTGGGGGGCCAACGTGACATTACCTTTTATAGCATTTGGGATACTTGTAGTTTTATTCTATAAATGTTATATTTTTATATTTTGAAGTAATAGGAGGAACCCTGTCATTCAAAATGTGCATCATCTGTGGCATTACTTATTACTACAGCAAAAAAAGAAAATTCCATGAGAAAAACTATTCATCTCTGGACACCATACAGTTCTTGTAGACCTTATTATGATTATTGTTATTGTTACCATATAGACAGTATTGATAAAATTAGGATCTTAAATCGAGAACAGCAATATCATGCTACTCCTCTCTACAAGAGAACTGTCAAAAGACAGCTTCAGGATACAACACACTTAATCATGTAGTTTACTGCCACTTAGGATGCCCCAATCAACGCAGAAAAATGTAGAGTAAAATAACTTGGTTTTAATAATAGTAAGAATAACTTGGTTAAACAGACATTGTTGCGGTGGACCGCTGCCCGTTTCTGCTGTTTAATGTGTTTTACACTTATTGACACGTGTGTGTATATGTGCAAACTATTCTCTCACTACTGTACTGTACTGTATCACTTAATGGCACAGATTTACTTGTCTAAATAATAACTGGGCTGCAACATTGCTAATTCACATTAAAAAGGACTATCTTAGCTGTCCACATGAATAGTTACTAACACACGAGAAAGTTATACAACACACCAAACATGAGCTCATTATTCAAAGTATGATGCACGTAACGAAATTACATCACTAAACATTAATTGCAGCCGACTACGGCCGTAGATGTTACATATTAGTAGCATCCATTGGGAGGATAATGTCCCAACTGACGGCAGACATGATGTGAAAAGAGAGACAAAACGAGCAAATAAGCACACTATACTTTAGTGGACTTCTCTACTAATGCCTAACATACGGAAGAGAACACGTTCGTGTAGTTAAACGGTGTTTGAGACACTTAATTTGTTACGGAGCGGACTTTAACGAGGTGCACAACGAGCTGTCAATCAAATCGACGTCGAAGCTTAAGGCACACAATGGCAAACCAGTGCGACAAATAAACACAATAAAAAGTAACTAAACGCTATTTTGTGTCACTGTGGCATCTAACAGCATAATAACCGTTATGCAACAAGTAGTGGACGTGACCCAGAATGCAATGTGTGCGTCACGAGAGGTAAATATAATGACGTTACTCTACTCTTAACATGGAACTAGACAATATAATAATAACAACTGTTAATATTTGGAACCTTTCTAACAAACATTGTTTACTTAATTAAGTGAAAATGTGTGTGATTCCCTCCCCGAGTAGTTCAAGTAGCGAATTAGCTACTGGGTGTTAGCCTACATGCTAAGCTGAACACACCACTGTTAGCTAACCGGGATTCAATGCAAGGCAATGCAGCTCCATTCATGTAGTGCATTTAATACACAACATAATTCAATGTGTTTAGCTTATCATGGTGAAAAGTTCGGCAGAGTCTCTTCTCTTTTAACTTACCTTCGAAGCATGTGTCTCTCGCGTTGTGTCCGTGGGTGCGTGTGTGTGACAGGCTACTGTGATACATAGCATACACTACTGATTGGTTCTGGCTCTTGCACGGCTAACCAATCAAATGCTGCTATGGGCGTTACGTTGCTGGAGTTGGACTCCATAACAGACAGAGATGCTCTGGGCTGCATTCGAAGCGAAGAGTTTTAAATGGATCGCTTATATCGGCCATCAGATTAATAAAACAGGCCGATACCGATATGTACCAATATGTCAAATATCGGCCCGGCCGATTATCGGTCTCTCTCTACTTTAAATCCATGCTAATTGTCAGTTGAAGGGGAACGTAATATGCTTGTGAATCGAGTCAATATGTGGGGGAACTCAACAAAAGCACAATATTGTGCTGTTTTTTTTTTTTTTGTATGAGCTCTTTTGTTTAACAATACTGTGACTTTTTTTTTTTTTTTTTTTTTTTTTTTTTTTAAATATCGCCATCCTCCCCACAATATCATGATAATTACCCTATCGTGAGGTTCATATCGTGACGTTTGGATATCGTTACATTCCTACTTTGTACCTGAGGGCCTGTATTTTGTTCTTTTGCTCCTGTTGGGTCTCGTGCGCACATTTCAGCTGCTTCTGGCTCTCCTCCAGCTCTGCTCTTGTTTGGGATTCTGCCTGTAGCTGTTCCCTGTCAGCATCACCCCTGGAGTCAGCCTGAGGACAATAAACAAACACATAAATAAATAAATAAATAAATAGGAAAGTGAACACTGGGGAATGGGGATCAAATTAATTCATTTGTATGCTACGTACACTTTTTATAATACCTCATATTTAATTGTGGGTGTCAAAAACTAATTGCACCACTCAGGGAAGCTGAATAGTGGCCGTAAATTTACATTGATAGTAGCACTAAGGAACTTTTCAACATTAATAAAATATTTTCATAACTCTTCTGATGAAACATTTGAATTAAAACTAGGTGAATGGTACTTTGGATTGGCCTGAGGGGGTCTGTATCATTTTTACTGGCACTCAGCAACTTTGACAAGAATGGTAGGAACACTGCAACACAAAAAACTACAAATGTGAGGACTTGTTTTATGGCATACGCCACTTCCCACTTTCCCCATTCTTTACAAAGACAGAAGTCAATTTGAATAGTCAACGCTCGCTGGTATAAGCTCAAAAACGACAATGCGCTTGTCCTCATTACCGCTTTTGTCCATATGGCGCCATCAACATAAAACAGAAAGTTCCTTAGTGTTGCTTTAATCCATCTAACAACAAGTAACAAACGATTCAGACAAACGCACATGTTCAACACTCACGTGCGTATGTCTCTGCGCCATCCGGCAGAGCAGCTCACGCAGCGCGATCACCGTCTCCTGCAAGGCTCTTTTCTCCTCCTGCCAGCACATGGGCGGTTTGGAGGACGGCTTGTCCCCCTGGCCCAAGAGAGCGGGACGCTCTTCGCCCTGGAGCTGCGAGAGTGAGTTGAATTCTGCCGCGTACGATGGATGGAACGAGGATGAGGCCGGACGCTGGGAAAGGGTCAGTATTCTGCAGCTTTCTTGGTACACTTTCCTCAACTGAGCCTGTTAAAAACACAAATATACATGATTCCCAACCACTGTGCAAAAAATTTGGTTATTTGACTTTTTCTTTTTAGACAGTGTCATCCGTATCTGCATGTAGTGTCGACCTGAAGTTCTGGAGACAAGAGGTCATCGCTGTAGCTCATGCTGCCTGCGGCGCTGTCAGTGTTGGCGGTGGGGTTCATCCCCCGGCAGCGGAGATACTCGACAAACTGAGCGTCCAGCCTCTCAGTCTGGTCCAACTCTACTCGCAGCCTGGCACCCAGCTCTGAGCTCACGTCTGAAGTGTAACAAGTGAGGGGGAAGAAGAAGGAAGAAAAAAAAAAAAAAAAAAAGTCACTGTGAATGTTGCTTTAACAGTAAGTCACCGCTGCGGGCGTAGCGCTCGAGGCTACTCACTGCTGCCGTAGCCGTCACTGGCCCATTCTGCCGCTGATATGGAAGAGGTGGAGCCGAGCGGTGATGGAGGTGCTGTTAGGTCAAGTTCTTCCAAATCACACACCTCAAAGAAAGAGAATATCGATATTAGCGATGTCAGGCGATTAAAATATTGAATTGTAATTCATTGTCTAACTTCAATAGTTAACTCACAATTAATCGCAAATTTTACACCTGTTCTAAATATTTTTATTTCTTGAGTTTTCATTCTCTTGGTAACATAAATGTGGAAAATAATGTTAATTCATGTGCTCCAAAAATGTATAAATACATTTATTTTAAATAAATATTATAAATAAAATGAATTTTTTAAATAAAATGGTAGTAATTACATAAACGGCCAGCAGGTGGCGATGAGTATAAGAGATCAACCAGGGCCATGATGAAAACAAGCAGTTTCCCCATAATTCTAAGCAGATTTGTGAATAATGATGAAACATAGCTAGTATATTCTAATGCTAATTGCTTCAAATCGGAAACAGATAGAAATATACTTTTTTTCCTGATGAAAGAAGAAACTAATCTTTCTTTTGATAGTTTCCATGTTTTTATAGCAATAGAACAATATTCTGTGGGCCTTGCAAAATCAGCCAAAATCCAGTAAAATATGAAGGAGCGAAGGGGGTCGCTTCAGTGAAAATGGCTGGTAGTGAATGAGTTAAATAGAAATACAGCTGCATCTTTTAGTCACTGATACAGTAATTCCATAATAACTCATAAAATTGAGTTAAAATTAAAAAAAGACGTACTGTAAAAAATAAGTGTGATATAGATTTATGTTAGGTCATTTTTCTGCCACTAGATGGCATAATTGCATTTGTATGACATTGGTCACAGCTCAATGCATTTTTCTTTTCATATTAAGAGCTAATATTTAACATGAAGTAACATGAAATTATCCACATTTTAAAAATTGTAAAGTACAACTTTACCCCAGTCTCCACAAATATATGCATTATTATTAAATTTATCACTGCTAAATTTTGACATGGACGTGTCTTCTGCGTTACGACTGAAATTCCCCCAGTACAGGTTTTCCAAGTAAGGGACGGTCATTAATAGCGTGTTAAAATTACTGGCCTTAAATAAACTAAAATAAAATTAACGCTCTAATTTTGACACCCCTAATGGATATACAGTCTGATACTATGATGTCTGAAAGCAGACAATCGTTTCTTTTTTTTCCGTTTTTTTTTATCTTTTTTTTTTTTTTATAGACCTCGACAATAACTAACCATTTGTTGCAAAAATGCACTTGGACTTGTGAGTACATACTTTATCTGCACTGACTGAGTCCACAACGGAGAAGTTGTCCGAGATGGAGAGCGAGCGAGGGGAGTGGCTGCTCTGTGTGGTGGGTTCCGGGGTGATGGTTCTGGAGAGAGGCGGCTCCATCTCCACCATGTGGGACTTGTTGACCTGAGGGAGGCCCAGGTCGAGCGCACTCAGCTCAGACAGATGACAGGCCAGAGTCGAGGCGTGAAACGGTTCTTGGAGGAAATCTTCTGAGCACTCCATGTGCCTCAATACCTCCGGGGAGCTCAGTGATGTGTTGTCACGGTTGAGTCTCACCACGTCCCCGAAGACTCTTTGAGAAACATCTGTAAAGTAAATTTAAAGGACATTATGTTTTTAATAACTATAGATTAAAATTGACAAGTTTTACGTAGTTTTTACAGCAAAAGTGTTCCGAAATGAAAAGGCATACTGATTCATGATACTGCATGACTAAGCAGTCGAACAGGACAGGTAATTCAAAAAAAATAAATAAACAATGACCATGCCACGGAGGTTCTGTCAAAGTCATCAAGGACTCACCTCTGTGTGAGCTTCTCTTGTGGGTAGCAAACGTGTCCAGTTGGCAACTCTCTTGTCTGCTTTGCTGCCGCTCGCGTTGCTGGTAGGCCAGCGTTTCCCCCTGTGCAGTCAGATCCTCCCGTAGGCGTTCGAGCTCCACTTTCAGCAGGTGGTTGTTGTTCTCCAAGTCCGCTACAGTGTGGTCTTTGCTCTAACGACGAAAAGGGAAAGTTCAGTCAGGTATTAATAAAAAAAAATTAAAAAAAGCACCTGCATGTTGTACAGGGGTCTTCAGTTCCGGGCAGAGTTCTATTCATTTGTCTGAAACGAACGTACACCACGCCAATAGAAAGTAATACTGTGAAAGCTGAGTACATGAAAAAGAAATTTCCCACAATTCAAAATTTTCATTGAAAAATAATTTGATTGAAACGAAAAACAGGCTTTTTTTTTTCTATATTTAAATCATCCTTCCATATTACTCTATTTAATAAATAAAAATAATTCAAAACATTTTATAGGGCTTCTCGATTATGGAAAAATAATCACGATTATTTTGGTAATAATTGAAATCACGGTTATTCAAACGATTTTTTTTTTTTTGGTACAAAACAAAAAAATGTTTAAGCATTTAAAAATATTAAGATCAATCAAAAAAAAAAAATAGGAGCACAATAATTATGTAAATTCCTTTTGGACCAAGCCGAATTTAGATTGATTGATTCATTGATTCATTCATTTATTTATTTATTGCAATTGGCTGGCAACTACTTCAGGGTATACCTGCCTACTGCCCGAAGCCAGCTGGGATAGGCTCCAGCACCCCCGCGACCCTTGTGAGGAACAAGCGGTTAAGAAGATGGATGGATTTATTTATTTAATGCTGGCAAAAACAAAGTTGAAGTGTAGCATGTGCACTGTGCAGTAGGACGATTTTTTGGTACACAACAAGAAAATGTTTAAAGGTAAGAAAAAGAAATGAATATTAAGACAAATAAAATTCTTTGAAACACTAATTATGCAAGTTCCTTTTGGATGAAACAAAAATTATTAAACTAGTTATTTTACAATTTTAAAAAGGTGCAAATGTATACATTTAAATACTCAAAAATTGGGATTAATAATCTTTTAATGATTATGCTGATTCTGTAATTGTGGAGTGTTATAATTGAAACGGAATTACGATTAATTGCACAACGCTACGTTTTTAGTATTTCACATTTTCCATGACATTTCTGAATTAACGGAGACATTTGAACGTCCACATTTCCCAACATCAAAGCGCCAGAAGACCATTTTAGGTGCCTAGTTGTTACCTGTCCTTCTTCGAAAAGTTTTTCAGCTCTGCGAGTGCTGCTGCTTAGGTCTTGTTTCACAATGGTCAACTCTTCCTTCAGGTCCTGATGCTCTGCCGCCAGTTTCGCCAGCTCCTTCTCCCTCTGCCTTAAAGCGGCATCAGCTTTAGCCAGAGTCTCCTCAGCATGGCTCTAACAGAGAGTAAAGTGGCAGTAGCAATTAGTCCATCATTCGACAACATTAACTTCTTCCTTTCTTGGGTAGATTTCTAGTTAGTAATTCAACAATTACCATACTAGTTATCAATGATAACAATTGTGATTCCTTTTTATATTTACCGCACTGTGAACCAAGCTGGATCACATCACAGAGACACGAAGCAGTGCACCATAATCCAAATTAACTTGCTCGGTTAACAAAAATCTTCCAGTAATAAAAAGGATACAGCTTTAAAAACAAGAGCTAGCCTCGTATCTTCTATCGACTTCCTCATTTCAATGTCACTTCCTCCGCGACGCTGCCGTGACGTTCCTTCCGCCCTAACTACAACCAGATGTGTTTCTGGTGTTAGCACAGCTGCATTTTTTTTTCTTTTTTAAGCGGCAGAAAGGAATTACTTCTCTGAATCCTAACCCCCAAAATGGGACTCATGGCCACAAGTGGAGAAAATACAAACAGCACATGTACAGTATTCTCCAACAGCTGATTCCATCAGCTTCATTCACTATTTATATTACAATTAAGTTACTTTAGTCACAATTTCAGATTTTTTTTTTTAAATATATTACTGTTTATTAAAGCTCATCTACACTAGAGCTACATATAGACTTGATTAATTGAATCTGGCTGATGGCGTGGTGGTTATTGATTAATCATGTTTTGAAGGAAGTAAGGCAAAATGGCATGCAATACACGGTTGAAACCAGTAGGTGTTGTTAATTCAGTCTCAAATAATTAGCTTAAGAAGTCAACCTGCCATCAAATGGTTAAATGAACCAATAGTAGCTTTGAGCAAGCAGCAATCTCGCTAGTGAACAGACATTTATGTAACATGGGTTCATGATAGTGTACATTCTAGATGCATTGTGCTCTATGATCTTCTCCATCTTAAGTGCTTTCCAACTATCTTGTGGCATCAATTTGCCAATACAAAATAAATACATACAAAAAAAAAGGTTCAAAAGGCTTTAAAAAAATGGACAGAACTTGAAATTTAACAGCAGCAAAATTTATTTTCTTTATTTCACTGATTGTAATGTTTTTTTTGTGAGGAAAATAGACTCACCAGCACCTCCCTTTGAGCATCCTCTTGACTAGTCTGCTTTTCCAGGAACTGAGCGGCGAGCTCATCAACGCGAGCCCTCAATGTGTCGGCCTCTTCTCTGAGCCTTTCAATTTCCTCCTGGAGCTGCCCCTCCCTCCTCCTGAGTGCCTCGCGTTCATCCCACAGCTCCGTCTTGACCGTCTCAAGTGCATCCGCCCTGGTCTGCTCCTCGGCGATGGCTTGGTCTCTGTCCGCCACTTCGGCTTGTAGCTTCCGGACTTGTGCTTCCAGAGCCAGGCTGTCAGCCTTCATTTCCTGTTCATTGGTTTTTAAACCCTCGACTTCTCGCTCAAAGTCTTGCTCCTTCTGTTGATGTTGAGTAAGCAGTGAGCTGAGGTGGTCTCTCTCTTTTTGAAGGGCATCCGCCTGCTCCGCCCGCAGTCTGAAAGTGCTCTGCTCCTCCTTGATGCCCACCAGCTCAGCCTCCTTGAGAGCGAGCAGGCCTCGGAGCTCGTCCGCTTTCTCCCTCTCCACCGTGAACCTTCGGCCAAACTCTTCGCCGTGCCCTCTGTACTCTTCCTCCTGGGTGAGCAGCAAACGCTCCAATCTCTCCTTCTCTGCCAGCGCCGTCTCCAGCTGACACTGAAGCGCCTTGAGGCGTGAGCGGAGCGTCTGAGAGGAGGTCGAGTGATTCAAGCCGAGTTCTTGCTTCAGGCTGCCGGGCTCGCCTCGGGGCTCGGGGCTCGGAGCCGGCGAGGGATTGATGCTGTCGCCGTCCTGCGAGTCGCTCACCTCGCACACGTTGGGACCGAGCGTGGAGAGCTCTGCCTGCAGCGTGCTGATGACCTCGTGGAGGCGCTCCTCTTCTTCTCGCCTGTCCTGGCGCGACCTGGCAATTTCGGACTGGAGGTGCTCCACTTGCGAGGTGAGGTCTTGGAGTTCGGCTTCCAGATCCTTTTGAGACAGTAACCGCAAAAGGTCAAACACAAATCAAGAGTTGGCCACTTAGCCTAGGTACAGTATGCGCTTTCATGTTTGGTTTGCCTTGACTGAACTGTGTGACCTGGCAACAAAAGCACCAGCTGAGCCATGCAGTTTAACAGCTTATTTTATGATGTTAAATTGTTAGACATCTAAAATGTTGACAAATAAGGACCTTGTTTACATGCTTCCTTGTCTTACTAATGGATGCTACATCACCTATACAGTAAATTCTATAGAGTAAATTTGACTATTTAGAGTGGGACCAAATAGACGCAAGTTTTAGAGTAGGCTAATATTTACACTTGGAAGAGAGTAAAAAAGAATTAAGAAAAAAAATACAGAATTGAGGAACGAACTCAGGACCTTCAGTATGGGAGACTGCCACACTACCACCTGAGATATGCCCCTCCTGCTGTCAGTTTATCGCCAAGAGGAGACCAAAAACATTTCAGCTGATACGAGTGATATACTAACACACAGCAGGAGCTGCATGGCTCAGGGAATAGATCCGCTGTTTCCCAAGCTGAAGGTTGTGAGTTCGTTCCTTAACCCTTGAGTTACTTTTATTTTATTAAATTCTTTATTTTACTCTGTTCCAAGTGTAAGTATTAGTCTAAAACTGAGTTATTTGTTCCCACTATAGAGTCAAGTTTACTCTACATAATTTACTGTGTAGCATCTTTCTTATGCCTAGTGCCTACATGTAACAACACGCCCAGTGTCAAAGCTCTGTTTTCGACACTGCCACATGTACCCCAAAGAGGGAGGGAAAAAGGGGGAAGAAAAAAAAAAAAAACATAAAAAAACTGAAATGGTGAACACCTTTACATCATATCACGAGAATTGAGACTACATACTTCTTAGTCTTTGCACGTTTTCAACGGTTACATTTAAACAAGGGAAATACCAAAATAAAAAACATACAAGGTGTATTTGGCTTACTTATGTACTGACATATGTGATATATAAACTGCACATAGGATTTATTCTGTGTAATTGGGACCTTCTGATTGGTATTCTCCAGCTCCTGTTCCAGCCTTTGAATCTCAGTGTTGAGATAGTCAATCTCCTGGTTCTTCTCCTGTAGTAGAGCAATGGGGAGTGTCTCCTCTTTCGGGTCTTCCACCGATTTTTGTGCCTCTTTTTCTTCTGCTGGAATGCTGCGGGTGGACACATGGTCCTGGTTTAAAAAAAAAAAAAAAAAAAAAAAAAAAAAAAAAAAAAAAAAAAAAAAAAAAAAAAAAAAGTACACGTGTCAGACAAGTACACGTTTTTTGTTTTGTTTTGTTTTTTTAAATCAATTTCGACAAGCCTACCTTGAGGGCGTCAATCTGTTCCTGGAGCTCATTAACGTGTGCCGTGAGATGTTTCAGCTCTGCTTCCTTAATGCTTAAGTCCCTCTGCACATTGTCCAGTTGGCCTAGCAGGACGTCCACCTAATAAAAACAACTTATTAGCCAAAAATTACACTTGCTAAAAACATGCACATAAGTGTACAGGAACCATAATGTAACAGGCCAGGAACCATAATGTAGTATGTAGTGGTAATTGTGTGGGGGGGGGAAACACACACCCATACACGCACACACCCACACCCACAAATCGGTTTCAAATTTAGGTTGCAACTAAGCAAAGGTTAGTGTTTTAAACCAGGGTTATGGTTTCAATACCGTTTAACACCTGAGGTGTCAAAGGGTTAACCCTTTAACAATACCAGTCCTTTCACATTACCTGTATGTTCCACAAGCTCCAAATCCCTGCTGGCTCAAACGTGGAACAGCAGAGACTGGTGTAAAAGTTGTCTGTATAGATAATATAGCCAGACCCCAAATATTCTTTGTTGACCAGGCCCGTGACAAGGTGTTAAAGGGTTTTAAAGCTTCAAAAAATGGTTAGGGTTTCAGAGTAGGAGGAGTTTGGCAAAGTACAAGACATCTCTGATTGACAGTCTTTTGTCGTGTCAGTACATTCTTACAGCTCATTGCAAGGCATTCACAATTATATATATCTGCGGATTGCACACATACCTCTTGTTCTTTGGTCTGCAGGCTTTGCTGTGCTGCATCCAGAGCATCCCTGAGCTCTTGGGTGGGTTCCCGCGTGTTGTCGTGGTAACAATGTCTCATCTCATCCAGTTTGGACTGCAGCGCAGATATCTGAAGCCTGTTGGACAATTGCTGCTGTTCCAAGGCCTGCTTATCCTGACAAGGAGCAGCAAGAGTAGATCCGTGTAAACTAAGGCTGAATTTACAGTGCAGGTCCAATAGTGTTGTGAGACAAAATTTGAGGTAAGCATTAAGGCAGCTCTTACTTGCGTGAGCTCCTCTTCCCTCAACTTGGCCCGATGAAGTTCTTGCTCCAGTTGGCCGACGGCTCTGTTACATTCAGCTTCACTGATCAACGCTTGTTCCAGCTCACGGACTCGCGCAGCCAGCTTGTCGATCTCCTTGTTGTGCTCGGCGAGCTCTCTCTGAGCCTGCTGGTTGGCCCCCGCTAAGGAGGCGTGTTCCTCCTCCTTGTCTTTGATGATGGCTTGCAGACTCTCCACCTTGGAAGATGTAAACGGGCGGCAGAATGAGGTGGCGTGATAGGGAAGCTACGGCAACATAGCAATGGAATTGTAAGCCATAGTGGAAACTCCAAAGTCAGAACCAACAAGAATTTCCAGTTCCAGTTGCAAAACTAGTCACCCAATTGGAAATCTGAATTTCTTTAAGGCCCACAAGTATCTTTATTAGATATTCTCACATCTCGAATGAAAACTTGACTTTTGAGTCATTATAAATTAATTTACATCCAAAGCACAACTTGACTTGAGAGGTTCCACTGCATATGATTTGTCATTAAAAAACAAAAAACAAAAGAAGAGCAATTCCAGATGAGCAGCTTCTGGGAGAGAATGATGAAGTCAAGCTATTCAAAAGGAAGAAGCGACAAGGCGGAGAAGGAGCAATCAGGCAGGGAGGAAGAAAAATTAATGCATGCGACATGACTGACGGGAGGGGCCACGGCAAAAACACTAGGAAAGACGGCATAAGAGGAATGATAATGAGGCAAACAATGCACGCCATGCACAAGCTTCAGAGAAATACGCTGTTGTTGAAGTCCATACCTGCAGAACCAAGTCCTCAAACTACAGCAGTCCATTCAGCATAGGAATAAACACAATCCAAAAGTCAAGATTTGTTTCATCACTCCAACCTCGAGCAAACACCAATAGTCACTGGGTTAAGAGCTCTTTGACTATGACACACATTCATGCAACTCATGTCGGCTCTCTTTTTTTTTTTTTAATAAAAATAATATGAAATGGTTAAGACAAGGGGGGCGCCTCACCCTGTTCCCTTTGACCTCTCCGCCAGCCGTCTGCCTGAGCTGACTCTCCAGCCGTCGAATCTCCTGCTGGAACTCATCTCTCTCGTGCTCACGCTCGACGGCTTGTTCCTGTGTGGAACACAAATGAAAAGTAAATTACATGAAAAGCTCGGTGTGACCATCATAATCGATAATTATTCTTGTCTTGAAGAAACCATCCATCAATTTTCTGTACCGCATTAAGCTAGCAGGAAGCTGATCAGCTGTTAACTTCCACTACTGTAGACCTCCACCAACGGCAGCGTCAATCTGTTCTGATATGACGCCTGCATGCAAAGAAGAATTTCACCTCTATGAACTGCCGATTGTGCTTGAGCTGTTTCTCCAGCGCTTGCACTTGCTGGTTGAGGTCGTCGGCGTGTTTCTTGTGGTCCAACTCCTTTTCCAAGCCATTGGTCTCCTGCTCCTCCAATTCCCTCTCCAGAGTCCGGAGGCGCTGTGACAGAGCGCTGTGGTCCTTCTCGGCTTGCCGTTGTAAATCCAGCCGGTCCTGGGTCAAGCGCTCCGTCTCTGCCAGCAGACCTTTAGGGATGGGAGGTGGTGGAATGCAGATGGCTTAATCTCCAAGCAAGATGACATGCTAGGTAATCAACATTTACTGTTACACATATAGTAGGGTTGCAAATATTCAAAGGTGGAAACTTTCCAGGGGAATAAATGGTATTTACAATATTAAAGGTTATCATTTGAGAGGAAACTTCAAGGGTAAATAAAATCAATCCATTTTATCAAGAATTGTATTTTGCCAAATACCAGAATTGAGAAAACAAATACAATACAATAATCAAAATAATAAGAAAATAATAAAAAATGAATAAATCAATACTGGCAACCAGTTCAGGGTGTACCCCGCCTACTGCTGGAAGCCAGCTGAGATAGGCTCTAGCACCCCCGCTACCCTTGTGAGGAGCAAGCAGTTGAGAAAATGGATGGATGGATGAATATATAAATAAAACCAATCAAGCCCTAATGTATATATTGAATATGATATATTTTCATTGAATAATCCTAGTCAATTCTAATTGAAAATTTCCAAACTAGAATATTTCCAAAATTTTGAAGCTCAACTTCTCATAGAAAAATATCCTAAAACTTTCCAGAAACTTACCGGTACCACAAAAAATCGCCAACCCGAGCAACCCTAGCTACACGTCAAAAAAAAAAAAAAAAAAAAAAAAAAAAATAAAGGAATGAAGAACATTACACTCCAAGTGTCTCTGCCACAAGTGAGCATACTAGCTATTAGGGGTGTTAAAAAAAATAGATTCGGTGATATATCGCGATACTACATCGCGCGATTCTCAAATCGATTCAATAATCGGCAGAATCGATTATTTTTTTTTTTTTTAGGATTCACACCTTGAGCATGGAAGAATGTTATATGAACGGAACATTAAGCCTTAATATTTTATTTTAATGCTGTTCAAACATTAAACAGATTACAACCTCTATAAGACTGAAATTTCAGATAAATAAATAATACATTTTCATATAAATCTTACACTCTACAAGCTTACTGATTAGTATTTTCTAAATTTGAATGAAAAAAAATCGCAACAATCGACTTATAAATTCGTATCGGGATTAATCGGCATCGAATCGAATCGTGACCTGTGAATCGTGATACGAATCGAATCGTCAGGTACTAGGCAATTCACACCCCTACTAGCTATGACGGCATTATAAAAGCAACCAAAACACACAGCACACGGTCTCCCCACCTCCTTCAATGCACACATACTCTGACCCACAAACTGGCAGCAGGATCTAAATTGAGCCAATGGCCTGGAGGAGAGAGGACACATCTGAGCAGGCCCGTTACATAAGCGCACGCCAAAACTCGCTCGCTGAAGAGGACATTTTCGGGCTTGTTGCTCGACTCACCTTTTTCCCTCTCCCCGAGGCCAGCGGAGAGGTGCTCCTTCTGACGCAGGAGTGCAGCGTGCTCCTCGTTCAGTTCCTGATGTTTGGCTTGCAGGTTTTCCAGCTCAGTGCAGAGGCCGTCCGTTCGGTGTGCTTGCCTCCGGAGGTCCTCCAGCTCCGCCACTAAGCGCTCCTCCTGCACTTCCTTCTGCAGAAAGGCTTCCTCCAGAGCAGTCTTATCAGCCATGTAACCCTCAAGGAGCCCTGAATGTATCACGATGGGTGCATTTTTAGTTTGGATTTGAAAGAATATTCATAGCTTAAAATAAAGCAGAACTATAAATCAATTTCATATCGATATCGCAATATAGCAGAATGAGAAAATCTTGAGGAGAACAGGAGGCAGAGTAAAGCTAAACACTAATATATTATATTATATATTAATTGGTTAGTTGAACTGACTCAAAAAGATGTAGAGCAGATACTGCGCTCACCCTC
This sequence comes from Festucalex cinctus, assembly GCF_051991245.1. NCBI lineage: Eukaryota > Metazoa > Chordata > Actinopteri > Syngnathiformes > Syngnathidae > Festucalex > Festucalex cinctus. The sequence continues at coordinate 13,064,919 of NC_135422.1, read as the reverse complement.
AGCCTTGTGGAGTTCTAGCTCCAGTTCACTCTTCAACTTGACCTCCTGGTCAATCTGCACCAACAAGAGATTGTACTGCTCGAGGAGTTGGGCTGAATCTGCTTGGCCTTGAGCGAACCGCTCCTCCAGACACAAGTGGACATTATGCGTCTGCTCCAGCTGCAGTTGGGGAGAGGATTACAAACGGGTTAGTAGCGTCTGACAACCGGAGAGCACTGTTTTTCCTGAAAGCACAGGGTCTGATTTACTAAAGGTTTATGTGTTCAAATATTGGCGAAGTAGATTTGGAAGCTGATCTACTAACTGATTGTATCAGCAACTGTGTCTGCCAAATGGTCAAAATTGTGCAGTTAATTTTGTTCTGGGAGGATTACAGTGGTACCCTTGAAATACAAGTTTAAGTTCAACCCCCCCCCCCCCCCCACACACACACACACACACACACACACACACTACAGCAGCCTATTCCATCACATCAAACTTCAGTATACTGCGATTTTAGGAAATCAAATGCACAGTGTAAAGTACCTGTGCATTGGCCTGGTTAAGCAAATCCAGTAGCATATCGACTGTATGGCGCAGTCGGTTGCAAGCATTCACGGATGCTTCCTCTCCCTCAGGATTAATGTGCATGTCCGAAACTAGGAGACTCTCACAGAGCTGGTGGGTCAGATCCAAGTCTTCGGGTAGAGACATATCTGCAACCGAAATGCCTATTGAAACAAGAGTGTTAACTGTTAACTGATTATTAACATCTGCAAATGACTGCCCAACTGCTGTCAACTCCACATGTTGAAAAAAACAAACAAAAAATAATGACTGACCTGATTCTTGTGCATCTTTATTTGCTAAGGAGGTCCTCTGATGGACAGATTCCTCTGACATTTTGCTTCTGGTGTTAATCTTTTGGCCAATCAGCTCTTCAGTAGCAATCGTGCTACGAAGCATCTCAATCAGCACCTTCTTCAGCTTGTCGTTGGCCTGGTGCAGTTTGTGTCTATACATAGAAAAAGAAGCCACAACATGAACCATAAAAAAAGGAGGAGGGGGGAGGGAAAAAAAAAAAAAAGAAAAAAAAAAAAGACTCTTAGAATAAAATATAAGACCCCCCCCCCCCCCCCCCCCAAAAAAAAAAATCAATTTTTTAAATTAGTTTTTCCTTTGCCAATAGAAAAAGCAAATATGATTTATTTTGTATTTTCCCTTTCTGGGATTTTCTAACAATTTGACAATTTCCCCACCATCATTAACTTCCCCAAAAATGTATGTTTTTACAGATAATGTGAAAATAAGTGCTTCCACATGGAAAATTTCCCTTTTGTCCAAACAGTGAAAATGTGAATGTGAAATGTGAAAATTTAACGTAATAAAATGAACCATCAAATTGCATTGCTTGATTTACACTCAATCCAACTATTACACAAATGTAAAAAGAAGTTGGATTAGGTGTAGGGTAATCTTACTGGGTTAAATGTTACGTTGGTCACTTGCAAGCTGAAACCATGCAGTTGGTATGCGTACCAGATGCCAGCTTGCAAAACAGTCCTAGCAACATCACATGAATGAAGACAAACCTCTCCTCTTTGGCGGTGTGCAAGTCATCGGTGAGCATTTTGAGAAGGTTGCCTCCCTCGTGGCTCTCGCGCTCCCGTCTTTGGAGCAGAGTGTCCAGAGTTTCCATCTCGGCGCGTTTGCCCTCCAACTCTCTCTGTAGGCAGGCAACCTCCGCTCGCAACTAGGAGAAAAGACAAAGGATACTTATGAAAGCTATTAACACTGTTCCATTCCTAAATGTTTCAAATCCACATCTAGTGCATGCTGTCTTAAAAAAAAAAAAATAAATAAAAAGTTTGTCCAACTTCAGGACAGAGGTTTTTCCTTGCCTTTCCTTGCTTATTTCATTATCCACCACTACTATCAACATACCTTCCCTCCCTTTTCACTCTGTCTCCCGCTCCCCCTTAAAAATGTCTCACGCAGCCACCTGCATCAGCCTAACAATGGTGTCACCTGGGCAACAGAACCCTCCCAGCCCCTCTCTAAAGCTACTCTTTGCTAACCTCATGGTAGAGGAGGGGGTTGAGCGTACATGTTAATATCTTACTATTGAACAACCAAGTGCAAGGTGCTATGACAACAAAGTGCATGCAAACACTCACTTGCAGCACCACAGAGTTTCGTGGAAAAAATCTGGAAAAATGCCTCACACAGCATTTTGCTTTCGGTTCCACAGAAGAGAAAATGGGTAATTGCAGTTTCATTCAAGTCAATAAAAAAAAAAAAAAAAAAGTCCAACTCATTATATAGATCATTTAACTCTTAAATACTTTTCAGAAAGCCAATTCCCAGTTAATGTTCTATGTTAAAATCATTTTGATGGTTTTATACACAATATTCCAATTTATTCCAATATTCCAATTCCCCTTTTTTCAGCATTTGAGAGAGAGAGAGAGAAAAAAAAAAATATATCTGCTCGTAACAGACGCTTCGCTACCCTGCCCTCCACTGCTCGTTGCATGTCGAGCGGCCCTGACATGTGTGCTTCTCCCCCCCTCGACAGATGGCTAATACTGGTCTATATCAATAACATCTGTCATTAGAAAAATGACATTAGAAAAAAAAAAAAAAGAGACTATGGAATAAAATGACTACCGGTATTCTCCCATCTGTTTTCTCCAAAAACAATTTATGCTTTTATTTTTTAATCACACACAAAAAAAACAAATGTTTTATTATCCCCCCCCCCCTTTTTTTTTTCTTTCAATTTACTATTTAATTATTTTATGCTTTTCCCTCAGTTTTGGAATGTATGGTGTGAATGTGTGATTGAATGTTTTGTTTCGGTGGGGAATACCATTTGCCTTTCGTTTGCCTTATTTGGATGGAAATTTGTAGTAATATTTTTTCTCGCTTTGCAAAAGCTGATGGCAACTTGTTTATTAACATGTTTTTTGTGTGATATACCCCTTGGTTGTATTCACAAAAAAAATGAAAAACATCAAAAAAATATTTGATTTAAAAAAAAAAAACAAAAAAACAAAAAAAACACTTTTTAAAATATACTTATGGTACATAGCATTTTGTCCATCCACCCATTTTCAATATGGCTTACCGTCAGTGTTGCGGATATTTTGCATTTCTCTTATCTATTTGTTTTTGCAGTGTGGTGCTACTACTACTTGGTAACCTGATAAATCACTGGCATGTTTATAATATGATTTGGTTTTTTTTAAATAAAACTAGTATTTTCCTTTTAGTCAATCATGGAATTGGTCAAATGCACATATGCATAGTACGTGATCAAAGTTAGTAACTGAGCTGTTGATTGCATGTGTGTGAAGAGTACCTGGGCAACCACAGCATCTAGCTGCTGCAGTTGTGCAGTGAGTTGGCTCATTTTGCCGGTGTAGTTACGCTCCTTTTCTTCCTGTTGCGACGCAAAGGCCTGACGCAGGTCCTCAAGCTCCGCCTCTTTCTCAGCCTTGAAAGAAATAGCGGCGCATGAATTGCAGGGAGTGAAGAAAAAAAGAATGCTTTCGCATCTGTTTGTTGTTCTCTGGCTGCGTCTTGCAGGCTATTGAGTGAAACGAAAAATATAAGCATCTTCGGCCTAAAAACCTTGCGCTTCAGCGGATAAAAAGCTTACAGCCATCCCCTTTAACAACTGTTCAGATGGCAGCGATGCAGAAACACACGCAGACATACGGAAAAGCACGCCCCACTCGTATATGATGGTGGGATTAAAAAGAAACTGGGTTTGAATAAAGCTCCACTGGGAAGGAGTCCAATTGCGGGGAGGGAGGGGGGACCTAAACCTTCGAATGAACTGGTGCATCTGGAGATTAGAGGAGCAATGGAGCAAACACACAACAGCATGAAATAATCCACAGAGATTACATAATGATGGATCAAAAATGGCAAGAGTTGGATAAATAGTGGAACTAATAGACATATACAGTGAGTAAACTCCCCGCATATTCCCCAGTTTCAGCATTCGTAGAATTCTTTTTTTTTTTTTTTTAAGCCTCTCCACGTTCACACACACAAAAAATAAATAAAATTATGATGGATCTGTTAGTGAGTTGAGGAGCTTCATAGAATGAGTCACAAAATGTGGTAATGGTTCTACAAGTGGTAGAGGGGCTCTCTTTCTACTGAAGAATCACTGCCATAATTTTAAACTTGTAGAGAAGCGGTAAATGAGACGAGGAGACACAAAACTGATTGTTTACACTACAGAGCAAGCAGCAAACTACTATTCTTTTGTTCACATCAGGGCTTGGTCCCTAATCCCCGCCGAGTTCACCATTTACGAAAACAACAAGGGTTCCAAAAACATATTTCACCTTCATGTGATGAATCTCATCTTGCAACCTCTCCGCGGATTGGACTTTGAGGAGCTCCGCCTCCTCCAGGAAGTGCTGCCGTTGCCTCAACGACGACTCTTCAAGCTCCCGACGACTTGCCTCCAGTTCTCGCGCCGAGGCTCCTTTAAGTTCCTATGGAGAGGGCCAACAATGTCGTGTCGTGTTTTGGATTCACAGTCCTGCACAAATACACCATTGTGAGGGATGGCCAATGGGCAATATCTAAGCCTCTCCCCCTCTCTAAAAGGGCTGTTTGAGAAAGGGACAACATGTGAGTAGCATCCTAACGCACTACACACACACACACACACACACACACACACCTGTAGCTGGAGTTGGTGCTGTTGATGGAGTTGTTCTTTCTCACTGTTGTAGACCTGTGTGAGCTCCTGAAGAGCAGTGCTGTGTTGCTGCTCAAGTTCCAGAACCTGCGAAGAGAAGTTGTTTACTATACGGTCTATAGTGCATACCAAATGTACGAACAGCACTTCACTTCTTCCGCATTTTATGATGTGTTATCTTATGGAATAAATGCATGTTTTTTCATGAAAGTTCTAAACAAAACACCCCATAAATAAAGCAGTTTGAAATGGAATGCAGTCAAATATTTGTGAATAAAAAAAAAAAATATATATATATATATATATATATACACATTTTTAGAAAAAAAAAGCTCAAGAAAGAAATAGGCAATTGCTTAAAAATAAATTACCACATATTTAAAGATTTAAACAAGTATCACAAAGAAACAAGCATTTTCAATAGAAAAAGTTTACAAAAACAATGTCAATTTTACAAAACACATATGGCCAGTTTAATTAAAAAAAATAAAAAATAAAAATGTAATACTACAAGAAAAAAAAGTGTGATTTTAAGATATTTGTAATTCTATGTAAATTAAAAAAATAAATCTTGAGGAAGTTTTTAGTTGAAATGGCATAAAATTTCAATTGTACTTGTTTAAGAGCACACATTCTATTTTCAGAATAACATCTTTTAGAACAAAAAGTGCAAATATTACAAAAATAAATTTCTGTAACCAATACTCCTGTTGGAATAGTACAACTCGTTCCAACTAAAATAATGAGTGATATTTCAGGTTGGAATATCAAAAAGTTTATTTTCTTTTTAAATAAGACTAACATAAATATGAATACTAAGATATAAATTTTTGGCAAAAGTACTTTTATATTTGATTCCATATTTTCTCAAATAGTGGCCATCACTTTAGTTGGTAGCCAGGTTTGCCAATAAATTGAGGAATGACTTCTATAAGAGCGGTGGTGACTGTTTGACAAAATATGATGCGACTTCTATTATAAAAGTGCCATTAAATGTTCACATGTTGAAACAACTTGTTACTATGTGAATCAATAACATATACAGTATCAAGTTAGGAATGAAAGGAAGAGAATACCTGTGTCTTGAGGGTACCCAGAGCTTTGCAGTGTTCAGCATCCAATGACTGTTTTTGAGCAGACAGTTCAGTCTGTATAAAGTAATTTTAAGAGGAAATGTAATATTAAAAGAAAAACATTTGTAATTTGGGGAAATAAACTGAAATTACAAAAATAAAATAGTTAAATAAACAAGTTGGATCAAGAGAATAATAATTTCATGAAGGGAAAACAATCTAAGGAGCAAAGCTATAATTACGATAATTTATGAAAATTCCCTTAAAAAAAATTAAGTTTTATCTGGGGGGGGGGGGGGGGGGGCATTAAAAGAGAAAAAGTTCATAAACTACAAAAGACGGAAAAAAAGTTGTAAATTTACAAGGAAAATTTGTGACTGTAAAATAATACAATTTTACATTAATAAGTGTTCATAAGAAAATTAAAAACATTGACCATAAAGCTGTAAGAACAGAATCATAAAGTAAAAGAAGAATGTAATTTAAAAAAAAAAAAAAAAAAGTCATAGAAAAAGCTGTAATATTACAAAAAGAAGTAACGTAAGGTTTCTGTAAACAATATTTCTAACAGCACTGATTTAATACTTTCACGATATTTAGGCAGCTTGTTCACCTGGTGAACATGGCTGAGCTCGGCTGCCATGGCCCTGAACTTGTCCATGTGCATCTGAGCGATCTCCTTTCGCAGCTGCTCCCTGACAGACTCCTGCTCTGCAGCGTAACGCTGCTTTACGTGCTGATGCTCCGCCTTTTGGCCGGCGAGGTCTTGATGATGCCTCTGTTCCAGTTGCACCATTTCATCCCGCAGTACCTGATATTACAAAGAACGGAAAAAAATAAATAAACAAATAAATAAAAATAAAAAAAAGGAGGAAAAATAGAACAAAAAGGTAAGAAAAGCATTCACGGATTTTGATGAGAATTTGAGGTTCTATAAACGTGTGCTCTTACGTGCACTTCCTTCAGGTACGTGGCTTCCAAGGTATCCATATTACTGAGCATCCTCTTTTCGATTTCATCCGTCTCTTCCTGGTGTTTCCGAGCCAGCTCCGTTTCTTGAGCCTCCAGCTGGGCCTGACTGGTTTCTTGAAACAAGGCCTCCAGGGCTTCCAGGTCCTCCTTGCGCTTGGAATTGAGGGCCACTTCCAAGGCAACAAGCTGGGCTTTGTGCTCCGACTGCAGCCGGGCAGTCACAGCCGCAATCTGGTCCCCGTGCCTGGCACAGAGAGAGTCCAGTTGCTCTTTGTGTTCGGCGTTGATAGACTCTATCTCTTTGGAGTGTTTGTCCGCGAGGACCGCTCGCGCTTGCTCCATCTCCGTGTGATAGTTATTCCGCAGCTCCACCAGAGAGATTTCATTCTTCTGCGCCAAACACTGCTCTAACACAGCCTTTTCTTCGTCAAATCTGAAGAAAGAAAACAAAATGAGTAATAATGTACACCACATTGCCTTACGCTTTTGCAAAGCAGTATTACTGAAACACTGGAAATAAATAAATGACATAAAAGATAGAGAATTACGAGAAAAAAAGTCAAGTCTAAGATGTAAATAATAGTGCTATCAAAGTTAAACCGTTAACTAATTAATCCCCCCAGAAAATATTGCGTTAATCATGTATTAACGCAGATTAATCACACTATTAATTTTGACCAGAGATGATCCTTTAAGCGATTAATCACGGCTCATCAAAATTCTAAGATGTGATTAATCTGATTAAAAAATAAATCATCATTTGACAGCGCTAGTAAATCAATTTTATGAGTGGAGAAAAAAAAAAAAACTCCCATTATTTTTCAATAAAGTTAATGTACTAATTAAGACAAAACTTATAAGACAGCATTTTTTTTTTTTTTTTTTTTTTTTTTAAGTTATATGCAGAAAGTCAATTTTTCAAGCGCTAAAGTGTCAAAAAAGCTGGAGCAAGGGGAAAAAAAATATATACAAAAATAGAAGAAAAAAAATTGTTGAAAAAAAAAAAGGCTAAAATATTTTCTTTGTATTTTTTATTTTTGTGCAATAGGCTTTGCAGTACAGGACTTGTCCAGTTTGTGCTTACCTTCTGCTCATAAAATGCAAAATGTGTTTTTAAAGTTTGGAAAATCCTTAACTTTTAGCTCGCAGCCTCCTATGTGACAAATTATATCATGAGTGCGGTGCTATAAACACACCATAAAAGACAAACAGACCACAATTTTATTTTTTATGCCATTGGCCAAAAATCAGCAAGCAATGTCATCCCATTCTAATTAACGACGTTCGACGTCACTGCATCAATTACATGATTTATTTCAACACCGTTATCGAGACATCTCTCACCGGTCTTGCGCTTGTTTCAGCCGTTCCTCAGCCTGCTGCTGGAGTAGAACCGTGAGCTCCTTAATTTCCTTTGCCGTGCTGCTCTTCTCACGTTGTAGCTCCACATCGTGCTTAGCTTTAAGAGTCTGGGGGCCTACAACACAAGCAGCGGCGTTACAAACTACATGTCGGTCAACTCGCTGTTAATAATGTGGGTAATCTTACACTCACTCTTCAGGGACTTTTCTTTCTCCTCTGAGAGAGCTTTTTGCAAGCATGCCTTCTTCTCTTCCACCTGAGTCTTAAATGCAGCCAGCTCAGCTTCGTGCTCGTCTCTCATCCTCTTCATTTCCGCCTGGCCTTGTTGCGTCAGAGCTTCCTTCAAGCTGGCACGCTCTTTGTCAAACTCCCTTTTCAGCTGCAACAGACATTGCAATTTAGTGTCCATATGAGGTAACGACTGAGAACTGTTCCCATACCTTTTCGGTAGTCTGCTGAAGCTCCGCGTTGTGTTTATTCACATCAGCCAGTGTGTCCTCCAAGGTGTGGATGAGGGTCAAGCTGGTGTGTAGCTCCTCGGCGCAACACCATAACCGCAGTTCAACCTCGACCTGATCCGGTGAGCACATTGTGTCAAACAGCAGCCAATTTCACAATTTAAATGTATTTAGCTTTATCCCCTCACCTCGACTTGTCTCGCCACCTCCATGTGGATACGAGTGATCTCTGCAACAGATGAGTTCCGGGTGAATTCGTTTACAATAAAACTCCACATATTTTGGACTTCGGCAATTGCTCAATTATTATTATAATTTTTTTTAACCTCCGTTATTCACTAAAAAGCTCCACTGTTTTGTTTTTTTTAATAAATCAGGCCAAAGCAATATTATTACTTTGGCGACACGGTGGAATCTTTGCGTAGTCAGGTTTTGTCAGACAAAAATAAATGAATTATTCACCTTGACAAACTCAAATTAATCGATGAACTTGATTGATCATTCAGGCCCAGCAAATGGTACACAAATATTTGGATATAGTAAAGCACCTTGTAAGTGACGGTCAGAAAGTTTGGCTCTGAGCTGCTCTAGCTCCAGGGAATGGCGAGACTTCATCTCCTGCAGTTCGTTGTAGTAATGGTCTGCGAGATCTGAACGCACCTAACCGAACACGCAGAGCGGGAAAAGAAAATAATCAGATTTTCATTTAAAAACAAGTCAAGAGTACTGTATGTAATGGAATAAATGTGTCTTACCTGGTGCAGTTCTTCCTTAAATGATGATTGTAGGTCACTGAGCTCCCTTTTAGGTTTGTCCTCCATTTGAGTGTCAAGCACTTCCTGGATATGACAAAATATTGAGACATCACACATTTTCCATGTATTCAAGCACTCAAGTCAGTTTTAAAGCTCTGACAGCACTTTAGTTAGTTAGTTATTAGTTTTGTTGCACTTTAGAGCAAGTTTGGCAAAAGTGGTTCACCTTTGGTTTGTCCACTTTCAGGCTGGTGTCGCATTGCAAGTCACCTATCTCCTCTTCAGCCGGATCTTGCGAGACGAAACTGAAGCGAATGGGTGACAAACTTTTTAGTGGAGGTCCTGAGGATGTTAGTGAGGCGGTTTGCTGTCGTACCTATGGTCGGTGGTTTTAAGCACCGACTCCTCCAAAGCACGTTCCACCAGTTTTAGCTGGAGCAGAGCAATTTCCTCTCGGTAGCCATCCTCAGATACTCGTAGCCGCTTCTCAAAGTACCTGGAGGGGTGGAGGGTAACAGTCAATTTTGTAACCAGTGATTTCCAACAACCACAATTAAATTATCCAATTATGCGAATACTTCTGTTTGTGTGTGAGACTTTTGGCTTAGTTACACTTAAAAAAACAAGATCATTTCATTCTATTCTCTTTATTATGTTGAAAAAGAGACATACTGTAATTTAGTCTGCTGGAATGAATTGAAGGCATTTATTTCCTTGAAATTATTACATTTTAAATACTGTATGTGTTGTTTTGGCACAATAAAAGTTGACAAAGCCTTTAGTAACCACAATGACATGATCAGTTTCCATTTCAATATAACACAAAAAGGCATCACTGCAGTGTTCAGAAATACCTCCTCAGGCTTTCCAGCTCAGCCTCGTTCTGTTCTTTGATTTCACGCTTTTGTTCGTTAAATTCGACTTTGAGCCGCTCAATGTCATCCACGCGGGACGAACGAGCCAGCAGCTGCTCCTTCAGCTCTGAGATGACAAAATTAAAGAGTTACATTTGGCTGGTGTCTGGAGCGAAACATTTGCAGGCTTTCCCTTCTGCTGTGATGTCACATTTCATTACTGAGTAGAAACGGCCCATACAAAAAATGCTACCTAATGTTCTAAGTTGTTAAATCAATACATATGAGGAAAAGGTTGTCGGATGTCAGGTTGTATTCATAAATCTCACCTCCTAGCTCTTGATGACTGGCTCTCATGCTCTCCAGCTGAGTCCACAACTGACCTACTTCCTGCTGTGAGCTCTTCTTCAACAGATCTTTCTCCTCCTGCAGCCGCAACACCTGCTTGACAGAGCCAAAGCAATTTAGGATGACTTTTAATTGTGGTCAGCCTATTGGAAAACCTGTGCAAGAATCATTTTGTCTAACATGCTATATTATGTTTAACATCTTGGGCAAAGTAGAAGTGCTCATTAAAAAAAGATTAAGACATATCAGTGGGGAATATTTGGTTGAATTAGTCCTTTTGTGTTAATACAAAAAGTACTTAAAATGGAAGCCAACCCTAAACTTTTCTTGACAATATTATGTTATGTGAACTCACTAGTCTAAAACGTTACATTTGTGGAATATGAGTTATCAAGCAAAATCTATCCGTTTTATCCATCTCAGGGGAAGCCATTTTGCCACTTGCTGTCGAATGAAATGACATCAATGTTGCTCAGGGCTCAGGCCAGAACACCATTTCTAGACGAGTGGGGCTGCATACAACATATTGTCGGAAAAAAAATGGGTTTGACTTCCCTTTTAAGTTTAGCTCAAGGGGAGAGAGAAAAAAAAAAGAGCAAAAACAAAAGTATTGTGTCTAATAATTTTGTTCAGAGTAAATAGTGGCGGCAAACCCTTCCTTTCATCATTCGTAACGTGGTGAATAACTTTAGGGTGGGCGAGGAATCGACTTCAGACCAAACCAATTTCAAGCAGATTGGAGTGAGAAAATCCCACGCCAGAGGATAATTGCTCAGGATAATCTGACTTTGATTGGAAGAAAGGGAAAATGCTCAAACTTGGCCTGACTGTCAGTACGGTCCACCCCCATTAAGTCACCTCTTCCCGCAGCTGTCGCTGCTTCTCCTCTAGTTGGCGCACTTGCTGCTCTCTCTCCTGAAGCAGCACATTGTGGCTGGAAATTAACTCCTCCAGTGAACCTGAATGACATTTCGAAGGGGAGTGGGGGATATTTCAAACATCCAGAATGTATTCACAATGCTTCACTATTTCAACATTTTATTACGTTACAAGTTACAACCTTAATCCAAAATTGAATAGGTTTGTTTTTCCCCTCAAAATTCTACACAAAACACAACTTAGGTGATTTCAATTTTTAAAATGGGGGAAAAAAATACATATTTGTTAACTGTTTGAAATAAGTCTGCAACATAACAAAAAGTGGAAAGGCGAACTGTGGAGACTTTCCAGACGCAAAGTACAGCTTTGTTGGGGTTTGTAATGAAACGCATGGAACTTACAGGCAGCAGCGTTCCTGTCAGCACATGATTGCTTCAGTTCCTCTTCAAGTTTCTGCCTTTGCTCCTGACTGGTAAGCTCTAAGCTCCCCAGGCATGTTTTTGACTCTTGCAGCTCCGTCCGAGTATGGGACAAAGACTCCTTTATTTCAATTAAAGCTTGGCTGGTTTGTGCGAGGGAGGCCTGTGTTTTGTCGAGTTCTGTCTGGGTGCTAGCAAGGCTTTCCTGGAGCATCAACTGGGTCCTTTCAGCTTCGGTTGCCCACTCTGACCTTAGAACCTGTAAAAAGGACAGAAAATGAAATTACCCAAATGCATAAATATTAAAACACATTAATTTAAGTATTTTGGAAAGACTGACGTTTATCTCTTTGGTCTGCTTCTCCTCCAAGGTCCCTTTCTCGTCAGCAAACTTCTGATTTAGCTCGTCTGAACATACACACAAGCAAACAATTTTGAAACAATCGCTAAAAAAAAAAAAAAAAAAAAAAGAATTGAAACCCTCCACACTCAGTCACTCACCTATGTCACGTTGATGCAACTCACGCAGTCGGTTTTGCTGTGCCTCATTCTGCTCTCTAATGCGGTCCAATTCCAACTGGTGCTGATCCCGCAGGGATGCATGAAACTTTGCAAGAGCGGTCTCCTGGGAGACCTCAAGCTGGGACATGTGGAGGTTTGTCAGGCTCAGGCGCAAAGCTTCCAGCTCACGGCTCTTCTGAGCCTTTGGGGGAGAAGAGAACAATGAGGTCCCGACCAACACTTGTCTCATGCAGATTTGGTCAAATAATAATGTTAAAAAAAAAAGAAAAAACAAAAAAACAAAACAAAAAAAAAAAAGGTCTCAATAAGGTAAAGTAAGGTTTAGTTTAGAGGTTTTTTGTTGTTTTTTTTTTTTACATGTGCCTGCTCCATTTCAACTTGGTGTGCTGCCTCCAGACTCTCTGTCACCTCCATGGAGACTTGCGTCTTCAGCCTACTGAGCTCCTCATCGTGTTTCTCTTTCAGCTCAAACACCGCCCGCTCATGCTCGCGTTCCGTCACCTGCACGGGGAAAACATTTAAGAAAAACAGCAAACTCTTAAAAATTATAACTACAAATAGAGCTGTGGATTACTGGTGTACTGATACTGCCATAATAGCAGTGAGGACGTGACAATGATTGTGTCCAAGAGCCAATACTTAGACTTGTGAGCCAAGTCATTCATAGATGAGGAAAATTATAAATGAATAAAAAGTTTCAATTTGATTCTAAATGTAACAGGTTAGTCTTCATATCATTCTAATAATTATTATTTTAAATTCTACTATTAATTTATTCAAGTATAATTACTTAAGCAAATATTTAATCAAATAAAACAAATGTATCAATCAATGACTATATAGCACCTTTCATACATTAAAATGCAACTCAAGGTGCTGAACATTAAATAATCTTGAATACCTGTTTAATGAGGCTAATCTGACGCTTCTGTTCACGCTCCATTTCTGCTTTTTGCGCTAGCAGCTCAGTTTCCATGCGGTTGTTCAAATCTGACATCTACACATTTATGCAAGAGGAAGACAAAAAAAAAAAAAAAAGCACACATTACAGAGTGCATATATTTAAACATCACAAACCAGGAAAAATGTCCTTAATATATTAAACCAACAATGAGATCATGCAGTTATACAATATGAGCAGATAATGGTCCCACCTCTCGTTGATGTTGATCCAGGAGGTCTGCTATCTCTTTCTGGTGGGACACTTGGAGCCTCTGCGTAGCCTCCTCCACAGCCAAGACCTGCCTCTCCATCAAGGTCTTCACCTCATCTTCCCGCTCCTTCCTGATTTCCTCCAGAATTTCCCTCACATCTTGAACTTCTTTGTCCTTCTCCCGTCTCTCATCCTCCCATTTCTCTCTCTCTTCAGCCAACTGTAGGAAGAAAAAAAAAAAACATGCTGAAGCTCAGTTCACCTGACGTAAAAATGGCATCTGCCATCAACACATGCTACAAATAATGAAATGCCCCCTGTGAATTGTTCCATTATGTGCCGAATAACATTTTCTACCTAGTGTGTCTCACCTCTGCATCCTTGGCTTGTAGCAAGTTCTCAAACTGTTCAAGTTCCTCTTTGAGCGCCTGTTCCATCTTCTTCATCTGTTCACCCATTTCCTCTTCTTTGCGCCAGTATCTGTCTTTCTCCTGCTTTGCCAGAGCTTGGGCCTCCTCCAGGTTGACAATCTCAGTTTCCAGTCCAATACTATGCTTCTCAGTACTTTGCAAACTGTTATGCTTCTTCTCCAGTTCTATCTGAAGATGTTCTACTTCCCTTTGGACGTCTAGTAGCTGAGCACGAGTGCTTTGGAGCTCCTCCATCGCTCGGCCCATCACCACAGTCCTTTCATCCAGCAGGGCCCTTGTGGTTTGATACTGTCTTTTTGTCTCTTCTAGTTCCAGCATGAGTTCATTATAATTTGCCTTGGATTGGAGGGGGGGGGGGGGGGGGGATAGATAGAAAGAAAGAGATATTTTAGTCTCAAAATGGGGAAACTTGCATTTTTTAGGACCATTGGTGGATATATATGAAAACATTTCAGTAGTCTGACATTTCATGTGTGTGTATGAGGTGATCTTGAATTATATTTCTGGTGTTTTTAGCAGCGCACCTGCAGTGTTTGCAGACAGTTGTCAGCATGTAAAGCACCATCCGCAGTCTGCTTAATCTCCTGTAGAGACACTTCCAGCATCTCCTGCTGGTTTAGATGTGGCAGGAATGGCGTCCCGTTCTCCTCATTTAGCTCCCCAGACACTTTATCCTCCTCCACTGAAGGGATCAGAGGGGAATTTTCAGCTGAGAATTCCACAGTCTTTTCCTCCAATAAGGCAGCCGGTTTGTTCGTAAGGCCATCTTGTTCGAGACTTTTCAAGTTTATCTCCTCTGCGCATCTCCTCATCTCCTTCTCCTCTTCGAGCTGCCTGAGGGCATCCATGAGCTCGTCTGTAACTTGAGCCCACCTGGACAAATATGGCACAAAAGAGCTGTGAGCTTGATCCAAATGAAAGATGTGGGGGAGGAAGTCAACATTTGTAAGAGTCTTAAATTTTAACCTTCAAGTTTCAAGCACATATAAATTCTCAAAGAACAATACATGTTCATTTAATCTTACATGTGGTTAGGTACATTTTTTAATTTAACTTTATGTGCAATACATTTCAGGGCCCGACATTTCTAATGGCCCTATGACCCTGGGCAGGAATGGCACTGTGTTGTTGTAACAAATGACCGGGCTTCATTCCTCCATTCTGCAAGTTCTCCAATATTAGTGGTTGCCATGTCAAATGTTGGTGGAAAACCATGATTGTACGTACTCTGTAAAACTGACTAATTAAAATAATAATAATAATAATAATAGGCACGGTGTTCGAGTGGTTAGCACAGTTCTGAGGACTCCGGTTCAAGTCCAGGCTCCGGCCTTCCTGGGTGGAGTTTGCATGTTCTCCCCGTGCCAGCGTGGGTCTTCTCCGGGTACTCCGGTCTCCTCCCACATTCCAAAGACATGCACGGCAGGTTAATTGGGCGCTCCGAATTGCCCCTAGGTGTGCTTGTGGTTGTTCGTCTCTGTGTGCCCTGCGATTGGCTGGCAACCAGTCCAGGGTGTCCCCCGCCTACTGCCCAAAGCCAGCTGAGATAGGCGCCAGCACCCCCCGCGACCCTTGTGAGGATTAAGCGGTCAAGAAAATGGATAGATGGATGATAATAATAATAACAATAACAATAACAATAACAATAACAATAATAATAATAATAATAATAAAAGTTAAAACATAAGTTTTAGCCAGTGATGTCCCATGTCTGAAAATTTGCAACTTTAGTCTAACCTTGTGTCAAGTTTCTCACCTCTGCAAAATTGAGTTTTCCATCTTACCTGTTTCTAGCCTCTTCCAGCTCTTCAGTAGTCTTGCAGACTTCCTCTCGCAACACATCTAACTCGAGGTCCTTCATAGACAGCTCTTGACGCAGCTCCCCACACTGCTGATTCAGCAGCTCTTTGGCAAGAAGCTGCTCGGAAATTTTGTTTGTCCCCAACGGTTCACAAATGGAGTCGTTGAGCCCCAGCACATTTGAACCATCAGACCCACGAATTCCGGGGGAGTTGTTGTAGGCATCCGAGTTCTCTTTGGGTGGACAGTTGGAGATGGACAGCAGAGATTGACTGCAGAAAATGTCACTGTTCAGCTCAAAGCTGGAAGGAGAGGGGAAAAGGGCAATTACGGCACTGGTGTCAAACACAAGGATACAAGCCAGCTCTTACTTGCAATGTCATTTTATGTGGCCTACAAAAAGCTGGTCATTAATGGGAAAAAAAATCAATAAAAATAAACAAAAATAGAAGGAATGTGATTTTTTTTTTGGGGGGGGGGGGGGGGGGGGGGGTATGTACTGATTTAAAGTGTCTAAATATGTTCAGTGCTTAAGAAGTGCAGTGCAAATTACTTATAAAGTCATGAAACATTAAACTGAAGAGATTTAGCCCACAGATTTCTTTGCATTCCTGATTAAATCTGACTTAAGGTTTATTAATTTCTGTAAATCAGGACACACTTATTTGGTAGAATTTTGTTAAATTTTGTTAGCTTAAAAGATTGCAAGTCAAAGAGATTCACCGTGCCGGACAAAAAAATTAATACTTCTTACTCAAGTAAATATATACAGTCAACTGTTCTCGATATTAATTCATTGTTCAATTGCCTTTAGCGCAAGTCTAACCTATAAGACTTGAAATCACTACATTGAGAACACAAAGGGAAGAAAAAAAAAAAGTGACATTTAGATTATTTTTCAAAGTCATTTAGCACTACATGTACAAATGCAACTTCCAGCAGCATTTAAATAGTGCCGCCGCCTTTACATGAGCTGGAGCTTAATTTAACTACCGGGATGTAAAATTGTCCAAAAATGGATAAATTAACATTTTTTTGAGAGTTGAGTCAAGAATGAAACTCATTTCAACAAAATTGTGTGATTCAATTCAGTAGAGAACAAGGAATTTAAAAAAAAAAAATCAGTTTCAATGGCCATGTTAAAGCCATAAGGAACAACTTGATGTATTGTAAATAGTATATTGATATACTGTAAGTAAAGACCTGAGTTTTAGAAAAACTCCTCAGCCTCTGCAAATTTCGCATGGCTAAAATTGTTTTAAAAAAATGACAGAACCCAGGGGGTTAAAAACATGACAGAACAAAAGTAGGAGGAGTGATCAAACCTTTGGTCTGACGAGATGTCCAGCTGACTGCAAGGCCCGACGTCAGCCATTGAAGATTGTGCAAAGTAGCGCTCCATCAGAAGGTCCCCAGATAATGATACATTCATGCTGTCCTGGACTGGTCCCGATTCAATACTACCTTTGTCGGCACTGGTGATCTCATCAAAAGTAAAACCAGCTTTAGCTTGATTCTGGAGGTTCTTGGAAGCTTTCAGTCCCTTGGCTTCTTCCGCGCTCTCATCCAACAGCCGATTGACCCTCTCCAGCTCTTCTTTGTGCTCCTCTTTCAACCTCCTCACAGCCTCCTCCTGTCTTAGTCGCTCATCCTCAAAGTTTTGGAGACGGTGGGTGAACGCGGCCTCCTCCTCGCGCCATCTCTTCTGTGACTCTTCTTCCTCCTGAAGCCTCTTCCTCAGTTGAATTAACTCTCCATTGAGTACCTCCTTCTCCTCTAGGCAGCGACTCCGGACTTGGCTCAGCTGGGTCTGCAGGTCCTTTTTTTCAATCTCCATTAACAAAAGCACATGTTGGTGGTTCTCCTTCTCTTTTTCCAGTTCAGAACACAGGCGCAGGCAGTTTTCCTTCTCCTCTTGTAGCATCGCCCTCAGCTCGGACAGAACGGTGTCCGTCTCGGTCTCGCTGTCGGTGCTGAAGCCTTCTGCGCTGGTTCGGGAGCCAAGGCCAGCGCTCCCTGACCGCTCTGTCGACGCATCTTCCATGCTGAGGTCGTCATTTTGGGAATTGTGCCGCCGCTGCTGCTGCTTAGCCACATCACAGACATCTGCTCCTGGCTGATTTTTAAGGCGTTGAAAGTCCACATTTGTCTGCGTCACAGAATATTCAATACACAGATTCAAGTTTAGCTTACAGATCCAAATTGAGTTCCAATGGTACTTTGAGTTATGAGTGCCTCAACTTAGGGGTTTTCAGATTTGACAATATTTTGCTTTATGTATTGAGCTCCATCTTGGCCGCCAGGTTAGGTGGGGGAGATTTCCTGTCTTGTCAGGTGTGGTGTTTATTAAAATGGAGCCCACAATTGAAGAAAATATGCATATCCCAGGGAACTCCTTTTGGCAGCAATTGTGCATCGAGTATACCTGTTGGAGCTGTTTCTGTAGCGCCTGGAATTCGCCGACGAGGGCCTGCATTTCCAGCTGAACCGCGTCTCGACTCGCTTGGGCATCCTGCAGGTTGGAGCTAAGCTTGACGATGATCTCATTACGCTTCTCCACGGCCTGCTTCAACTGCTGCAAGGGTGAACAAAATCTGTTGAGCTTTTTGACTATGTTTATTTAAGTGAGATTAATTCCAAGAACAGGAGTAGAATTACTTTTCTTTGATGAAAAGAAACGAGATTGGTGGAAGGCGATCATGGAGTCAATCGTGCTGAACAGTTACAAAGACAAGATGCCCATTTTATATTGTAAACAGTGATTTGTCAATGTGTAAACTTTTGCTTGACGCAATGTTTGCGCTTCCCAGCCAGAGGCTGCTTTCCTCACTTGTGTATTTACATGAGGTAAGATCATGAGAGCTGGATGTGGTTGCAGTGTTTGACAACAGACATATACCAGCAGTCATGCACTTCGAGAGCTCATTTTATAATTTATAAAATTTACATTCAGTACACATTTTTGGAAGTAAAAAAATAGCAGGACTTCCCATTTTTCCATTTCGTTGTTTTATATTTATGTCCACAGTCTTTTTTCATCCAAATGTTTACTCCAATTATGACTTTAATACTATGTCATTGTGGGTTAGTTTCAGACTAGGGCACATTTAGAGTAGACAAACAAAATTTATGATGCGTACCTGCAACTGTTCTTGACTGGTGAGCGCAACCAGCTCCTCATCCCTCAGTTCACCGAAGAGGGAAATGCTCGTATCCGTGCTGAGCTCATCCTTGTGTCGTTCAACCTCCACATTCTTTATGTAGAGAGGCAAATATGTTAAACAAGTTTAGTGATTGCTTTGCACATTTTCTAGGAAAAATCTCTTTTTCCATGCACCCTTGATCATTGTGTTATTAAAAAAAAAAAAAAAAAGGGCTGTAAATGTCAGTTAATCCAGGCCAGGTTGCCATGACAACACGGCTCGCAGGCAACATGATGGTTAGTGACCCATTTCTGTAATGTATGTTTGTAGAGTGGAGTGAAGGGTTACGAGGTTACTCGTTAAAAAGCAAGCAATGAGGATGCAAATCACGCTGACACATTGCGCATGACAAGACGTTTGAGCCGTCATGGCACTGTCCACCACAAAGGCAAATTGGAAGAATAGAATAGATAGAGAGAGATAAAAAAATAAATAAATGAATACATTTAAAAAATAAAAATAAAAATATGTACGTACAGTGAGGAAGAAGACATTACATGAAAAGCCAGTCTGTAAAGTGACTTGTAAGAAGCTGTTGTCACCAATTTTTTTTTTGTCTTATCTCCTCCAGCAGGCTGTTTCCAAAGTCATCTTTCGTTTTTAAAGCTTCAACTTTGAAGCATACTGAAGCCTCTCACTTGATAATCTGAAGCTGGGGGCTGCATCATAAAGAGCTTCAAAGTTCACTTTAGTAGCGCAAAGCCAGACACGTGCTTTAAAATTACAGCGTCTTCTGGGCGTATGAGTTTTGTGATCATTTTTCACCTTGCGTCTCGAGCACCAACCTGACTTACAAGTGAACTTCAGTGTCACTAGATTGTGGCAACTAACTTCACAACTTCTGGCAACTGACAGTTGACGTGGTTAACTCGCAGTGAGTCTG
Source organism: Festucalex cinctus (assembly GCF_051991245.1). Classification (NCBI taxonomy): domain Eukaryota; kingdom Metazoa; phylum Chordata; class Actinopteri; order Syngnathiformes; family Syngnathidae; genus Festucalex; species Festucalex cinctus. The sequence continues at coordinate 13,045,099 of NC_135422.1, read as the reverse complement.
TGGTGTTTCATGCTTGCATTTTTTCTAACAGGTATATTGCCCAATATATATTTTTATAACCAAATTAAACAAAAGTGAGTACATTGAATTAAAGCATGCAATCTCAGAAAAAAAGGGTCGAGCAAGCAAAACTGTTAAATTTTTGACATTTTCTCTTATCACGTTATTACTCGGGCCTAATCAATATGGACATTTGACTATTACTGATAATTTGTCATTTTGTATGTTTAAATGTTTGTCTTGTGTTATAGTGTGTTAATAGAGCAAAGATTGGGGGGAAAATTGTCCAATTTTATGCTGATCTTAAAAGAGCGAATATCGGCTGATAAAATTGGCTGGAAATTGGTTGGATTAATCATCCAGGCTATTGCTGTATGTTTTCATTAAAAACAATAATGAAGTGCAGCGTTTCTTCAAAATAAATAAATAAATCATATTAAATAAGTATGTTGCACAAAAAGGTTTTGTTTCAGGGGGGTGCAACAAATGAATCGCATCAATAGAGAATTTCAATAGGGAAAGTTGATTTGCGACAAGTGCTACAAGTTACGATAGTGGTCACACAGTACGAATTTAAGTCAAAAACAATTTACCCGCTGTAAGAAACTAGCTGAAAGTCAATGTAGGGATGCTAAAACGTGGCTTTTATGATGTCGTCTGAGCGACTTGGTGAAAAGATGCTGCAGCTGGAGGGGCGTGCACAGTACCTCGTGTATGGAGTTCTCATCCGGCTCTTTGTGATTTGGCGGCAGGGGCAGAGCTATGTGGGAATCTTGCGTCGCACCGTCATCCTGCGCGACAGCCGGGCCCGTCCTCTTCTGCGCCTTTTTCGCCGCCCCCGCACCGCTGCTTTTCGCCCGCTTCTGTCGGAAGCTAGCAAGCTGCGCAGGAAGGACAGCGAGAGGTAGACGGACACGTACGTCAGCACCGCCGAGCACCACCACACCAGCAGCATGACGAACTTTTTTTCTTTTTTTCAAATGTTCAGACAATCACCGTGGAAGAAAAAGTGAAGTCAAAAAGTATGCACCGTTGATCACTGCCATTCTGGTGAATCAATGCGGTACAATAAAAAGTAGAAGGAATCCCAAGCCTAAGCTTAGAAGAGGCCAAGTATGCAAATCAGAGCTTGTTCATTTTCAAACATATACAATCCACTTCATGATGCTTCTCCTCCTTTGCTTTCTCTCTCTGCCTGTGTCTCGCGCTCTCATTTTTAAGCAGCTTAAATCAGACTAGAGTCGTTCACATTGTAATAGAGACACTCGTGAAGCCCCTCCATCGACACGTGACCACCATTTTTGTAGATGCTGGTGACAGATACTCCTGACACTCCTTCGCCTCTCATAATGTGAGCATTGCACGGAGCCGAGAGACGCACAAATTCTGAATAAGGGATGGTATGAGTCTAGACGGAGGAACAAGGGGCGGAGCATCGAGAGTATTCATACGGAGAGGGGGAGACAAAGCAGTGTGCGTGTGTGTGCGCGCATCTGAGCCTTCAATTCGATTCAAGATGACATGGCCTTGGGAGAGCTACTTGTTGCTCTACGCGAGGAGTCGCACGGATTCACACGTTGTGCATGCGCTACTACTGCATTTATCCCTCGTGCAATAAAACAGGGCTGTAGCCGGTTAACCATTTGGAAAAATAATCTAGTGGTGGTCCCCCCCACCATCAATATTACGATTCTGATTTAATATGCAAATCTTTTTTCAAGGTTCCCTTCCTGTGTATTATTACTTTTTTTTTTTTTTTTTTAACAAACACAATAAACACATTGCCCTGAGATTGACAGGCAACCAGTCCAGGGTATACCCCGCCTACTGCCCAAGGCCAGCTGAGATAGGCTCCAGCAACCCCGCGACCCTTGTGAGGAATAAATAAGCAGTCAAGAAAATGGATGGATGGACAATAAACACATAACATACACTGCCTCTGCTTGAAAACAGATAATTCCCGTCCGTGACTGGCACATTAGAAGCGCCGTGCCTAGCCTAAGGCAACCAGCATGTGACTAAACAGCGGTAAAAGAAAAATGTTAAGCAGAACACTGCAATTTTATCATCCACAAAACCACTGCCTGAGATGAGATTACACCGAGAACACTTTGCACACATGAATGTATTTTTTGAGCCACCAAAACAGCACCAAATTACCAAAGCACCGCCATTCATGAGACCACACCTCCTTGCACAAGCACGGCAGTGGAATGTTTGAGCAGAGAAAGACAGAATACCCTGATTGACCACCCACAAGAATCTTGACTCCAAAACAATAAATAACACAAATCATCTCCGTCCTGACTCTTCACTTACCGACTGCTTCCGTGGCATGTTCGATGACTTCTGTATAGAGAATATCAGGGATGCAAGATGAAATATGGAATTTAATGCAGCATGGAGCTGTTAGAATCAGTCTGACCCAGTGTTGTTAATCACCATACAAAAATTCTGAATCCGAATCTTCTTTATTTGACAGTGTGTTACCAGCTGAAGAAATTATGGGATGTTTATGTTTTAAAATGACTTAAATGGTTTGCTTGTGCAGCAACTTTTTTTTTCCATACAAATACGACATATAAGCTGTGATATTACTATGTGTCCTGGATTCATCTTGCTTGAATCAGACGCTGTGGCATTAGAACTAATTCCATTTATGACGTTCAACTTTTCGTAACTGCACAACTACAGTCGCTGGAATACTTAGTTTTGAGCACAATAATTCTTTCTCTAACTCTGCTTCAACATCGCGTGTTTATGTGTATGTGAATGTGTGTTTGTCAGTCCTGAATCACAGAGCAGTGAGAAAGATGACTGACAGCGGAGAGAATGAAGCAATGCAACTGAATTTTGATGATGCATGTTAAAAAAAACAAAAAACAAAAAACAAAAACAAAACAAAACAAAAAAAGACAAATGACAATTTATCGAATCTGGAAAAAACTATTGCATTGTTGTGTCCATTTTATTTTTCGAACGATAAGTCAATCTTTTTTTTAGTGTGTAGCTCGACAGTAGACAAACTATTGGCTGTTGGAAGACTAGTTCCATGTTTAAATTGATAAGTAAATGGATTAGCAGCCATGAATCTCACCTGTAGTTTATACTGTAGTCTGTTAGTGTTAACCTATTGCCTATTATAGCGTTATTTTGCCATTAACCTTGCGAGAGAGAACAATGCCATATGTTGCCACATTGACTGTGAATGCTGCTGTCGTGATGGTGTTGGATTAGATGATTTACGGCAGGCCAAAAATTCCTTGTTCCAGGGATCAACCCAACTTGTCATATGCCACCTAGAATCACCTGTCAATTACTTGAAAACCTTTTTTGAATTCAGTTAATTATTTATTTTTGAGAAGTGAGCTTTACAATGATCACAAAGTGTCAATTTGTGTGCACAAATCTTTATTTTATAATTAAATTAATTATCTTTTTTTTTTTATTATAAGTTTATATTTCCAAATACTTCAAGAGAAACCACATAAATACAAATAGATTTCCAAAATGTAATAAATCAGACAATGATGGCATAGCAGTTTGTTTGTTTGTTTTTTGTTTTGTTTTTTACAGAAATGCTTTGCACTGGTTTGGGGGTACTTGGTTGGAAAAATATTTCACAGGGGGTACGTCACTGAAACAAGGTTGAGAACCAGAACCACTGCCCTCGAAGACTTGTGACCAAATACAGTCGTTACACCAATTTATTTATCTACATTCCCTGTTAATACATTAAACAAAGTGACCTTTTTCTTTATTTAAAATGTGCAACAATAGTGTTCCCTTTGATGGTAACAACTTGGTTCCTGAATGCAAAACAACTGCGCGGATTTGAAAACTTCACCCAATCCAACGTCTCCACAACTGGACGAAACTAGCCCACGTTTTAAGCGCGCCAAACCAGTTTAGGTCGCAATTTTATTACTGCCTCTCACAAGTGACCATGGAAAGGGGAAAATCTAATAGTGAACAATTGGCAAAGTGGTGTAAATTGAGTATAGCCCAGATTTGAGCGACATAAATCCTTGACAAAAGAGTTGGCTAACGTGCTAGCATCACAGCATTAGCGTGCGCGCACTGCTAGCCAAGCCACTAACCTTAGCTCTTCCAGCCTCTAGTTTCCTCTGGCGTTCATCTTCGTCCATCTCCTGGTTAAGACGTAAACATTAAAATGCAGGGCAAGCGTCCCGAAATAACTGGAAAGTACAACTTTTATTTCTCCCGTACATAAGTTAACATTTAGAAATCTTCAAGCTTTCTTGAGACACAAAACTGCCAAACACTATTCAATATGGCCGCCAAATGAATTCGTGTTTTCAGAACGAAAGAGCCAATCAAAATCGTCGCGTTCCGAGTTTTCGGCCAATGGGATTGTGAATACATTTGGTACCAACAGAAAAGAAACCGCCCTCTCGTGGGTTCACCTCTCTAATGTCGAAATTTGATGACCAATCAAATCGTGGCGTGGTGTTGCAAAGCTTGCCCCGAGAGCCAATCAGGACAGGACAATGAAATACCACGACAGCGTGGCCAATTTAGCAAAGGTGGAAATGCATGCAATCGTTTTGAGTACTCAACTCAACGTAAACCATTGACTGAACTCGAATGAGAAATTAACTATTACGTTTAGGTCTATACTGAATTTAACCAAAGGGAGAAAAAAAAAAACTTCGCCCGAACAGGGACTTGAACCCTGGACCCTCAGATTAAAAGTCTGATGCTCTACCGACTGAGCTATCCGGGCCCTTACTACACTACGTGGAATAATTCTAATAAGTCAGAAATAAACAACAAGCGCGAGTTCGCAGCACAGGGAATAATGATCGTGTCTATAAAACACACACAAGACAGAAAATGATTGCATTACGTCAGTTTAATGGCAGAATTTACATCTGTACACAACTGTATTTTACAATAACTATGAACAACAAAGTCATCTCTCCACTAATGGCACACCCCTTTCGTGAGTCACATAATCAAAAAAACGTAAAAATGTAAACGTTCAGGCGATACATGCAAACAACCTAACTCAAGTTACACCAAGTCATTAAAGTGCATCAAAATTGGTGAATTGATGAGAGTCGAGGCATGCTGCTATTGGTATGTGGACAAACACAGGGGTCTCCAACTCAACTATGGCATTAACATTAAACTTTGATGTCAAGTAGAGGCCACAAAAATCATCCTAGCAAATGACGCCTGGGCGGCAAGTTTGAGACCCCTAACAGCTCTTGGTCAGCATTGATTGACTTATTAACAGTGAGCAGGGTTCACATGACCTCAGTATATTTTTTTTAAAGTTTATGATGGTAGCTGCGAAAACCACATTAAATCTATTTTTTTAAGAGTATGTGCACATTACCCGTCCCTTTACTTTTTAAATAAGCACAGAACCTGAACCATGGAATGCAACGTGGAAGGTGATGATTAGTGCAGAACCTGCAAATTTAAGTCAGCGTGTATTGTAAGGATATATTGTATATACAACATGTGTTGACTTGATTTCATGGTGACAAAATGTAAACAGCATGACAGGACATTTTAAAATACCAATTCTCTTTAAACCAGAAAATGAAGGGTCTATTCATGAATCAAACGACCTTGTGAATTGTTCCTTGTTGGACAACCGAAAGTTGAAAAGTCACTGAAACATTGAACAGTTGGATAAGTGCATTTTAAAAGTCAAATTAAGATCATTTGTAGAGGTTATAGCTCAAACCTCCAAAGACAAATTCCTTATGTCTTTTTACATACTTGGCCAGACTTTTTGTCAAGAGTGTATATTTATTCTTTAAAAGTTAGTTAAAAAAAAAATCACATTATTTCCCTTTTAGTGTCTCCAAGAACAGTAGTAACAGTAGTAAAATCATAGGAAGATTATTATTCAGTTATTCAACGCTCCGCGATAATTCAATGTAAGACCCAATAATCAATTCAGGTTGCATTCTAATACATAATTCTTTTCTTTGTAACAGAGTCCATGAGATACGTCAAGTCAAAGGTGGTGTGTTTAGGTGCCTCTCAGGGAAAGGAATCCACTGGTTGATCCAATGTCGTAGCTAACAAACCTGAAATAAAAGTAACAGATGTCAGATTATTCCTAGGTTTATTCACAGTATAGCTGGAAGAGTCAGCATGTCCTGACTGGCTGAACACGTTTGCTAATACTGGTAGATACTGTAAACATGGTGCACAAAAAAACAACAACAACAAAAAAACATGCAAAGGTATAATGTCTCTCTTTGTGCCCATACTTTAGGGACATCTTTTTGCAAAGCTACCTTGTGTATGTGCGGTGGCATCTCATCCTCAGAGCTCTCCTCCGGGAGTGATTCGTGGCGGCGTGGTGCCAATTGCTGTGACTCTTCTGCCCAGCCACCCATCGGGACACGGGCAGACCTCGTCACCTTCCTCCCTGTACATAAATTATCTGGGAGGGAAGCAGAGGGACGTTTTTAAAAGTGTTAAATTTACATGAGATCTAATACACAAGCTGTATCGAACATTCTGTCATTTTAAAGAAAATGAGTTTTTGGTCAGCAAGAAAATGTTTCCTTGCCTCTCCCAGTTGTGAAGTAATGTCAGCAAAATATTCTAACTAAATTCTAACATAAGAAAAAAAAAACTGTTGCGCTAGTTACCGCTGTATGGGCGCTGGTTGCCGCCACCCTGTTGTGACGACGCCCGCTCCGTGTACGTGGCGGCGGCGGCAGCGGCGCCTTCGGACGCAGATGAGGGGATGGCAGTGGGACTGGGCACGGTGGTAGGGAAGGTGTGCGAGTGGGGGAAGTGTTTGTAGCGGGATCCGGACACGCTCTTCACCTCATCCGGGACGCTCTCGCTGCTCTCGTCACTCTCCTGCCTGTGCCACGTGTGGCGTGAAAGCGCATCGCCGCGGGACTGCTGTTTGTGTAGCTGGACAAAAAGAGTAGACATTTTTTTTTCTTCTGGGTGGAAACTGACGGATATAGGAGGGGGGACACAAAACGGGAGACGCTCAAGAAAAATGGTTCAAGGACAACGCGTGTGGACAGTTTGTTACCTCATGTATGTAAAGAGCATGGATGCTCATCTCCGTGGAGGCGTACTCTGACAAAACCAAACTGGTGAGTTGAGCCTCCCACACACTGCTGCCAGAGCTCATGGTTCGGGCATCCGTCCTTTGCCAATAGAGACAGATTTAATAAAGCAAAATGACTAATTCGGAGACTTAGGACTGGATTTAATCATGTAAAAGCCAGGGAGTACGATAAGTCCCAGGAAGTTAGAAAGGCACCATTCATTTGTAGAAATGCATTTCATTATCTTAAAAGGGGAAGTCAACCCCCCAAAAATCTCTTGACAATATGTTCAATACAGCCCCACTAGTCTAAATACGGTATTTTGGTTAACATTGCATTCTTAAGCAACAAAATCCAGAAGTTTTTATCAATATCAGAAGCCACCACTTGCTGTCGAATGAAAATGACATCACAGTTACGCAAGTCTTAGGTAACAACCAATCACAGCCTAGCTCCCGAAAACGGTTGAGCTGTGATTGGTCTGAGCCGAGTAACTGTGATGTCATCTTCAGTTGACACCAAGTTGCAAAATGGCCGCCCCGAGATGGATTAAAAATGGCTGGATTTTGCTTCATAACTCATATTCCACAAATATTTTGTTAGTAATATTAATCAGAATGTCATGTTTGTATACTAGTGACGTCACATAATATATTATTGTCAACAAATGTTTAAGGTTGACTTCCTCTTTAGAGATTAAGGTCGACTAATATTTTTGGCATCTTGTTGTGGTCAATTTAAATAGGAAATGTGCTGATAGATTCATATCTGACTTTCAGCAGTGATAGGGTCTTACATTAAGCTTTTACACTGAATTAGTTAACTAAGAAAATATTTATTCCGTGTAGTTACTTTTTTTGCATGTTTTTTTTTCCCAGTATGAAATCTAACGGGAACATTTTCTGTTCTTTATATCTTTAAGTCATTACTTATGGCAGGATAAATATGCAAATTCGCAATTACCGACCTGCCAATAGGCTATCTTATGTACCATCCATCCATCTTCTTAACCGCTTACTCCTCACAAGGGTCGCGGGGGAGCTGGAGCCTATCCCAGCTGGCTATGGGCAGTAGGCGGGGTACACCTTGAACTGGTTGCCACCCAATCGCAGTCTTATGTCCTACTTTAGACATATTGTTCATACCCAGACCCTGCCATGGTCCTGCTCATGGCGGAGGCGTGACCGGCGGTCCTGTAAGCCGCACTGTAGCTTCCCTTCAGGTGAAGACTGCTGCTGATTGGCGAAAGTGAGCGCAAGGCCGCCACGGCGTCGCTGGCCGTTACAGCGTGACCGCTCAATGAACCATCTCGGCCAAAATGAACAGAGGCCAGAGTGGATGGCGCCACCAACAGATTGGCAATCAGGCTCCTCGGCTAAAAAGAGGAGGGGGGAAAAAAAATGATCAAATCAGTGGGCGGTTTGTCAACACGGCGACGCTGAAGTGTGCAACAAGTACTTCGGATTCAGAGAATGAGAGCGGATGAGCGTCTGAGGGAGCTCCGGTGGCCTCTCGCTGAACTCTTTCCTTCAGCTGGCTGATGAAGTGTGTGGTCTCGCGGGGGGGCTGCCACTGTGGGTTGGTGATGGCAAAGTGCATCAGGGACAACTCGGTCTTGCCGTCCTCCGCCTGTTGGTAGATGGACGCCTCAGTCTTCCCCTCGGACATCCACTGTGCAGGCAGAAACACATTTTTACTCACTGGTCAGCTGGGCGATTAGTTGATGTTATCGATGAATTCTGAGTTTATTTATTAGATTTTTTTTTTACGATACTTATTAATCACAGTTCTATATGCTAATAACTTAAAAAAAAACTTTTATCCTCATGACTTGTGCTTATTGCTAAGTGAGTCTACAATATTAATTAGTCTGCAATACAGCCAAAAAACAAAAAACAAAACTGATATAAAACAGATATGCACTATTTAAAAATCCATAATACAGTGAGACCATGAAGTGAGGACTTTATTGGAAAATCCCTTTAGCCCTGAAATCATGGTCGGGTCAACATATTTGTATAAGCATTTTCTAATAAATAAATAATAATATATTACAATAATAATAAGACAATAATACAAGCTGTTAGTCTAATAGAATAATTGCACAGGTTTCTTTCTTTCTTTTTTTTTTTAAACATTTTCAGAAAATGACAAAATCAATACCCAAAAAGTACCACAGTATCTCTGGCTAAAATGATGCTATACCATGTTTTGTTAGTACCCCCCCAAAAAATACATCAGCAGCTGACAGCCATCTGCATAGCTTGTGTCTAAAGTGGGAGGAGCCTTTATGCCATGTGTACAAGACTGACACAGCAACAAGACAAGAAATGGCTACCAACACTCTCGCTCCTCTGGACCTTCTGTTCAGAGAAAGAAGAAAGTGTTATCTAGAATTATTTTTTGCTTACATGGCCAATACAAATAGGAAGCCGATCTACAAAACAAAGATTGTCTGCATGACCACACGGGCTAGTATAAAATTTTAAATATGACTAAGAAGTAGAAAAAATATATACAAAATGGCCGGATTGATTCCAATACTCCAGGCCAGGTACCTCTCATGCAGTGGTCCAAAAGCAAAGACCCTTACCGCAGGGTGCCCGTGTTGCCTGATGTCCATCTGGGCAAAGGAGCAAGTGTCTCCCACACCCACCACCTCCACGGTGAAATTCCGGAAGAAGTCAATGATCTCCAGCGACTTCCTCCTCAGGCAGAAGATGAGGATGATGGGAGTCACCACTGGACTCAGCAGCTCCTCTAGTATAAACATCTACAAGAAGAAGAAGAAGAAAAAGAAGAAAAAAAACATACGATGACAAAATGAAAGTAGAGGTGGGCAAGGTTTGACTTGTGGGCAACATATAGCCTGCTCAAGTCTTTAATCAACTCTATACCTTAGCAGAAAAGTTTGCCCATCCCCGTTATAAATGTTGATAGATTATCTGAGTTTGTCTTATGTACTTACGGCTTTATACTGGAAGACCTGCGAGAACTGGTCCCGTGTCTCATATCTGTGTGCGTTGCCCTGCCAGTGATCAGGCATGTAATGAATATGAGCCAGGATGACTCGCAGCAGCTGCTCGGGACAAAACACCATGTGCTTATCAGGGATAAATGACCTGCGGACAAAAGAGAATCCCACACAACTCTAATCTTCACAACGGGATTATATTGCAGATAACTTTGCCGCTAAATGGAACAAAGTCGCGACCTGCACACTGTGATGCAAACTCCCAGCAGGGTGATTGATGACAAGACGTGCTCGACTGCGAGAACGTCCTCATCGTAGATAGTCAACGCGATCAGGACGGCCAGGAGGGAGCCGGCGAAAAAGGCGCCATTCTTGGCCACCACGGTCAGCAGGGGAGAGAGGAAACAGTTCATGTACTTTGATGCAGCCTGCGTGTAAAAAAACGAACACGGGAGGTAGAAGTGAGAGAATGTTTATACACTAGATAGATACACAAGATAGCATCAATGATGAAGTTCTGCCTCCACGAATAAAAATCCATCCATTTATGAGCCTTCGCTTTTTCCCCCTCACACACATAGGGGCAGTAATGGCAAAAAATTAGGGTTGTTCTATGCCAAATTGCCTCTAAAAACAACAAAACAAAATCAGAAAATTTTAACCAAACAGATTTTAATGAAACTTGGTGTACCTGTTGATAATGATGGCCAAGGGTTTGGGAGCTACAGCCCGCCGCATTTTGACAAAAAGGGGCGTGGACCTTTTAATTTTTGTATCTCAGGATCTACTATCTCAATCTTTACATAACTGGTAATTTTGGAAAGGGATTTCAACAATGAGTGGAAATATGCAATCATTTAGAAGATCGTTGCATATTTTAATGACCTTTTGACCTTGTTTTAGTTGACCTTGAAATTGACCCTGTGGATCACATGACCTTAAAGCTGCACTTTGGAACAATATGGCCAAAAATATCTTTACAATAGCCTTTTTATTTGACAATTTATGACGGAAACATATTCTAATTAGTAGATTAACACCTTAGGTTTTTTTTGTTTTGTTTTGTTTTTTTATTCATAATGGGAACTCCTGCAAGGCCAATAGTTTTCAGGCTGGATTCAGGTTCGAATTTCACTATGTGCGTTCATTTTGTGCGTGTTGTGTATGTGAAGAAGGGAAAATGCAATTTAATTTTTCGGCCACAGGTGGCAGTAGCGATTTGAAATTCAATTTTTTTGCGTTGAGTAGCTTAAACAAAGTTTTTCATGAAATGTAATCTCACATATTCCCTAAAACATATAAACGTTTCAGAGATGTACATATTTTTTTGGTTGACAGTAATAAGGCGTCAAAGTTTCCATACATTCATTCACTGAATATTGATTGAAAGTTGAACATGGTTGAAAAACACCTTCTACAAAGTAAAATAACGTTTTTCAATAAATAAAGGTGGATATGCAACCCCACCACCCATAAAAACAAAACAAAAACACACAAAAAAAAAAAACACTAAGAGGCGAATTACAATAGGCAAATGCCTAAACCCTAGTCTTTGTTTTTTTGTGGATCGGCATTTAGACAATGATTCCAATCAAAATGTAACGGTTTCTTCCTTGGACCATGCTAAAACCCTCCACTAAGTATAATGTTTTTTTTTTCCAGTTATGCTTATATCAAACAAACTATATAAGCAAATACACCTCACTCACCTTGTAGCCTTTGCTCAGCCTGGACATGAGCTCGTGGTCCAACTCATTGAAGTGGCGCAGGTAGCATCGGCCGTACAGAGACCAGCATCGCGCTCCGAGCGAACCGGGCTCTCGCTTGATCACCTTGACAAACACGCAAATATGTCATCACGTTTCATCAAAATTTCCAGTTTGGATGAGCCTATGAAAAGCCGTACCTCCGTGTAGCTGAAGAAAGCATAGAGAATCTGCCACACTAGGATGACGGGACACAAAAGGAGGTTGGCGACGCCAATCCACAGGATGCGCGACGCCAGTCTGTCGGCTAGCTCCAGACGGTTTCCTCCTCTCTTATACTCGGACTTGAGGCTCCACTCGTTCTCAAACAGAGAGCCTGAAAGAGGAGAACAAGGCAGACATTTTGATACAAGTAGATACTTTTCTTTTTTTTTTATTATTTGGTCAAACAATAAAAATTCACTACTACAAATAAATAACATCTTTGTTTATCAATGTCAGTGACATATAATGTCATTAATTTTGCATTAGATTGTATTACAAACATTTTTTCCCTGATTACTGTTTATTAAGCAGTGATTGGTGATTATTTCGTAGAAGATAATTGATGCTGTTTATGAAGGAATACAGAAATCAGTGAAGAATTACTGTTGCTATGCTGAAATCAGAGGATTTGGACAATTTTAAATTTAAAAAATGGCTCCAAATGATTACTCGATTATTAAAAGTTGATTAATTTGATAATCGATTCATTTGGACTGCTCTAATTGCAATCAATGCACCACTTGTTGCTTTTTGCTTTCATTGTATTAAAACAAATCTAGATTTCACATCAAATCAGCAAATCTGGGCGTAATCATTTAAGTAATAATTTTTTCCTCACATTTCTACACACAACAACAACAAAAAATCTCAGTGAAGATACAAACCTGGCCCCCAAAAGAAGATGAGCTCAAAGTTGTACTTGAGGCCCCGCGTGAAGAACACAACATCTCCAAGTAGAGGAAGTCGAAAGCGCACAGGAAGCAGAGATTTATTCACCATGGCAACCTGCACAAGTCAAAAGAAGAGACGGCAAAGTGGTCTGAGGTCACATGGAGCTTTAACCGACAAAATAACGCGGCGCACACGAGAAAAACAACCATGTAGTTTTTGAAGCGGAGGATGCGGTGATAAATGTCAAGCTCCGTCAGCTCTTTCTTGTGGATGCAGATCTGGTGCTCCTTCTGGATCTCCACTATCCTGGCCTGAACCTCCTGCCATGTTGCGTATGGCAGCTCCGACTAGTACATGAAGGGGAAAAGAGAGAGAGAGAGAGAGAGAGAGAGAGAGAGAGAGAGAGAGTGAGAGAGAGAGAGAAAAAAAAAAAGTTTATTTATTTTGTTAAAATAATCATTGCATTAGTGACAAGATGGCTCATCTCACCATTGTCATCTTCAGGGCATTAATATAGAAGGATCGGATCTCCCAGTAGCAGCACACGTTGTACATGAATTTCACCAGGCGATGGAGCCAAAACACCCCGGAGATCATTAGCACAAAGATGACAAATGCGTTGTCTCGGATGCTGCCGGCAGAATCGATAGCTTGTTACTTACTGCAAAGCTGCAGTAGGAAGCAAGATTAATGTTTCGTATATGGCTTTTAATTAACCCCAAAATCATCAGCAACAACATTACCACTTTTAATAACCAACTTGTAAGACTGTATGTTGAAGAAAATTACCATATTTCCTCATATAATGGCTGTGAATGTTAATTTAATTGACTGTAGATAAGGGGGAGGTATTTAAAAACAAAATTCCAAATGGCAACTTTTTGTTTATTTATTTGTTAACTGAACAGGGATGACGGACAATTGCACATTCATAAACATTACTGTGAAATGTGTTAGCCAAAAGGTTATATATCCCATCTGTAATCCCTGTACATGTGTTCAAAAAGTCAAATTGAAATGATCCCATGATTCAACATTTGTAAACATGAAGAACAGTAATAAAACGTAACGTAAAGGGAATTTTGATGTGATTAGAAAAAACATTTAGTGTCCTACACTAACAGGTACTATTTAAAACATGCCAGCTCATAATACATTACAGTAATCCCAACAAATATTTTTTGTCATTAAAAATATGGACCAAAAACACATTGCGTTCTGTAACAGAACTTCTGTTGTTAGCACCTCTCCGTTCACAGCCATGTTGTAAATGCTGGGATGTGTTTAGAAGTACGGAGGCTGCTGAAAAGAAAATAGATTTTTAAAAATCTTTTCAAATAAGCTTAAATAATTGACAAAATCGATTAATCTCCCCGCCCTACCGTGCACTGCAGACGTCCACGGGCACGAAAGCGTCAGGCAGGGTGACCTTGGAGGATTCCGTGTGGTTGACAAACTTGTTGGCGAAGAGGATGTCGTAGTCCACGCAGTTGGCGAGGAACACGGTGAAGCCCACCACGAATAGCAACTGACTGCGCAGGTAACAAACACCGCATCCATTAAAAGGCAATTAAACAAACAAAAACAAAACAAAAAAATGCTTCAAACAATTTTAGAAGCTGTAGCGTACACCAGCTCGAAGATCTCTCCCAGGAGCATACACGTGAATCCATTCTTCTGATGCAAATTATAAACGTAAAAGATGTCAAGGAAATTTTGAATTGGTAAGCAAGCTTCTCACTCTTTTCTTAAAATTATTTTCCAGGACTTTTTCAGCGGCTGCAGTACGAGGCAAATTATCACAACAGCTGCTAGCTTTGAAGAAGTTTTATTTTCTACACTTGCGTTGCGACTTATATTTTGTACATTTTGCTTCAATGTTTATTCCTCTCCCTCTTATGTACATTTGACAAATTATTTTGATATGTTTACCAAAACTATTTCCATTAATTGATCTGCTTACTCACACTTTAGTTTGTGCATCTGACACCTGCATTCTTAATTTAAAGTTTAAAAAAAAAAAGAAAAAAGAAAAAAAGCGCCTTCCTTTTCATTTGTTTGCAATTTGTTCCCCCCCATTTTCCAGGTTAGGGATGGGCAAGTACCGATACCAGCCTTATTTTATGGTATCATACTCATGACAAAGCACTTTTTTAAGTGAACAGTATCCGCGGCCATGGTCTCATTTGTCCATTAGATGCAATTTCTCTATGTTTATAAGGTTTAGGCCTTGAAATCTTGGAGGGACTGATGAACGGTATCCATCCACACGACTATATTCGTCTTTTGTCTCTTAAGTACATCTCATAACTATGAACTCCTTTATTTTGTCCATGTTGTTGTTTGGTGTATATAAAGTATACATTTCATAAATAAATGGAGAAAAGATCTAGAAAATTCCCATTAATTTTGTGTACCTTTAAAGTGATACTTGACTCATTGTGCAATTTTCAGCAGTAAAAAGTGAATATTTTGTCTAGAACAAACTGGATAACGTTATTTTTCATGTACAAACCTTTAAAAACTATTTTTTACACTTGGTTTCGACTGAAGATGACTTGGTATTGACCATGGCCAATCATGTCTGTTTTCTGACCAAACCCAGAAAACAGGTGAGTCGTGATTGGTCGTTACATACTTCCTCAGCACAGGTGATGTCATCTTCAGTCGACTGCTAGTGGAAAAACTAGTTTTTAAAGGTATTAATTGGATATGAAAAATAATGACGTTATCCAATCCAGACGGACAAAATATTAACTTTTAACTACTGAAGTGAGTCAAGTATCCCTTTAAGGAAAAATACTCTCTCAAGACATATACCTTTATCGGGATTATAATTGGATATAGCGGAATATACAGTAAATTTTTGTCCATAATCGCATACCTCTCCTGGGACCGTCAACATAGCAAAACAAGGACCAAAATTTCAAAAGGATATTCTCTGAAAGAACAGGTCCAGGTTTTCAATGTGGTGCCATTGGGCTGCAAAGGGCAAAAAAAAAAAAAAAAAGTCAGTTAAGGAGACTGTTTTTAGAGTCCATGATTATTTTTTCTCTTACATTTAGCGCCCTCTGGGACATGCATCAGCAGGTTCTCCTCGCCCGGCGGGGAGTCACTGTATGATGCTTCCAGGCGCTGGTACTCCGTGTCGAAGTGCGCCATTGTGGGACAGCGGCGTCAGTGTTGAGTCGCCGCGGCCACAGCTACTGACTACAGCACAGAAGATGACATTCAGGGTCGAGGGAAGAGTTAAATGAAAAGATGATGTGAAGTAAACATAATACAATACATGAATTATCTCAAAAGTCATGTGAGAGTTTGCTGTAAGCTTGTGAGCATTGAAAGCTCAATTCTAAGTGTGCATTGTTTTTAGTGACATCACCAAAAAGGGGACGAAAGTGTGATGATCACCATTCAATTGCCCATGTTTGTTAGGGTCACGGGTGAGCTGGAACCGACTAGACAGCTAAACTTTATTTGGGGTTAATCAGAGGGATTTTAAATGGGGGCAGGTTCGTGATAACTCACATTAATATAAGTTTGAATCTGATTAGTTAATTCAGAAGACATTCTAGTTATTTAGAGGATTTATTTACTTTGACTTATCCTCTTTAAAACATACATAAATATTTTTATTTAAATATGCAACATTAACGGTGAAAACAAATTTTGAAATGATTCATCTGGTTTCATTTATTCTATATAACAAAAACCTGTCTTTTGTTTTAGGTTGTTTAAATCCGGTGCACAAGCTCACCTCCATTCCAGCACAACGCGTCCCCTCCTCCAGCTGTGGAGATTCCTCATTCCCAACTAGGCGAAAAGAGGGAAATAGATCCAAGACGGCATCAACCCACTGCACAATATATGTCAATTTAAAGATATGAAAGGGCCAAAAATGTCTCACATTTGAAGAGTCGCTCTTTAGAATAGGAGGTAAACAAACGGCACATTGGAGAGGTGGAGCTGTAAAACTGGTTCAGGTGTTGTTGCTGTGGTTGCCAGCGAAAAGGGCCGCCTTGCCCACAAAAATGCACCTTGGCTTGTGAAGAGTCACCCAGTCGGCGTTTCTCACGTGCGGCGAACTGCTTACAAAATAACGAGAGTGCACATCAGGAATTCAAGCAGTGTATGTTTTGCTTTCGTATTCCGCTGCTTCCCCTCTTCCGCGGTTAGCTTTCGTTTTTAGCAAGTGGCTCTCACTAGCCAGCGTCTGTCAAAGGTTGAGCGGACAAGGAGCGCCGGCCAATCGGAAAAGGTGTGTTAGGAGGTCGTCACCGTTCGGCCAATCATAGTTAAGTAAAGGTGGGCGTTGCGGGTTAGTGTGTCCGCTAAGACACGCCCTCTGTAAACATTGTACAATGAGGAACTGGCGCCATCGCCTGGACGATGAGGAAAGGAAAAAAGGAAAAAAAGGGAAGCGAAGATGTAATCATTTTCTGATTTTAAAATAATAAATTTACATAGTTTGTAGCTGAGGTAAAAATCAAAAATGTGTATATAAAAATATTAATTTTAATAAAATAATTCATTTTCAATGTTAAGTTAGTATTAATTTACAAGTTATTTAATAAAGTTTTTTTTTAAATAAGTAAATAGATACAACTATTTTTGCACCATTTTATGTGATTATTTATGTCAATAAATTAACCAATTATTTATTGAGATAAATGATTAAAAGTTAAATAAAAATTAATAAATACATGTAAAACATGTAATGTTAAGCAACTAATTCAATAAAACCATATGTGTGCTTTTTATTTTATTATTGTGAAGGCAATGAAGTATTTGTTTTTATTTATTAACAGAACAAAAGTACATGAATGAATATCAACCTCCAAAAGTACGTAGCTCTCCAAGTAGCACTATACACTACAGTAATTATACACAACATTAGCAAAGGAGCATGGTAGGCCCAAGTCTTCATAAAATAAACTGGCTTTATCTCTAAAATGCACATTTAATATCTTTATTAACCACCGTAACATTATGGAACATTTAGAAATTAACATTGCTGAAATAGAGGAAAAGAAAAAGCATATTAAATAGCAAGTTGACACGACGAGGAGAGGTAGGACTCAGACGCAGGATAAAGGTAGGCCACAAAGGTAATAGGTTTATTTCCGGCCAACAGCTGTCTACTCTCAACTTGAGAGGAGAAAGGGGAATCAAAAAGTGGAGAACTAAAAACGCTCCACTGGGGAGGAAAAAACAGGCAAAAGGTACAGGGGACAACAAAAGGCGCTCCGCTAGGGAGGAAACAAGGCTCAAGGCACAAGGGGTAACTAAGGGCACTCCGCTGTGGAGGATAAGGCACAAAAACGAAACAAGGCAAAACAACAAGGCAAAACAACAAGGCAAAACAACAAGGCAAAACAACAAGGCAAAACAACAAGGCAAAACAACAAGGCAAAACAACAAGGCAAAACAACAAGGCAAAACAACAAGGCAAAACAACAAGGCAAAACAACAAGGCAAAACAACAAGGCAAAACAACAAGGCAAAGGGAACAAGGACTCGAGGACTGTGGGACGCTTCCATGCACTGACTGTGACACTTCGGCCACGGAGGGGAGAATGCAGGTGGCTTTTATTGCTGTAGGTGATTGGTGGCAGGTGGTGATAATCAAGGGCGGGGACCGGTAATTATGGAGCGGCAGGAAGGGCAAGTGACCTGGGGTGAGATGAGAGTTGGGGTTTTCAAAGTAAAACAGGAAACATTGATAACAAAACAAAAGCATGGACCGTCACGCCGGTGGCGGCGTGACACAAGTTCAGAAAAATTAAAGCCCAGGCAAGTTTGTTACACAATTCATACATAAGGCAAATCCAAACAAGAAAAATCTGTACAGTTTTAAAAAAAATAATATATTTGATATGTATGATATATGATATGTATGATATATGATATGTATGATATATGAAAAATTGGTAGAGCACAAAAATTTTTACTGACCAGATTTAAATAGAACAGAGTCGTTTATGCAGATTTCAAGTGTTCAAGAAGTTTGTTCCAAAGTTAAAGAGCATAGAAAACACACTGCTGCAGTAAATACATAAACAAAATGTGATACTGAACATAAAACACGTCCATTTGGTGCACTGTAATACTCGCGTGTTTATATGCAGTTTGTGCATGTGTTATTTAGTTGTAGTGCACCCACCTCAAAACAACAAGCTGAAGGAGCTGACTGAGCATTACCGAGATTAAGGTTTGCACAGTCAAGCCCACCTTCTGTCACCCTACTTGCTGCATTGAATATTTAAATAGTGTGCTACTTTGCTGTATGCTTGTGGTGGGACAGCTGGCGATTTTGTACACTGCTTGAGTTACACCCTTTAACAGCCATTGATGCACACGTGTGAAAAGCATCCTGGACATTCACAAGCAGGAAATACTGAACATTTTGCAGTCCATATATTTATACAACATGTAGCAGATCTGTCGTACATGTGTGTGTGCACTCGTGCATAGGAACGATATTCTTAAAAGGACTTTTATAATCTACATAATTATACTGATCTGGATCATTTAAATTGCCCAGATTTGGATTAGGCCCCTTCCAGATAATAGCAAAGCACTGAAAGTCACCAAAGCCCTTCATTCCCTCCATAGTGTAACACAATTGCAACCATTAAGCAGATGTTTTGAAGTAACTGATATACATTATTAACTGGTTTAAATGTATTAAGAGAAAACCTAAACTGAAGCATGACAGTACAGTGAACACCCTTTTATCGCAGGTGATATTTCTGACCCACCCACAAAAGGTGACAAACTGTGATACAGTACAGTTAATATTAACCATATGAAAAATATTTTAATACAGTTATACACCTTAAAAATATTTATTTGAATGTATTCATTTGCATCTGTTCTCTCTCTTTCTCAAGAAATGGGAGACTATTGTTATAACATCACTTTGAGGAATTGAAAAGAAGGCTTAGCCATACACTTCTCCAAATAAGAGGCCAAGATAAACTTATAGCTTTTCACTTGAGAACAAAACAGCAAAGAGGTGAGTTTTTCCAGCAAATATCAGAGGATAGGTTCACATAAAACTCCCCGAATGGTGTCCACTAGTTTTAAGCACCAAAATATTCAACCAAACGTTATAGTAACGAAAGTCCATTAGCTTAATGCTAAGTTGCTAACATATAATGCTAAATGCCTTAGACGGGCTGAAATAAATTAGCATCAATTTTTCAATACAGTCACTATAAAGTTTCAAAGAAATGCTACTTTAACCATAAGCAGTCTTGTAATGTGCTGCTCTTTCTTGGGGCAGTATGACGCTACAGACATACTACAAATATCTTTAATGATGAACACAGAAGAAGACTGTCACAACCTAGCTGCTGTTGTATTGATACTTACAGAGAATAAACAATAGAATGTATGCCCGTCCGTCTGCATTTATTTTTTCCATTTGTGTTGAAATATAAGTTGTTTAACGGTTGGCAACTACTACAGTATTGATGCTAGTTTCGTTAGCCTGTCAACAGTGTTTTGCATTATATGTGTTAGCAAATTTATTAATTGGCATTAGATAGTGGACTAAATTAAAAAAAATGTAATTTTCTATGTTTTGTTTAATTTTGACGTAAACTTCAACTGTAATTGCTATTAAACAGCTAGACGTGAGCGCTTGATATATATATAGTTTTTTACGAATTGTTCGCCATTTATCAACCTGCTTCTTGTTGTGAAGTCCGCTACCACTATAGTTAGCATAAAAATATTGTAAAACTCGTAAGTTGGGTCAGCGACAAGTCGAGGTTGACTATTGGGGTCTTCTCTGCCTCTTCTTCTTATTGTTCATGACGATGCATCTCAGTAGACCTTAGTGCTCTTGCGCAAGTCTAAATTGGAGAACATATTCTCATTTGCAATATTTTTTTAATTTGCTTCTTGTACTGTAAAAAAACAACAACAATTATTTAAAAAAAGAAAAAAAAATCTGTGATAGTTTCATTGGCATGACCATCCCTTGTGTCATTGTCCACTGTGTGATATGGAGCACCCGTGTGCATGCTGGAGTATGTGCACTGCTGCAGGCTGTCACAGACCGATTAAATTACCCGACTGTCGGGAATTAGGGGGTGAAGGGGGGTTGGTATGGGGCCGCATCGACTAAAATGAACCCAAAGAGGTGCTGTCATCCCGGCCATACACAAGCCACGGGTGGGTTTTGTTGCATTAGCTGGGGATTGTTTGGATGTGGTGGCATAGTAAGGGGGAGGGTCTCCCAGGATGAAGTCATCCTATCTCCAGACACAGCAATTAGGACACGCCCCTTCCTGAACAATCATGTTTATAGTGCACCCTGTGGATTATGGACCATCATCAGGTCGATTCATTGGATCCAGTTCCTAAAAATTCTTTGGAGTAGAAGTGCAAATGATTAAATTGATAATTAATCACTTTTCAAATTAATCAGTAATTATTTTAACACTTGTTTAGGGACATTTTTTAATGTAGACCTCTCAACAGTGAATAATATTGCACTGTATTAAATCATAAATAAATAAATAAATAAATAAATAAATAACATTTGCACATTTAGAGTTATTTTATACATTATCTATTCTTTCCACATTTAGTGACTGATTCAAACCATTAGTTGTTTTTTTTTTTTAAACCAAGCCTGTGTATGACCTTCTTTATCCTCAGAGAAGTAATTTATGTGTGCATGTGTGTTGGATGAGTCATACCACACAGATCAGGTGACATCATCTCATGAGTGGATCGCTATATTTCTCGTATACCAGAGATGAGCAAAGTACCATTCATGTTCTGCTGTTACTCCGATCTTTAATCTGGTCCACAGCAGTATTTGTAGCATTGAATATCCCCTCCCCAAAATTGGTTCATTAAAATGTATTGAATCATTTTAAGTTAAATTATTAAATAAAAATATGGGTGAATATTTAATTTAAAAACTGCATGATATTAGGTCTTTAATGACAAAATTATGATGCAGTGACTCAATTTTTAGCACTCTTACTTGTCATAAATGTGTCTATATAAAAAAAATAATAATGAAACTCTTTGTAAACACAACATGATGCTTCAATGAAATAGAAATGATAGTTTCATGATTTACATACACTCCATGACTGAAATGTAACAAATGTGTCCTTGTGTTTTTAGGCTCACACAAAAAGAAAAGCTCGTTTAGAGAGGCAAATTTGCCCACCGGGTTTGTTTCACACTGATTTTCTGTTTCTCTCTCTGATTTATGGCTCAGACGGACATGAACAGATATGTCTGGGAGGGAACAAATGCGACAGTGGAAGGAAAGAAAGAGGTCTAATAAAATGATGACATTTATGAAGCTCTAAACCTGATTGGCTGTGACATTGTAAGTGCGCGCAACACAAACACAAACATATAGCATGCATACGCCAATTGGCTACAAAATTTATTACTACTTGCAAAATCTAATAGGTTCCAATACTAAGGATGTTTAGCCATATGAGAGGGTGAAAATATAAATGGTATCACATAAAACTTGCTAAGTCCATTTGTACCTGGTTGCTCACCAAAACAGCAGCATCTACTTCTACCGGAGCATATAAAGAGTCTTAAAGTTGAAAGTCTTTTAAACGACAAGTAGTGTTCCATTAAACTCTGACATGTGGCCGTTCCACTGTGTTCTGTGAAATTCTCCACAATAGTCCTTTGAACTTTGCTGCTATTTGCTAACCAAAACAGCAGCACCAACTGACGCTTAATACAATAGTATTAAAAGCTGCACACATTATGCATCGATGGCATCTTTTAATTAACAATGATTAACATTCCGGTAGACTCCAATATGCAGTTTCTCCATGATAGTCCTTTGAGCTAAATTTCTTTAACCAAAACAGTAGCACCAACCAAAGCATAACCCTAACAGTCATAATACTGTAAGTGATATGTTATGTGGACGCGGTTTCTTTAGCTATAACACTTATATTGGATCACAATAAATTGTGCAGGTACAAGCTAATGGTTTGGTCGGTGAGTGGACACACACACGCACACACGCACTCTACAAATATGCAGCGTCAGGGTAAGAGGAGAAGGAGACACAAAGGAGAAAGCAGGCGAATAAAAAGAGTTGACATGGTCAGATGAGTAAGCAAAGTTCTGCTCTCACAGAACAAACCTATCAATCCACCACTGAGAGGGACACACTGTTGTCATGGTAATCAGATTTCAACTGCACAGTGCATGCGTGTGTGTGTTGTCATGTATGTGTGGCTTTCGGCCATGTAATTATCAACCGCAGTAACCCCCGCCGTCTTTTTTTTTTTTGCACTGCAGGGATTTTCCTGGGAAAATTTCCCGAGCTCTGGCATTTAGAGAATCGACTTCCATGCAGACCTCCAGCGGAATATGTTGATTGCGTTTGATTTACTCATCCGGGAGTACCAGTCGGGAGGGGCTTAAGTTTGGTTGCAGGTCATGTGAAGTGTAACAGGAGATTTTTACATGGCTTTGTTATTCAAATGCAATTTTTATCCCATTTTTCATGAACAAAAATATCCTCAAGGCCTATGCAGGGATGGGCTACTTCTAAATGATGGAAGGGGACAAAATGTTAATATTATTGATGTGCTATATTTGTCCCAAATGTCATTCCTAACACCCAAAAAAATGATTAGGCCTAGTCGCATTGTAATATAGGGCAGTATGGCATGGTGCAAGTGGAACTAAACCATGACTGCCATCTAGTGATGAATGGTGGTATTACAACTTAAAATCATACCGTTGAGCCCTGTATCACTGCACAGTATTATTGAATGTATTGAAAAAAGACATGTTAAACACTGATAAACATCCAATATGCATTTTCCACAAAAAAATGTGGTTTGCCCCCACCACCCACCAAAACAAACAAACAAAAATCAAAGAAAAACATTGACAACAAATTTCAAATTTTTTTGAGAAGAAGTGGATTTGATGGTGCAAAGCCACAAGGATTCGGGAATTTAATGCAGTGGAGGAAATGTGTTTATAAACCCCTCCCTCCAAAAATTGTCACCCCATTGTTTTTAATTGTTCAAGGGCCCACTTAGAATGTGGTCAAGAAAAAAAGTCTCAACTTCATGAAAATAAACTTTCATATAGCTAAAAAGAAGTCATGATTTCATGAAAATGAATATGTAATGTTAACAGAATAGAGAATGATACAGTATACATTATTATTATTATTATTATTATTATTATTATTATTGTTGTGAATCTGAATGCAACAACAGTGTGGTTCACTTTTCAAAACCAAACAACAGTAACTTTTCATTGCCTCGTTGCCCCATTTTGTGCTTTATTGGAGTACCCTTTCAATCGGCATTTGACCTAGAAATAGTGTTGTTGGATTTGTTGACCGATGGGCTATCCTCTCTATGACGAGTAAGCCATGAAGCATTTAAGGTTCATATGAAAGATTATCCTTTCATATCCGGAGTCTATCTTCTCTACATGTGAAGACAGGGTGTGCACATAATAAGCATCGCAGAAGGGCCCCACTTTTACCTTCGGGGCTCCAGAGGGGAGGAGGCTGAGCTTTCACAAAGCCACACCCCGACGAGGCCTCATGCTGCTGGGCCAACCTCGGCTGTTGCACCTGGCCTCTAGCTGCAGCCTTAGAATCAAAAGTGCACATTAATGTGCACATTAACCATCTGTCGGCTGCTAGACGGACAAAGTGATGTCTTTGGGGAACTGGTATGTTGCCCTTTTTGGCTTTTTTCAACCCAGTCGTTTTTGTCATCTTTCATGCTAATGTGGGGGCGGGGATGGTTTGGGGGTGCACCACTTTGATTTGGTGTAAAAGGGGCGGGGGTGTTTTTTCTGAGGGAGCCTACAAAATGATTCACTGTTGACAGCTCACTCCATATGGCTAATGTGGAGATCATTTCATGATTGAAGTCACTGCGCATGCTAACGTTAGCTTGCCGTATTGCTGCAGTAGTTTGCTCTACAGTCTCCGCTGGGTTGTAATAGACTACTCCATTTTAAAGCTGCCCTCAATCTCCTACATGGACAAAATGTGTCTCTGTACCAATTTTTTATTTTTATTTTTATTTTTTTATTATTATTTTTTTAAATTAACGTTAGCCTACCCTGCTGATGCAGTGTTATACTCCACAGTCTCCACTTGGCTGCACTACTCCGTTTAATTGCTGCCCTCAGTCTCCAGTTGGATAAAATGTGTTTCTTTGTCACTGATGGTGCCTTTTTTTTAAACATTAGTTTACACTGTTGCTCCAGTACTAAGCTCCACAGTCTCCACTTGGCTGCAGCATTCTATTTTCTGGATGCCGTCATTCTCCTGGATAAAATGTGTCTTTTTACCACTAATTTCATTTTTTTTTTAACATTGGCTTACCCAGTTGCTGCAGTATTGTGTTCCAGTCTCTACTTGGATACAATGCTCCATTTTGTGGCTAACCTCAGTTTTCGCTCGGATCAATTTTCTAAATTAATATCAGTGTACCCAATTTTTGCAGTACTGTGTTACCATGGTATAGAGGCAATACGCAATATATGACATTTGTTCCATCCATCCATCCATCCATCCATCCATCCATCCATCCATTCATCCATCCATCCATCCATTTTCTTGACCGCTTATTCCTCACAAGGGTCGTGGGGGGTACTGGAGCCTATCTCAGATGGCTCTGGGCAGTAGGCGGGGGACGCCCTGAACCTGTTGCCAGCCAATCACAGGGCACACAGAGACGAACAACCATCCACACTCACAAGCACACCTAGGTACAATCCGGAGCGCCCAATTAACCTGCCATGCATGTCTTTGGAATGTGGGAGGAGACCGGAGTACCCGGAGAAGACCCACGCAGGCACGGGGAGAAACTCCACCCAGGAAGGCCGGAGCCCGGACTCGAACCCGAGTCCTCAGAACTGGGAGGCGGATGTGCTAACCAGTTTAGGCTTACCTGTCTTGTAATTGCCTAGGTGAACTTAGTGTAAAAAGTTGAAAAATAAACAAACAACAACAACAACAACAAAAAACACCCAGTCTCGTTGGCCAGTGTAGTATTTTTAATATTTTCAATTACTACAGGTTTGGTTTGACACGCTCGCGCACACATGCACGCGCACGCACGGACGCGTACGCACGCGCACACGCAAGCGAGACCACAGAAGGCAAGCGATACCTCCGACGAATCCCAGTCAGTCGTGGACATTTTCCCATTCCCCCCCAGCCCCTCACCCCCCATCCGTGGATTTGTCACAAGAAGAAGATGAAGATGATGATGATGATGATGATGGTGATGATGTGAATGGAACACGGAGGCATCCAGCGCTGCTTCGTCCCACCTCATTTTGGAACGAACACGCGGAGATTTGCGCACCGGCGAGCCGGGCCAACGTGTGCGCTCTGCCGGGGCCCGGCGCGTGTCGTCTGGGCGGACTGACGAAGCAGGATGGAGGCGTTTTTCACGGAGGTAAGACACATATCGATGTTGAGGCACAGTTTAGCCTGGATTTGCTGTTGACGCGAGGATGCTATTGCACGTTTTCCTCCATTTTTTTCCCCCCGCGATGATGGCAGGTGTTGCGAGCTCCGAGACAAGCTAAGGAAACGGGCCGCCTCCTTGCATATGAAGCAAACCGTGCATGATGGTCAGTTTACGGCCACTGCAGAGCAGCGAGGCACGTCTACGGTCTTGGATGAAAGACAAATTGGCCCAAAACGAGAGCTGACACTCTTTTAGCTCCATAAAGCTGACAGGCCTGGATTAAAACGCAAATCTGTTAACGTGTGCTCGGCTTTGCAAAAACAGCTTGAATCTCTTGTGCATATTGATGATTTTTTTTTTCCCCTCTACGGTTTTTAGTGTACTTTGGGGAAGGTGCATGCATGCATTGGGGTGGTGCACAGCTGGGTGTGGGGTGTGTGTGTGTATGTGTGTGTGTGTGTGTGTGTGGGGGGGGGGGGGTCTCTTGTGTGGGGGGGGGGTGTGTGAATGGAATAGGTGAGATTATATTGCAAGTCGTCATGAGACTGAATCTGTCTTTGTTTTGCAAACTACACATCCATTCTTGATGATTATAGTGAAGCCTCATTAACACATTCACTGCCAGCCCAGCATAAATGCATCATTTGACGTCTTTTGTCGTCAATGGCAGCAAATGAGTTAAATTAACAATTAGCTAATAGATGCCGCCTAAAAAAAAGGCCACTTGAGAATCACTTTTTTTTAATTGGACCATTTGTTTTAGCATTTGTTGTTGTGTTTTTTCAAGAAAAGCAGGTAAAAAATATATAATTTGTTAGATTTGCCCAGCCCAACCATTAAAGGTACAATATTTTTGCTTAATCGTAGCCTACATGTGCCTACAGCCTACACTGTTAGTGCTATGCTAACCTAACCTTGGCAGAACACATTTATCTATACAATAAAGTCAACATATTGTTTTTTTGTTTTTCTTTTAAGAGAGAGCTCAGAATTGTTCATTCAGTAGTCTTACCGATTCAACGTCTTATCATCATCATTGCTCTCTCTTTTTTCATTTTTTTTCTTTTTTTTACGTGTATGTGTGTATTTGTGTGCGTGCGTGTTTGCGCGTATGTGCATGTATGCGCGTATGTGCGTGCGTGCGTGCGTGCAAATACGTATAAATTTATACTCATTAATTCACCTAAAACCTAATAAAAAATAAAATCCCATTACCCTTCACCTTAACCGGATACTTCAGAGTCTCGCCAGAGTCGTGAGGTTCAGACGGTCAGGAGACCAGAGAAAAAGTCAGAAAAGATAAAAAGAAAAGAAAGATAAATCAAAGTAAATCCAGCACCAACCAAACACTTCCTGCCTTCCACATGGTTACAAAATCAAAGTCTTACGCCAACTCCAGAAACCTCTAAATTCCAACAAATTAAAGAGATCTCAAGAGACCAGAGGAAAAACTAAAGAGAGGAAGGAGGGAAGGATAGATGAGGCAGAGTGAGATCCACAGAAACCAGCACATCCAGTCCATCAAAGTGAAATCCAGCACCAACCAAACACCTCCTGCCATCCGCATGGTTACAAAACCAGAGTCTTACGCCAACCCCAGAAACCTCTACTTTCCAACGAATTAATTAAGGAGATCAGAGAGACCAGAGGAAAAGCTAAAGAGAGGAAGGAGGGAAGGATAGATAAAGCACAGTGAGATCTACAGACAGACACCAACACCCACTGATTGAACGAGCAGTGGGAGTGAGAGGCGAATTCTGTTTGAATTTCAGTAGACAACTTATTCTGTTTTTTATCATGTTTATACCAGCAACGAGACGTTAATGGGTGGTGTGGAAAAGTTGTTTTTTTTTTTTTACCCCCATCTGATGTACTTGTTTCGCATGCTATCACACTTAAATATTTCCCATCAACAAACAAATACTAGTCAAAGACAACAGAAGTAAATACAAAATGCAGTTTAATTTAAATTAAAGTTTTTTTTGTGAGGATTCGCTGTAAATGTGGACCCAAGTGCAGGGAAGCAAGGCAGCAGGGAGGTTGAGGTGCTCAAAAAAGAAGTGTACTTTAATCGAACAAAACAAAGGGCAAACAAGGTATTTGGCAACTGAAACCAAAACAAAGTCCAGATACTCACAAAAAAACTAACAACTAACAAAAACCTAACGGGGCAAAACGAGGCGTGACAACAACAGCAAGGCAAAAACTCGGCAGCATGACGGGGGAAAATAACAATGAACCAACAAAGGACAGTGGGGAGACAGGAAACTAAATACACACACCAATTGACAACGATTAGACACAGCTAGGCAAGACACAAGTGGCAGGGGATGCTGATTGGTAGATACATGAGGAAGGACAGGCAACACAGGTGGACAAAACAATGCTTAGACTCAGACTAGGGTATGACACAAGGACAACAACTCAGAAACACAGAACATGATCGACTTTAGGGAAACAAGAGGAAAAATAACCAAAACACAAACTAACCCTGATCCATAATAAAAGTAACCCCGGAAAAAATAACAAAACCCAACCCAAATCATGACAGTTTTTATTAGTAAGGGAGAAAAAAAATCGAACCTCCAGTACGTGGACCCGAGTGAAAAAGTGATTGCCCCCTAAACCTATTAACTGGTTGGGCCACTCTCTGCAGCAACAACCGAAGTCAAGCGTTTTCTATAACTGCCAATGAGTCTTTCATATCTCTGTGGAGATATTTTGGCCCGCTCACTCAAGCAGGATTGCTTTAAATCAGCAACATGGAGGGTCTTCGAGCACGAACTGCCTTTTAACTCATTCACTGCCATTGACGGAAAAAGACGTCAAATTATGCATTTTTTTTGCTGGTCTGGCAATGAATGTGTTAAAGGTTATGTCACAGCATTTCAATCAGATTCAAGTCAGGACTTCGAATAGGTCACAGCAAAACCTTCATTTTGTTTTTGTTGTGTTTTCGATCATTATTCTGATGCAGAACCCAAATACACTTCAGCCTGAAGTCACAAACTGATGGCCAAACATTCTTCCTCAGGATTTCGTGGTAATGAACAGAATTCATGGTTGTATTAATCACAGCAAGTCATCCAGGTCCTGAAATAGCAAAGTAGCCCCAGACCATCACAGTATCACCACCATGTTTGACTGTTGGTACAGTTACACCAGAAAGTTAGACGTTCATGTTGTCAGTCCATAGAATATTCTCTGAAAAGTTTTGAGAATCATTCAGATGCGTTTTGCATAAGACGAGCCGTTATGTTCTTTTTGGTCAGCAGTGTTTTTCGCCTTGGACCCCTGCCATGGATGTCATTTTTACACAGTCCCTTACTTATTGCTTAGTCACAACCCTACCTTAACTGAGGCAAAGGAGGCCAGCAGTTCTTTAGACTTTGTCCTGGGTTCCTTTGCAACCTCCTGGATGAGTTGTTGATGTGCACTTTGGGTAATTTTAGTAGGCTGGGTACTTCTGAGAAGGTTCACAAGTGTTTCATGTTTTCTCTATTTGGTCTATATGTGGTTTGTTGGTGCTAATGATGACTGACAGATGTCGGTAACTTTATTTCTCATCTGTTCTTGAATTTCTTTGGATCATGGCATTTTGTTGCAGCCTTTTGAGCTCTTTTGGGTGACGTCATTTGGTCACAGGTTTGATTTGGGTGATTTCTTGGAGGTTATTATTAGGCTAGGGTGTGGTGAGTGAAAATTAGCTGAAAAATGTAATTTAGTAGTTATTTTGTCTTAAGAAATTAAATTACCATTATAAAACTGCACATGTACACAGACACTTAAGTGCCAACATTAAACATTAACATACATCATTAAATATGAATATGCTTATTTTTTTCTGGACAAATAACAACTCAACAAATAAAAAAATAATTGCATAAAATACTGATTTTAGTGTGAATTTATACATTTTATTTCCAGGGAATGCAACTGATTAAAGAGAGCTCTGCGGCAAGCTTTCACACACCACCGCTGGTGTTTCATGCAAAGAACTTTATAACTGCATTAAAATATTCATCAGCTGCTTGAATCATGTGCAGGAGGCTGTAAAACCGCAATAAAAGACGACCAACAAGCTATGCAAGCGGCTTGTTTGCGTGCCGAACAGAACAGAACGTGCGTTTGTGATACATATTTCAGCATAGCTTTTGCCCGTATAGATTGCGCTTGAAATTATGCAGGATTTGAAGCAGCACAGGCAAGAGGGGAGGGAAGAGTCGCTGGAGATGTGTGACCTATATTTCGTCTCTCCCAACACATTTGTTCTGCTCAGGAAGCCGCTTCGCTTTACTTTCCCTCTTTTTTTCTTTTTTTTCCCTCCTCGGCTCTCCTCCGTCCTCCCTTAAGCTACAACTCAGTGCCATGAGTCCTTTGCTATAGCCTACTTTCATGCACCGGCGTGTAGGTGGGACACCACTACTGCCGTCAAAAGGCATCAAGTCTGAATTACTGTAAGGCAATTGCAACTAAAATAGCATCTCCCAGAATGCTTCCTTCCCCCTAAAAGGGTCTAAGTTGCAACATATGGCCAAATTGTGCCTTATGAAATATTGTCTCAATTGGTGCATGGATAATGGCTTTAACATTAAAAAAAAAAAAGTTTAACCTTTTGTGTTCTGTCTGTTTTTTATTTTTGTAGTCTTTTTAAGGAGTATAACACTCTAGAAATAAAATGTTTTTTCATTACTCTTAGTCTCTGCAGTTAATCCATTGCCACATATTTCTCATTGAGTTTATTATTATTATTATTATTATTATTATTGCTATTTTTCTAATTTATATTTTTGTTGTGATTAATTTTAGCCACACATATCTCACTGAATATGAAATGTTGATTTATTTATTTTTATTACATTACAAAAAACTTTTGATTTGTTATTCTCCATTTATTTATTTTATTTTTTTATCTGCAGTGGTGCTTTGGGATACGTTGGATTGGTATTTCAAATAATTTAAAAAATGTGTCCTTTTGATTTTTAAGAAGTGTTTTAAATAACATGCAATTGTCTTTAATTAAGTTTAGTTTGACAGTAAACTCCAACTGGGAGTGGCACTTAAACAGCTGCAAGCTTAATTTTTAATGACTTGTTCAGTATTTGCCAGACTGCTTCTTATTGTGAAGTGCAGAGCTTTTATCTCAAGTTTTCACTCACAAGTCAAAGCAAAAAATCACCTCAATGACAGCTCGTATTGTGAAAAACTTGTAAGTCGGGTCATTTGTATCTCAAGGCACCCCCTTATTTGTCATTGAGTATTAAATGTTTAAATGTATTTATTATTTTGTTATTATTATTTTTATTTAATTTAATCCATGTATTTCTCATTGAGTTACCATTTTTATTATTTATTTTTATTTTTAAGTTGTTGTTTTTTTTTAATTCTGTTGAATCTATTTTTGAACATTTATCAAATTCCCATCTAATATTACAATTTATTTTCTTCTTTTTATATATTTTACAGGACATTTTAATATCTCACTGAGTACAAAATGTTATTTTTTTTATATTTCTAAATACAGTGGTGCAGTTAACGCTTAGACTCATTTTTTTAAGTTTCTAATTTAATGAAATCTTGATTTTATTTTTGGTGATATAAAAAAAAAAAAAAAAAAAAACTTCGCAAGTACCACACCACTCGCTCACAGCAAAACAGGGAACTCCATCTCCCAGCATCCATTTGCGCCAATTGAAGAAAGAGGCTGTTACCATGGCTCCCTGTTGCTGTGGAGTCCTGTTGCCATGGTTTGTGTGTATGTGTGTGTGCATGTGTGACAGAGCGAGAGACTGTAGTTTAATCCAAGATGAGAGAGAATGGCATAATTAGCAGGCTGTTCAAAACTGGCCTCTCAAAGAGGATTTAGTATTACATTGCCTGTGCGCACGCACGCACACGCACACGCACACGCAAAACACACATTTTAATGGTGAGCTATGATCTCTTTTAAATTGGTTGATTAATTTGTTTATTTTTGGATATAGGTCAAATTTAATAAAATAAATAAAAGTACAATAAAAGCAACTCAAATATTTATTTTTATTTTATCAAGGTTTTTTTTATTTATAGTTAGATGCAATAGTATACCAAAGCCTTAAAAATATTCAAATATTTATATAGTATGTATAATAACAGAATATTTAAGATTTAAATGAACAATATTCTTCAATCGTACACATAAAATAAAATGAAATAATGAATGTAATAGTCAATATTAATGTTTAATTTAATGTTAATAATTTAAGTTTAATAATATAAATACTATACGATACTATCCTGGCTTTACAATATTTCATAACGATGTTAACATAAAAAATAAAAAATATATTGTTCAATTTTGATGATGGGCGGCACGGTAGTCTCGTGGTTAGCACGTCCGCTTCCCAGTTCTGAGGTCTCCGGTTCGAGTCCAGGCTCGGACCTTCCTGGGTGGAGTTTGCATGTTCTCCCCGTGCCTGCGTGGGTCTTCTCCGGGTACTCCGGTCTCCTCCCACATTCCAAAGACATGCATGGCAGGTTAATTGGGCGCTCCGAATTGTCCCTAGGTGTGCGTGTGAGTGTGGATGGTTGTTCGTCTCTGTGTGCCCTGCGATTGGTTGGCAACCAGTCCAGGGTGTCCCCCGCCTACTGCCCAGAGCCAGCTGAGATAGGCGCCAGCAGCCCCCGCGACCCTTGTGAGGAATAAGCGGTCAAGAAAATGGATGGATGGATGGAATTTTGATGATAAAAATAAACGTTGTGCAGGTGTACTATTACGGGCAGTAAGCTTATAAAAGCCCCAGCAGATGTTTTTTGATTTGTTTTCATACCTGCAGTGTTCACTTTCAACTGTAATCTTGTTTAGTGTGACTCCCACAGGACAGGTGACACCAACCCATATACTCACTCCCACTCAAACACACCCGCACGAATAGAAACGCAAACGTCACATCTCCTTTGCCGCCACTATAATCTGCTGAAAGCCCGTCTGTCCCGATTGTGTTATCACCTTTAATGGAATATTACTGACACACTTTCATGCCCGGGATGCTGCTCAGGGAGAGATCAAAGTGGTTTATGACAGCTCTGGATGACCCTTTTACATCAAATCAATACATACACAAATGTATTTATTTATTTATTTTTGCTCTGCTATGCAGGGCTGTAAACTTTAGTATGTATCTTTTTCTATTAGATTGATTTTCCCTGTGTAGCTTATAAACCTTTCAGTCGAAGCAAGTACCAGTATATATTTATTTAATCAAATAATAGACATTGACCAAAGTGTTGCACAATATCCAATCCAATCAAATAAAAATATTTATCCAGTTATTAATTTTTTTTAAATATTTATATACAATAAAACAAAAATACAGACACAATTTATCATCACATCTGTATTATTTGTTCTTGTGTTTGTGCACATCCAATTAGTAAATATCCTTCGGTTTGGGAGCAGAGGTTTGACTAGAGGTCAGGGGCTATAATTTAACAATGAGGTTTAATGGAGCATTTTTACAAGATAGAGGGCTTGGGTTACCAGGATCATATTTCACAGAGGAGGACGATAGAATAGAAAGGAGTGTATTGATGGAGGAACTATGCTTTTGGTGACATGTTCAGTGGTTCCCGCGCTAAAGGTTTGTTGTCATGCATGACCATCCATTCCTGTCTGGACCAGACATTCCCAAGAGGAGAGGGTAGAATGGGGGGATGGGAGGAAGACATAAAGATGCGCTCGGTCTTCTATTATAATCCCTCAACTGAAAGGATCAATAAAGGCCAATTACATCAAAGCTATGTGCGCATTTGTTCATGTAGACTCATGTATGTATGGGATGTGGAGAGCCACCAAGAGACTGGTCATGCTTCATGTGCCGGAATCCAATAAAATATGGGCATTGTGTTTGCACCCCTCTTGTCTCACTTTTTGCGGGATTGTAGGATTAGATGTCCAAGACTGAAGGAAAGAAGCATTTGTCTGTATGGAAAGGTGTGTGACAAGCAAAATTCCTCTCAGTCATCCACACAGATTTTCAAGTGCTTGTTGCTTTACAGAGGTGGCAGGTCCAGATGTTGCAGTCTTTATCTCTCATTAAACACATCTGTCTGTGCACTCAAGCGGGCCCGACTGGAATAATGCGTGACATGTTGAAGCTTACTGTCTCTTTAAGAAAATACAGCTGTTGTTATTTGCCAACACCAAATGCAAAGTTGTCCTGTTGACTTTGTCAAATGAGTTCACTGAGCAAACAAAAATTAAAAATCCCATTCAGTGATGGCACAAAATTGCTCAACAGCAATTGAACTGTCAACGGTTCTTGTTTGTTTACTTTTGACATCTGTTGTAGTGGTGATTTGAGTTGAAATCTTTCATAGCATCATACAAAGTTCCCTCTCTTCTTCATCAGAAACGGGAACGTGCTAGTAAGCAATGTCTGCCTCTAGTGGTGAGCATTGTTATTACAACATTAAAACAATCAGCCACAGTAATCAGTTTTAGAATTTTCAAAAATGAATTGAAGCACCACTATGGATGCAGCAGGGCGTCGCAATTTTCTGATCATTTCTAGAATTCACCATGAAATTAAAACGAGGCGTGACGACCCAGCTTGTTTCTGCTCACAGCTTTAATTAACTGTTGTTTGTTCCAGGGGGCCCGCGTTTGGGTCAGAGAGAAGGAGCAACTGGTTCCGGCCACGGTCAACTCCTGTGGAGATGGAACCCTGGTTGTCACTACTGACTATGGAGAGGTAAGAACACGCACACACGCAAACATTGTATGCCTCAAACATGTTGAACAGACAGATGTTAAGTTTGGCGCGTTAGCTCCTCTGGCAATATGTTCTGCGTTTAAGCTTAGCATTGCCACGAAAGGCAGCTAAAGGCAGCTTCACAATATTTACATTCATTCTAAGAACAGCCACTAATCCTAAAGCAGGCAGCCAGAAAGGTCTGAGACGCCGTTTGAAGCATTTTGAGCCCGATGCTGAGTCATGTAACCGTTTGAAGGTGACTCTGCGGTTTATTGGAGTTTTGTGCTGTCCTTTTCATGCTCCAACCTTAGCATCAGCAATGTTCCGACGCTGTCAGATTAATGTGGCAACCTTGGTCTTTGCGGGAGTACTGATAAACAGTCATTGTTATTGATTTATTGTTTTTATCGGTCTGTTGTTATGGCTGGTTTTGCTCCATGTGTAGCACTTTGTGTGCAGCGGTGGCTGTTTTAGAGTGGAAGTGAACTTTAAACATTTCTTGACAATGATATGTCAGATGTGACCTCATTCGTCTAAACATGACATTCTGATTAATATTACAAGAGTTATGAAGCAAAATCCAGCCATTTTTTTCTATCTCAGGGGGCGGCCATTTTGCCATTTGTTGTCAACTGAAGATGGCGTCAATGTTGTGTAGGGGTCTGGCAACAACCAATCACAGCTCACTTTTTTTTTTTTTTTTAAGTTGAGCTGTGATTGGTTGTTATCTGAGACCTGAGCAAAATTGATGTCATCTTCAGTCAACAGCAAGTGGCAAAATGGCCGCCCCTGAGATGGATAAAAACAGCTGGATTTTGCTGCTTAACTCATATTCTACTAACGCAATATTGACCAGAATACCATATTTAGACTAGTGGGGCTGCATCTAACATATTATTGTCAAAAAAATGATTGACTTTTCCTTTAAAGTGCTCTATGAATATGGTTGAATTGAGTAATTTTAATATTACGAGAAAACTTCATGCTAAAGTAATGTTGCACTATTACAAGAAACATTTTTGAATTAATACAATAAATTATAGTCGGAAAACATTTTTGGGGCACAGTAAATTTGCCCGATTTTGTGGTACTATTGCATGATTTTAACCGTGTTAAGCCTGCATCGTACTGTTTCTTTATTAAATATTCATATTCAGCACCTCCAGCAAGGGCTGATGTTTAAAAAGCGAACAGGGGGAGGAAGAACGGCAGGGAGCAATTGTTGTGTGTGGAGGGAGTGTGGGGGTCTTGGGCAAATTGAGCACATTCATAATCCAGAGAGTAATGAGGATGTTTGGTGCAATAAACACACTTCTAGTTTGGGACGGTCCCACCAGAGGTACAAACATGCTTTTACAAAGACATTAATTTAGTGTCAAATTTGTTAAACATGAGAGAAAAAATACAAATGTGAGTGAATTGAGACTTTTGGCCACTGTCACAGTCTATTAGTCGCTGCCAACTGGAGCACATATGAGCTCAAAAACATTCAATCCAAAGTGCAATGTGTGTGCATGCCCTCGCTGGGATATACAGATTAGATGAGCACGTCTTAATGAGATTTCAAACCTTCAATTACATTATTTTGGCACAGGCCACGGCATTAAAAGGTTGCTGCTGCGAAGGCGGAATGAGAGGCTGAAGGCAATGTTTGGCTGACATCCAATCATGGTCCAATTTAGTGCTGCTTTGATTTTCTAGCGTTGCTTTTAGGACTTTCTGACGAATGATTGAAATACTTTCTGTAAAGGAAACGGAAATAATGTATGGTGTTCCACAAGGCTCACTACTTGAACCCCTTTACCTTTCATTTTTTGGTTAATTTTGTATTACGACAGAAAGGACAAAAGGGATTATCTAGTAAATTAAGATCAGCAACATCCTAAAAAGAAGACTAAAATTCAGCTTCCTAAAAAGTAAAGATTTAAAATGAAAAAAATTATCGTTTTGTCTGATGGTTGTCCTACCATGGATCCAGGAAGTAGTTCCTCTATTTTCAAAGAGCTAGCTAAACAGGTGCTTTCTCATTCTTATGAAGTGGTAGTAAATCTAAATTTGGCTCGTCGGCAGCTCTCATGAGATGAGGAGTTTCTCTCCTTTGAGCAACGGCGTCGTACTGCTGCGGTCGCCACGGTTACTGTCACAGAATCGGCATCCTTTTCAAGTATGCGTGCACTGTGTCACAAGAAAGAGAGTGGTGACGAACCTCAGACAAAACACACAGACGCCACCAGTACCCGTGTGTCTAATTTCATTTCATACGTACACACACAGGTGCTGTTAGCGACGATGCGTGTTACGTGACCTGGATTTCTGTAGCTACAGCGTGAAAGCGGTGGCGAGAGCTCACTCAAGCAGGGAACATGCTGCGGGGATGCTTTATGAGTGCGCACACATGCACGCAAATGAAACTGAAATGTGACTGTGCAAAAAAAAAAAAAAAAACCTGCACTATTTTTTTGTGTGACAGTGCAAGCAAATGACCCACATTCCTCCTCCCCATCAGTTTAATGTCACCAGGCGGCAGAGGACACTCATGCATGCGCTTACTCCCCGCTCTCGTAATTAATTTGACACAAAAACACACTTATGCAAATGCCGTGCATTGCATGATAAAAAAAAACAAAAACGATTGAGACCCCCCTTGGTGAGGGAATGTGGGCTGCTGCTACACGAGCGTGTAAAGAGCAGGACAACATGGAAAAATCCTTTTTTTGATGGCCATGGAACTTGGAATGGAATTTGAGGCACGAAGCAATGGTTCAATTAAGTTAGCTATCTTAAAGTGAAGAGACTCACCTCCCTAATCACCTCCCTTTCTGCAGCCATAATCAAAGTTATGGTTACTCATTTTTTGGTTGTTTTTCCACTGTAATTTTAGCAGCTGGTTAGAAACTTAACTTACAATTTATTCTTATACATGCGTGACTAAAAATGTGTTAAGATAGGCACAACTTGACGTAAGAACAGACTATTTCTATTGGGAAAATTGATGCTGAATTCGGATGAGTAATTGTTTATTTAATTTGTTTGTTTATTTTATTTATTTAAAAAAATCCCTATTATGTTTTTTAATAAATAAAACAATAAAATGAATAATAAATATAAATAAATATATACAGTAAATATAAATAAATATATACAATAAATAATAAAATTACAAAGTATATAATATACATATTATGTTTTTAATAAATAAAACAATAAAATAAAATGAATTTTATATATATATATATATATATATATATATATATATATATATATATATATATATATATTAAATATAAATAGATATAAATAATACAATTACAAAATATATAATTAATTACTC
This sequence comes from Festucalex cinctus, assembly GCF_051991245.1. NCBI lineage: Eukaryota > Metazoa > Chordata > Actinopteri > Syngnathiformes > Syngnathidae > Festucalex > Festucalex cinctus. Next base: position 13,006,878 of record NC_135422.1, on the reverse strand, counting down.
ATTTTATTGTAAATTTATAATTAATAAAAATTATAATTAATTTAATTATAATCAATGAACCAAATAATAGGCTATATAATAGAACATATTTTACTTTATTGATAAAATAATTAATTCTCCTTTTCTTGGTAATTCACCAAGTATTTCTTAAAATAAATTCTTAAAATAAATCAGACAATATTAAATGCAAAATTAGTACTTTTACTAATATTGTTCATCTTATTATTTGCAATAAATAATCAATGAGATCGCTAATTCAATAAAAATGAATTACGTGCATGTTAATTAACCGACATTTGGTTGGGAAAACTGCAATATTAATGCAACAAATACCAGAGGACAGTTGATAATCTAAATGCTGTGTGGGCCGGATTAAAAAAAATGGAACATTTCCCATTGGCGAGAATAATTTAATAATCATAAAGCGGCTCCTTGTGCAGCAGCCAGGATGAGATTAAACGGTGAGCCATGAAGGTCATACAGCACAAATTTGATCTGAGGTCAGTGTAGCCAGCTTGCAGGTATCTGATAGTTCATCCTGAGTTGCTAGGGGGAAAAAATGTATGATTATATTGGTCACTGTGCCAAGGGGCTCTCCTCTCTCTCTCTCTCTCTCTCTGTGTCTATTGCTGTCTCTATCTTCAGCTATAATACGTGAAGTCACATGAGGCGCTTGGCCTGCTCTCTGGCTCGCCTCCTCAATCATGCAAAGCACATTCACACATCAGAGAGCTTCAGAAGGAAAATCTGGCACACAAAAAAAAAGAGGCTTTCATTTTAAATTATAGACACAACAGACACGATGGAAGCCGTTGTTCACAGTTTGTGCGCACAATATGAAGACATGTACAGTCAAGAGATCGGGTACACCTGCCAAATTTTTATCCAATACAAAAATTCTGCCATATAAGATAGCTATTTAACAATATGTTTGATGTAGTTTATGTGCAAGTGCATCATATAGTGAGAGTAGTTGATATTCTGATGTTATATTCTGAATTGTAGTTTGTAGCTTATTATGCTTTGTTCGTTAAAATACAAATGTATCTCTCCAATAAGGAGGATTTAATACAAATCTGGATACAGGTACGATACAAAGAACAGTACATTTTCATTGATGTGTCTTCTGTCACATTAATTTATACAGTATGTAACAATATGGAAAGGCTCCCTAAGTCAAAAAACTATTCAAGTTAAATCATTGCCAAGCAACATCAAACATACCAGCCTGGTGTGCATCTTAAAAGACGATTTGATATGAGTTTCAATACATGTTGTGCAATACGATTTACATTTTAAATCAAAACTGATTTTCTGATTCTGAGCCCAGAAGGTTAAGCAACTGTTACTGCGACTCACACCGTATGTAACACAAACACACGCACAAGCTGTGACAATAACAATGCGCTCTTTTAAAAGGCCGTACTTTCTATTCTTGGACACATTTGAATGGATGACCTTAACAGCAATTATATCCTATCAGGGCGTGTGCGTGTAGGGGTGTGGTTGTGTGTGTTTGACCTGATGGCACACTGGGCCATTCCTAGAGGTCACAATTTAGTGACGGATATAATTTAGTAAAGGTCTTAAAGTCGCTCAGTTAGCTAACTGCTGATACCCTTGTTACAATACAACATGTAGAGTGCATGTAAAAGTGTATGCCAGTTAGGATTGACACGTCTGTCATGCGTGGCATGTCAGGTGTTGTACCTGCAGCAGGCGGAGGTCACCAGGGAGCGCGTGTACGCCATGCACCAGTCCAGCGTGGACGGCGTGGAGGACATGTCGGCGCTGGCCGAGCTGCACGAGGCGGCCATCATGCACAATCTGTACCAGCGCTACCAGAAGGATAACATCTATGTGAGAACTTTTAATACAGTAAACCGCCCTTCATCGTGTGTTACAGGTACTTTTTTTTTCGTACAGTAAATAATACTATTTTAAGGTAATTTATATGGGCGTAATTCCACTATCAACCACTAGTTGGCAGCACACTTATTGTCTGTAACTTTGCATTTCTGTAAAGTCAAAAAGGCAAAGAAAGAAGAAAGCACAGCATTAATCGTCATTGACTTAAGCATTAGTTTTGGATTTTCCATTACATTGTCGTATTTCATTTTGACTTTTTCTATAAATTTCATTTACCTTTAATTATTATTATTATTATTTATATTTAATTATTAATTTTTAGGGTGGGTTTTTCCCAAGTTTTTTTGTTTTTATGCTTTACATAAGTGTGTTTTAAATTAATTTTAGTGTTAGTTTTAGTAAAAAAAATATATTTTAAAAAATATATAAAAATATATGGTGTATTTACTCAGTGCAATATTAAAAAACAATCACTTAAGTATTGTGTAATAAATTTACATAAATTAAAATTTCCAAAAAGACTGTTCGACCTTCCTTCTTTTGTACAGCATTTAATACCAAAATAAATACATTTAAAATACAGTAAAGTCTCATTTATGAAATAAACTAACAAAGACGAAAGCGAAATAAATTTTCACTTTTTTGTAGTTTTAATTAGATGTATTTATTTATCATTTATTTATTATTTTTATACAGAAAATTTAGCTTTAGTTAGCATTTTTATTTTATTTTGTTCACGAAAATATTTTTTCAATTTTAGCTTTACATATTTTTTAGTTAGTTATTTGTTGTAAAAGCACTCCTTTTTTATTTTATTTTTGTATTTTTTTATTTTATTTATTTTATTTATTTTATTTATTTTATTTATTTTATTTATTTTATTTTATTTTATATTATTTTATTTCATTAGCGAAAACTTTTTTTTCAGTTTTACTTTGAGTTATCTATAATAACCTTGACTCATTAAAATGGTTCAATTAAATTCTTTTAACGCAATTGCAATTCTTTTACTGCAATCTTTTAACCCCTTTTAAGGCTAAAACTGTCACCATGACAACATAGCCGCTTCACATTAATACCAAAGCCATAGCGATAATTAGCTAAGTAGGCTAACGTGCAACGTCGTGCCCAGGTTAATTGGCGATGGCTCTTTCCAGACAAACATCGGCAGCATCCTGGCTGCTGTCAACCCTTACAAGCAGATCCCAGGTCTGTACGACCCGGAGCGGGTGGACCTGTACTCCAAGCACCAGCTGGGTGAACTGCCGCCACACATCTTTGCCGTGGCCAACGAATGCTACCGCTGCATCTGGAAGAGACACGACAGCCAGTGTGTGCTCATCAGGTCGGCTCCCATGACAAAGACATTGTTGGCATTGTTTTTATGGTAGTCTTGTTTTAACTGGTGCTTCTTTTAGGGGATTTACAGTAGTATTGGTTTGAGGGACTAGTGCAACGTCTTGGGGATTTACAATGGTTTCATTTTAACCTGTGGAACTATTGGGGGATTTATGGCGGTCATGTTTTCACTTGTGCAACTTTTGGGGGCTTTATGGTAATCTGCTTTTATCCTGCACAACTTTTGGGGGCGTTATGGTAGTCTTATTTTAATTGGTTCAATTTTGGGGCTGTTAACATAATGTTATCTTATTTTAACTTGCCAATTTTTAGAAGGCTTCCATTAGATTGAGTCTTATTTTAGCTTGCACAACATGGGGGGCTTGACAGTAGTCTTGTTTTAACTTGCGCTTTTTGGGGGAGATTTAAGGTCTTATTTTAACCTATATAACTGTTAAAAGAGATTTACAGTACATTAGTCTTATTTAATTTGCACAATTTTGCCAAGTTTTATGGCAATAAATCTTATTATAAACTGTGTGATTTTTGGTCAGAAGTATATTCATCTGATTTTAAGTTGGGTAACATTTGGGGTATTTAATGGTGGTCTTATTTTTAGGCTGTGGTACTCGTATTTTTAACCAAGGGGACTTTGGTGGGGGTGGGGGTGCAGTTATGCTTGTCTTAGTTTTTAACCTGAGCAAGTTTTGACATATTTACATTAGTCTTATTTTAATTAGGGCAAGTTTTGGTTTTCTACAGTAATCTGATTTTAACCATCTTATATGTTTGGGAATTTATTTCATCGGTAGTTTTATTTCAACATTTACAACTCTTGGCAGGTTTTACGGTGGTCTCATTTCAAATAGTGCAATTTTGGTGGGATTTACTGTCATCTTATCTTAATCCTGTGCAACTTTTGGTGGTGGTAACTCTCAATCAAAGCTTCATAGCAATTTGTGTGCGTGTCAGCGGTGAGTCGGGGGCAGGCAAGACGGAAAGCACCAAGCTGTTGCTGCAGTTCCTGTCAGTGATGAGCCAGAACTCAGCTGGTACGCCGCCGTCGGAGAGAAGCACACGCGTGGAGCAGGCCATTGTACAGAGCAGGTATGTTTAAAGCACGCAATACTGTGGAGCGATCACATGGCAGAGATGACTGGAAAGATTGTTCGAGACAACAAAAATGCTTTGGTAGTTGCTGCTGTTTTGCTTAGCAAAGACATTCCAAGGGTTAAAATGACGTCTCCACGTGACGTACGATTGTCTTCGATACAGTGTAGGTTGTGCTGCTGTTTTGGTTAGCAACAAGGTTGAAGTTACTATTATTGACGATGAAGACATTTTGGCACAACCACATCAGAGTCTGCTGGAAAAGCTAATCATCGTTGAAGACTCCATCTACACATATGATAAGGTTATCTTTAATCCTGATGAACTTTGGTAGGTGCTGCTGTTTTGGTTAGCAGTATCATTCAAATTACTATTCTGGCCAATGCATTGTGGAGCATTTACGTCATAATCTGCTAGAACACAAATCATCTTTAAAGAAATAGTCTCCTCAGAAATTAAGATCATTGTCAATACTGTGGTATGTGTTTTTTTGGTGCTGCTGTCTTGGTAAGCAACATAGTTTACAAATTACTGATAAGGACAACACACTCAACATTGTGGAGTCTACCAAAATACTAGGTGGCCTTAAAGAGGTTGTCTCCACATGACATTAGACCGGATACAATTTGGATGATATACTACTTGGTGCTGCTGTTTTTGTTAGCAACCACATTCATAAGTGAATATTAGTTGACAATGCACAGAACATTGTGGCACAACCACGTAAGTCTACTTGGACACTAATGGTGTCTCCACGTAAGATTATCTTACTATGAAGGGAATTCCTTTTAGGTAAATTTAGGTACTGCTGTTTTGTTTAGCAGCAGAGTTCAAACGGACACTGCAGTTACTTCTTTAATTATAGACTGACAAATTTGATTTACTGTCGATTGGAAAAGGACGGTATCTATTTGAGGGAGGCATTTAATTGACAAATCAAACACTTGATTTGAATTACAGTGTCTGTAAAGATTTGCCCAGAGAGCTTTGAGTAGCCTTCTTCTCTTCACAGTCCCATCATGGAAGCGTTCGGGAACGCCAAGACCGTTTACAACAACAACTCCAGCCGCTTCGGGAAGTTCATCCATCTTCACTTCTCAGAGAGCGGCAACATCCAGGGAGGCTGCGTCATCGATTGTATCCTTTCCTGCCTAAAAAATCTACCTCATATCTCACACATGCAACAACAAATGATTTAATATTACTATAATGTGCTAATTAAATGCTAACATTATCCTAAAATGTCCACCCTGCCAGCAAGCTCACATATTTTGCTGTTGACTGTCCTTGACTCGCATTCTGTCAGATTTACTGGAAAAGGTAACCTACCTTTGAATAATTTGTGACAGGTTTGTTATGGTGATAGGAATGATAATGATTGGGTTGATTGGTTGCAGAATCGAGTGGTGCGACAAAATCCCGGAGAACGCAACTACCACATCTTCTACGCGCTGCTAGCGGGAGCCAACAAAGAGCACAAAAGTAAGTATGAGTACCAAATTTAAATTAAATGATTTCCCCTCCATGCCTTTTTTTTTATTGATTTTATTTTATTTATGTGATCAGGTCTATACTTCTTGGAGGATCCAGCGGAATCGTTCCACTATCTCAGCCAGTCAGGTTGCCTGAAGGACAAGAGCCTGAATGACAAAGAGCTGTTTAACAGTGTTATGGTGAGTTCACAATATATTATCACTGCTTATTGATCAAATTGTATCACTATTGACAGGCGTATATTCTTTATCCTCTGCAAAAGAATGTTGACTAATACAGCAGCTTACTGAAATTTATTTTCTTAAGATGTGTAATAACTACTATACTAATTGAAACGGTAATGTTAAAGTTATTAGGTAAAATGTTTTTTACTGTATAATGATATATTGACATAATATTATTTCTTGATTTTCAAATGTTAACATTATAATGCATTTGTTTATTTTGTCATTTGTAATACAAAATAAACATGTACATTTCTGTCAGTTTTTATTTGTTTAATTTGCATTTTTATGTTAGATGTTATTTTATTCTCGTTTTATTTGTATGTATATGCAAAATATTAATTAATTATCATTACCCTTCTTTGCTGATTAGCATGGAGAAACTTATTTTTAAGTAATTTCTCAAAAAATATATTTCACATTTTTCATTGTTTAATTTGTACATTTGTAAATGATAAACTTGTTGATTTAATTGTCAAATTTCCAAATTATTATTTTTTTACTTAATATTTTTGCATTTATTTAGTAAGTGTAGAATAAGTATAATGTAATTTTTCCCAACATTGCCAATTGGCATGGAGAATTGTTTACATTTCTGAATATGTTTTAGTTGTTTTTATTTTTGTAAGTAATGTTATTTAGTTGTTATTTTTATATTGTTTACTTAGTTTGGATTATTTATTTTCAATAAGTATAATGTAAATCATTTTCCATTATATTTAGTGAAACAAGTATTCATTATTATCACCTTTCTTTGCTGATTGATAGGAAGAAATGTTTGAAAAGTTATTTTTAAAATCTTCCTTTTGAAATAATAATAATTATTATTATTATTATTTTAATAGAAGTACAATATGATTTCATTTTTATTAGAATGAGTTACAATGGTCCATTAGACCTCTTTGCCGATTGGCTGGGAGAAATCATACGGTTCCATAAATTTGTTTATATAGCTGAATCAATTTTGACGTCTCAACACTGGTTGCTTTCAGGAGGCGCTGAAGGTGCTGGAGTTCTCCGAGGAGGAGATCCGGGACATGTTCAAGCTCCTCTCGGGTGTCCTGCAGCTGGGCAATGTGGAGTTCATGACGGCGGGAGGGGCTCAGATCACCACCAAGCAAGGTCGGTGGCAAGCTGAGGAAAAAAAACAAAACAAAAAAACAACATTTAACACATTAAGGGTCTGTGTGCGTTCTGTGGACACTGCAGCATCATACTCCACATTCTCCACTTTGCTGCTGCAGACTGTTTTTGTCTGCTCCCAGTCTCTTCTTGCTGCTACTGATTTTTTTTAAAAAATGCACGTTAGCTGACACATTTACTGCAGTATTTAACGGTCTCCACTAGGGGTGTTAAAAAAAATCGATTCGGCGATATATCGCGATACTACATCGCGCGATTCTCAAATCGATTCAATAATTGGCAGAATCGATTTTTATTTTTTATTTTTTATTTTTTATTTTTATTTATTTTTTATTTTTTATTTTTTTTTTTAGGATTCACACCTTGAGCATGGAAGAATGTTATATGAACGGAACATTAAGCCTTAATATTTTATTTTAATGCTGTTCAAACATGAAACAGATTACAACCTCTATAAGACTGAAATTTCAGATAATTAAATAATACATTTTCATATAAATCTTACACTCTACAAGCTTACTGATTAGTATTTTCTAAATTTGAATGAAAAAAATCGCAACAATCGACTTATAAATTCGTATCGGGATGAATCGGTATCGAATCGAATCGTGACCTGTGAATCGTGATACGAATCGAATCGTCAGGTACTAGGCAATTCACACCCCTAGTCTCCACTGTGCTGCAGTGCTTCGTTATCTTGCTGCCCACAATCTCATCTTGGATAACGTGTGTTTGTTTTCCAGTGGTGACCAATGCCAGTGAGCTTCTTGGCCTCGACGGCTTCCAGCTGTCCGAAGTGCTGACTCAGCGCTCCATCATCCTGCGAGGCGAAGAGATATGCTCGCCACTCACCATCGAGCAGGTTGTTAAACGCTCGCCGATTGATTTTCACCGGGATTTATTTCCTCACAATGCTAAGCGGCCTCCCATGGCGTTGTCACAGGCCGTGGATTCCCGGGACTCCGTTGCCATGGCGCTGTATTCCCAATGTTTCTCTTGGATCATCCTAAAGATCAATCAGAAGATAAAAGGGAAGGAAAATTTTAAGTCCATCGGGATCTTGGACATTTTCGGATTTGAGAACTTTGAGGTTTGTTTGAGCACAGCACACGTAACAAAGAAAGCATGCAAGCGCACACATTCAGTATGAGTCCGTTTGTGTCTGTCTTCAGGTGAATCGCTTTGAGCAGTTCAACATCAACTATGCCAACGAGAAGCTGCAGGAGTACTTCAACAAGCACATCTTTTCCCTGGAGCAGCTTGAGTACAACAGGTGCACGTTGACTCAAATCAAGTCTTTTTTTAGTTTTTAATTTATTGTTTCAACATTGTTTATTTTTAAAGTTTTTTTAAATTTGCAATTTAGTAATTTCACAGTTTAAAATTTTGAATTTTTGTTGAATTATTAATGTTTTGATTTGTTATTTTCTTTTTTAATTTTTAATGGCTGAATTATTTACATATTTCATATTAAATATGTATTTTCTTGTTTTTATTTTCATTTCAATAATTTCCAGCAAGTGTTTTTCTTGAATTTTGTTGTATTTTTCATTTCTTAATTAAGTAATACTGTAAAAAAAAAAAAAAGTGAATTTTTTCATATACTGTACCAATGTTTAAACATGTTTTTTTTTCTTTTTTTCTTTTTTTGGTTTACATTATTTTATTTTTATAATTTTGTTGTTTTCATTCAATCATATTTTTTATTTATTGTTTATTTATTATTTTTTTTTTCAATTTGTAATACTTAAAACAAAATTAACTTAACATTGTTATGATTTAATTATTTTAATTCTTGCATTTTTAAGTCAGCATTTTTGCATGCTGTTTGTAATGTACAACATATAAAGCTACCACAGCAGTATTAGGTAAGTCTTTTAAAAAAAAGTTGAATGTTTTTTTTTTTTTGTTACCTTAGTGCCCCAAAAAGAATTATTTGTTGTTTGAGGGCATGGCAATCTAATGTCCTGTTGTTTATGTTGTGTTTTTGGCAGGGAAGGTGTCCAGTGGGACGCCATCGACTGGATGGACAATGCCGAGTGTCTTGACCTCATAGAGAAGGTATCACACGATGAATTTAAATTAAATGTAGAGCAAGGCCTCAAGTTCAAAATTGGTTGTTGCACTAGTTTGTCATTCAAACTATCTAACGGACCGACGACTGTTCTTGGCCCTTCAGAAATTGGGCTTGTTGGCTCTGGTGAACGAAGAGAGTCGCTTCCCCAAAGGCACAGATTTCACTCTTCTGGAGAAGCTGCACAGCAGACACTCTGTGAGTTATTGTCCAATTTTTTTTGGGTGGGGGAAGATGGCATACAATGCAGACAATATTGATGTTGACATTTTGTGGCAGACCAACCCTTACTACGTGAAGCCCAGACTGGCCGATCATCAATTCGGTATCAAACATTACGCCGGGGAGGTGTGTAGAGTTAGTGTTTTGTTTGTTTGTTTGTTTGTTTGTTTGTTTGTTTGTTTCTTTACTCCATGCAGCCGACTTGATGTATTTTGCGTTTGTGCGGCTTCAGGTCCTATATGACGTCAAAGGCGTCCTAGAAAAGAACAGAGACACGTTCAGAGATGACATTCTCAACATGCTCAAAGACAGCAGGTATGTAGGGTTGTGTGTGACAATCACAGTCAGGATCATGGAAAAAAAATCTTACTGCATTCATTCAACCTTTGATTACCCTTAATTATTTGTTATTCACATTAAAAATACTAGTACAGTGGATCTCAATGCAATATAATCCCTAAAATGTAAGCTATTTTTATTGAAAAAGAAAAAAGTAATTTGGTTTATAATTAGTTTTATTTGAATGATAATAAAAAATACACAAACATTACATAATTTTTTTAAATGCACAAATATTATGACAATATTTGAAAATAATACAAAATGTTTTTGTTTTTTTTAGATAATACGTTTTAAAAATTGATTATATTTTCAGGGACATGCTTTTAAAAACAAAAAAAAATCTAAATGTATTCATGACAAAATATATTATTTATACATCTTTTTGAAGTGCACTTTGATGTCCTTAAATAATGGTTATGCCTGCATTTATGCATCCACAAACACAATTTTGCACAATGTCTTTAGATTGGACTTCATCTACGACCTTTTTGAAAAGGTGGGCAGCAGGAACAACGAGGAGAAGATGGGAACGGCCAGACGCAAGCCCACCGTCAGCTCACAATTCAGGGTGCGCATTCCGACATCATCAAAATGAAAATAAACAAATACTATAAAGTAGTGACTTTTCGAGATCTTGGACAATTTTTTGCTTTGAAGCTTCCACTTATGTAATGCTACTGCCAATTGAAGTTTAATTTCAAAGTAAACATAAAATAAAGAGAATTACATGTTATATATTTAAAACAGCCAAACAACTATGCCATTGATATGCTAATGATTAGTATCAGTATCATCAGTTGATTTTGCTACTGTCTCTGGTGGCCAAGGCAGGCACACGAGCATGCCGTACACTAAGGCAGTAGCAAAATTAATTGAAGCATTAAATCATAATTCATAAACCTTTTAATTCTTCTAAATTGTGTTCAATTATGTTTTTGCTTTATTTTTTTTATAAAGTAGAATATTATTGAGTACGAGTTTCCTTGTTAGAAAACATGATTTATTTATTTTTATTTTTTTATTTTTTGTGGTGGGGTGGGGTGGAGGCTGGTATGTATTAATAACATAACATTTCCATGTAATTCAATGGGGAAAGATGATTAGTACGATATTGTGTTTTGATTTACGAGTGTGTACACGGAACAAATTCAACTTTCTATCCTGCAGGACTCCCTTCATGCTCTCATGGCCACTCTGAGTGCATCCAATCCTTTCTTCATCCGCTGCATTAAGCCCAACATGGAAAAGGTTTGTCTGCTTCTACCTCATGTCCATGAGATGAATTTGTATTTTTAACTCTTGAAATTAATTCAACATTCATTTTGTTATGCTGACAGAATCCCAACGTGTTTGACCCGGAAGTGGTCCTCAACCAGCTGAGGTACTCGGGGATGCTAGAGACCGTCAAGATCCGTCGTGCCGGTTTCCCCGTCCGAAGAACTTTCAAAGACTTCTTCTTGCGGTGAGTCATTCTAAATTCGACAACGTAGCCCCACCCACAAACAGCATTAAATTGGCACCGTAATGCCCATGTCAGACTACGCGATTTTTTTGTCTTACACGACAGTTGCGCTGTCACATTACACGACAAACTCGTGGACGGGGCGTGTAGTCACACTACACGTCTGAACACGACAAGACACCAGCCGATCATCGCGTGTTGTCTTGACAAGAGAGACGCGTCGGCCACTGTTTGTCGGGGAGGTGGGACAAAAAAAAAAAAAAGAAGCATGGACAGGAAGTGTTTGCGTGAATGGAGCATGCATGGAACAAATGTGATGTGAGAGCATTGCTTGCGCTCCCTGCTCCTCAATAGTGTTTAAAATATAATTTAGTAGCCAACACTGTATTTTAATTTATTTAGGCCTATATGCGCCGGGGTAATATAGCTGATTTTGTTAATTAATTTGCGGGATGACATTATTATTTTATCAAACACTGAAATATTATATTGTTTGAGTATTTTTTACTGCTTCATTTATTCATATTTGACTTGTTTTAGTACGGTGCATTGGATTGTAGGCCACTCACTCCGAGGGGGGAAACTTTCAAGTGAGAGCGGGTGACAGTTAAGGCGGCGAGGCCTGGCCCGACTATATGAAAATGTGATCGATCCTCACTAAATATGTGCCCATCTCATATGCCCACATTTCTGAAATTATTAGAACAACAGTCACAATATATTTTGGTCCTCTATTCACGTCGCCGTTGCCTGACGGGTTGCACGGATGCGTGCGCGCTCCATGCAGCCGCAGCGCTGCAGCGGGGCGCTTTTTTTTTTTTTTCACCCTCGAGATGCACCTGTCTGGCCCCATCCCATGAACTATCCAGGGAATAAATAAATAAATACATAAACGAATAAATAAACAAATGTATACATAAATAAAAAGAGCTATAAAGTGCTGTTCAGTGTGTGATTGACGTTTCGCTCCCTCTCGCTATTGGTCAATGCTGTGGAACCAAACGGACGACGACGTAGGTATGTCACATTATGCGTCAAGACGAGCAAAAATTCTACTTTCGTCGTGATGGTCGTGAACCGTCCTGGACAACAGGCGACCAGTCGTTGAATATGTCACGCTACAAGGGCGAGGCTACGTCAAGACAACCCAAAATCGTTTACGACATGCCCCGTTTGTCCGCGACACGTCGGTCGGGCTAAAATCGGGCTGTTTTCGTGTAGTCTGACATCGGCATAAGTCAAAGTACCACTTTATATGACTTACCTTGTTGACAAAACTGTGCCTCTGGATTTTTGTTGAAGGATTTAAATGAGTAAGTAGATGGCCGCATAGCCGGAAGACACATTAGTCGCGTAACAAACATTTTGTTTAACAATATAACAATCCTATTACAGATAGCACAAATATATTCCTTATCATGGAACAGACAAAAAAATGGCTTATTGGCTTTTGGGGGATTCTAATAACTATGTGGACGGGCGCATAGCCATTATACCCGATAGTAGAGTAGCATTAGCAGTTTGGCTAACAATAGTATAGCTTTATTTGACAGATAACGCTTGTAGTACATTTCTAACATTTGTGCAGACAAATATTCACATGTTGATTTTTGACAGATTCAAATTACTATGTGGATGGGTGCATAGCTTCATCCTGCATTCATTCTTCCTAACAGATATAAGATCATTTACAAGGAGAAAGTGGCTACAGCAGGAGATGACAAGAAGAGGACAACGGATCTTCTGACTAAATACGACAAGACCAAGAAGGAGTGGCAGCTGGGGAAGACCAAAGTAAGATTTCTTTCCGGTTAGAACAGAGGTGGGCAAAGTACTGCCCGGGGGCCAAAAAATAAATAAATACATACATATGTATATGTATATATATATATATATATATATATATATATATATATATATATATATATATATATATATATATGTTTTGATTAATTTAAATAAATGTTTTTATTTCTTAAAAAAATATTTAGAATATATGTTTCATTTTGAACCATTATTTTAATTAAAAAAAATAGTTTATTTTAATTTTATTTTTTTAAACAAACATTATCAATAAATTAATCTGTATGCCTGTTGCTATTTCCTCACCAGGTGTTTATGAAAGAGTGTCTGGAGCAACGCTTGGAGAAAGACCGTGATGAAGTTCGACGCCAAGCTGCCATGATCATAAGAGCTCACCTTCTCACTTTTTCGGCCAAGTATGACCCCCGTTTCGCTAACTTTTAATCGTGTTTTTTCCGACTGTAATAAAAAGTTGTGGCATCTAGAAAACACTTCAAACGAGTGCGCGCCAGCACCGTCACGCTGCAGAAGCACGTGCGCAGGCACATCCAGCGAGGTCGCTTTGTCCGCCAACGCAAAGCGGCGCTGGTGCTCCAGAGGCACCGACGAGGCCAGGTGGCCCGAGCCCGTGTCCGCAAACTCAGAGAGGAGAGGAGGAAGAAGGAGGAGGAAGAGAAGAAACAAGAAAAGGAGGCTGAGGAGGTGGACAAGGAGGAGACAGAAGGCGACGTGGGGCAGGAGGGAGCCACTGAGGGGACCGATAAATCCTCTGAGGCAAGTTGTGCATTTTTAGAGTTTTTCAGGAACACTTAGGACCGCCCCCTCATTTCAATAACATTTCATGACGCGTTTCATGCTGACAGCATCTGTAGCATGAAATAAATAAATATGAGAGCAGAGCGTTTTGATTCATTGATTTTTATTTAAATCCATTATATATTTATATATTATATTTATTTTTGTTAGTCAATTTATTATTTTTTAAATGTATTTTTATTTATATTTATATGTTTTTATTTCCATTAATATTTATATATTTGTATTTATTTGTTCACTTCTATTTTTTATATCCATTTTTATTTATTTATTTATTTATTTATTTATTTATTTATGCCATTTTTGGTCCTCCATAAGCACTATGTGCCAACTTTTGAGAGCTGTCAGTGATGTAGATGTAAAAGAGCATGGGCATGAGTATGACCCCTGTGGCACTCCATTTTTTAGGGGGCAGTGTCGGCTGGCTACACTGTCCGTCGCTGGTCTCCAGCACAAATGTTCTTTCTGCCAAAATGTTGGTGAGGGAATGTAGTGTACCTTGTACTTTGTTGGAGATCTTCTTATGAAAATTCCAGAATCTTGTATTGGAATCATGCGACCAAAATAGGGCGGTATGGTGGAGGAAGCGCTTACTGCCAAAATGGCTTTAAAATCAAAATATTTGAGAACGTGGAGACTCAAACTGAGTTTGGCCAAGAGCATCATCACACTATCCCACTTGAACATCAAGAAATCTATAGCCAATCTCCTCCCCACCTCTCCAGGATGAGGTGCGTCAGATGGAGGAGATCCTCCAGCTGGAACGCGAGATTGAGCGTCTGCAGAAGAAGCGCGAGGACGAGGTGTCGCAGCTGTGCGAGTCGTCCAAGCAGGAGCTGCAGCTGCGCCGCGACGCCGAGCTCAAGCGCATGAAGAAGGAGGCCTCGCGCAAGGCCACGGGCCTCATCGACTTGCTCAACTTCAGCGGCGTTGATCCCGCTCTGGGCGAGGCGGCGCAGGCTGAGGTCGAAGGCGAGGCCCAACCTCCCAAGGCCGCTCGGGTGAGACTGCAGGCTAATTATTCAAATGATTATTTATAAAAATTCTTCTTCTTCTTTGAAAACCTTTTACAAATTATTTTGGCTTAGGCTGCCACCGCCACGCAGCCCAGCGTGTCCAAGGATGAGGAGGTGGACGAGGGTTTCCACGCCGAGGAGGAGTACATCCCACTTCCTGACTTCCCCCCTCCAGTTGAGACGGACGCCCCCATGGATCAGGCCATATTCGCCCACCTCCCTCCACCGCCGCCGGCATTCGCCGAGGGGATGGTGCCTCCTCCCCCGCTCACGCCAGAGGGCCAGAAGGCCGAGCCGGAGAGGAAGGTGAGCATGGCGGACAGCCTGGTGGATGGCGAGGAGCCCATCTACAGCATGCCCGCCGACACCGAGTCCGACTACGACCAGGAGGAGGAGGAGGGCTCGGTGACGGCCGGCGACGACAGCTCTGTGTCGGGCAGCAACCGGGGTAGCGCCGCCGTCGCCGACGAAGAACACCCGCGCAAGTCCACCTGCACCAGCGTCAGCGCCGAGTCCTACCGGGGCAGCTCCGACTCTGTGAGGACACACACTACACATGTGCACGCAGAAACGATAGAAAGAATTATACAGAGAGAGAAAAAAATGAAGAAGAAAATGACTTGAAAAATATAATTTTTTAAATTATATTTTTATAGATATTTATATTTTTTATAATGGCGGAAATCTACCAGAGAAAATAATTGACAAAATATATTATCTTCAACCAGATAAAATGGTAATGAAGAATCAGATTTTTTATTTTTATTTTTTTAAAGAAAAAAAAACAGAAAAAGTACAAAAATAAAAATTCCAACCAGTAAAATGGCAAAAATTGGAAAAAGAAAAAGATAAGTAAAAAATTTTGTTCCATACCATTTGTACCCTAAGGACACACATTTGCCCATTTATTTATTTTATTCATTTAGCCTTAATTTTTTTACAGCTTAAACAAAATTCAACTAACGTTATTTAAAGCAGGGGTCTCCAAGTTCGGTCGTCGAGAGCCCCTATCCAGCCTGTTTTCCATGTTTCCCCACTAACACACCTGATTCATGATCGGGATCATTATCAGGCTTCTGCAAAGCTTGCTGATTAGCTGATCATTAGATTCAGCTATGCTGAAGGACGGAGACTCTAAAAATGTGTAAAAATATACACACAAACATCTAATAATGGAAAACTCTGGCCAGATAAAATAAGGGAAAAATAAATGAAGAAAGACTGAAAATGGCAGAAATTTTATAAAATTAAATTAAAAAAAAAGAATGATAGCAATTACAACATATGGGGAGAAACTATTAATTCGAGTTAGATAAACTGCAAAAAAAAATGTGCAAGAAATTTTTAAAATGAATTGAATATGAAAAAAATATCTAATTATATAAATAAGTCTGACCAGAAAAAAATAATCAAAGTAGAAAAACAAGAAAAATGAAAGCCAAATAATGTAGAAAAAAAAGAAATACAGAAAATCTGAAAATGTCAAAATTTCAAAAATTGTTCCAGTTAGAAATAAAGATTTGTCTCCACCTGAAAAAAGAAAAAAAAAATCTTATACCTGACCAGAAAAAGTAAATAATTTGAAACACTCACAGGCATGTGCACAGTCACATGCTTGTGTGTATGCACACAGGTAAAAATAATAGGGGAAAAGAATAATCCCAGCCAGATTAAATGTATTTTTCTCAATGGAAGAACAACCCAAAATGAATGGAAAAGAGTTTGAACAATTGCTCAGTATAATAATGGACTGTCTTGATTTAGACCAGTATTCTTAAAGTCCTCTCTATTAATTTGTGCACTTAACTTGAAAATGACAAAAATTGAGTTAGCCCACTCTAGTTCTCAGCAACTCATACTCACATAGATAGTTCGCCTTCGTTCAATCACGTGACTATTATGGCTCCAGTATGCAGGCAGCGACGACGAACACGACGGCATGATGGACACCGACGAGGAAGCCACGAACGGACGAGTGACCTTGTTCAACGGCAACGGGCCACCATATTTCCACGGTTACCTCTACATGAAAGGTGGGATTTCATCTCGTCTCGCCTTACATCATCATGCTTTTCTGATTCCGTCTCCTCTGCGCTGCAGCCGGCCTGATGATCCCCTGGCGGAGGCGATGGTGCGTGCTAAAGGACGAGACCTTCATGTGGTTCCGCTCCAAGCAGGAGTCCCTCAAGTCGGGCTGGCTCTACAAGAAAGGAGGAGGCCTGTCCACCCTCTCACGCAGGTTGTTGTAATTGTTACCATGCCCGCTAGATGCACGCATACGTGTTTGCATTTTGGGAGTTTGTAATGTGTACTATATTGTAGGGGTCACCAATGAAGGGGAAGTGACATTGATTTTGACAAATTTGTCTTATTTGATGTAGTGTGATTACCAACTTCCAACACTACCAACCCAAAAAATATTTTTCTTTAATTGAAATAGGGGAGAGAAAAAAAAAAAAAAATATATATATATATATATATATATATATATATATATATATATATATATATATATATATATATATATATATATATATATATATATATATATATATATATTACAGTAGTTCCTATAAGAAATAGAGTTTATGAAAGTGTAATTGCCTTCCCCAAGTTTGGACATGTAAAAATGGTTTTAAAAGTGGCTGCTAATTGATTGAAATAAACACACAAAAAAGGAAAAATATTACCAGAAAAAAGTAAGCAAAATGAACAAAGACATTTATTGAAGGGTTTATGAAAGTTTAACTTTTGACTTGCAAGTAGAAAGTAAATGATTATTAAAAAGTATCTTCTGACCAAAAGGAAGTGAAAAAAATGTCATGTATTATTTCTAATATATAATATGATCATATAATTAATTTATGGTTTCAAAAACTAAATAAACAAAATGGAAAAAAAATACTGTACTGTTTTGAAGTGTAGTTTTTTTTTTCATATCCTTGACCACATTCTTTTAAATTAAATTATACATAAAAATGGGAGGAAACAGAAAAAGTAAAGCAAACTGTAAAGTAAATAAATAAATAAATACATACATAAATACATTTGAAAAAAAAACTAAACAAATTTGAAAAGACAAAAATAAATTCTAAATGATCAAATCTAATCTAAATACTACCTACAACCAACAAAAAATAAATATAATAAGTACATTGTTTTGTGGTTTGTTTTTTATTCTTAAAATAAATATTAGTAGTACCCAAGTCTTTTTCTTAGTTTGTCACATTGCTGCTTAACTTTACTAAATAGGGTTCAGATGAAAAGAAAATACATTCATAACATCATCTACAAATCAAACTATTCAATCTGTTTGCTGTAGAGTATATTTATGAATGGTACTTGAATACAATAAAGCCAAAATTGATGAAATTGTACTTAATCAGTATTTTTCCTGTGGGCTATGGAAAAGCTGTCTTGTTCATGGACATGAAATCTAACTATTTGTCTCTGATCAGAAACTGGAAGATGCGCTGGTTTGTGCTGAGGGACAGCAAGCTGATGTACTACGACAACGACAGCGAGGAGAAGCTGAAGGGAACCATCGACATTCGGGCTGCAAAGTAAGACAAAAATGAACCAACCAACAAACATCCCGGTAGGGGGAAAAGAGGTCCAAAATTTGTGTTCATCATAGGAGGTTGTTGAGCTGTTGAGTTGAGGGGTAAAAAAGCCCCAGGCACGAGCTCCAATAATTTGGACACACAAACACCTCCGCCATGAAAAGATGACAGCTCAGGGAGGAGTAGGAAGTGCAAACGTGAATTTCCCCTTTTTTTAACATGTTGCGTTTGTGTGCTCAGAGAAATCGTCGACAACCACGAGAAGGAGAACGCTCTGAACATTGTGACGGATGAGAGGACCTACCAAGTTTTTGCCGAGTCACCAGAGGACGCCAGGTGGGTTGGTGCTTGCAAGTTTTGTCAACTTCAACAGTATTTTTTTCCCATTTGTCTTAACTAAAGTTGGTAAACGCTTGTTTGCAAGATATTTATATGCTAATTATCTATACTTTTCTCTGTTCATGTGTAGCGGATGGTTTAATGTGCTCAGTAAGGTGCGAGTTTGCACGCCGGAGCAACTTTTGGAGATGTCCCATGAGCAGGCCAACCCCAAGAATGCTGTGGTCAGTCCCTCAACATGTCATTTCTTTCTTTGATTACAATTCCTTCAATGCTATGAGAAAACAGTTGAGACTAACTGGCATCATAGGACTCTATTAATTTGTGTTATTAATGTTTTGACCTCAGGGCACGCTTGACGTGGGCCTGATTGACTCCGTCTGTGCATCAGACAATCCTGATCGGTGAGTTGAGTTGCATTTATGCTATATATAATACAATTTTTCTTTTCATTTCTTTTTGTTTCAATTTATTTTGGAAGTTATTTATTTGTTATTCATAATTATGACATTAAAATGCTTGTATTTCTATCAATTGTTATTTTAAAAATAATTTGTTTCATTTTTATTGTTATTATTTTTTTAATTAAGAATTTTATTGTTGAATGGTTTAACA
The DNA here is from genome assembly GCF_051991245.1 of Festucalex cinctus. Taxonomy (NCBI): domain Eukaryota; kingdom Metazoa; phylum Chordata; class Actinopteri; order Syngnathiformes; family Syngnathidae; genus Festucalex; species Festucalex cinctus. The sequence continues at coordinate 12,987,448 of NC_135422.1, read as the reverse complement.
AAACAAAAAAAAACAAAGTATAATAAATGATATATTTCTAAATGTTTTAAAAATATTTTATTTTTTAAACATTTTTGAAACAGGATTTATGGTTGCATGTTTTGCATTTTTTAAATTTACAATTAAAAAATCTTGAAAGAGTATTTAGTATTACTTTCTTTTCACTGCATAATGTTTAACTTTCTTATTTGTAATTAGTTTTATTTTATGTATTATTATTATTCATAAACTTGGGTGAAAGTTAAGGATCTCCAGAGTAAGATTTTTTTTTCTTAATCTTCTTTTACAACGACAATAATGCTGCTAAATTAAATTGCTCTTTGAAAGCTAAATGTCATTAGAATGCAAAGGTAAACCTAATATTGTGGCAAGTGAGTGTAAAAAACAAAACAAAACAAATAACAAAAGACCATGCAGAATATCTCTTTTTGTCCACTTATTTCTTGGCTGAAAAGCAAAGGTGGCCATTCAGACAATATTAAGTTGGATTTTTGCACTTTGGTGCTTTTTTCCAGGCCCAACTCCTTTGTGATCATCACAGCCAACCGTGTGATCCACTGCAATAGCGACACGCCGGAGGAGATGCATCACTGGATCAGTCTGCTGCAGAAGCCCAAAGGCGACGCCAGGATTGAAGAGTTCCTCGTTCGAGGTGCCACGGCCATTGAGTCACTTTTTTTCATTACTTTTGTGTAAATATAATACTGTATTGAAGTAGATTAAGAAAGTTCGTAGTGGGGGTTGTTGGACTCATGCTCAATTCTAATATGTCACTGGGCATACTGGGTTTTAGCCTCACTTAAGAAAGTCTGCATAACTGAAATTGTGAAAAATAGCTCAATTCAGTACTACAGAGTTCTTACTCTTCACATTTTCAGCACTTATCTTCAAACATGCATTTGAAACAAACCTCAGAATTTCCTTTAAGCACCGACGACATTTGTCACCTCTGCTTCTTGTCTGTTCACCTTTCAAGGATGGCTCCAGAAGGAAGTGAAGACCAACGCCAAGAGCGCCTCGCTGAAGCTGAAAAAGCGCTGGTTCGTCCTCACGCACAACTCGCTGGACTACTACAAGAGCTCTGAGCGCAACTCTTCCAAAATGGGCACACTGGTGCTTAATTCCCTCTGCTCCGTCATCCAGCCCGACGACCGAGTGCACAGGGAGACAGGTGAGAAAACTAAATGCCTCCTTCGAATAAATGCTTTTAAATCCACAAAATAGAAACACACCCTAGGCATGTTTTTAGAACCTTTATGTTAATTAAAATGATTATTAATTGTGGCCATATTTGTTGTAGGATACTGGAACATCATCGTCTATGGTAGGAAACATTCCTATCGCCTCTACACTAAAATGCTGAATGAGGCCATGAGATGGACAGCAGCCATACAAGGAGTCATCGACAGCAAGACCCCCATTGAGACCCCGACACTGCAGCTCATCAGAGACATCAAGGTAAAACCGTGCTTGACACTGTTAGATAAGTAATAATTGAACAATGGGCTAACGCCGAGGGCTGTTTCTAACCTGTTGTGATGTTAACAGGAGAACAGCGTGAATCCCGAAATAGTGGAGCAGATGTACAGGAGGAACCCAATCCTCAGATACACGCAGCATCCTCTCCACTCACCGCTGCTGCCGTTACCGTACGGCGAGGTCACCAGCTGTAAGTTTTGTTACACACTTCCTTTGAAAACAACTTCATGGTCTAACCAGTTCTGGCAATTCCTCTATCTTTGTGTAGTGCAAAGGCAGCAGGGCTATGCTAGCCTGCAGGACGAGGCAGTGCGGGTCTTCAACTCGCTGCAGGAGATGGAGACGCTGGCAGACACGGTCCCCATCATCCAGGGCATCCTACAGACCTGCCAGGACCTCCGTCCTCTCAGGGATGAGGTTGGTACTTTGGGTCATGACTCAGTAATCCAGATCAACCCAAATGACTGATGTACCCAAACAACCAACCAACCTGCCTGAGAGATTAACTAATAACTAACCTGGACACAAACTATCCACAGGCCAATCCAAACAACCAACCAACCAACCAAAAAAAAAAAAAAACTAAGAACAACAAACCAAATCCAGTCCAACTCAGACATGCACCCCCTCATCGACCAACCAAACCAACTAGCCAACCAAACAACCAACACAACCCATGCCAACCCATACCAACTCAAATGACTGACTGAGCAAATTAGCCAATCAACATACTAACCAACCAACCAATACGACCCAAGCAAACCAAACCAACCAGCTGACTGATGTACTCAATCAACCAACCTACCTGAAAGACTGACTGACACAACCAACACGGATAAGGCAGACACAAACCCATCCACAGACCAAGCCAACCAACCATACAAACAAACAAACAAACAAGCAAGCAAACAAACAAACAACTACGGTAAATCCAGTCCAACTGAGACATGCACCCACTCACCAACCAACCAACTAGCCAATCAACCAACCACACAACCAACCAAGACCAACCCAAATGACTGACTGAACAAATTAGCCAATCAATCAACCAATACAACCAAACCAAGCAAACCAGCCCAGCTGGCTGACCAAGTTAATCCAGTCCAACCCAGACGTGCACCAACCCAGCTAACCAACCTGCCAACCAACTAGCCAATTAACCAAAAAACCAACATGATCCAAGCCAACACAGCCAACACAACCAACCCAATCAATCAATCAATCAATCAACCAACCCAATCAACCAACCACCGCAGTCCAACCTAGACATGCACCCCACCCACTGATCTAATCAACCAACCAAACGAACCCAAGCAACCTAGACCAACCTGACTGACGGAACTACCAAATCAACCAACTGAAAAATCCAACAAATTAAAAAACAAACAAATGCACAGCTAACATGATCCAAGCTATCCCAGACAACACGATTGAGTGACTGACCCAGTCAAACAAATAAACCCAATTACGTTGAACCTAGACATGAACCCACCCTCTAATAAAACCAACCAACCAAGTAAAAAGCAAACAAACCCAACCTAACAGTAAATCACTCTGTTGTGTTTTTCAGGTTTATTGTCAGGTGATCAAGCAGACCAATCATGTGCCTCAGCCCAATAGCCCCGCCAATCGGGCGCACTGGCACCTCCTCACCTGCATGAGCTGCACCTTCCTCCCCAGTCGCGTTATCCTCCGATATCTCCGCTTCCACCTGAAGAGGTGTGTTGTTTGACAACCCCCCACCAACTTTACTTCCTGTAAACTGTATATCTAACCTGCCAGTGTGCATCTGCATCAGGGTTCGCGAACGTTACCCCAGCACAGAGATTGAGCGATACGCCACTTTCATCGGAGAATCCCTGAAGAAAACCAAAACTCGTGAGTTTGTGCCCTCTCAGGAGGAAATTGCCGCCTTGCTGGTACGGCAGGAGATGAGCACCACCGTCTACTGCCACGGGGGAGGGTCCTGCAAGATCTCCATCAACTCGCACACCACGGCTGGAGAGGTGTGCATACACTTAACACGCAAAATCCAACATACAGTTTAGGAATCTGCGGAGAATACTAATCCACTAAAATGTTTCTGCTCAAGGTTGTAGAGAAGTTGATCCGAGGCTTGGCTATGGAGGACAGCAAGAACCTTTTCTCTCTTTTTGAGCACAATTCTGTGACGGATCGAGCCTTAGAGAGTAGAGTCATTGTGGCGGATGTTCTTGCCAAATTTGAAAGGTACTGTATGATGTAGACTATTTGGATGTATCATTAATATCTAAACACAGTTAATGAAAATGAATTCAAGAGCTGTATACAGTAAAAATGATTGACCAACCGACTTAAGTTACCAAACCAACCATAACATGACACTACCAACCCATCCAATTCTACTCACTGACCACCTGACTGACCAAGTTACCTACCTACCAACTTGGCCAGCATAACCCATTTCCAACCTGGACCAAGCCAATTCAATAACCAACCCAACAGGCTGTCCAACGCAACCTCCCAAACTGACCGACTGACTGACCGATCGAACCATTTTAACTAATCAACACAACCAAACAACTCAACCAACCCATATGATTGATTCTCAACTCAACTCAACTTTATTTATAAAGCACTTTAATTTACCATTCTAAGTAAATCAGTAAGACTGACCGACAGACTCAACAAACCAACTCAACACAACTGACTTATTCCAATCAACTTCCCTAAGTGACTAATCAAAACAACAAATTTCACTGGCAAACGCAACCAACCTGACCAGTTGACCAGCCAAACAACTGAACCCAGACAAATATCTTAACTGACAGATGATAAACTCAACCAACCAGACTGACTGACCGACTTGCAATAAATCTACAACTCAACTCGCTGATACAACCAAATAACCAACTCAACTCAACTCAACTCAACTCAACTCAACTCAACCAACCAACCAACTCAAAGCAAACCAGCTGACTGAATCTGATTTGGTGTTTTATTTCCAGGCTTGCTGGCAGTGAGGAAGAGGAGGAAGAAGGAGAATGGAAGCTGTACTTCAAGCTCTACTGCTTCTTGGATGTGGAGAGCATGCACAAAGAAGGAGTGGAATTTGCCTTCATGTTTGAGCAGGTGAGCTTCTCAACTACCTACCTACTTACTGACCAGTAGTCCTACCTACCTAACTGTTCTCCAATTAAGAAAACTTTTGTCCAAGTAGTGTATCTTCCATCAGATTTTGTAGTCTGTGTTTGTCACCTCACTCATCCTCTCTTTGCACCCCAGGCCCACGAGTCTCTCATCAGTGGACACTTCCCGGCCTCCGAGGAGACTTTGCAGCACCTGGCCTCCTTACGTCTGCAGTATCTCCATGGTGATGGAGCGGGCCGGGCCGGATGGAGCCTGGGGACTGTCTATCCCATTGGACGTCTCCGCAGCCGTATCATACACTCCACCAGCACCACTGTGGGAGGAGGGACGGCTGATGGTAAAGCAGCAGCGGGAGGTCCAGGCGGTGTTGGGGGTGCAGTTGAGAAACGCAAAACGCCGAGCTTCCTGGACGGCACGCTGAGGAGGAGCTTCAAGACAGGCTCGCTGAAGAAGCAGAAGGTTAGCGAGGAACAGAAACTAGAGCGTTCAGACCTTGAATGTCTGCAATTTGACCAGTCAGTTGGACACGGCTAAAGTACACTCGAAAAATAGCTGGTCAAATTGGGTCAAGAATGGACCACGAAACCCGAAAATTGGGTTGTGTAGATTATTCATTTGACCCAACTTTCTGAGATATTTAGCCCATAAATTTGAATTGGGGCAAAAATGAACCGACCCCACTTGGGTATTTAACTCATAACTCATTCACTGCTAGCCCAGTTAAAATGAATCTTTGACGTCTATAGCTGCCAATGGCACTGAATGTAATTTGTGTTTTCAGGTGGAAGAGGAACAAATGCTGGAGATGTGGGTGAAGGAGGAGACATCGGCCACACGCACCAGCGTGCTGGAGAAGTGGACGCGGCTGCAAGGCATGGCGCAGCACCAGGCTATGCTGAAATACATGAGCATCATCAAGGAGTGGCCCGGATATGGATCTACTCTCTTTGACGTGGAGGTAATGATGACAACTATCAAATATCTTTTGGCAATCGATTTATGTGACCTCCTATTCTTTAGTGTAAGGAAGGCGGTTTCCCCCATGACCTGTGGCTGGGCGTGAGCGCAGACAATGTGTCCGTGTACAAGCGAGGTGAACCCAAACCTCTGGAGACGTTCCAGTACGAGCACATAACGTTTTTTGGTGCCTCGCAGCTCTGCACCTACAAGATCATTGTGGATGAGAGGGAGATGTTCTTTGAGACGCCACTGGTAAATTGAATTCATTTTCACTTCATCCTTTTAGCGGTCAGTCCTCTAAAACTGAAATGTGTCCTTAGGTTGGCGAGATCACCAAGATCATGAGGGCTTACATTAACATGATGGTGAAAAAACGCTGCAGCATCATGTCCGTCACCAGCGTTGCCAGTTCGTGGGTGAGGTGATTTCCGTTGGCCCAGTCAGAGCCATCGGGTTTCACCACCGGCTAACGATGCGCCTCCTGGAGAGAGGAAGTCGCATCAGTCCCTGCCTGGCATGGAAAGTAGGCACTGAAGCCACAGGGATCAGTCAGACTGGATTGGATACTTTTTGGGATTTTTTTTTTCATTCAAGCATGACACATGGACCTGGATTTTAGAGGACAGTCCTTTCACATTCAGTACATTATCCCATTTGTAGTCCTTGCATGTAGATGTTCAAGCAAAGTCCAAATGCTCTGACTTTCTTCCTTGTGGGCCTCAAGCACAAAGCACCCATCAGCTGTCCTGTCTTACTTTGACCCAGAACTCACGGAGCCTCTCTCCTAGAACTCGGGGTGAGGGGGAGGGCGTGATACAATAAAACATTTGAAGACGGTCTTTCGCACATGACCTAGGAGGTCTGCCACCTAGGACCCAGGAGGAGGGCTCACATCTGGGAGCCCCACCCCCCAGAACCCAGGGGTCCAACCTCATAGGACCTAGTGGTGGGTGTCCCTTCTTGAATCCAATCCTAAAACCTGTGGACTGGAAACTACAACCTGTACCTGGGTTCTACATTATAGATCCCCCAAAGATATGTGGATATAGGGACGGTCTTTCTCAAGAAAACCTCTGCAGGACCATGTTCGGGCTACCTCCTCGGATGTTGGGGGGGTGAGGGGGGGGGGGGGGGGGATTTCCTCATCCGTGTCCACCTACAGGAACCAGTGCTGTGTCTGAAGATCCAGTGTTGCTCTTGTCAAGGACACCAATCCTAAGACTCAAGATAGCAATCTCCTAGGATTGTTCATGGGAGGTCCCTTTCTGAAGCTAACCCCAGGTTCTAGGGGGACTACCTCCTAGCACACAGGGGGGCTTGTTCCAGGAAACAGGGAGGGGCTGCCTCTGAAGACCCTTGGTATCGTTCACTTCCAGGACACCAGCCCCTAGGATTCAAGATGGCTATCTCCTAGGACTCAGTCGGAGAAGGTGAGATCCCTTTCTGAACCCAACCCCAGGATCTAGGGGAGCTACCACCTAGCACTCAGGGGGGCTTGTTTCCAGGAACTAGAGAGGGGCTGCCTTTGAAGACCCTGGGTATCGCTCACTTCCAGGACACCAGCCCCTAGGACTCAAGATAACCTTCTCCTAGGACTTAGTCGGGGGAGGTGAGGTCCCTTTCTGAACCTAACCCCAGGATCTAGGGACCTACCTCTACGACTCAGGGGGGCTTGCTTCAGTAAGCAGAGAGGGGCTGCCTCTGAAGACCCAGGGTATCGCTCACTTCCTGGACACCAGCTCCTTGGATTCAAGATAGCTATCTGCTAGGACTTGGTCGAAGGAGATGAGGTTCCTTTCTGAACCTAACCCCAGGACCTAGGGGAGCTACCTCCTAGCACTCAATGGGGCTTGCTTCCAGGACCCCATCCAGGAACCAGCAAGGGGCTGCCTCTGAGCCCCCAGGGTATGGCTCCCTTTTAGGACTCCACCACCTCAGGACCAATTTTGGGCTACCTCCTGGGTCGTCTTCTTAAGACCCAGTATCCTCCCCATCCAGGGAGAGTGGTCTCACCCCCAAGAATTTCCCCCACCAATGGGGGCTACCTTCTAAGACCCAGAGGATGGAGGATGGGGGAGGAGGTACCCCCCTTTGTTGCACTGCCAGACATTCTGCTGAAAGCCTTTCTCTACTCATGCATTCATCCTCACCCCATCGCAAATTATTAAGTTACAGTGCTGAATTATTGCTTGCTTTTGTCGCTCTGTGTCTTTTCTACTGACAACACTTTTATCGCATCTGTCGTTGAGGGGGTGGGGTCTCTTCTTTTCGGACAGGGGGGCAGAAAAGAAGATATTCACTCACCAGTGCCACTGTGTGGCCATAAAAAGAAACTACAGCCAAAAAGGAAGCTGCTTGGAATGCTAGGGATGGATATCAAGGAAGGCAACCAATGTGACGTAACGCATTCCACTCCCATGGTGTGTGCTTTGACTGTATATTCACACACAAACTGAAGCAAGTTGTATTGTTTTTGTACTGTATATCACGTAATAAGAGTTATTATTGAATTTTGGACGGTCACAGCATTGTACAACCTATCGAGAATCTACACTAAAGGCCATGTGACATCTCAAGTGTAAGATACGTGCAATTTAAAGGGTGTCATTCGCTGGCAGTGCCATTCATGTGACTCACAGAGAAACAAGTTTGGACAAATTTACGGTTTTGTTTTGTTTTTTTACTCTATTAGTATACACTTGTCTGATCATGCTTTTTTTTTTTTCTTTATAGCAAAAATGACATAAGTGCACCAGTCTGTCTGTATGTGTTTCCATGTGACATTTTGGCACTGTTATTACTGTACAACAACCCCCCTCTAAAAGTGCTGTTGCCGTGTGTGGAATGCCGCTGTGTACGTGTGCGCGTGTGTAGGGGTGTGGGGGTGCGTGTGTGTATGTGTGCGTACCACATTGTATTCCAAACCGCATTATACTGGAAAAGAAACGAAGAGAAGTAACGAGTGTATTCCTCAGAAATATGATGTATTTATATGACGATGATATTGTGATCGTGCGTTAAAGGGAAAGAAAGAAGAGCATGGGGACTTTTAATGGGAGGGAGGGATGAGCTTAAGTATTAAAGTATTGTATTAATGAGTGTGTTGATGGAGGAGGGCTGTGTATTTAGAAAAATATACTGATTTTATGCTGGGGCATATCATATTTCCTCAAATTATGGCATCAGCATTTTGTCGTTGTGATCCACTTAAGACAAACAAATGTAAGTCAATCAGTAGTTACTGCATATAATTGATCCTATTGTTCAGCCCAGTTCAGCTCTATTGCTAACCAAAACAGCAGCAACTATCGGTATGTAGTTCCAGTAGTCTGACATGTACCCGCTGCGCAATGTTGTTTTTGGGCGCTATATGCACCTCCACCCATCTACAATGAGTAAAATACTGGCCACTATTTGAGGAAATATGATATTTATGAAACTGTGACGAGACAAAAATATGGATTTTGCACAACGAGTGCTGGTATGCGTGTATGTTTGGACAGTGATGTCATTGCATTATGTGACACTGACACAACAGGTCGAGGCCATTTTTGTCATCTATCAGCAGGTTGGCTATATCTTAAACTTGAGAAATACTGAGGTCAAAACCTTCGATTTATCAGAGAATATTGACTTTTCCATTGTAATATTGCAATCTGCATATTTCAACAGCGTAGAACCACAGTGGATCCAGAAAATCAACACAACCTCTTTAAAATCAGTTTTTTGGCTCTGATAGACAATTTTGAGACTTCATTTTTTTTTTATATTCCAACCTGTATAATTTAGTTGGAAAAATAACAAATATGTTTGGAGAATCCGGTGACATCAAACTAATAACTTATTGTCAATATTAGTTTTAACTTTGATGTAGTTTTATAGTTCTATACCATAAGTCCCTGCCCTCTGCGAGGCACGAAAACCCTGGGAGCTCCCTCCCAGGACCATTACCCCGCAATAACCACAGTTCTTGGACCCAGGACGCCCCAAGTGGAGACTATATGTTGTTCCGAGTCTTTTCGTGCACAGCCAACAGATTTTCATTTTGACTGGGATCTGGCTTTATAGAGCACCTCTTAAAAACCCAAGAGAGGCTATCAGAGCCCTTTGAAAGGAGAAGGTACGGTAGGTTTGAGGTATCCTCACTTTCTGTATCCACTGTAGATGACCTTCCAGAACTTCAATGTATTGAGTAATAGCTACAGTATGGCCCAAAATGCATTGCACACTGTCTGATAAAAGAAGGGTTCCATCCAGCTTGAACTTTTGGCAATAAATGAGTGCAAAACTGAAGAAGCCATAACATACTTAAGACCCTGGAGCCGCCTGTTGTATGTGTTGTAGCGCTACACTTCTGTCTGTCTCTGATGCTTAATCCAACAGGAACGTCAGCAGAATGCAATCCCAGGTGGGGTGACGAAAAAAAAATGTCCTGCCATTAGCCGCAGGCGGCCAGCGTGGGTCTTATTGTTATTATTATTATTATTATTATTATTAATTATTATTATTACATTTACATGTTATGCTTACTATCATCAAACATTGTGCTTGTTGAGATAAAAAAAAAAGGAAGAGTGATATGTGTCATTTTTTTTTTATTTTGAACTGAATTAAAAAAAATCTATGCTTTAATAAATTATGAGAATTGTCCTCTGATGTATGTGGATTTCTTGTGACTGATATTAATTACATTGAAGTCATGTAAACACTATAATCATCAGGTTTTGAACTTTATGGTTTAACTTTTTTTTAATGTGTTGTTGCAACATAACTGTGTTGTTTTTCCATTTAATGTAAAAGACATATGACATCTTGTGGGTGCCCTCCCCCCTGCACGCCCCTGCTTGACAATGAATTAATTTCTTTTCAGAAATGATTTTTTAAGAGGGGTTTAACGTTTTAAATACATACAATTTACTGTATATTTACTTGGTCAAAAAATAAAATAAAATAAAAATCCGAACATAAAACATACGTGATTTTCTTCTCCAAAATATATGAACATTTATCAAAACAAAACAAAACAAAACAAAACAGTTATCCATACTTTTAATTGGATGACGCGTTGAAAACGTCATCGGCATTTGCACTTCCTCACTGGAAAGTAGTCACACGCCTCCTCCTGTGTGCGCATGCCAGAATTTTGGCTTCTGCTCTGACTGGTTCATCTCGGCAAATTCTCGTTAAGAACCCGAAGGAGACGGTCGCTCTTCGTCCAACACAAACACTCACTGGAATTACGAGCATTTACACAGAACTAAGGAAATAATATCAGGATAACCGAGATGGATTTAAGGAGTTTGACCCCAGTTGTTCTCCTTCTTGCGTTCTCTTCGACGCCAATTTTAGCACAAACTGCCGCACCGGGTGTAGGTGTAGGTAAGAACAAACTGTTTTGTTTTGTTTTTTGTTTTTGATTCTTAGCAATTTAGCGGCGTTAGCTTGGCTCAAACTATAAAGTCGTTTGGTGTCAGTGTCATTATTGAGGGTAGAAGAATAAATATAACTATTGAACACATTGGTTTGTTAGTTTTGGGGTCGAAAACATCCAAACGTCCAAAACTGAACAATAAACTCACGCCATGTTTTTTTTTTTTTTGTCTGGTTTCTTCGATATTACACATTTCTCCTTCTCACTTCCCATTTTTATTTCCTCTTTTTACGAGAGAAAATGCAAACGTTTAATTAAAACATAAACTGTATTTTTAAGCAATATTTACAGTAAAGAGAACAGTTGGAAAAGTAGGCTAAAAAAAAAGTTTATAGTGTCATTTTTGAGTAGCTGACCTTTAAGAAAATGTGCTTTGAAGTAAGCTATGGCTTAGTAGGCTATGTCTCCTTGAAGATAAAAAATGTTCCTCTACACTTTTGTCTCCATAGAGAAATTCCCAATAGAATGAGCAGGAGTTAACAAACACCCCAAGGGCCTCATTTTGTCGTGGCAGTTGTATACTGCATTTAAGTGGCTTTTTATGTACTTTATCTGAGTAGGCCTATTTTTTTTTTTTGACACGATTTTTCTTTTACAACCTACATTTGAAAACAGTACTTGACAAATAGGCACGTTATAAAACAGCAGCAGATGAGATCTTGATCAATCAATTGAGATCTTGGGGGCTTATAAAACAGAACAAAGCAGCGTCAACGTTTGGAGGGACGTAAACATTAACGATGATGGCAACAGATTCAGAGAAGCAAGATATTCCCTATCCATTACCTTATTTTAAGAGATGAGTTTGACGTTATCGGCCATAAGAATAATTTGTGGGGAATGTAAAAACCACAAGCTTTTTGGCTTATTTACACATTGCTGTTACTTTGCCTGGTGAAGCGAAAAATGTAAACACTTATTTGTTTGTAATCTTCCCCCGACACAGCTTGCGAGTCCATGAATGGGACCAGCTGTGAGCAGTGTCTGAACAACGTAACGGTAAGCGATCCCGAAGGAAGCTTTTTGTTTTATTTGGTGTGTTTGTGTCGTGTGAGGGAATTCGAAAGAGGCCAGAGCAAAACTCCACCACTTGTCCGACCGGTTTGAGCACTAACTGATCTCATTCTGTTCCACCCTCCTCCTCCTCTTTATCGTCAATCTTTTACATTCCTCAGCAGTCATGAATCATTTTGTATTAATCATTGTTTTTTTTTCCACACAGTGTTTGTGGTGTATCACAACCAGGACGTGTGTGACATATCCAGTGAGGACCATCCTGCCACCGCATTCACTTTGTCCACTCAATGATGCTCGCTGGGGCTTGTGTTGGAGTAAGTTTTTTTTTTTATTTATTTATTTTAAAAAGCTTTTATTTAGCGGCTCTTCTGACTACGAGTCGCACGCCGTTGTTTCCGTCATTGATTGGTGAAAGAGTCAGTCATCTGACAGCGCCCGAGGCAGAAATTTCTCACAAAACAAGAACGACAAAAATAGAATGCACAAGCAATAAAATAGATATACCGTAATATATCAAGGTGAAAAGATGTTGGGTGAACAAACCAATCTGAATTTCCCCTCCAACAGTTATATGCTCTTCTTAGTGCTATTCGATTGATGTGTAAACACCGTTGGACTCTTTGAGGACACTTGAGATGACGTGGAAGTGAATCTGGAGTGTTGCACTGGCTGAGCAAACCACTTCCTCCAAATGTGGTCTCATTTCAGTTTGCTTCTGTGATTGGTTACCTGAGCCCTTGTGATATCATTTTCAAGTTGCAAAATGTGTTTTTAAAGGAACTATTTATACATGAAAAATAATGAAAGTATCAAATTTATTATAGGCAAAATATTAATGTTTGACTGCCAAAAATGGCTAAATAAGTAAAGTATCCCTTTAAGTAGGGCTGAACAATTTTGGAGAATAATTTAATTGCAAATGTTTTTCTCCTCAATCTTGCGATTCAGACTTGAATTATGTTTTTAAGATTTGCTTTAACAACCCCAAGCAATAAATTAATCTGTATTAAAACATCTAATTTACATAAATGTACATGAACTAATGTGAAAGGCAGTTTATTTATCGACCTCAATTAATGTTGCTAACCTACTAAACACCTGAACTTGCAGTTAGGGATGTAACGATATCCAAATATCACGATACGATATTATCACGATATGATGCTCACGATACGATAATTATTACGATATTGTGGAGATGTTGGCTATATTTAAAAAAGGTCACAATATTGTAAAAAAAAAAAAAAACATGAGCTCATACTATAAAAAAAAAAAAGCAATTTTGTGCTTTAGTACATAACAGCAACACATATAAACTACCTTCAGTCTCTAACACTTAACATTGAGGCACTTACTCACTAATGCAAGCCCGCATTGAGTTCTTCCACATATTGACTCGCTTAAAAGCATTTTACAATCCCCTTCATGTGACAATTAATAATAATAATAATAATAAGAAGAAGAAGAATGGATTTAATTTATCGTGCACCTTACATGCATCCACACCTCAAAGTGCTACAAAGAGAGAAGTAATTTAAAATAAATATAAAATCAGTAAAATAAGACACAAAGGCATGTAGGTCAGTGTGATTATGGAAAAGCTTGACTGAAAAGATGGGTTTTGAGTCCTTTCTTAAATGCTTCAACAGATTGTAATAATCTTAAGTGAACTGGTAGAGCATTCAAAGTTCTGGGGTGACAGAGCAAAAAGCTCGGTCTCCCATGGTACGTAATTTAGTTCTTGCCGGCTTGAGAAGACAGGTTTTTGTGGAACGGTGGTTGCGGGAAGAGGGTTGAAGGCAGAGAACTATTGCACAAATGGAAATCAACCTGACTTTTTTTTTAACCGATGTGTAGCTTTTAAATATCATGAACATGACGACGACGATATTATGGCAGTTTTAATATTACGATATCACGATATTGCCGGTATCGTTACATCCCTACTTGCAGGCGTATTCACAAAATTCTACAAACAAGTGTGGTGTAAACACACCTCAGTAAGTCATAAATCAGATTACGATAATGTAAACAAATCTTTATCAATTCAGCTTTTCTTTTTTCATGAAAAAATATGTAAACATATTTGTGGACTGCACTTGTTAATTGGTCAGAGCCCAAGAATTATTTTAGAATAAAAATAAAATAAAAATAAGTACTAAGGCCCAAATGATTAATAGCCAGATATGAACTTGAACTCTTTTAAAATGATTATGCAAAATGAAAAGACAACAATCGACAAAAAAGGCAGATTTTTGCCTTTCTATTCTTTACACACTAACACATTACCAATAAGAGAAAGATCATGACTTTCAAACATCCTTTCCCTACAATAAATTGTCAAAAAATCTGCTATTTTTTAATCTCTATTGTAAAGATAAATATTAAAGTTCTCTCAATTTTTTTTTGCCTGTAATTCACGGCATTCTAGTTGTAAGCATTAAAGGGACCAATTTTTTTTTTATTATTATTATTATTATTTTTAAATCTATTCATCCGATTAACCGGTTATCGGAATTTTATTCTATCAAAAATCAGAATCTGCCTAAAATAAGCCACATCAGTCGAGCTGAATTGATTTAGAGAAAAAAAAAAAAAAGGCCACAGATGTTTTAGTTACCTTACCTGTTAAAAATTTGACTCAACGTCGTCTGTTTACGCTTTTTTTGCCGCTCAGTGAACTTCCAGAGCTTGATCATCACTCTTGCGGTACTGGGTGCCGTTGTCATCATCGCCCTGCTGGTCTGTATGTTCTGCTGCTGCAAGTGTGAAAACTTTGGGTAAGTTTGGTAATGTACACTTGATTGTCGTTTTTCTGCCGGGTCAAGTCAATTCTCAACAGTGTGTAAAGCAGTTGACACAAGAACCACACTGTTTTATACTAATTGTTGATCAGACAATTTTTAATATTATGCTGTATTTTTCTCTTAAAAAAAACACATTACACCATGTTTTTTTTCTGGAACAAATTGATGGACTTTCCATTCATTTCAATGGGGAAAGATTATTTATATGAACGTTTTGCATACAAGCTTACTTGTACCTCATCGCATGACAACAACAACAGAGTGAACACCTGATGTGACCTCAGAAGAACGAAACTGTGTAGACGTATTTGATTTGATTTATTTATCCATCCATCCATCCATTTTCTTGACCGCTTATTCCTCACAAGGGTCGCGGGGGCTGCTGGCGCCTATCTCAGCTGGCTCTGGGCAGTAGGCGGGGGACACCCTGGACTGGTTGCCAACCAATCGCAGGGCACACAGAGACGAACAACCATCCACACTCACACGCACACCTAGGGACAATTCGGAGCGCCCAATTAACCTGCCATGCATGTCTTTGGCATGTGGGAGGAGACCGGAGTACCCGGAAAAGACCCACGCGGGCACGGGGAGAACATGCAAACTCCACCAAGGAAGGTCCGAGCCTGGACTCGAACCGGAGATTGATTTATTTATTTGATTATTTATTCATTTCAGGCACTGTTACCAGTGTCAAGAAAATGACATCATGTGACTTGAGTCATATTTGTGTGTCTCGCCACATCACAATCAGGACATTGCGATCTTAACTTGTTGCAGAGCGTCTCTCCTGTCATGTAAAGAGATTCAAATCACATTCTTGTACATCATGTTGACCGGTGATTTCAGGCTTTGTTTCACATCTGTGCAGGATGTCTGTGGCTCCTTACAATGTCTGTATAATCTTTAACTCCACTTTTCAAAGAAGCAATATTTCCTTGGAAACCTTTGTAAAGTACTTGATGATGAAATTGTAACCTCCTTCTGTCTCTCTGTGTGCCAGATCGTCAAGCTTCATGGCCAAGATGGAGAGGCAGGTTAAAAGGTCAAGAACCAATCAGGAGGAAAGGTAATGAAAACTATTTTCTAGAAAAAAAAATTGCAATGTATATTTTTTTACAGCACAATTTTCATTTTTTTGTGAACAGTAACATACGTCACATACATTTCAGAGAGAGAAGGAAACAAAGACAAAATAGAAATAATAGATGATCATGAAATATTGAATGGTGTGAATGTAAATTTGAAGGACAACATCAAATGTCTGAGTTTAGTTTGCATTAAGTCCTGACCTGTATTCAAAAAGGCACCGTAGTGACACATAAACCTTATGTGAAAATAAGTATCTCACCATGTCCCATTGATGACTACCTGTACTTATATCTGGTCTTAGAATTGTTCCTGGCAACATTATTTTTGGTTGAGATCATCTAACGTGTGCACATCACACTTATTTTCACCTGTAACGAGTTTGTGGTCATGTTCTGTTATTGCTTTTGTCTTTGAAGGCGGGCCGAGATGAAACAGAGACATGACGATATCAGGAAGAAATACGGTAAGGCTATCTTACTTGGTTGACGGATGCTTTTTATTTTTAATTTTTTTATTTATTTATTTATTTTTAAACGATACTAACATCCTCACTTTGTGCGTTTTCCGCTAGGCCTAAGTGGACCAAATCCCTATTCCCGATTTGGATGAGAGAATTCATACACCGGGACTTTATTTAAACACACGTTGTTTTTTTGGGTTTTTTCCTTTTTTTTAAATTAATGTAACAATGAATTAATGTTAAACTTCCATTTAATTATTATACGATTATCAAATGAGGAGGAATGTTGTGCGATGAGCCAAGAACCCGTAAACGAATGCTATTGCCCCTTTTCCCGCTGCACGTTACACATTCACTACTTTAACATCCTCAAAAGCAGGTACTACGAGGTACTATTTGTAGTGCTTGATGATGTAAAGCATAAAGTTGCACATGTGACACATGCTATAAACTCATCTGTACAGCAGCAGTGAATTTCTTGAAATCAATTTGTTTTTTAAAATTGTTTTACAGCAAACATCGTCAAAATTAGTTTTCTACGGACTCACTTTTTTTCCAGTATATTTTTCTGACCATATGCAATTTGCGTTGGCCTATATCCAGTCTTAAATTTTTATTTTTATATTTTATTGTTCTGTTTGGCTCCAGAACAACCATTTCTTGAAGGAAATCCGTTACATCTTTGAACAGATTTGAGCAGCTGCTCACTTTAGAATTGTAGCATTAGGAAGTATTTTTTTTCCCCTTTTGTCTGGTTTTAAAATGTTTCTTAATTTAAGGTGAAGGTCAACGATAAAGCTTGTAATGATGCATGTACTGTAATTAAAAGTCTAAAACTGAAACCAACCACACTTGTGTTTTGTTTGTTGGGCAAAAGTGTGCGTCTTAAAACCTTTCACATGTTCTTTTTCAACAAACACAAGCAATAAATCAATCTCATAATAAACACTAACAGTGAAGTGGCGTACACGACCTCGACTGGTTATCTCTGGGATGTGTCAAATTCACAAGACATTTATTTTTGCTTTACATGGAACATGATGTAATCTATAAACGTTAGGTTTACAAAGGAATAAAAAAAATTCTGGACATTTTCCAAAGTTTCTGGTAATTTTCCATGGTACTACCTGTGCGCGTGGCCGCGGATTTGAGGGTGGCAGCGCGCTCACGCCTGCGCGCTCCCGCGACTTAGCGGTCACTTATCACCGGGCCTCCAATCATTTCCTCGCGAGAACGGGTCGACGCGCGCTCCAGTCACCGGAGGAAGAGAAGACAAAATAAAATAACGTTACACACGTTCAACCGGCATTTTTTTTTTTAAATTCCTCTTTTTCTGTAAAATCACACGAACTCCAGCAGCCATGTCAGAGGAAAAGCCAAAGGTGAGATTTAATGTTTAAAAAAAAAAAAAAAAAGAATTATGTGGAAGCGGTTTTTTTTTTGTGCTATGGGAAAATGGCCTGGCTTTTGCACGTTTCTCTCAATTGGCGCAATGTTTGTTTCGTAAATGAATGAGATTTATCGCTGGTCCTTATTTATGCTTAGTTACTCAAACTGAGCGTTCTACTCCCGACATCTGTAAAAACAATTTAAATCACAAAAGTATTGTTTTGGTACTTTTTTTTTCGTTTTGGGGGTTTGCCGAAACGTTACCACGCGTTATGCGCAAATGCCGCAAACCTTCGCCGTCACAATAGGTTTGCGGCTCGAGGATGCTACCAAATTAACTTCATGTTTCAGGCTACAGAGTCGCAATGGTTTGCATTTTATTCGCCTCCGTTATTTTTGTAGTACATTACGATGAAACTGGTTCACTGGCGTGGTTAGCCGGGGGCCAAATTGCATCGTTTGAGAACCTCCACCTGCTAGTCTCGAAGCTAACATGTTAACGTTATCGCCATTGGTGCTCTAAGCTTGTCGTAGGCCTCCACTATTTTTTATATTTTATATTTACCGAGAATGATGTTTTATGCTTCACCTTTTCTTCTTAACCCTTAAATACTGTTCATTATTTTATATAAAAGCAGCCAAGATTATCCTATACTGGTTCCCTGTATTGTTTGTTTGTTTGTTTTCTGTTTTCTCCAAAATGTTTCCATAGCCGTGATTATTAGTTGTTAATGTATCGGGGGGGGGGGGGATGGTGGTGTATTTTTATTTCCTACGTTGCAGTTTCTTGCTTGTGCAAATCATGCACCTCTTTCAAGACCACCCCTTTGTTATCACTCTCAAATATTAGAATGGGTCATGTAAGTTTGAACCATACAGTATGTAAGGGTTAAATGGAAATTAAATGATACTAAATTAGCTTGCTGTGTCTCTCCTGTGCTAGCTGAACAATGATTTGAATTTAACAAAATGTCTACCTGAAACTTGGACATGCGCAGGAGGGCGTCAAGACCGAGAACGACCACATCAACCTCAAGGTTGCGGGGCAGGATGGCTCGGTGGTCCAATTTAAAATCAAAAGGCACACACCCCTCAATAAACTCATGAAGGCGTACTGCGAACGACAGGTGAGATTCAGCTACTTTTGGTGGGGTTTAAACCCACAAATGGACAGAATACAGGCTGGGCCAAGAGGAAGGGTGGAGGCAATGATTGTTAAATGAAGGAAATAAGGTTGAAGTAAGGTAGCAAGAGGTGTTAAAGGAAAGAAAGTATGATGGAAGGAAGATGCCATAAAGGTAGTGTATATGATAGGACGCATGGAAGGAAGCAAAAGTTTGCAAGACTGATGTGAAAAGAAAGAAGGTAGAAAGTATGAAAGCAAGGAAAGGGATTGACAGAAGAGGCCTGATTTTGATCTGAAGATGTCCAGTTCCATGCCATTTGGGTGTTATTTTCTTGTTCATACAGGGACTCTCAATAAGGCAGATCAGGTTCAGGTTTGACGGCCAGCCCATCAATGAGACTGATACACCTTCGCAGGTAAGTCAGCCTCTCACATATTAAACTTATTGACACTTTTCAGCTACAGTGGAACCTCAAGTACCAACTTGAATAATCCCTTAGGAACTATAGTAATTGAAATGCTTTTCCTATCTAGGATCAAACGGTGACAATCAAAACAAAGTACTGAGTAAACTGTTCAAATAGTTATCATACAAGTTGAGCTGGGATTTTTTTCAGTCAATACAAAAGCGAAGGATGTTTTTGAAATCGCTAAACATTGGCATAAAACGGTGTTTCTCAATTGCGGTCCTCAGGCCCCCCTAGCCAGCCTGTTTTCCATGCCTCCCAATTCCCAATGCAGCTGATTCCAATGACAGCTAATCAGCCAACTCTGGAGAAGCCTGATAACATCCTCACCTGCGTTGCAATTGGGAGACATGGAAAACAGGCTGGCTAGGGAGTCTAAGGACCGGAATGGGGCACATGCCACGGAAGAGGCGCGACTGTTTTTTGCACATCAGTTTGTTTCCGGTTCGGTTTGCGACGTGTGGGCTGCGTCAAAAATACTTGTGCTTCCGACTTTGTGCCCCTCGAGTGCGCGTTCGCAACCCGGACCGGAAATAAACTGGTGTGCAAAATCACGTCCCGCCTCTTCCGTGGCATATACCCCATTGAGAAACACTGGCTTAAAACAAAGAGAGAAAAAAAATCAGCCTGACCCAAGAATTCAATGAATCGATCGCCCACCCTTAAGTATAAAAATGTTACCTTATCAAGAACAAATATAAATAAGTGAAAGTATAATGCTGTAATTTGGACTCTGAAGCTAATCCAGCACGCATGTGTTTTCTTCTAGCTGGAGATGGAAGATGAAGACACCATAGACGTTTTCCAGCAGCAGACGGGCGGACGCTGCTAAGCTCCCTTTGACAGACATGACACTCTGACATCATCACCCTTTTCCATCACTCCTCTCTCAGATATTATTATTATTATTATTATTATTATTATTATTCACTTAAGCTACGGCCGTTGTGATGTATTAAAAAAAAACAAAAATGGGTGGGGTATTTCGGGGTTGACTGACACTTTCTGAGTGTTGGGTTCGGACCAACGGTGCAACAACTTTGTCGCCAGTGAGCGTTTTTGGAATCGGCTAGTTTTTAAGAGTGGCACGCGTGACTCTGCCAACATCAACGTATTTTGCGTTTTAGCTGCTTCTGCTAAATGGCTTTGTTTTTGTTTTAAGATTTGACTCTGTACAGACGTACCAGAATGGATGTAAGTACCACCACTTTAGAATGACCAAACAAAGCGTCCAAAGGAAGTCTGGACTGTATTTTTGGCTTTGTCGCTTATTCTTTGGTTTCTACGTGTCCAGTGGGGAGAAACTGCTTCCGTGCCGCCAAGTATTTATTCACACAGTAAGAAGAGGATATGGATCAATAGAGTCAGTATATTATTGTGAAAACCTCACTTCAGTTGTGTGTGACTTTTTTTTTTTTGTTTATTTTGTTTTTTGTGTGTATGTAAAATGGCCGACAATGAAGAACCTTTAGCTCAAATGCAATAATTGTTGACATGAGGGAATTGCAGGTATTGGCATTGGGGGAGGGATCTCATTAGGTCCAATGTGCCAAAGCTTCAGTTTAAGTCGGACATGCTGTTAAATGGGAATAAACATTTACACAGCTTTAAACCATGCAGATATAATTGATTTTAAGACTGTGACAGTCCCTCCCTTTTAATGTAAATGTACCCTTTATTATAAGAAATAGATGGCATGCACCCCCCACCTCCCCCGTGTATTTTTGTGTGTGTTCAGTACATCTAAAATGGAAGCTATATCACTCTTACTCGGTCATTAGCTGTTTTTTTGTTGGGTTTTTTGTTCAAACGAGAGCACACTTTTCCCACCCCAAAACAAATAAACCTCCATTTGAGCAGGACTAGCTAAAAAGAAAAAGTTACTAGGGGCCCAGGTCTTTTGACATGTTATTTGTTTCTCTACTGATTTGTACATTTGTGGTCTTTTACTACTGTATACAATAAATATAGTTTGGTACTCAGATTTGTTGGTGTTCGCTTCAGTTTTAATTCTGTAAAGTACAGTCTTAAAACAGTCAGGGCAAATTTTAGGGTTTTGCCAACTTGAGTTGTCTTGTGTCACAGCTAAATGTAACAAATCGAGCCATATCTAAATTGGTGAAACGAGTTATGATAAATGATTAGTGAAACAAACGTGCATGTACAATAAATGACGGTGAGGTGTGCCCTCTAGTGGTTATTCAACTCTGGCTACGGTGTCCACAGCTGTAGCTAACCGACGTGCCTACTTGGCGGCCATGTTGGAAAGGACAACATTCCCATGCAATGACATTGAAATTAAGCCGTAAATTCTCATTTCTCAACTGATGCTCCTGAAGTTCGCCTTTTTTGTCAATGAGAAGATGTGCGCTACCACCACGGAATATTTTCTGGAAAAAAAGGCCGGAAAAATATTTTACACGTGAAAGGTTATTCCCAGTTACCATGTACAGTAGTAATTTTGAATTTTCTATGTTTGCTTGTTCTGGTGAAACTTCCGTAACAGTTACTGAACAAATTGATTATAATAACGTTACATTATTTTTAGATTTCAATAGTTTGTACAAAATTGCGAAATAATAGCAAAAACAAAACTTATACAGCACAATGGCGAGGGAGTAGTATCTAACAGCCGAAGAAGACGAGGGCAACGAAGAAGACGAGGAGGCGGAAGTAAGTACTTGGGCAGAAGGCATTTGTCGCACGTGTGTTTTGAGTCACCCGGAGTATAAGGTTAATTGCAGCATGGCAAAAGTTTCGACGAAAAAGCGGAATATGAAGGTTCGCAAGAAGAACCCGAACGTTACAGATGACATCCCAGACGTAAGCTACGATTTCGTCGAAGATGGCTTCACTAATGCAGATGAGATTGTCGCTAGTGACTCGGAACAAGACAGCGATGATGAACGAAAACGTCTAAAGCTGGTGGAGGCCATCAGCTCTCTCGGGGGAGCCAAGCGGAAGAAAAAGCTCGCGGAGCGATCGGAGCCGGCCGTCCAAAAGTCCGAATTTACGGTCAATGCGGAGGGTGAGGGTGACAAAATAAAGTTGACTGATCTAATGAAGTCCATGTACAAAGTACCGACTGTCTCGACCAATGCCCAAAAGCAGCTGAAAAACCTGCAGAAAAGTAAGAAAACCATTGAATGCCCCCTGAGCCGGCAGGAAAGCGAGAGGATCCAGAGAGATGTGGCCTTTCAGAAAGTGGCAACAGATGTTACCCAGTGGAGAACTGTCATTCAGCAGAACCAAAAGGCCGAACAACTTACTTTCCCTTTGAACCAGGAGCCATCTGGCCCAAAACCCGTGGAGAAGATTGTCACGGGCTGGAAGGCACAAACTCCCCTTGAACAGGAAATATTTTCTCTCCTCTCTGCCAACAAGCAGCCGACCAATGACCCAATTTTGACCCCTGATGAAGAGGCATCCATGAAGGCGATGAGCTTGTTGGAGGTGAAGATACGTCGTGCTGAACTTCAGAAAGCCCGGGCTGTGCAGACCTACTATGAGGCCAAAGCCCGGAGAGAGCGCAGGATCAAGAGCAAAAAATACCACCGAGTGCTCAACAAAGCAAAGCGCAAAGAATTCCTCAAACGCTTTGACGAGATGGTGAAAAATGACCCGGCGGCTGCTTTAGAGGAGATTAACAAAATGGAGTTGGCCAGGATGCAAGAAAGGATGTCGCTAAAACACCAAAACAGCGGCAAGTGGGCCAGGTCCAAGGCAATCATGGCAAAATATGACGAAAGCGCTCGCAAAGCAATGCAGCAGCAGCTGGAGGTCAACAAAGACTTGACGCAGAAACTCGCCGTTGCTTTGGATGACGAGGACGAGGAAGACGAAATCCCGGAGAACTTGCCTGATTTTGTAAACGAGGCACCGCTGGTGTCAGGTTCAAATCCCTGGATGAAAGGACAGCTCTCAGAAGATCCCGCTGAGAAAGGGAAAGACGCGCATGACCTTGTTGACTTGACCACCGAAACAACTGTAAATGCAGAAGAGGAGGAGGAAAGTGATATCGAGGAAACTGAAGAAGAATCCCAGCTGCGGGAGTTTGATAACCGTCGGAAAATGCGGCAGGCTTCTGATTCTCTCACGTTTGAAAACGAGGACGCACAAAAGTTAGAGGCCCGTGGAAAAGCGGCCATCGTTGAGGAATCTGAAGATACCTCTGTTCAGCTGGTGGAAGGGCAGACAGACCAAATGCAGACTTTTGAGTTCATGTCGCTCCTCAATGAAGTGGAATCAGCTCAAGCCGATAAAGCTACCCCTGAGCCGCAGCTGTCCTCGGACCACGCACCGAAAAAACAAAAACAAGGAATCCAGCTGAAAGACGTTCTCACCAAAGAGGCAAATCCCATCCTTGTCCCGCTCGCCCCGACTGCCGTGACCACGGAGGACTCGGACGAACCGTTCGATCAGACCGACCTCATTCAAGAAGCCTTCGCCGGAGACGACGTCGTCGCAGACTTCATGAAGGACAAGAAAAGCCAGGAGAACTCGGACAAGCCCGCCGTCGTAGACATGACGCTGCCCGGCTGGGGGGAGTGGGGCGGGGCGGGCCTCAAGCCCTCCCTCAGGAAGCGCAGGAGGTTCCGAGTTAAACCGGCCCCACCTGCGCCCAGGAAAGATGACAAACTGCCCAGCGTCATCTTCTCCGAGAAGAGGAACAGCTCGCTCACCCTTCACCAGGTGAACACGCAGCCATTTCCGTTCACCAGTCACGCTCAGTTCGAGAGCACCTTGCGCTCTCCCGTGGGACGCACCTGGAACACTGAACGCGCTGTTAAAAAGCTCACCAAACCAAAGGTGCTCACCCGGATGGGTGCCATTATTGAGCCGATGGCTCGGGAGGAGCTGATGAAGGACAAGAAAACATTTGCAAGGGATGAGAGTGATGACAAACTGAAAAGTAACAAAAAGTAGGCTTGCATAAGTAGAAAATTCTTTGGAACGTTCCTGTATATTTTTTTTTTTTCACATTCACCCTTTCTATCTAGTTTAAAACACACTGTGTTCCCTTGGCAATGTAATGAAAATGGATAATATTGTGGTTTAATGTCTTATTTCAAAATCATGCAGAAACAGAACAAAAATTTTCAACAGTTTGTGTCTTGAATAAATTTGGAATAAAGATGCATTAAAAGTTGGAAGTCAGTTGGAGTGGAGTGGTATTTGCTTTCCGGTTCCAGATGGTGGCGCCCAAGCCTCAGTAATGTGGTTTCAAACACACAGACTGCTGTCAAAAAAAGCAAGAAAACAAAACAAAGCCGCATCACAAGAAAGCAGCCAAAGACACTATTTATTTTTTTTATTTTTTATTTATTTTTTATTTTTTTTACTCGTGCATATATCCAGTTATGAGTGTTAGTCGGTTGCTGGGATCTGTCTGCCCATTAATCATACTTTATATGTGAGGAAAATTATATTGCCTATTTACACTTTTTGTTGTTGTTGTTGCTTTTATACAGTGTTGACTTTTTAAAAATGTAACTTCAAAATGTTAATCTAAAATGATTAGAAAGTAAAAAAAAAAAAATCCAATTATAATGGATTTGAAAGATTTTATCAATAACTGGCCATCTTTACAGTGCAGTAAGGACGATTGCAAAGTATTTATAGACTGCACTAATGTGAATACATCCTGTGTAATATACAGGATGTATTTGGTAGGAGTGGTATGCTGGCTCTGCTGCAGTAGTCTGCAACATAATCATTGATTTATTAATAAAATGTACATTTCAACATTTGAAGCAATGAAGTTTACTGAATCGACTGAAGTTAGTATATACATGTAGCCTGTTTAAACTTAGTTTAATCATGTATAGTACACAATTTTCATATGCAGTACAATTTGTTTTGTTTTTTTGTTAAAACAGGACCTTTTTCGTACAATATTTTTTCAACTTTAAATACAGCACATTGAGGTAGACTTCACATTTACAGTACATTGGTTTGCTAACTATTAACAATTCAAAATCCAAAGACGGGCTAATGAACAACATCAGTGTCGCAGATGCAGAGTTAAACCCCTTTTTTCGTCAAACACAACATGTAGACAAATAAAACAATATATTCATCATTATCGTTTGAAACTATTCGTCTTAATTTGTGATTGCATGACTGTAGCTATTACACTGTGTCCTACAAATAAAAGAAAAAATCTTATTTGCTTTAGGTGCACATGGGCATTTCCATTAAGTTCAATCGTGAAAAATACTTTCCCTCTTTGTAGCTTCTTCCAGAAAGATTAAAAACACAATATGAGTAACAATATGGTAAAAACAGTAATGTTGAAGTAAATGTTACATTCAATTTTTTCCCCCTTAAAAAACACAAACCCAAGTCCTCTGTAAGAATAAGAGTCCCTTGAAAGCCTGATTAACTCGTTTGTGTGTGTGTCTGAACAAGGTGGTTGAGGAAAAAAAAAAGCAGTAGGACGAGTGACAGGCTCATTTGCATGGCAGGGGCCTCTTAAAAAGTAGGCAGTGCAGGTGCACTGCTCCTCCACACACTTCAGTGGCTTCCTCTTCAGACACACACATCCTCAAAGATCATCTGGAACATCCTGCTGTTGTTATTCTCCTAACTTTGGACTTATCTTTTCTCTTTTAAGATTTTTTTTTTTTTGTATGATGTGAAAGATGCTTTTGCCAAGGGAGCATCCCGCATGGAGACGCTTTGTCGGGGAGACCGAGTGAAGTGAAGAGGCTTGTGGTGATGATGTCATCGCTGCTACTCTCCCAGCTCCTTCTGCTCAGCATCAGGGCCGCTGCCGGGACGGCTGACCTTGGGGGAGAATGTCCAGGTAACACCCACACACACTTGAAGTCACTTTAATAATAACAATTATCTACCTATGAATTCCTGGGAAACCCCCTCCAGCCACAAATTCCTCTGGATAGCGAATCCATACTGCAGGGAATAAATGGTTTGCCAAGCTTGGCATGCCAATTTTGTGCTTTTAATTTTCTTCCTTACCCGCCTCTAAACAAGTACAGACGTGGAACGAATTTGGGATTCCACATGTTCCTAGGATGTCTCATTCGTTTTAGGAGCAATTCCCATTTGCTGGAAAACACTAAAAGCCACCTCCCTGCCACCCAGGGCTATTCCGCACGCAGTAGGAATTCCGGCATGCTGCAACGATT
The DNA here is from genome assembly GCF_051991245.1 of Festucalex cinctus. Lineage (NCBI taxonomy): Eukaryota > Metazoa > Chordata > Actinopteri > Syngnathiformes > Syngnathidae > Festucalex > Festucalex cinctus. The sequence continues at coordinate 12,960,940 of NC_135422.1, read as the reverse complement.
TTTTTCTTTTTTTAAAATTAGTTAATAGCAGGAGATCCCGCTTAGGGGCAGGCAGCCCTCTTGGAGGTGGGTGCCAACCGCTTTTGTTTTCTCTCATATCAAAGATGCCGTTCGACTGACGTTTTGTTGTCAAAAATAGCAGTGCAGTTCCAGCGGAATCTCCAAAGTTGATCATTAATCTATGTTAGTATAATGCAATGATTTAAAGTCCCTGTAAAGTGAAAGGAAATTGAAAGTTTAATTAAAAGACTGTTTTGTCTGTCTACTAATGATAGACATACTAAATTTTATCTTATGAAGTGAAACTGGCTTTGTATGGTAAAGACCACAAATAGTGTTTTATTGGCCTCAAGTTCCCTCAACATACCAAAAAAGCAGACTTCATGTGTCTTTTCAGAATTTTTTTGCTAAGTCTACCTATCATACGAAATTTCATGTTGCAAAGTGAAACTGACTTCATGAGGTGAATTTAAAAAAAACAACAACAACAACAACTTGTAACTAGGTTAAGCACTCATTTTTACTCATTTGAGTTAGAAATAGTCATTTTCACATACGACTGTATCATCACTAATGTTATTCCACGGCCCCCAGTTTTGGCTCCTGTGGATCTTCTATCCGCCGTCCTTGAGAAGGACGTCTCAGCAGGGGTGCATGTGAGGTCATCCGGAGGTGTGCGCGGCGTCCATTTCTCTGGGCCTCTTGCTCCTGTCAGCCTGTTCTCCAACTGTGACCATTCCCCAAAAAACTTCTCCATCGTGGTCACGCTCAAAGTGGCTCGGATCGCACACAAGGTGAGCAATGCGCTCGTTTCTTCTCTAGAAGACAGCGGCAGTTCAAGACGCCTTCTTTACTGAAAATAAAACAAAAATTGAAGACAGTTTACTGATAAACAAAATGAACAGGGAGAGTCTTCTTTTCATCGCATCTTGCTCTCCGACTCTGACTCCTGTCATTCAAGCATTTTAAAACCACCACCACGACTTTTTTCCAACCCAGGGGAAGCATATACAATGAAAACAGCAGAGGACCCGGAATTGAACCCTGTGGAACACCATACATTACGTTATTCACGTTAAATTCATATTGCACATATTCTTCTGACCACTTTTTTTCTTTGCTCGTGTGAAGGGATTACAAATAATAAGGAAATTACACAATGTACCGTCACGACAGTCAAAAGTCGATTACTGAGCACACCATATCGTCATTTTTGTTGTTCATCTTCTAGAAAAGTGAGTACATCTTCTCCATGATGGAGGCTAAAAGAGCAGAGCAGGGAGCTCTGGAGGACAAGGAGGATGAAGAAGAGAGGAAGGAGGGAAATAATCTGCAAATGGACATCAGTAGGAGAAGAGCGAGGAACAATTCAGAACACCGCCGTCTTCTCCTGGGACTGAGGCTCTCCGGGAAGCGTCTGCATGTGCTCTTCAGAGGACAGCGAGGCGTCACGGAGCAGTGGGTGTTCCGGGGTGCCCACCTCGACGACAACCGCTGGCACACCTTGGTCCTGTCCGTCGGCGGTCGGCACGCCAGCCTGACGGTGGATTGTGGCTCACCGCGGGAAATGTAAGTTTTATTTCTAAGACCTAGACAAAAAAGATGGTAATGTTTACCAGCGTTTATTCAGTGGTATAATTATAGTCTCCTGGATCTTAATGTTGTAAAAACCTAATCGTCTTTTGAGCCACTGAGAATTAACTACTGTAACTCAATTTGTGATCATTATTTTTTTTATCTGCAAAAAAAATATTGCGTTTATTTCAAACTGCCCCATGCAGAAGAATTGAATTGCCCACACCAGGATCAATAAAGTTGTCTGAATTGCAAATATGAATCACCCACCTCCTGAGTTTCCGTTCTGTCCCCTTGAATATGCCCCACAGGGGTAATAAACTAGGTCATTCAGCACAGCACATCAGCAGCGTTGCAAATATGCTCACAGCCTGAAATCATACAATCACAGCAGGCTGACATCATTTGATAGATGGCTCTGAGTGCAACGTCCCCCAAGGCGGGAATATTCCTAGACGCACAGATAATATACTGTAGTTATTGTACAAAAGTCCATGAGACTTGATGTTTTTCCAACAGCCTTCCCTACCAGCCTTTCCCGTCAGACCTCAGCTTTCATGTATCCAGATTTCACGTTGGCAGTAGGGGCCGGTGGAAAGGCTTGTTTACGGTAATGCCCACACTTTACCCTCTTGATGCTTACGTCATTAGTTGTCAGTTCAGGTTAAGTTCTCCATCAAACTATCTGCAGACTACATTGTTTCCCTCTGATCCACTGATTTTTGTATAGGGCCTGTTGCGACAGTTGGTTCTGGTGCCAGGTTCAGATGCAACCCGTCAGATATGCCCATCGACCCACCCTCAACTCGCAGCTCTGTCAGTTCCACCGATGCTGTCGTCAGATGTTGCCGCCACTGGGAAGAATGTTACAAGTCACCTGGCCCCTTATGGTACAATTGTTGCATTATTTGTAGTATAATACATGAGATGCCATAAAGTCTACACAGTCTATTCTAAATCTTTGTGACCCACCAGAAATTGAGACTAGAGTGTCGGTGGGCTTACAGCTGATGTGCTCGGAGCCACTCCAAGGCCAGATGTGGTTCAATCCACTCAGGAAAGCTCTCTACCTTTGCGATGGTACCTCATGGATCACCGTGCTGGAGGGTGAGATGCCGACATCATCTTCACAAGAATGTCTCAGTTTGGAAATTAACAAACGTCTTTATCTGCTCAGATCGTAAACGGCTGGACTATGTTGAGGAAAAACAGGTTCTCAGCACCAGCTCAGAGACACATGACATAGAGGTAAAACCACTTCTCAAGCTCTACATGTCATTTCTGTCATTTCACGCTGTAGTCAAATCCACTTCATGTGAGCCTAAGTCAAGACGAAGACGAAATCACGAAGGCCTATTGAAATTAAAATGAAGATGTTGAAGGTTTAAGAGCAATTAAAGACTTTTAAGTGGTTGAGACGATGTCAAGACCAAGACTTCAAGGGTTTGTTTAGCCAAGTAAAGACAAAGACTGTGAAAAGTTGAGACCAAGTCAAGATTCAAGACTTTGAGAGATTGAGGCCAAAGTCAAGACCAAGACTTTTAGAGTTTTAGAACAAGTCAAGACTAAGACCAAGATAGGTTGAAATTAAGTCAAGTTTAAATCTTTTCCAGGTTGAGACCAAGCCTTAGAGGGTTTAAGACCAAGTAAATACTAAAACTTAGAGTATCTGAGACCAAGGCTTTGGCAAATACTTTGGAAAGTTGAGACCAAGTCAAGGCCCAAGACATTAAAGGGTTGATACCAAAGCCAAGACCACGACTTTGAGAGGTCAAGACCAAGACCCTGAAGACTCAGAGCTGAGACTGGTTCAGAACCAAAATTCCAAAGGGTTGAGAACTTGAGACCAAGACTAAGAATTTGAGGCGTTTAGAACTAGTCAAGACTAAGACCAAGACAGGTTGAAACTAAATCAAGTTTAAAACTTTGAGACCAAGGCTTTGAGGGTTTAAGACCAAGTAAACATTAAAACTTAGAGTACTCGAGACCAAGGCTTTGGCAAGACCAAAGCTGTGTTTGGAATCACTCATTTCCTACTCACTATCTCGGGATTGAAACAAAGTGAAGACCAAGATTGTGAATTGCTTGATGTCATCTTCAGATCTTCCAGGTACAGGGTGTGGGTCTGATGGCTGCCATGGCTCACCGCTCCACAACTTCTGGCTCCGCAGTGTATCAGTGGAGCCAACATAACGGCTTCCAACTGTACCAGAATATTAGCACCCATGGATCTCTGGCATTGAGGCATTTCAACATGGGCAAGAAGGTATGACAGCAATAAAAGGGGACAAATGAGATTGCAGGTAGTTCAATAAGAAATGTGCATGCCTGTATGCAGTCCATACAAGATCTGGAAGTAGGCTGGAGTATACTGACTTTGAAACTTCCTGTTATTTTGTTCTAGACATTTCTGGTGGTGTCGAACTCCAATACAGGCACCAATATGGGAAAGGAAATTGATGTCTCCGTCATTTACAAGTGGAGCCGAACAAGCGAACAGTTTGTCAAGTTTCAGACTTTGGAAACGCACTGTGCACGCGACTGGGAGGCCTTCAAAATTCATCGACACACATTTCTCGTAGTCGCCAATCACAGGATAGGTAGGACAACAACAACAAAAAACATGGAATCTGTATCATCAAACATGTTGTCATTTTCAGACCAATACCAGACCACACAACTCTGAAGGCCTCAGCTTGAAGTCAGAACAAGACTTTCAGAGGGTTGAGACTTGAGCAAGTCCAAGACTAAGACTTTGACTTATTCAGACCAAAACTAAGACTGCCAAAAGTTGAGACCACGTTGAGATTAAGAATTTGAGCAGTTGATGGACCAAGACTGAATGGATGAGACCAAGTCATGACCAAGACTTTCAGCGAATGAGACCGAGTCGAAGCCAAGGCCTGAGCAGTTGAGACTAAGTCGAGACCAAAATGTTAAGTACTTGTGACTGAGTTAGGAGACACATTTGAAAAGTTGAGATCAAGTAAAACCAAGACCCTAAAGACTAAGAGTTGAGACTGCGTCAGAACCAAAACATGATGGGTTGAGACCAACACCAAGAATTTGAGTGGATGAGACCAAATCAAACCAAGTCTTGCAGGGATTCGGACAGAGTCAAGACCAAGTTTGAAGGGTTGAGACTGAGTCAAGACCAAGTCTTTGAGTGACCAAAACTTTGAGGCTTTAAAACTCACTTATCATTATGGTGTATCACTGTCTCTCCTGTAGGTAGAAAAGTGAGATTGCAAAATTGAGACCGAGTCAGGACCAAGACTCTGAGTAGTTGAAACTGAGTCGAAACCATTACTTTAAGGGGTTGAGAACTTGAGACCAAATCAAGACCAATACTTTGAGGGTGCAAGACCAAGTCCAGACCAAAACCTTCAGGGGTTCAGACCAAATCAAGAGCAAGACTTTGAGATGTTCATACAGATTTGAACCCAAGACTTGACGGAATGAGACCAAGCCCATACTAACATTTTGAGAGATTGAAACCAAGTTAAGAGCAAGACTTTGAGGTGTTGGGACAGATTCGAGACCAAGACCTAACAGGGTGAGATAAAGTCAAGACCAGTACTCAAAGGACTTGTGACCAAGTCAAGACCAAAACTTTGAAACTAAATTAGAATTATGGTGTCACTCTCTCTCCTGTAGGTAATAACAACCACACCATAGACAGCGTTGTGTACAAATGGAACAGGCCGACTAAGTCTTTTGAGGTCCACCAGAGGCTGAGAACGTCAGGGGCTTACGACTGGGAGTTCTTCAAAGTGGGACCATACCATTTTCTGGTGGTGGCAAATGCATTTGATGGAGTAACCACGTCGGTGGACTCTGTGATCTACGTTTGGGTGGACGGGAACTTCAGAGTCTTCCAAACCATTAAGGTAAACACTTTGTTATTTAATTGAGATGTCATTAATCTGTTCATGGCCACTATAAAACCGATTCGTAATTGTGCAAATGATGCAAGGCCAGAGCTACACTGAAAGAGCTGAAAAACTTGATAATAATATGTTGTTGACCATTTTAAATATTAATGTATTATGGATTGAGTTTATGTCTTTTGTGGTGCAAAAGGGACATTTTCCAGGGCAAAACATTTTTTTTGTTTTTTATTTTCCTTTGATTACAGGGGAAAAACATTGAGTAAAAATTAAAGAAAATATCACCCAGACCTATGGCCCAAACTCATAATTTCTTCTGCTGAAATGTATGCGATGGCGGCCTGAAAGGCAGTAAAACAGTCCTGTGATTGCACTCGGAGGGAACAAACACAAACACGGCGAGATGAAAATGAGGTAATGACAAGGGATGGAGAGAAAAGCATCAGGCGTGTCCTCGCTGCTAAAAATAGAGCACGCGGTCTGTAGCCGACAGCGAGTGTCATATTTGCACTGTAACCGCACTTGCGGTGAAATGTGTGTTGACACATTGATAGGTCCATAAGGAGAGAGTGTGATTTAGGGGAATTCCACAGCTGGATGTGAGGATTAGCCAGAAAGCAACCCCCTGGGGCAGTTTAATTAATCACCTGAACTCACCCAGAACACTCTGACATACTGTACACTTCAATGACTGCTTAAGATGGTTGCCATGATGTCACACGTAGTACTTCTTGTTAGCAAAAAAACAAACAAACAAAAAAAACAACAACAATAAAACATCTGTGGTCATTGAGTGAATGGCTAATTTAATTCACTTTTTTTTGTTGCCCAAATTATGGTATACCAAATGCTAAAATGTCCTAGCATGCTATCTGTTACTTATAGACAACCCAACCAAACATTTTATATATACTGTCATTTTCCAAAAATATTGGACCGTCAAAGAAAATTGGGTTTCATTCATTCTTTCATTCATTTCTAGATGTTTTATTAAACAAATCAAGACAGAGCACCTTTCATTTGAAGCCACCCACTTTTCAAGTGAGCAAAAGTATTGGAACAGACATTATTAAATTACTGTAACTTAAAGTGAATAACGTAATATTTGGTGGCTTAACCCTTACTTTTAGTAACTGCGTCAAACCCGAGACCCATTGACTTCACCACTGTTGCATTCTTCATTTGAAATGCTTTTCCAGGCCTTTACTGAAGCCTCTTTCAGTTCTTGTTTGTTTCTGGGGGTTTCTTCCTTCAATCTCCTCTTAAGGAGATAAAATGCATGCTGTATTTGATAAAGGTCTACAATATTTTCACTCGTAGCCATTTTCACTTGAAGCAACCCCCTCCGCTCCCAGCTATTTGACTGGATTTTGACTGAATTTGCAAGGCCCACAGAATATTGTGTTCTATTGCTATAAAAACATGGAACCCACCAAAAGCAAGATTAGTCTCTTTTTTCATCAAGAAAAAAAGTATATTTCTGTCTGTTTCCGTTTTGCAGGAATTAACATTAGAAAAAAGCTAAGTTTCATCATTATTCACAAATCTGCTTAGAATTGTGGGAAATCAGCTTGTTTTCATCATGACCCTGGATGATCTCGTATACTCTGGTGCCACCTGCTGGCCGTTTTTGTAATTACTAGCATTTTTTTCACCCGTTCTCCGCAGTTGCTGCATCAAAGCCTTCTGTATGCTCTAGCATAAAAAAAAATAAAATAAATATATATATATATATATATATATATATATATATATATATATATATATATATAAAAAGTATAAATAAATATGTCTTTGGGACACTTAAAACATTTAAAATAGAACATATTTAGACATTTTTTGGAGCAAATGACTTAATTGTATGCCTGTTGTTGACAAATGGACGATCCTTAATCAATGTTTCAAATAAAATGGAAAATGTATTTTTGCAACTTGTTTTTGCAGGTGCAGTTCTTGCGCCTGTGTCAAAACAGCCTCTGACCTCTCGATGACTTCTGTTTCTTATGTTGATGTATAATCATTGTTATGTTGTTTTACCCTTTCACTGCCTCAAGATTGCCTCATAACCTTTCAAAGGCCAGCAGTTGCGTGTTTCTGCGGGTACCTGTACAAAAGTGGTGGGAACACACAGTTCTCAGGACTGGTTCAAGCTTCCACTTGAACACTGGTACCATTGTCCCATAAAAAAAATACAAACATTGTACATTGTTACAGTTTCAGGCTTATCAACATTTTTCTCAATTACAACACACACTGGTAGAGTTAAAGTCAATTTTAGTAGACAGTAGGGTCAAATTTATTCTGACACGGTGTATGTACTCAGGCTTTGTAGCAACTGCACAGAATTCAGTTTAAAAAGCTACAGGGTATTTTATTTTATTATTATTTTTTTAATGACAAAGGTGTTTGTTTCACTCGCGTGTAAGCCGACACAACCGATAATCACCATCGCCTAATTTACAAGTTGTTCCAACATGTTTCAAAAATAATAGTCCCCCATTAACTTTGCTTTTTTTCCTCCTCCTCCAGCCGTGTGTCTACTAGGATCCCATTGAGTCAGCTCATTTCCAGCCTTAATTACACATTTGTCCATACCTGTCTTTAAACTATCTTTTATTTTAACGCAGACGTTTTGCGCCACTGACTGGGAGATGTTCCAGATCGGCGCACGGGTCTTCCTGGTGGTCGCCAACGGACACCAGCTCCACGGCAACGGGCCCGGTCAATACGCCATCAACTCTACTGTTTACGAGTTGGACATGACCGGGCGAGTGTTTGTCCGCTTCCAGGATATTGTCACATACAGGTATCATCAAAAGTGGCAAAAGTACTCACACTTGTACTAATTTAAGTGTTAATGTACTTCAGTGTAAAAAATAAATTAATAATAATAAGTCAAAATTTTACCTCCCTTTAATTAATCAGGTGATTTAAAAAAAAAAAGTAATATTATTGTACTGTCATCTGTGGAGGTGGTCAAGTAATGAGCCTATTTTGACAAATTACGTAGAAAGTACCGATTTTGTTATCAAATATAGGGAATAAAAGTAAAAAGTCACAAAAAAATTAGATACCTAGAATATATACTTAAAGGGGGCGTTTGCTGTGTTAAAACTGATTTGAATGTAGCCTCATTTTACTAAGCCGCTCCTGCCTGAGTGTCTAACCAAAGCCAAATGTTATTCTCAAACATTCACAAAATAACAATTATGGAAGTGCATAGTTGCAATGAATAGTCACAGAGACGGCCTATCAAAACAAACAAAAAACAACAAAATAGGTTCAACAAAATAGCAGCACAAGCAATATTAAGCTAGCATTAGCACTGTAAACAAGCCAACGTTAGTCACAGCTGCTACTAGTACTTTGGTAGCATGGCTTATTTCTGGAGTGTTATTATTACACTAACTAAAAGTTCTTAATTGGAAGTTTAATTATTTAGAACATACAGTTCATTCAAAATAAAAAATAAAAAAGAGGTGGTAAACGACGGCACGGTCCATGAGTGGTTAGCACGTCTGCCTCCCAGTACTGAGGGCGCAGGTTTGAGTCCAGACTTCGGCCTTCCTTTTAATTTCAAAACTAAACATAAAAAAAAAAGAGAATTATATGTTAGATATTTAAAACAGCCAAACAACTGCCTAAAGGAAGACCCTGCTAGCGTAATGCTAATATACAATTGAAAACACCACTGACATGCTAATGATTCACAATAGTAACAGGCATATAATCTTTATCATATGAAAAAAAAAAAAAAGACTAATATCATTGCAGTATTGAGTCACTGAGAATAGTGATAATGTAAATGCAGACAAATTTATTTTTTCATGACTGAATTATTCTGCGGGGCACGGTGGATGACTGGTTAGCACGTCCGCCTCCCAGTACTGAGTACGCAAGATCGAGTCCAGGCTCCGGCCTTCCTGGGTAGAGTTTGCATGTTCTCCCCGCGCCCGCGTGGGTCTTCTCCGGGTAGTCCGGTCTCCTCCCACATTCCAAAGACATGCATGGCAGGTTAATTGAGCGCTCTGAATTGTCCCTAGGTGTGCTTGTGAGTCTGGATGGTTGTTTGTCTCTGTGTGCCCTGCAATTGGCTGGCTTCCAGTTCAGGGTGTACACCGCCTACTGCCCGAAGCCAGCTGGGATAGGCTCCAGCACCCCCCACGACCCTTGTGAGGAGTCAGCGGTCAAGAAAATGGATGGATGGATGGATGGATGGATGGATGGATGGATGGATGGATGGAGGTGATAAACATACCTGCTTATTAATTGTCGCTTCTGAATCCTCTCAGCTGCCTGAGGTCCCATCGCTCTGCTTCTGTTTGCTCGTCTAATACTCAATTCAATACCTAAATAAATAAAAGCTCACAAATGATCATAATTTAAGCATTTTCGTAACTTTTGCTTCTTCTGACAGCGCGGTGGACTGGGAGTTCTTCACTCTCGGGGAGGAATATTTCCTAGTCGTTGCCAACTCCTTCAACGGCGAGTCATATTCTCTCAACAGTGTTCTGTACAGGTACAGTACTCGCCTTGTCATCTTACTGCTGAGGACCATTCGTAGCGTAGCTCGCTTGACGTGGGGGATTTTTGGGCCAGCATGTTTAACTGAAAATGGATACAAAGGGTCTCCTGTACAGTCATCCCTTGCCATATCACTGTTCACTTTTTATGGCCTTACTGCAGCATGGATTTTTTTTTTAAATATTAAAATTTTGTGGTTTACCATTTTTCCACATGGATTAATGTTATTGCACATAGCAATAATAATAATTTGTGTTTTTATCATTGCTATACATGCAATAACATAATTTTTTCACATTTTATTTTTAAATAATTTTGATTTATTTATGTATTTTTATTCATTTTTTGTTCTATTTAATTTCATTTTTTATGTTATATTCTTATTTTATTTGTTTTCAATTTTATTTGTATTTAACTTTTAAATCATTTTTACATCTATTTTTATTTCATGTTATAATTTGTAAAACTCCACTAAATGTGGGTTCTTGCGTCCCTCTGCGTCAAGGTGGCAAGGCTACGAGGGCTTCGTTCCCGTCCACTGGCTCCCGACCATCGGTTGCAGCGACTGGGAGTTCTTCAATGCTGGCGGAGACTCTTATCTGATCTACTCAAGTGCCAAAGCGCCTCTCGCCAAAGTGTTCAAGCTGAAAATGTACTGAGCTCATTCACGCCCGTATTTATGCGTGTGGATGCATGCCCCACAGCAAGGGGTAGCGCCCATGCCCCCACCCCACCCCCCCGCCAAGTGTCGGCCCACCATAACAAACCCTCCAAGGAACTCCTTATCAAAGAACGGATATCAAAATAAGCACTTGTGTGATTGTTGCATCATATTTTTCATGAATTTAATGTACCCCTCAGAGGACATTGACAGAACATTTTTTATCCTTAATGTAAAGACATGCAATGTGTGTGTGAGTCTGCAGCATGACTCCACATAATGATCATAAATTATTCAAAGAACAATAAGCTACTTACCATTTTCTTAAAAGGTTACTTCTGTTGACTAGGATATTTTGCACACTATTAAATGTCATTTGTTAACAGTCTTGGTCCTGTCCGTAAATATTCAGTATTTGAATGGATCGTATGGTGAACAGTCAGCAGTCACTGTTAGCCTCATAAAATAAAATGCATGAACTTTAAGGGGCAGGTAGTTTATCATCATAGAGCTGAAGTTTTCCACAAGTTTCGCTTAATTTTGAACTAAAGCATTCCTCTGTCTTTTAAATCAATGATGAGCAGTTTAATTTTGGAGCATGATTGTGCTCTTTGTTGGAAAGCATTGTGAATGAACGTTTCACGTAAACTTCAAACATTCAGAAAGCTGCAGTCATTCAGAAAGACGCTGTTGAGCTCTACAATGTTAATTCATGACTGTCAAACTTAGCTTTTAAGTATTGAATCTGCTTGACCTAATATATCATTCATAAACCATGTGACATGGATTTAACCAATGAAATCAGTGCAGTGAGTTCAAAGAACGTACAGAACAAATTAGCGAAAGGCTTTATTGTGTCGCCTTTATCGTCTCATAAATCCACGGATATGAAGGTATAAATCATAATTCGTGCTAAAGTTATGATTATCTTAATATTACTTTGAACATTTCTAGGCATTTAGGTCGAAAATATTTCACATTCTTGGATGTGTATAGGTCTCGTTTTTTTTTTTTTTTTTTTTTTTAATAGTAATACTACTCCTAATAAAAATCTTGATTATTATTTTCCCCATAATCGCTCAGCACTTGCTTGCTGCTTTGATTTTATTGTTCGCATGCGTGCAAATAAGATAAAAACACCACTTAAAAAAATAAATAAATAAAAGAAGAGCAGATTTGTTTTATTTTGACTTTCTAAACACCACGAAGGCCGGTCTAGCCGCCCGGATCTGTGTGTGCTCAGTGGCTTTACCAAAACAAAGCAGGACTTACTGTTCTGTTTTTGTTATTCCTTGATTATTTTTCATTTGAATAGTATTAGCTGAGTGTCTGTTCCATTTTGGGCAGTATTTAATACAACAATTACTCAATTACACAAGCTCATGTTTACTATACTAGTTTTATTTATCTATCTATCTATCTATCTATCTATCTATCTATCTATCTATCTATCTATCTATCTATCTATCTATCTATCTATCTATCTATCTATCTATCTATCTATCTATCTATCTATCTATCTATCTATCTATCTATCTATCTATCTATCTATCTATCCATCTATCTATCTATCTATCTAATTATAACTCCTCTCATTTATACATGTAAACAGTTACAAAAAAAGATTTGTCCCAATCACATGAATGAAGCACAACCGGAATAGGTTAAACTACTACGTTGCATGCGATCAGTGCACGCAACGGATATGACGTCTCTTCGCTATGAAACTACAAGACCCACAATGCCTCGCGGCGACGTTCATTGCGAGAAACAAGATGGCTGCTCACTGTACACCGACGGCATTTGTATTTACATTCGCCGCTTTAAGACCCAAACTTGAAAAGAAGGACGCCATAAACACTGTCGAATAGATAAGCAGTTACCAACTTTATTCCCGTATTGGCACTGTTGCAGCGTTTTTTGACTCGAAGTCGTCCATTACCGACAGACGGACTTTGGTTTCATTTTAGCGGAGCTGTCGAGCCAGGTGAGCTGAACTTGTTAGTTAGCATTTTTGGACGCATTTACACGCCCCAGCCGGTCGCTATGTTTATCCCCGTTAAGTCGTCTTACTTCCGCGTCAGTCCGGCAATTGTCAACAGAGAACTGGGCAAGACCAAGATGAGATAGCGAGAGGCAGCGTGGCGCGTTTACCAAGCAGCATAAAAGCCAACGAAACGTCATGTTTGGGAATCTTTTCGAGGAGGATGGCGACGAGGGTGAAGGGGGCTTCTCCATCTCCTCCTCCGGAGGTGGGAGAGTTGCTAAGGCGGGAGACGAGCCCCCGGCTCCCCGTGGAAGAAGCAAGTTGTGCGGCATTAGGAACCAGGGAGGGACGTGCTACCTTAACTCCTTGCTCCAGACCCTCCTGTTCACCCCCGAGTTCAGAGGTGAGGCTGCAGGTGTGATGACAAAGATCTTATCTTGTTAATTTGTTCTTATTTCTTTGTGTGTGTGTGCAGAGGAGCTGTTCTCGTTGGGACCTGATGAATTAGGATGTCTTGAAGATAAAGACAAACCAGGAGGCAAAGTAAGCGTTGCACAGTACAACAACCCATTGAGGTGCACTTAGAAGATCCACTCCGATGTGGTATAATTCACGGATATAGAACCAATACGTTTGATATCGATATCGTTATACGGGTATGTTACACCATTATCTCTCGCCATAACATCGTCGATACGGCATTATTATATATCCAACAGCCACTGTCCAATTTAGCAAAAGAAGGTGTACGTCACCAAAACATGAGAAATACTTCTGATTTCAACATAGCAGAGGTTATAACTCTCTTAGTGGAACTTCTATATTGGATGTTGGTCACTTGTATACGTTTTTCCCCCATGAAATGTCACAATGCTTATTCCCGTAGGTCCGCGTCATCCCTCTGGAGCTCCAGAGACTCTTCGCCCGTCTTTTGCTGGTAGATCAGCAGAGCGCCTCCACGGCCGACCTCACTGGCAGCTTTGGTTGGAACAGCAATGAGGTTTGTGTTCTTAGAAAAGACAGTGAGATTTACTCATACCCGGGTTAATCTATTGAGTTATCATAAGTCAGCCACTTTAATCAATTTATTGTGGCAATATTAGGACTTATTTTCCTCCAAATATGTGTCTTTATTCTGGCATTGTTACTGTTTTTATCTGAAGGTTTGACCTAATTCTGGCAATATTAAAAATAAATTGTACTTAAAGTAAAAGTACTTTATTCTGGTCGAATGCAGACATGGGGCGGGGGGCTACTTAATTTTAGCAATATTAAGACAGTTTTTCTCCAAAAATAGTACTTTATTTTGGCTACGTTAAAACTTAAAAAAAAAAAAAAAACTCCAAAAAGGCAATTTTAGGTCTACTTTTCTCCCTTCCAAAAATATGTTTTCTTTTTTTCCTGGTAATCCTCACAAGATTAGGATATTTTTGCTCCAAAATAGAACTTCATTCTGGTAATATTTGGACCATTTCTTGAGTAAAATATATATATATTATTTTCTGATTTTCCCAAGCTAATGATTTATAAAAACTTTATTTGGGCTATATAAAGTCACGCTTGTAAGTTTTGGTTTGACAGTAAGAAAATACAGCCGGGTAGGGACTCTTTAACAGGTCGGTGTTCATACACAAAACACACATAGAGGGAGACTTGAAAGAGGCTCATGTTACTTGTTTGATACATCATCATAAATCAATTACTGGGGCTCGCCATGCTGGACAAGCTATGTTGGATGCAGCGAAAGAGGTCAGGCTCGCTCAGTGAAGGAATTTCATTTTGTCCAGAGGCAGTCCAGCTGTGTCTGGTGCGTCATTCCTTCGTAACTCAGGTAAGCGAGGCTGGGGGGAGCATCGTAGAACACCGGGCTTAAAACATACGGCTCTGTTATGACACGCTTGTTGTCGAGATAATACAAAATTGGAAATCCAAAAGCTCGGAGGTGTACAAGCTCAATGGAAAATTTATGTAAAGCGCGACATTTATTTTGAACATTTAAAGAGTTCATTTCCCTTGTGGGGTGGTTTTTCAAGGTTACAAGTTAATTTGGTGTAGTGAGCAATGGCGGGTATTTCTATTAGCTATCTTCTTGAATTTTTTCCATCATATTCTGATACCTGCTTTAAAAAAATCCATGTTTTTTTTTTTTCCCTTGTAAAATTACAATTAAGCCCTCCTCATAAGACATTTATTTATTCCTGTAAGATTACCACACTCCACTTGATTGGACATTATTCTTGTAAAATTCCAGCTTCGCCAACCTAAGATTATGCCGTTTTCTTACAGAACATGACATAATTCACTCACCCCTTTTTTTCTCCAAATCTACAGGGAACAAACCAGCATGACGTTCAGGAACTGAATCGGATTCTGTTCAGTGCTCTGGAGAAATCCCTCGTGGGCACCTCTGGCAGCACGCTCATCCGCCGCCTGTACCACGGCACCATCGTCAACAGCATTGACTGCAAAGAGTGCGGCAACGTTAGCCAGCGACAGGTCCTCAATAATCACTGACTTTTTAAAAAAAATTTTTTTATAAAGATAATTTCTTTCTATGGGTTAATAATGCGTTGGCGCTCTTGACACTAGGAGGACTTCTTGGATCTGACGACGTGCGTCTGCGGCCTTTCCAGCCTTGAGGAGGCCTTATATAGCATGTTTGTGGAGGAGGAGTTGTTCGAAGGCAATAATCTGTATAGATGTGCAATGTGTGACAGACTGGTCACTGCTGCCAAGGTAAAAACTAATTTATTGTCAACATCAAACAAGTACATGTCATTTTCTTTTATGGTCCTTTTCCTCAGTCTGCCAAGTTGAAGAAGCTCCCCCCATTCATGACCATGTCCTTGCTGAGGTTCAGCTTTGACTGTAATAAGTTTGAGCGCTACAAGGAGAAGGGCCGCTACAGCTTTCCACTCACCATCAACTTGCGGCCATTTTGTGAACAGGTACAAACAAACATGTCAAACATGCCAGTTCAGCAGCCTCAACTTCGCCTAACCTGCACTTAGCTTTTCAGGGAAAAACTGAAATATTCATTTTTTTTTCTGCTTAGTCCAAAGCCAATTCTACTAGTATATGAAATATTTTTATCAAATCTGTTGAAGGTCTACTGAAGGTGTAGTGTCATTTAGTCAGGCCACAGACTTGGCTAATGGGAGAAAGTGTTTTGCTGCCATCTTGTGGAAAATATGAGGAGTGGTGATTCGCAAATCAGCTACTGTATGCACACAAATGCATTTTCACATAAACTATTCAGGTAGTGCTAATTATTTAATAGATATTAAATTACTATTTAATATTAGTATTGTACACTCAAAAATACAAACAGGTTGGTTGTGGTAGACTCCGGCATATGACCATGCCACAAAGTTATGCGTTAATCAGGATTAAGCATCACTGCACAGTGTTTTTGCGTCGTCATAGACCGACGGAGATGATGCCGACTACTCCTACGAGCTGTTCTCCGTGATTATCCACAAGGGCGGCTGCTATGGCGGCCATTACCACGTTTACATCAAGGACATTGAGTGCCTTGGATGCTGGGAGCCGCCGGTGAGAGATAAACTACAAAATGAAGGAGTGGTCTCAAGAATGAATCTAATCTCCTCTGTGTCTTTTGCAGGAGGACGACACAAAGAAGACTCTTATACAGGCCAAGCGGAAAGTGAAGACCAAACTCAATGAAAATGACCCTTTGTGTGTCCTCACTGCTGTTATTCACCAGGTATTATATTAATAAAAAATAATCATTATTTTGTGTGTGTCAGTAATGGTGATTTCTTTCTTTATTTTCTAGGAGCCATCAAAGAGCATCCGGTTGGACCAGTTGGGTCAGAAACTCATGGAGAAGGTCGGTTCGTCCTGGAGCAAAGTCTTTAAGAAAGACTATGGCCCCATTGGCAAGGTGTGTGTGAGGGCGTGTGGAGTGTGGCCCCCCCCTACCCCCCCCTAAAAAAAAACCCCACAAACTCTTATTTTACCGCTTTAGAATGTGCAAAGTGTGATCTACCGCCACCTACAGGAGTGGAGGACTACTGTATTGGTGTCTTGATTTTTCTTTAACGTCCTGCCTTGGAGGAAGTCATTCTAGTTTTATGATTCTTTCTTTTTACGTAATGATTTGGTATTTGTCCAGTCAAACTGACTTGTTCCTTATTGCTTCTCCTATCAAACAGTTCCTGCAGTCACACAATGATGTTTTCATGTTGGTGTCCAATGGTACCCAAGTAGCACTGAAGGCAGAAGCACCCGTCCCCGTGAGCGAGCCCCCTGGTCTGGCAGATACCCCCACCGCTGCAGGCCTAGAAGATGGGACAGTTGCAGAACTGGAGCGCCAAGAAGAGGTCCACTTGAACGTGGAAATGAAAAATTTGTAAAATTACTCCTGGTCTACAGTAAGTGATGAAGTTCCTCTCATGTGTATGCAGACTAGCCACTGGTTTGACCTGAATGACTCCACCGTGACCTGTATCCGTCAGTCGGACATAGAGAAGCAGTTCCAAGGCCATGAGAGTGCCTACATGCTCTTCTACAGGAAGAGTCAGCTTCAGCGCCCCAGTGCAGGTACCAAAACATGAAAAGAACCTGACAAGACCACCAAACAAGCTAATGACGACCTTTTTCTTTGCAGCCCTGTGTAGTCCCCACTATAAAGTTCCTCATCATCTCATCCAGATGGCTCAGGAGGAGAACATCAAGCTGCAGCAAATGCGGTAAAGAAGCTCATTTTATGACCTATATAAAGTCATGCATCAATATAAAATGTACAATAGCCATCCATTTGTCCTCATTAGAGTAAAGGATGAGCTGCGAGTGTTACAAACACAAACCACAGTAATACTGTTACCTAGCAGTGGGGCCAAAGTGCAGAATGACTCACTGTCATACACATTTTCAGAAATAGGCGGATTAAAAAAAAAAAGCTTGACATGCACCCTTTAAAAGCTGCTCTGATGTGAGTCTAAGTCAATATTGTTCCCAAACACAGGGAGGAATACGAAGCCAGTAATAACCATGTGGAGCTGCATCTCCACCTGGCGTCATCTTATAGGCTGATCAATGGAGCCCTGCAGCCAATCAGTAAGCAGCCCATTGCCGGCACTGCGCTCGTTTTCGACCGCAGAAAAACTGTTGGAGATCTGCGGTTAGCTATTTATGAGGTATTTAAATCGGATCCATTATTATACGTGATGAGTTGGAACAGAAATAAACTGTATCTTTGTTGTTATTATTAGCAACAAGACCAATGGGAGGGTGACATGGCTCTGACTTTGGCCAAGATACTTCCGGCCGGTCTCCACCTGTACAACACGCTCACAGGTTAGACACTAAAGCCTCAGCGTTACACTTGAGCGCATGTCTCTTTACTTGGGGGTGTTTACTTGTTACAGATGACAGTCTCTCGCTGTGCAGTGCAGGCATCAATACAAACCCTGACCTGTTTGTTTGGAACGGACAGGAGGTGAGAAATGAGTCCAAATGAGACATTTAAATTAATTCATATTTTAATGATCAATTAAATTGTCCAATTTTGGACACGCTAAAGCTAAAATAACTGTGACCTTTTCAGGTTTGCGGCGTAGCTGTCCTAACCGGAGTCGAGTGGGAGCCGGTGCTGCTCACCGTTGTCCGGCCCTCTTTAGAGGTTCACAGCAAGCCGGAGGGGGCGGCGATCGACGAGACCGGTGACAACATGGACGGCGTGGGGCTCAAAAGGGAGACGAGGGCATTCGCCGGTGGCGCCACCCTCAGTGAAGTGCGCAAAGCCCTTGGCGAGCCCGCCGGCAGTTTGCTGTATCAGGAACAGACGGGTGCCAAAGGAAGAGAGTGTGAGACGGGCGAGGGCGGCGGCTCCAGCGGATGGCGCGTGTTTCCGCCCGACGACATGCTCCGCACCCTCAAAGAACTGTCGCTTAAAGATGGAGATGCCATGCTGGTACTCGAACCACAGTCTTTTGATAACGGGTAAAACGGTGTTGTATGTTGTTATATTCTTCTCTCATTTTTCAATTTTGGATGGAAATGACGCTTTGCATAATTTTATAGCCGTCAACCGTTTCATGGCATTTAGTGGTTGTCAAAAACGGGAAATAATCATTTGTTGTGTTTTGTCCAGCATGTTCACTGTAAATGGAGATATGATCACTGTGATGACGCCGTCTGATTGTCGCTGGCTCCAAGTGGAGTTTCAACCACAGGCTGGCAACCTTGCAGGAGGTGACGCAGAGGAGAGACGGAGAGTCAAGGTTGCTGCTGCAGGAGATATGGTCAGCCATTTTGTACAGTTTTGTTTGCTTTCTCTTCGTTTTTATCACTTTAAATGCACTTTACATTGTGTTTGTGTCTATCTCCAGTTGCTTAGTGAGGTGAAAGAGATGGCCATAAAGGAGCTGCAACTCCCAGGCAAGTCATTCAACGTTTTTAATTGCTATTTTGCTTTCCTAGGGACGTAACCTGAATTTTGGAGGCCATAGTTCATCACTGATCAACACCAATGCAGTAGTAAAGTCATAACTGCAGTAAATATTTATATGGAGAAAAACGTCATTTTTGATTAACACTTTTTTTTTGCCAACTATTTGACTATATAAGGTAAGGTAAGGTATTAAGGTGATTAGGGTATTTTGACAAGTATTGATATTGGGCTTTTTTTTTTTTTTTTTTTAATGTGAAGACTGATAAAAAGTAAATCTAAAACTGTTTTAATCTCAGGGAACAACTTATATAAATTTTAATTTACCGGGTAACTTTATCAGAGTGGCTGCTGACCCTGTGAACCTTCTGAACCTCCTGAAATGTGAAATTTTAAGATTTCAGGTATTTTATAATTTTGGAAAACAATATTTACTTTAGAAAACTACAGAGAACTAAGGTATTTACTTAAGTTTCCATTTCTCATTTTAAAACGTACTGAATACTGATTACTGTAGGAGCTCCCTGAACATTTTGTTAGAATTATTAAAAGGTTTTGTCTAAGATTTAAAAAAAATAAAATAAAAATTCTACATTTTGAGAAGTCAGAAAAATTGCTCATATGCTTTACGCCATTAATACAACAAAGTCAAGATTGGCATTTGTATTAAAAAAAAAAATGCCATCAATATCTTTTTTTTTTTTTTTTTTTTTTCCCCACCCCTTTTTACTGAAAATGAATATCGGCTCCAAATATCGGTCATCGGCTTCATTGACTACTAATAATCGTCATCGGTATCAGCCCTAAAAAAAAAAGAAAACAGTCTATCTCTAATGGTGATACTTTCTAAATATTTTCAAGGTGATACTTGCTATCAAAAGTTTTAGAACCACTGATGTAGAATATTTGGCATTTCAGCTCAGCCGGCTTCCGCCCACACTCTAAGTGAGTTTAAATGAGGACGTGTAGAAGTTTGTGCTGGTAAGTTTCCATTCTTCTCTTCACCAGGTGCAGAATACTGCCTGAGACAGATGGACATCACGGGGAAACTCCTTCCTCCAGGTAGTCTGTTTGATGTGTGTTGTTTCATGGCAGCGCACGGGTTGGAACACCCCCCCTCTCCTCCCTTCCATTTCGAAAATACCCCTTGTGCTCTGTCATTGTTGGCCCTCATTAAATTCTTAAAAGCTACGGCTACCTTGTAATTTTCTACCTTTTTAAAGGGCGTAGTTGTGACGCCTGCCCTCTGGTTATGTGAACAGTAAGCGAGGACCTGTGCGTGCGGGACGCCGGCGTGCGGCTCATGACCACCATGATGCTTTGTGTGGGACGTGCCCCCAAGGCTTCGCAGGTTTGTTTGTTTGTTAACTCTTAAGTGCAGGTGCAGAACCCTCCAACCTTCTAAAAATAAGCATTTATTAGTTCTTGATGAATGGAGTTTCTCTCTCTTGTGTGCATTGCAGCTTTTCCTGCACTTCTGCGTGGGTTCACCCCCACCTAGTGGAATAGAAATGGACATGAACCTAGAGAAGACCTGTACTGTTAAAGAGGTAAGAAGGAGAAAAAAAAAAGGTCTATTGCATTATACTTTCTAAAACCATACGGTCATACTAATAATAACATAGCAGTAGTTAAATAGATTGTAAAGAATTAAAAAGTCTGTGCATCATGATCCTTTTATAGCACAAAAAAAAGGGGTGGGGGTGTAAACCAAAAAACTTGTAATTCAGTTCAGTTGTAATTCAAAGTCAAACAATACTTTATGAAATCTCCAAATTTTGTTGTTTTTCAACTTGTCCATAAAGGGGGCGTTTACAGTTTTTAAACTGCTAGTAAGATTTAACGTAACCTCACTTGACTTGACTTGATTTTTTTTTTTTTCTTGACTTGCAGTGTCTACAGACGGTGATGAATGCTGTCGGAATTGAAGGTAAATTGTACCTCTCCTGATTTTTTATTTTTTATTTTTTTTAAACCAAAAAAACTTTGATTTTCTAATTTTAATGTTTGTAGGCAATTGTTGGCACTTGAGAAGGCTCGACTGGTGTGAGGAGGTGGGAGAGGCACTTAACGATGAGGTGGGTGTCCAAAGAACTACCAGTTATGTTGCTATTTCTTATTAACCTCCCGTTATAGTAAATATTTTAGCAATTGAATAATCCCCAACACACAAGATGTGTCAGAGTGCACTACATATTCTTTGAAATTTTTCATAATAACGTTTAGTGTGTAGAATTTTGAGGGGGGGTGGGGGGTCATCTGATTTAGGACAAAGCTGCAACATTACAAAATTTGGAAAAAGTGAAGTGATGTGATTATTTTTTTGGAAGCACTGTAAACAATGTTTGCTGGGATTTTTTTTTTGTTTTTGTTTATCTGATTTTGGCACTTGGATACTTCCTCTTCGTCAGGATGCGTCTCTGTCAGAGATGAAGATAAACAACGGAGAGACACTAGTCATCTCAGAGGGGCGACTTCTTCCGAAGGTAATTACATCATGTTGTTTTTAGATTTCTTGCAACTTTGTTCATCTTTTTTTTTTTTTTCCCCAATCAGGGGTTTCTCGAGCTGTCTGTATGGCTGCATCGGAATCCCAGTCCCATAGATGTGAACCGCACTGAAAACAACCACGTTGAGGATCAGGCGGCGGAGGATCACAACACAGATCAAACAAATTCTCACTTATTAGATTTCATAAGGATCGGTCAGGTGGAGATATCAGTCGAAGTCAGCCTGGAGGACCTCAAGACGCAGGTTTGTGTGGGAATCTGGGATTAATTTTAACCTATCATAAACATAATTATGATCCAATTTGTCTCTTTGTATACCAGGCGTTGACGCTTCCAGCTTTACAGAACGCATGCGTGCCTGCCACTTTCTTGCGTGTGTGGGAGATGGAGGGAGACAGGCTGACTCGCATCCTCAGAGGAAACCAAATCACACTCAGGCACGGATATGCATGTGATTCAACTATATAGCGCATCCCGAAGTATTCACAACATTCATTTTTTTCTACCTCTTTTTATCATCTTACAACTCGATTTCTAAATATAGTACATACTTTATGTCCTCAAAATTCTTCAGGCAACACCCCACAATGAAAAGGTACACAGGTTTTGTTTTAGATATTTTTCAAATGATTTTCAAACAGAACCAGGAAATCACACGTCGCTACGTATTCACAGCAGTTTCTCAATATCTGGTTGATGAACCTTTGGCAGCAATTACATTCCATTGGACTGTACATGATTTCTGTCATGGTAATGTCACGTCATACTTTGTCTTCTCAGGAAGCTGAAGATAACCAGCGGCACGAATATTTGTGTGCAGCAGCTGTTAAAAGAGGAAGACCTCGGGTGAGATAAATTTCCCTTTTACTGAATCAATGTTGCTTTAATAATTATGTTCAGCTGTGAACTGTGGCTAAATTAATCACAAGACGCTGTCCTGTATTTATTTTTTATTTTTTTGATAATGAATCTGATATTCTACATTCATGAAATGATAAAATAATAATAATAAGCAGCAAACAAAATATGACTTTTTTTAATGTCAATTCGACCATGCAAGTATGATTTATTTTATAGTTAGTTCGTAATAATTTTACTGCTTTTACACCTGCATACTAATAAATAATATTAGCAATGCTACAATTAATAAAAGTTAAAACAGCAATAGTAATCTGAAAAATTTACTGGTGTCTTGCAACTGTATATTAATTCATATTAATAAAATGTTAGTACATATTTTTGTTATAGTAAGTTTTTAAAATTCTTCTTAGACTTAATACAGAAATAATGATACTGATAATGATCATTTAAAAAAAGTACCGGTATTTACAAATAATTTTTTTATTAATTGCAAAACATGTTTAAAAGACTGCTCCGGCCAAATGACTGTCATGGTACATGAATAAGAATCCAGTGAGGTCATGAATTACTGTTTAATACGAAATCGCATCATTTAACTAATATGAATTTTCTTGCATTAAGCCCCAAGGAAATAGTGCTGAATGTTAAGATAGGAGTACCGGGGGAGCACTACTACCACCCGGCAGAGGAGCTGATCTGGGACGCATCGCGGGACTCGACGCCTACCGGCTTGCGCGCCGTTGTGGCGAAGAGCTACGGCTTGTCCGCTGGCTCCATTTTGCTGGCCAAGCAGCAGCCACACAAACACACGTGGGAAGAAATCTGCAGCTGGGTGAGGCATCAAGGAATTGTTTTCAAACCCTGCTGCGAAAAACTCTAAAAAGGTTTACAATTGCCTGCAGATTCCACAAGATGGCGGCAAAGCACTATATGAAGCTCAAATAAAATCAATGTAGTTCCTTGGCAGCATGAGGCCACTAGATGGCAGCAAAACATATTTTTATATTCGCAGAGCTTTGGACTGAGCATTTTTTGTGTGGAAAAAGTTTGAGGTTCCTTTTTTTGTTTTGTTTTGTTTTTTTCTCATGTTTTTTTATGCATTTAAATATATGCTGACTTATCACAATTTCTGGGCCTGCATGTTCCCTTTTCCCCACAAATAGTGAAGATCCACTGTACTCATTTATTTATTTATGTATGTATTTATTTATTTATTACAGAGCAGCCATCTGTCCAAAAAGAAAAAAAAGAAAAAGATGGACTCACTATTAGGAGCACCATTTCATCTCAAAGATGGCGACGCGATAGGTGTCAGGGTAAAAAAAATAATAAAATAAATTGAAATGAACACAATATTACTGTAATGTATACAAACTGTATGTTTCCTGTTTGCAGAATCTTCTGATTGACAACAAGGACTTTTCTACTCAGGAAGACGAACAGGGCCAGCAGAGGCTCCGAGAGCTGGCAGAACAACGAAGCAAAGGGTGATGTATTATATTTTTTTATGTATTAATTGCTTTAATCTGCCTGATTGTTGTGCATATCATGATTTTTTTTTTTTTAAGTATTTGTTCAAAATAAATTGAAGAGCACTTGTTAACTGTTAATCATAACTCTATGAAGTTGGAAAACTGGGATGGGCGATAGCTGGAAAATTTCACAATGTAAATTCATAGCAGTAGATATTCTGATTTTTTTTTTAAAACCTATTCAAAATATGAAAATTATCAAATGGATTAAAGTAAATAAAAAATAATAAAACTCAAGCATCCAGAGGCAAAATAACCATTCATATTGCAAAATATGCTATGAATACAAATATGATAATAATTGTGAATGATGACATAATACATGCTTAATAATTAATTTTGTAATTTTTTTTATTATTTTTTTTAGAGAACAGGCTGGAGGCTCAAACTGCACTGGATCACAAACAAAGGCGAGCAAAAGGCGAGAGGTGTCGCTGTCCATCAATGTCGGCGTCTTCAGTAGCCATTGCCACTAGTGCAAAATGGATGCGGCGTCGTACTACGCACACGCACACACGGAAAGGTTGCATTCAGGACAATTTTCTAATAACAGCCGGACAGATCAGGGTTTATTGACCAGCCACTTAAGAATCAATAATACTGTTATTTTGCGTAAAGTGGTTGCTGTTTTGAATCCAGGAGGATGATGATGATGATGATGATGACAGATGATGTAATTCTCTAAAAGGGAGCGAGAGGGGAGAAGAGGCCTTTACTGCCGTTTACCCTCCCTACCTCACTCTTCTTTGCCTTGCACTCTACCTCTGCTGCCCCCCCCCCCCCCTTTTTTTTTAATCGCATCAAACTGCCAACCAACCCTGTAAATATTAAAGGTCCCATGCAGCTATTTTTATGTTATTTTTGTGTTTATATATACAGTTTTTAATTTTTAAAATTTGCACGATAACTTTGGTTGTAAATGAGCTGGAGTTAGTTTTCTATTTATAATATTAAAGTAATATTAAAAATAAATAACTACATATGTAAATGAGCATTTCTCTGATTGGGTGTTTATTCTACCTAATTTGATAAGGAAAATAGATTTCTTCAGATTGATAGCTGTACCTTTACAGAAGAAACTGATGCATTTGGCGTCAGTCATTTTTCCTGAGTTGAGTGATTGTGCAGCAACCACAAAGTGAGCGCGCACTTGAGTCCCAATCATGAAAAAAAATAAAAAATTATGATAGCATGGGACCTTTAATAATGTATTAATTTTGTTTTTTCAAGTATTGGGAAAAAAACAGTTCTTGTATGAATGGTTTAAACAAGCTATTATTATTATTATTATTATTATTTTTTTGTAATGCTCTGCTGAAGTCAACCTATATCTTAACTGTTATTGCATGCACTTTGTGAACTTGTATTTAATACACAATTTTTGGATGAGAATTTTTTTTTTCTTGTATTAATCTCACTCTGAGCAGTGCCAAGAGTTCACACGTGGTAATTTCTTTTTTTTTATGCCTGATAATAAAATGATCAGTACATATTTTATTTTTGAGTATGTTCCTCAGAACAGATTTTATTGTAAAAATGCATTAATGTGTCCAAAAACACAACAATAAAGTTATATGCTATTTGTTGTCATTCATGTATTTTAGTCATATTTTACACATATAATTCTGTATGTATATAAATGTACAAAAGAAAGGCACTGCGAACCTTGGAACTTCCAATGAAGGGAGCCTTACTGCATATTTTGGTCGTTTATATTGGGTGTAGTTCCATTATCGACCCATAGATGGCGGGACATTTGGATTTTAGCAACATTTTTAACCCCACCTGTCATTTTTTTTTTTTTTTTTTTTACATTTAATGTTATGAGGACGTCTTTAACATTTTTTGATCCACTGCACACGCCCGTCTTTTTTTTTTTTTTTTTTCTGCAGAATTTAAAATTGGGGTAAAAAAATGACCCCAATATTTTGACATGAATAAATATTCTGAATGTCATACGTGAATATTTATTCATTGCTTTACTTTAGTACATGTCGTGTTTATTGCTCAAACACAACCTGTGCTAACTTTAATGTAACCATCTGCTGTCAAATAAAAGATAATCTGTGGTCAATATTAATAGCGTGATTAATCTGCATCAACATATGATTATTTTTTGTGATTAATTAACGCTTGGACAGCACTAATTTCAATACAACCTAGTTTTTGTTGAAAATACATGTACATCTTTTTTAAAATGCTTAGATGGTCGTAAAAAAAAAAAAAAAAAAAGCATGCCTTACTAAACATGGTAATTAAAAAAAAGTCATCTTTATTAAAAAGCTTTACTATACATGGTCATTTTTTTGTTGTTTTAAACGCCTTACTATACATGGTCGTTTGTTTAAAAAAAAAAAAAAAGCCTTACTATACATGGTCATTTTTTGTTGTTTTAAACGCCTTCCTATACATGGTCCTTTGTTTAAAAAAAATAAATAAAAAATTACTATACATGGTCAATTTTGTTGTTTTAAACGCCTTACTATACATGGTCATTTGTTTAAAAAAATAATAATAATAAAATAAAATAAAATAAAAAGCCTTACTATACATGGTCATTTTTTTGTTGTTTTAAACATCTTACTATACATGGTCGTTTGTTTAAAAAAAAAAAAAAAACTTACTATACATGGTCAATTTTGTTGTTTTAAACGCCTTACTATACATGGTCATTTGTTTAAAAAAAAAAATAATAATAAAATAAAACAAAATAAAAAGCCTTACTATACATGGTCATTTGTTTAAAAAAAATAATAATAATAAAATAAAATAAAATAAAAAGCCTTACTATACATGGTCATTTTTTTGTTGTTTTAAACACCTTACTATACATGGTCGTTTGTTTAAAAAAAAAAAAAAAACTTAGTATACATGGTCAATTCTGTTGTTTTACTATACATGGTCGTTTGTTTGAAAAAAATAAAATAAAATAAAAAGCCTTATTATACATGGTCATTTTTTTGTTGTTTTAAACACCTTACTATACATGGTCGTTTATTTAAAAAAAAAAAAAAAAAAAAACTTACTATACATGGTCAATTTTGTTGTTTTAAACGCCTTACTATACATGGTCATTTGTTTAAAAAAAAAATAATAATAAAATAAAACAAAATAAAAAGCCTTACTATACATGGTCATTTTTTTGTTGTTTTAAACACCTTACTATACATGGTCGTTTGTTTAAAAAAATTAATAATAATAAAATAAAAAGCCTTACTATACATGGTCATTTTTCTGTTGTTTTAAACACCTTACTATACATGGTCGTTTGTTTAAAAAAAAAAAAAACTTAGTATACATGGTCAATTTTGTTGTTTTAAACGCCTTACTATACATGGTCGTTTGTTTAAAAAAAAAATCAAATAAAATTAAATAAAAAGCCTTACTATACATGGTCATTTGTTTAAAAAATAAAAAATAAAATAAAATAAAAAGCCTTACTATACATGGTCATTTTTTTGTTGTTTTAAATACCTTACTATACATGGTCATTTGTTTAAAAAAAAAAACAAAAAAACAAAACAAACGTTACTATACATGGTCAATTTTGTTGTTTTAAATGCCTTACTATACATGGTCGTTTATTAAAAAATAAATAAATAAATAAATAAAAAACTTACTATACATGGTCAATTTTGTTGTTTTAAACGCCTTACTATACATGGTCGTTTAAAAAAAAATTAAATTAAATAAAAAAATTAAAAAAAAAAGCCTTACAATACACGGTCATTTTTTTGTTGTTTTAAACACCTTACTATACATGGTCGTTTCTTTAAAAAAAAAAAAAAACTTACTATACACGGTCTTTTTTTTGGTGTTTTAAACACCTTACTATACATGGTCGTTTGTTTAAAAAAAAAAAAAAACTTAGTATACATGGTCAATTCTGTTGTTTTACTATACATGGTCGTTTGTTTGAAAAAAATAAAATAAAATAAAAAGCCTTATTATACATGGTCATTTTTTTGTTGTTTTAAACACCTTACTATACATGGTCGTTTATTTAAAAAAACAAAAACAAACAAAACTTACTATACATGGTCAATTTTGTTGTTTTAAACGCCTTACTATACATGGTCATTTGTTTAAAAAAATAATAATAATAAAATAAAACAAAATAAAAAGCCTTACTATACATGGTCATTTTTTTGTTGTTTTAAACACCTTACTATACATGGTCGTTTATTTAAAAAAAAAAAAACAAACAAAACTTACTATACATGGTCAATTTGGTTGTTTTAAACGCCTTACTATACATGGTCATTTGTTTAAAAAAATAATAATAATAAAATAAAACAAAATAAAAAGCCTTACTATACATGGTCATTTTTTTGTTGTTTTAAACACCTTACTATACATGGTCGTTTGTTTAAAAAAATTAATAATAATAAAATAAAAAGCCTTACTATACATGGTCATTTTTCTGTTGTTTTAAACACCTTACTATACATGGTCGTTTGTTTAAAAAAAAAAAAAACTTAGTATACATGGTCAATTTTGTTGTTTTAAACGCCTTACTATACATGGTCGTTTGTTTAAAAAAAAAATCAAATAAAATTAAATAAAAAGCCTTACTATACATGGTCATTTGTTTAAAAAATAAAAAATAAAATAAAATAAAAAGCCTTACTATACATGGTCATTTTTTTGTTGTTTTAAATACCTTACTATACATGGTCATTTGTTTAAAAAAAAAACCAAAAAAACAAAACAAACGTTACTATACATGGTCAATTTTGTTGTTTTAAATGCCTTACTATACATGGTCGTTTATTAAAAAATAAATAAATAAATAAATAAAAAACTTACTATACATGGTCAATTTTGTTGTTTTAAACGCCTTACTATACATGGTCGTTTAAAAAAAATTTAAATTAAATAAAAAAAATTAAAAAAAAAAAGCCTTACAATACACGGTCATTTTTTTGTTGTTTTAAACACCTTACTATACATGGTCGTTTCTTTAAAAAAAAAAAAAACTTACTATACACGGTCTTTTTTTGGGTGTTTTAAACACCTTACTATACATGGTCGTTTGTTTAAAAAAAAAAACCAAAAAAAAAAAAACCAAAAAAAAAAAAACTTACTGTACATGGTCAATTTTGTTGTTTTAAACGCCTTACTATACATGGTCGTTTGTTTAAAAAAAAAAAAAACTTAGTATACATGGTCAATTTTGTTGTTTTAAACGCCTTACTATACATGGTCGTTTGTTTAAAAAAAAAAATCAAATAAAATTAAATAAAAAGCCTTACTATACATGGTCATTTGTTTAAAAAATAAAAAATAAAATAAAATAAAAAGCCTTACTATACATGGTCATTTTTTGTTGTTTTAAATACCTTACTATACATGGTCATTTGTTTAAAAACAAAACAAAAAAAACAAAACAAACGTTACTATACATGGTCAATTTTGTTGTTTTAAATGCCTTACTATACATGGTTGTTTATTAAAAAATAAATAAATTAATTAATAAAAAACTTACTATACATGGTCAATTTTGTTGTTTTAAACGCCTTACTATACATGGTCGTTTAAAAAAAAATAAAATTAAATAAAAAAATTTTAAAAAAAAAAGCCTTACAATACACGGTCATTTTTTTGTTGTTTTAAACACCTTACTATACATGGTCGTTTCTTTAAAAAAAAAAAAAAAAAAAAAAAAAAAAAAAAAACAACTTACTATACATGGTCAATTTTGTTGTTTTAAATGCCTTACTATACATGGTCGTTTAAAAAAATAAAATAAATAAAAAAAAAAAAAAGCCTTACAATACACGGTCATTTTTTTGTTGTTTTAAACACCTTACTATACATGGTCGTTTGTTTAAAAAAAAAAAAAAAAAAATTACTATACATGGTCAATTTTGTTGTTTTAAACGCCATGGTCGTTTATTTAAAAACAAAAACAAAAAAAAAACAAAAAAAAATTACTGTACATGGTCAATTTTGTTGTTTTAAACGCCTTACTATACATGGTCGTTTGTTTAAAAAAAAAAAAAACTTACTATACATGGTGAATTTTGTTGTTTTAAATGCCTTACAATACATGGTCGTTTAAAAAAAATAAATAAATAAATAAATAAATAAATAAAAAAAAGCCTTACAATACACGGTCATTTTTTTGTTGTTTTAAACACCTTACTATACATGGTCGTTTGTTTAAAAAAAATAAAATAAAAAATTACTATACATGGTCAATTTTGTTGTTTTAAACGCCTTACTATACATGGTCGTTTGTTTAAAAAAAAAAAAACTTACTATACATGGTCAATTTTGTTATTTTAAACGCCTTACTATACATGGTCGTTTGTTTAAAAAAAAAACTTACTATACATGGTCAATTTTGTTGTTTTAAATGCCTTACTATACATTGTCGTTTGTTTAAAACAAAAAAACTTAGTATACATGGTCAATTTTGTTGTTTTAAACGCCTTACTATACATTGTCGTTTGTTTAAAAAAAAAATAAAAAAAATTACTGTACATGGTCAATTTTGTTGTTTTAAACGCCTTACTATACATGGTCGTTTGTTTAAAAAAAAAAAAAACTTACTATACATGGTCAATTTTGTTGTTTTAAATGCCTTTCTATACATGGTCGTTTGTTTAAAAAAAACAAAAAAAAAAACAACTTACTATACATGGTCAATTTTGTTGTTTTAAATGCCTTACTATACATGGTCGTTTAAAAAAAAAAAAAAAAAAGCCTTACAATACACGGTCATTTTTTTGTTGTTTTAAACACCTTACTATACATGGTCGTTTGTTTAAAAAAATAAATAAATAAATTACTATACATGGTCAATTTTGTTGTTTTAAACGCCTTACTATACATGGTCGTTTGTTTAAAAAAAAAACAACTTACTATACATGGTCAATTTTGTTATTTTAAACGCCTTACTATACATTGTCGTTTGTTTAAAAAAAAAAAAAAAATTACTATACATGGTCAATTTTGTTGTTTTAAATGCCTTACTATACATGGTCGTTTGTTTAAAAATAAAAAATAAAAAATTAGTATACATGGTCAATGTTGTTGTTACAACTTACTATATACATGGTCCTTTGTTTAAAAAAAAACAAAAAACAAAACAAAAAAATACTTACTATACATGGTCAATTTTGTTGTTTTAAACGCCTTACTATACATGGTCGTTTATTAAAAAAAACAAAAAAAAAAAACAACTTACTATACATGGTCAATTTTGTTGTTTTAAACACCTTACTATACATGGTCGTTTATCAAAACAAAAAAACCAAAAAAAACTTACTATACATGGTCAATTTTGTTGTTTTAAACGCCTTACTATACATGGTCCATCCATCCATCCATCCATTTTCTTGACCGCTTATTCCTCACTAGGGTCGCGGGGGGTGCTGGCGCCTATCTCAGCTGGCTCTGGGCAATCGGTGGGGGACACCCTTGGCTGGTTGCCAGCCAATCGCAGGGCAGACAGAGACGAACAACCATCCACACTCACAAGCACACCTAGGGACAATTTGGAGCGCCCAATTAACCTGCCATGCATGTCTTTGGAATGTGGGAGGAGACCGGAATACCCGGAGAAGACCCACGCGGGCACGGGGAGAACATGCAAACTCCACCCAGGAAGGCCGGAGCCTGGACTCGAACCCGAGTCCTCAGAACTGGGAACTATACATGGTCGTTTGTTTAAAAAATAAATAAATAAAATAAAATAAAACGCCTTACTTTTCATGGTCAATTTTGTTGTTTAAACGCCTTACTATACATGGTCGTTTATTTAAAAACAAAAACAAAAAAAACAAAAACTTACTATACATGGTCAATTTTGTTGTTTTAAACGCCTTACTATACATGGTCGTTTGTTTAAAAAAATAAAAAATAAAATAAAATAAAAAGTCTTACTATACATAGTCATTTTTTTGGTGTTTTAAATACCTTACTATACATGGTCGTTTGTAAAAAAAAAAAAAAAAAAAAAAAAAAAAAACTTACTATACATGGTCAATTTTGTTGTTTTAAACACCTTACTATACATGGTCCTTTGTTTTAAAAAAAAATAAAATAAAATAAAAATTACTATACATGGTCAATTTTGTTGTTTAAACGCCTTACTATACATGGTCGTTTAAAAAACATGCCTTACTAAATATAACGCCTTATCTATACATAGCTTTAAAAAAATAATAAAATGAAATAAAAGTTTTAGTACTTTTCATAATCATTTACAAAAAATAAAAAATTAATCAGCCTTGCTAATCATGGTTATATCTTTTAAAGGTAAAAAAAAAAAAAAGAAACACATGACTAAGGGAATTTGAAAGGGTCAATTGTCATTGCTGCACTGCTAATGTGAAGGATATGCGGTTTGTGTCAAATCTGTTGGCCCTCTGTGGGCCCCTGCTGGCTCAGGGGCCCAAAGCAATTGCCTGCCTTGCCTCTATCCATTGCTCTTATCTCGCTCTGTATCTTCAGGTATCCTCCATCTATTTTCTCAACCGCTAGTATATGTTTAAATCGTATTTATATTATTTTGACATCATGGTTAAACTTTAACTTAAACTTTAACCGTCACAGACCTTAAAGAAATTAAGATGCTGTAAACTGCTATAAAACAACAAGCTCTTTGGACATGCGTCCGCCATTTACGACCAATCGGACGCCACGTCACAAACACTGGTCATCCAATCAGCTTTCTCGCTTCATCTCAAGCGCCCACCTCCTCGTTGAAGTTATTTGACGGCGCTTCGGCACGGATTAATCAAACTGACGCGGAGATTTGTGTGGTGCACTGACCTGTTTGTCTTTTCAACTGAAAACCTGCAAAAATGGTGGATGCTTTCTGCGCTACGTGGAAACTGCTGGACAGCCAGAACTTTGACGAGTATATGAAGGCGCTCGGTGAGTAGTTTATTATAATTATTATTTATTATGTGTGCATGCTCGGGCAGAATTATCTAATCTCTGGAGAAGCATCTCCAAAGCCATTTTTTTAGGAAGCAAAAACAAACAAAAACACCAACATGTTCATTCATCCGTGAACATTTACATCGTCAAAAAGAGCATTCTCAGCACTTAAAATTGGTCAATAATTAACGCACACACATGCACGGGACTGACTTTATTGATTCGTAAAAAAAAAGAAAAAAAAAAAGAAAAAAAGTGTCTCATTTATGTTATTAAAAAAATGCTTCTTTGTGTCATTTGTCATAAAAATATGTAAACTGTTTTACAATTATAACATCTTATCTAGACTAGAAGGTGCTTCGACTCTGCAAGCAGCCAATCATATTGCTTGCTGCTTAGAATTCCTCTAAAAACTTTTTTGTCTGTTTGCAATTCATTTTACACATATCAATGATATATTTTAAAATAATAATAATAATAATAACCCTAGGTGTGGGCTTTGCCACAAGACAAGTGGGCAATGTGACCAAACCCACGGTGGTGATCAGCCAGGATGGGGACAAAGTGGTGGTGAAGACCCTGAGCACCTTCCGCAACACCGAGCTCAGCGCCAAACTGGGGGAGGAGTTTGACGAGCTCACGCCTGATGACCGAAAAGTTAAAGTAATGCCACTACTTAAATGCAGTAGGCCCTACTATAGATGGATCCATGAGTAAAAATAATTGCCCTTGTTTATTATTATTATTATTATTTTTTTAACCAGAGTACCTTCACCATGGAAGGGGACAAATTTGTGCAAGTGCAAAAGTGGGACGGCAAAGAGACCAAGTTTGTGCGAGAGATCAAGGATGGGAAGATGGTGATGGTGAGATGACGTCATTTATACAGTGGTGCCTTGATTTATGAAAAATTGTTTGTAAAATTTGTAAAATTGCACGCAAAGGTCGTGTACTTTATACAAACATTCACTATTAACATAATTAAAAAGCTAGTGAACAATTAAACGGTTTGTACATCATGATTTCATTGGTAACGTTCGACCATCACATGACCAAACCCAGAAACAGGTGAGCCGTGATTGGTCGTTACCTGAGCCCTGCGCAACTAACTGTGATGTCATTTTGAGGTGACATTGAGTGTCAAAATGGCCGCCCCCCTGTAATGAATAAAAATGAATGGATTTTGCTGCTTAAATCATATTTCATAAATGCAATATTATCATAATACAGTGTATACCGTGTTTAGACTAGTGGGGGCGCTTAAACATAAGTCAGTAAGTAATAATATACATAAATGTAAAGATAAAAATGGCTGAGTGATGGTTCACATCATAATACACATAATACGTACGACGACCAATAATATGTGTTTATGTCTTGTGTTGTTATTTTTTTTTCAGACTTTGACGTTTGAGGGCGTCCAGGCTGTGCGCACGTACGAGAAAGCCTAAATTTCCCACTATTCGTTAACAATAAATGTCCTGCTGTTTTTATGTTTGCACTAATAATGTTGTTTTAACCTGTCAGACGAGAGTGTGAAACATTTGAAGCAATTCTGGTTTGACGTTAAAAGAAAATGTATTTAACATGGAAATTTTTAATAAAGAAAAATGTTGATTCTTGGATATCTATTTTTTTTCTGTTGATTATGACCCACCTGTGAGAGATTCTCGTAGCGTTTTTTGTACAAAACCCCCCCAAAACAAAACAAAAAAACAAAACAAAAAACCCCCACGTATTTTCCTAGCCACAAACAAATGGCCCATGAAATCAATTATGACTTTGTCCACCAGATGGGGCTACTTTTCATTCAAAGCAGGCAGCAAAATAGCACTACTGAAATTCTAAGTTTGGGTTCTGTTGCAAAGTGTTAAAATCACTTTAACTATAAATATATATTTGATGTTTATTGTTTAATTTTTGTATATTTTATTCTTCATTCAAAGCATGCAGCAAAATGTTTAATCCAAAATGCTAATTTTATTACATTCATCTCAGCATAAACATGTTTTCTTTTCAAGCTAAAAACTAAATTTACACCGCTTTATAGTATTTGTATTGTTAATTTTGCATTCAAAGCATTCAAAGCATGCAGCATTTCTTTTCTTTTTTTTTTTTTTTTTTTGCACGGCTATGCAACGATAAATGTAGGTTATAAATGGTCAAATCCCCTAAATACAATGTGTATGTGATATGAATAGTTCCGATTAATTCACTGTGAAAGACTAACCGTTTATTTGTTTTACATTCAAAGCATGCAGTAAAGATGTCTTG
The DNA here is from genome assembly GCF_051991245.1 of Festucalex cinctus. Taxonomy (NCBI): domain Eukaryota; kingdom Metazoa; phylum Chordata; class Actinopteri; order Syngnathiformes; family Syngnathidae; genus Festucalex; species Festucalex cinctus. The sequence continues at coordinate 12,925,816 of NC_135422.1, read as the reverse complement.
TTCACTGTTCCAGATGGGCTCATGTTGTGACACAGCAGCTTTTAATTGTCTGACTAAGACTTAAAAAAAGCCTCACTGTGTGTATTGTAGAAAAAGTGTGGAATGAACAACATTTCAGTCATCATTTTGTGAGTGTAGCCTATTGAAAAACAGCGGACAGGGCGGCCCCTGTGCCGCTGCCAGGTGACAGCTGCAGAGGCCAGTGCGACCGGGCAGCGAGAACGACCTGCAGTGAACCCTGCAGAATCGACACACACACACAGACGGAAGCTGAAAATGGGGTTAGGGGCGGTGATGTCACTAATCTGATTTAGGCCGTGGTGTCATGACGTGGAGGCAACATGCGATGGTGTGGACCAACCGTGAGCGAATAGCGTGACACACATACGCACACACACAAAACAGAGTGATGGACAAGTTGAAGCTAGAGTCGATGACATAATCAATCATCCCCAGCGATGTGAATCGTACAAGGAGCTCTTTTCTTTCCACTGCCAACTTTGCTCTGAATGCAGACACAAAAGATGTGTGCTCACTGGAGTGGAACCCCAATTTCAATTGAAAATGCGTCTCTATGCAGTGTTGATTATACTTTGCCAAAAAGTTGTCACAAAAACGAGCCAAGAGAGCGATAGGCACAGCCAGTCTTTCCCGGAAGAAAGAAAAAGAGAGAGAAATAAGAGCTAGTCAACGCTGAATGAATGATAATCTCAAATCGGGTTTTCATGAATGAAATTAAATGTTCTCCTTATTTCCAGCCCAAACAGAACAATCCATCAAAAGTGTGCTTTCTTCAAACTGTTAAATTTAAGGTTACTAGAAAAGTAAACGTTCAACAAAAATAATTTTACTGTTTACAAAATTTAGCCAAATCACATAATTTCATTTTACAAAAGTCAGTTATCCGCTAACAAAACAAAACGTCATAGACAGGCCAATGAAACCAGCATAGATGCTGTAATAATTCTAAACCTGGACACAACTTGAACACAAACAGTCGCAAACTCAAAATAATAATAAATAAATAAATACATAAATAAATAAATAAAAGAAAAAGAAAAATAGAGCTACATAGAAGAGATGATTTTTAAATAGTAAATATTTTAAATACATTACATCATTTTTAACAGTAGCAAACTCAAAATGATAAAAATAACTAAATAAATAAATAATATAAAAAATAAAATAAAAATAGAGCTAAATAGAAGAGGATTTTTAAATGTTAAATATTTTAAATAAATTACATATTTTTTTAGCAATAGCAAACTCAAAATGCTAATAAATAAATAAATAAATAAATGAATAAAAAAAAAAAATAGAGCTAAATAGAAGAGATTACTTTTAAATACAGTATTAAATATTTTAAATAAATTCCATATTTTTTTTAGCAGTAGCAAACTCAAAATGCTAAAAATAAATAAATAACTAAATAAATAAATAAAAAGAAAAATAGAGCTAAAAAGGAGATGATTTTTAAATATGAAATATTTTAAATAAATTCCATATTTTGTTTAGCAGTAACAAACTCAAAATGCTATAAATAAAATGAATAAATAAATATAATAAAGAAAAAGAAAAATAGAGCTAAATAGAAGAGATGATTTTTAAGTATGAAATATTTTAAATAAATTACATTTTTTTATGTTGGGTTCTCTCAGACCAATATCCATTTTTTGTTGTTGTTGAAGATTTCAGGCTGACCAATTTGAATGGATTAAAAGTGATTAAAATGCCAAAATGACTAAAACACTAGTAAATATAAATAAACAGGATTTCTTTTCTTTTCTTCTTTTTTTTTTTTTAATTGTAGCTTGTCGGAATGTAGTGATACTAGTGAATAAATTGCTAGAACTGTAATGGTTAAAAGTCACAATTTAGCTAAAATTCAAATCAATGAAATGTAGTTTTAAGTTTTTTTTGTTTTGTTTTTTTTTAAGCTTCAGACACAGTAAGAAGTATTCAGACTACGAACGCAAGTGATGAAAATGCAGAGTTGAATAGTTAATGATATGTTAAATCCAGACTTTCCACATGACGAAACACTTGTGTGACTCTTTTATTGAATGTCAAATGCAAGCGCGATGAGCTGACACAATGGTGCTGCTGTTCTATTATTATCCTCCTCAGTGGGGATCAAACTTGTATTTGCAAAAAGTCTACACACCCCTGTTCAATCGCCAGGTCTCTGTCTGTGATATAAAAAGAAAAATGGCGCCAAGATAAATCATTTCAAAATTTTCCTCACCATTAATGTGACTTACAAAGCAAGGAGGAAAAAAAAACATTTTTGTTTTTTTTAGTTTTTTGGTCACAATAATAGTGGAAAAAGTTTGTAATTTTCTCTCTTTTTTTTCTTACATGACAAAAAACTAACAGGGGTGTGTAGACTTTTTACATCCACAGTACATTGTTTCTTCCTATTATCATTTCAAGTCTCGCGCACACACACACACACACATGCAAATTTCACGCAACTTCATCTCTGTAGAAAAATTGCAAAAAATTGGCGCTCAATGGAAACAAAACAATACAACCCTGAGCACCGTTCACGAACACAAGACGTGTCCCACTTATTATCACGATGATGAAAAGAATTGGATTTACATTTCGGATTATCCTGTCACGCTACATCAACTGTCACAAAGCTTGATATAAACAACAGCTGGCGCCGTCTGGCTGCTGACAAAACAAACAAGGTGACACAACATCAGATTCATTTTTTTGTTGTTCATCAATAAATCTCCCGATCTATGCATTCCGTTTACGGATGTGAAACAATCCGTTTAGTTGACGGCATCAAAATATCCTTTTCTCCGCAATACACCAAGCGTAGTTTTTTATTTTCACCAAACAAGACGAAAAAAAGAAACTAAATTTTGAGATCCATGCAAAAAAAAGTGATGTGCATTTTTTGTGTTAAATAAAAACACAACGAAATGTTTGACCACAAAAATGCTGTCATTTCCACATAATGACCTCGTTAATAAAAAAATCAGTTTTACAGATGCTACATCTGATCCATCAAAACAAAAAAATGTCAGCTCTTACAGATGGCACGTCGGGTGCATATAGCAACGTTTCGCTTTAAACTCTTGTAAAACTTTTAAAAGGTCAGTTTTACAGATGCCGCATCTGCAATATGGAGTGTAAGTTTATCTTTTAACGTCAACCTGAACGCCAGCTTTACAGATGTCATGTCTGCCCTGCAGGTGATGCGTGCATGTAGTTTCGTAAAGTCGTACAAAAGTGGAGCCCACAACTAGAGGAAATATAGCAGGTTTAAAGAATCCGGATTATTTGGATTATTCATCAACAATCCATGGATTTAAAAGACCTACAAATAAAATGAATATAAAATAAATAATATAAGTGAAAAAAAAAGAGAATAAAATACCTTAAAAAACACAATGAATAAAATAACTGAAAAAAAAACAAAAAAATAAATAAAATGTATAAAGTAAAATAACTGAAAATAAAAAAGAAAAATGAAATAAGTAAAACATAAAATAACTAAAAAATGCAAATGAACAAAATAGCAGAAAAAAACTGCAAATAAAAGTATCTAAAAAAATTAAGTAACTACAACTAAAATAAAATATTACAAAAAGTGAAAATAAAGTAACTAAAAATTAAATAGATTGACTAAAATATACAAACATGAATATTTAATAATTACATAAATTACATAAGCCTCATCTAAAAAAAGCAACTAAACATAGCTAAAAAACAAAACCTACTTCAGTTCATTAATAAAAATGAAAAGAAAATAGCTAAAAAATAACTACAAATAAAAATGAAAAAACTAAGTAAAATTAAGGTAACTAAAAGTTAACTAACATTAATATTTAACAGTAGTAATTACATAAATTAACAAAAACTAAATTAAAATAAACTAACTAAAAAAATAAAATAAAATAAAAAAATTAATTTCTAATAAATGAACAAAAAAAATTCAAAAACAAAAAAAAATATTAAAATAACTGAAATAAAATGAAAAGAAGACAAAATTGTAAAGGAATGACATTGGCTGCACATATTTGGTAGGAGAGCTCAACTAAATGTGAACTAAAATCTCCATCCATGTGGCCAGAATTACCCACAATGCCCTGCTCCAGTTAGTTGCCAGGCTCTAAGATGGCCGCCGCCAGCAAGGCCGCTTCAAACCTGCAGCGGCGAGAATGCGTAGAAGGGAAACTGCGCCTCGTCCTCGTCCACGAAGAAACACTGGAAGTAGGGCAGCTCATCTGTGGGCGGAGTCAAGGGACACTCATGTCACCTAATGTCACACACTGTCACGTCATGTCATACTGTCACATGAGGTCACATCCTGTTACATGACGTCACAATTTAGGGCTGGCTGATTATGGAAAAAGTAATAATTGCGATAATTTCAATTTATATTGGAATCACGATTAATAATTTAAAATGAGACCTCAGGTATCTACTATCTGTATGTCATGCCGTATGTGGAGGGGTGTGTTGGTATGACAATAAAAATTATGTGATCCCTTGAAAACTTAAAATATAACATAAATAACAACCAGAAAATAAATTAGTAACAAAGTCAAAATAAGAATATACTAAAATAATAGCAATAAAAACAACACATATAAATACGGGCTGCTTCTGCTATTCATGTGTTGGCCTCTTGGAGGCAGTGTAGTGCCATTCATGCCTGGAGTACACAATTAGATAAGATGAGTAAACAAAATAAGTTGTGAGTGAGCTCTATTAAATAACTCGTTTTTCAAAGATTGTGAAGAATATGTACCTTTTATTACCTGTATGCTTGTCTTCCTACAGCATTTGTGTGTGAATATTTGTGGGATATCACTCCCCGGAGCTCGATGCTCATTTCCCGTTAGCATGTCAATGTGATTTTATATAGACTAGCGTTAGCACTGACGGCAGAATCACATAACGTCACACACTTGCTGCCACGGTGCATTCAGGGTACTATTACAGTATCAGGAAATTGCACATACACTGTGCCGTTCAGCACATTCATTTTTTTTTTATTTTTTTTTTTTTTTTTATTTTTTAGATCAAGAGAAGTCAAAATGCCCCAGCCTCATCATAACATGGGATGTCACATCCTGTCACATGACGTCACCTACTGCGTCTCGTACTCACCTTCCACGGCAAAGTCATCAGAGTCTGCTGAGGAAATAACAAAGCACGTTAAAAAAAGGACTTTAAATAAATCTTTATTTTGCCATTCAAAGTTTACCTTTGGGTGGCTCCTCCTTTGTGGATTTATCTACAACAAAATCAACAAGTTAGTCATAGTCAGAAATTGTGACGATCACTAAAAGAAGGCAACGTACTTTTGTCCTGTATCTCTTTAAGAACTCTGTCTTCTGTGAATACAATAACATAATTGTTATTATTATTATTATTATTATTATTATTACTACTACAAATTACCTTTTGGCGGGTCGTCTTTGGTTGCCTTTTTCTCCACCGCTTTTTCTAAACACAAGAGACATTATGCTCACCCAATTCTATAAATATATTATTTTATAGCAATTTGTATTTATTCTAGAGTCAGATGAAACAACATGCAGTGACTGAAATACACAAATCAAAGGATTACAATGAAAAATAGAATTGTAAATTTTTTGCAATAAAGACAAACTAAACTTTTGAAGGCAGTGCTGTACTGATGAAGTGCTTAAGATGCTTGTAATAAAACCAGTGAGTAGTTTATTTTCACTTGAAACATTATTTCAATTACATAGGAGCTTATATTGAATGACGCCGTCTTGCATCAATAGGAAGTGATAAAAAAAAAAAATACAATATTAAGTGACTGGGTTAAAACACAGCAATGTACCTTTTGTCACTGTTGTGGGCTTTTGATTTTCTTTGGAGGTCTCGTGCTCTGCTGTTTAAAAAATAATAATAAAATAAAATACTGAAATCACAACAACGGCCACTTTTTGCTTGACACTGTCAGAGAAGTATGAACGCTAATGTTGCTGAGAAACAAAATGGAATCTAACCTTTTGTCTTGAGGAGCGACGTGGCCTTTCTTCTTTTTGCTTCAGTCTTGTCATCTGAGACAGACACTTAAAAAAAATAAATAAATAAATAAATAAAAGTATATTTTTAATGAAAGATCAAGAAATTACCAAGGTGGTACACATTCCACCTTCAAGTACCAAAAATGATGATTTACAATATAAAAAGTTTTAGGATAGAATAAAACAAATGACCACTTTTAAAAATATGTGGTTACTATAATATATTTTTTAAAGGAAAATAAAATAAATATAATGTAATGAAATTAAATAATAATAGAAAAAAATATGAATAGTTAGTACCTGTTTGTTATGAATAAAAATGAAAATGTTAAAGCTGAACGAAACAAACCTTTAGCAGTCACAAGCTTCCTTTCCCTGACATCATCTATGAACACAAATAGTAAAATTAATAACAATAGTGTTATTTTCAAATGACACCATCATGTATGTCCTCCTTTCATATGAAAACACTTATAAGTGCACCTTTCTTTAATGGAACCACTTTCACTTTCTCTCTTGCAAGAGTCACATTTTTTGGAACTGCTTCTGCAAAAGCAAACCAAAACAAGTATTCATATTTTGTTGTTATCAATTATTGAACTATTGAACACGTATTACCTTTGACAGCTGTTGCCCTCTGTTTTGCGTGAAGTTGAGCATCTTCAAGTAAAAAAAAACAAAAAAAAACATCACATTATTATTATTATTATTATTATTATTATTATTATTATTATTACTATTACTATTATTATTATTATTGTATACTATACTGTGCTTAAATATAAGCTACCTCTTGGTTTTGTCTTTAGTTTGATGTCAGCTGCTAAAAAAAAAAAAAAGAAAGACAAATTGAATGTAAATAATAATAATAATTCAGTGGTGCCTTGACATACAAGTTACATTTCTTCCCTGACCAGATTTTTTGCAGAGGATAAAGAACATATGCCTGTGAGTTTTGCCGTATACTCTTTCAGCATGTATGCTACCATTTACGTTTAAAAGGTTTATAATTACCGTAACATTGATGCTAGTTTTGTTAGCATGTCTATGGAGGCTGGCATAAAGTGTTAGCATTAAGCTAGGGAACGTCTCATAAGTCAAGCTACCACGGACTTTCCATAGAATTGTTGCTTATGAGTACGGTAAGTATGCATACGTGTCTTTGTACGGGTCTCCTGGACTTTCTTTACTGGCCTTGTGATAACTGAAATGGAGAATTAAAGATGAATATAAATTCATTCGAATTTAAAAGTAAAGAAAGACAGAAAGAAAGAAAGAAATGACCTTTCTTCATTGGCACTATTTTCACTCTCTCCTTCAGCAGAGAAATGTTTTTTGCAGGACGTTCTTGTTCTGGCAACACATTAAAAAAAATAAAATATGAAGACAAAACAGCTTTAGAGTTTAATTTATTTCAGGACAAAGGGATGCCTCACCCATTTTCATGACGACCGCTTCAGCTTTATCCTTTGTGACTGTCAAAAAGCACAACTGTTTTTTAGATAGGTAAAAATTAAGTAAAAAATAGCTCGGTTGGATACATTTGAGTAAGGGAAGATAAGATACAAAGGTAAGCTCATTGTTCATTGATGCCATCCACATGACTCTAAGACCTTTGAAAAAAGAGTTTGGGAAGTCAGTCACTTGCTTTATGGATGAGGATTAGTGGTACAGAAAATGAATGAATGAATGAATGAATGGATGGATGGATGGATGGATGGATGGATGGATGGATGGATGGATGGATGGATGGACTGACGGACGGGGGTCCGTTTGGGGATCGGTGCGAGCTCTTGTGATGATAACATGTAAATACCTTTTTTTGTGGGTTCTGCTTTGGCTTTCACCTTGGGAATTCCTGGGGCTGCTATAATTGCAAACGATTAATAAACAAAACATAAAAACTGTTCAAATTCGGAAAAAGTCAGGTAGATAGATTAGATTTACCTTTTTCTTTTGTCACATTCACGTGTTCCTTTTTGAGGACAGTGGCTATTTGCTTTTTAGTGACTCTCAGCAACGTGACCGGTCGCTTGGATACATCAGCTGAAAAGGAAGCAGAACAGCTAATTATTCAACACCATGTAAAGACGACAACTTTTCAACAGGCCTAAAAAAACAAAAAACAAAAAACACGTCAAATCACATTTCAAAGCACCGTTGTGTTTATTTCTAGTATTTTCTTTTCTTTTGGTTTGGTTAAGTTTTACCTGTCTGTGCGTGTTTTTCTTTCAGAGTCTTCTTGACTTCTTTGTGTACTTTAGAAGTGTCCGTTGTAGCTTCAGCAGCCACTTTGACAACTTTCGACAGCTTGTGTGGTTCCTTTTTGGACTCTTGCGAAAGCTCTTGAGAGGGTTCCTTTGCTTTTTGCTTTTTGGGCTTCTTGAGTTCTGTGGAAATGCTGTCTTCAGGTTCTTCCTTCTTGGGAGTTTTTGTCAGTTTCTTTTCCCTAACGGTGAACTGAATTTCCTTCTGTGATTTCTTTACTTCTGTTTCATCCGTCACCTTGATTTGCTTTTCTCTCCTGAGAGGTTTCTTCTCTTCAACCTCTACTTCTGTGTGTGTCTTTGCTTCTTCAAGGGGTTCTTTGGGTGGAATCTTCTCTTTCACCTCAGAGGGTTTATGCTCCTCTGGGACTTCTTGGGGTGTTTTATCGGGTACTTTCTCTATTTTGGTTGGTTTCTGGAGCCTCGTCTGTCTTTTGATAGATCTTTCTTTGAAAGCTCTCCCGGTTTCTACTTGACGTGTTATCTTGTCCTCTGCTTTGGGAGGCTTCTTCTCCTCTTTCATCTCAGAAGGTTTGCTTTTATCTGGGAATTCTTGAGAAGGTTTCTTGATGTCTTTCTCTTCTTCACTTGGTTTCAGTTTTCTTTCTTTTTTGAGGGATATTGTGACATCTTTCTCTTCTCTTAAAGATTCGCCAACTTCTTCATGTGGAGTCTTCTCTTCTTCCTTGCTAGGTTTCTTCTTCTCTTTTCCCTCAGCGGGTTTACGCTCCTTGTGGACCTCTTGAGATGGTTTCATGAGGTCTTTCTCCGCTATAGTTGGTTTCAGGAGCGTTGCCTGTTTCCTGAGAGATCTCTTGACATCCTTCTCCTCTTTCTTGACTTCATGTTCTTCATGTGATCTCTTCTCTTCTTTCTCTTGAGTGGTGACCTTGGAATCTTCTACCTTTGGTTTCTGGAGCTTTTCTCGAAGGTGTTTCATGGGTTCCTTTTCCTGTTTAAGAGGCTTCTTGACTGCTTCTGTTTGATTGCTAAGTTCTTTGTGTGTTTTTTTGAGCGCTTCCACACGGTCTTTGAAAGTTCTCCTGAAGATCACCACTTTTTCAGGAGTTTTTTCTCCTTCTGTCTCATCTTTCATAGCTTTAACTTCTTTAACTTCTTTCTGGAAAAATCTTTTAGAAGGCTGTCTCTTGTCATGTGGTTTCTCAGGTTCTTTTAGTACTACAGAAGACACGTTTGCTTTTGTGTCTGCTTTGATGGATTTCTTGATTTCTTTCTCCTCCATGGTTGGTTTCTTTAGTTTTTTGACTGGTTTCTTGATTTCTTTCTCCTCCATGCTTGTTTTCTTAACTTCTTTGGGATGTTCCTTCACGGTACTCTCCTTTTTGAGGGTGTTGTCAACTTCTTCCAGAGGACGCCTCTTGTCTTCTTTGCCTTCTCTCAGTGCTTTCTCTTGCACTTCTTTGAGTAATGCACTGATGATTTTTATTTGTCTGTGTGGTTTCACTCTGGGTAGTTTTCCAGCTTCTCCTTTGAGCGGTTCCACAACCTTTTGTTCTTTGGGAGGTTTGCTAACCTCAACCTTGTTATCTTTTACTTTCTCTTCCATCTCATCCTTAGTCAATTCTTCGACCATCTCTTCTTTCTTACGTTTCTGGACTTCCTTCTCCTTGGTCGAAAGTTCTTTGAGAATTTTCTTGGCATCTTTGGAAGGTTCTTTAATGTCTCTTGCTTCTTTCTGAGGTGTCTTTGCTTCCCAAAGAGGTTCTTTGACTTCTTTTGGATGTTTCTTAGGTTCCTTCTCTTTTCTTGAAAGTTCTTTGACATCTTTTGGAGGTTTCTCAGATTCCTTCTCTTTTCTTGAAAGTTCTTTGACTTCTTTTGGGGGTTTCTTGGCTCCCTTAGAAGGTTCTTTAACTTCTCTCACTTCTGTTAGAGGTTTCTTGGCTACCTTAGAAGGTTCTTTAACTTCTCTCACTTCTGTCAGAGGTTTCTTGGCTACCTTAGAAGGTTCTTTAACTTCTCTCACTTCTGTCAGAGGTTTCTTGGGTTCCTTAGAAGGTTCTTTGTTCACCTTATCTTGTTTCTGCAGCTTCTTGACTTCCGTTGACGTTATTTTGACCTCTGTAGCTTCTTTTGGATGTTTCTTAACTTTCTTACCTTTTCTTGAAGGTTCTTTGACCACTGTGTCTTGTTTCTGCTGCTTCTCGACTTCCTTTGGGGTTATTTTGACCTCTGTATCTTCTTTTGGACGTTTCTTAACTTCCTTCTCTTTTATAGAAGGTTCTTTGTCCTCCTCTTCTATAAGAGGTTTCTTGACTTCTTCAGAATGTTCTTTGACCGCTTTCTTTTCTTTGATAGGCTTCTTGACAGCCTCTTTTCTAGATGGTTTTTTGACTTCTTTTGGAGATGTCTTGTCTTCTTTTGAAGGTTCATCAACTTCTTTTGAAGGTTTCTTGGGTTCCTTCAAAGTTCCTTTGGCATGTTCCTTTTCTTTCTGCGTTTTTTTGAATTCTTTCTCTTTTCTAGAAAATATTTTGACCTTCCCCTCCTCTTTTGGCAGTTTTTTGGCTTCCTTAGAAGGTTCTTTGAATTCTTTCTCTTCTTTCTGTGTTTTCTTGACTACCTTCATAGTTTCTTTGACCGCCTTCTCTTCTTTATAAGGTTTCTTGTCTTCCTTAGAAGTTTCATTGACCTCCTTTGCAGCTTTGAGAGGTATCTTTATCTCCTCTTTTCTATAAGGTTCTTTGACTTCTATCTGAGATTGCTTGATCTCTTTAGGGGCTTCCTTTGCTTCTTTCTGAGGTTTCTTGACATCCACTTCTTTCCTAAAAGGTTCTTTAACTTCTTTTGGAGGTTTCTTTCCTTTCTTAGAAGGTTCTTTGACTTCTTTCTCTTCTTGTTGGCGTTTTTTGACTGGCTTCTCTTTTCTAGAAGGCTCTTTAACTTCTTTGAGAGTTTTAGGAACCTTCTTGTGTAATGTCTCATTTTTTCTTTCTTTCTTTTGAAACTGCTTCACAGTAAGAGTTTCCTTAATCTTTTTCTCCTCTTTGGCAGGTTTCCTCACATCTTTCTTATCTTCCTCAGCCATTTTCCCCATTTTAACGGTGGAAACCCTTATCATAAAGGGCTTCTTTACATCTGTTTTGTTTTCGGTGGCCTTTGCTTCAACTTGTGGCTCCTTCGGTGGTTTCTTCCTCAGAGGTTCTTCTAAAGTAAAGGGACATACAGTGATTAAGAGTGGGGAATTGAATTATGTGGACCATTGTTAGTTTTCATCTACTTTCTTCATGTTTTCATGGGAATACTATATATTATTCTATATGTATGCAAGTATAAGGTAAAATAAGATGAACACCTAAAATAATAGCAAAATGAATATCAACATCATTTAAAGGTGTACTAATAAAGTTAAGTTCTACATTTACAGGGTATTTTGATGAAATGTCATTACCTTTGGTCTTTTTTGTCTTTTTCTTTAGGAGTTTTGCGATGGCTTTGAGCTTCTCTGTTTTTCCCTCACTAGTTTTGTTCTTAAGCAATTCTTCATGCTTGACATCTATTTTCTCTTCCTTTTTCTTTTCTTTCAAAAGGTCTGCAGATGACAATATTTGAGTATAAATCACACTTGATTCAACTTTTACATTGGGTTAGGAAACTGGGAGATGTTAATATACCTACAAAGGCCATCACATTACCTTTAACTTCAACTTTAAGTTCTCTGGGTGCCAGCTGTTTTTTGGTTGCCTCTTTGACAACTGAAATATATATAATAAAACACACGCACGCACACACAGGTAAAATTTATACAGATTAAGTAATTATCTATTTGAAACAAATATCATGTTTTCTTTGTCATTACAGTCACAACAGTGAAATTTTTTTGACTGTAAATAGATCACAGCCAGTGTTACTGCAAGCCAATCAGCTGTGTTTGTAATTGTTCATAGATTACCATAATGTAACCCACTGGACCGGACCGCTCGTTTTCTTGTTTTTGTTTTTATGCATGTGGATGAAAACAAAATTGCAGTGTCGTTGCACTGAATAATGTGAGAAGTTGGTAAAATAAATTCCATCAAGAAAACACCAAAAATATGGGAAAAATATACATAGTTGATTGAAATGTATAGGAAAATGCAACATCACTTGATCGATTTAGATTACGAGCCGCTACTGCTCCAAAACCCGCATTAGAAGAATTTGTTGGGTTGCATCAGGAAGGGCATCTGGCGTAACGTAAAACTGTGCCAAACAAATGTGACAAACCAAAAGTCTCAATAATAACAACAATATTATGATTATTATTGATAGCCATCATTTGATTGCAATCATCACTTTGACCACACGGGTACTTTTTCATGATTAGTCATGAAAAAAAATTGAACAAGATGGAATGAAAATGACTTTTATTGGTACCTGTGTGGTGTTTCTGAACTCGGCGCCGAGGAACAGGAAGTTCGTCTTCGTACAAATCATCTTCCTCATCATGATGAAGGTCGTGATTGTCATCATCCTCACGCACAAATGGTTTGCTCTGGATGGCTTCCTCGTCGTCATCGGTCATGACAAAAGACTTCAAAGTTGTTGTCTCCTCATTTTTTGCCTCCTCATCTTCATAATCACCACCATCAACAACTCCAGTTACCTCCTCATCATCCTCATCATCATCATCAGCATCAACAACTTGAGTTGTCTCCTCCTCCTTATCATCCACAACTGTCTTCTCCTCCTCCTCCTCATCATCATCGTCTAATGTAATTTCTTCCTCATAGTCTTCTTCCTCATCTTCATCTAGTATTGTTGTCTTTTCTTTGGTCTCATCTTCCTCCATGTCATCTAATGTCTGTTCCTCATCTTCATCTTCAGTTGTTTTCTCCACTTCATCATCATCATCATCATCATCATGTACCATTGTTATCTCCTCTTCCTCATAGTTTTCATCTTCCTCCTCATCACCTTTGGTAGTTTTGTCCTCTCCATCGTCATCATCATCATCATCATCATCATCATCATCATCATCGTCATCATCAACTGTTGTTGTCTCCTCATATTTCTCTTCATCTAATGTTGATGTCTCCTCCTCTTCGTCGTGATCATCTCTGGTTAGGGTCTGCTCCTCTTCATCAACTAATGTTGTTTTCTCATCTACGTCATCCTCCTCCTCATCTTCATAAACGTCATCTATTGTGTTTATTTCCTCCGCTAATGATGGAGTCTCCTCTTTGGTGTCCTCCTCTTCCTGGTCGTGATCATCTAAGGTAAGGGTCTCCTCCTCTTTGTCAGCTAATGTTTTCTCATCCTCTCCAGTTTTCTTCTTTTCATCAACATCATCTACCGCTATCTCCTCCTCATCTAATGTTGTTGTCTGCTCCTCTTTTTCGTTGTGGTCATCTGTGGTTGCAGTTTCCTCCTCTTCAGCTGAAGTTATTATTGCCTCCTCCTCCACCTGATCTATTATTACCTCATCCTCCTTTTCCTCATCATCAACAGTCTCTGTTTCCTTGTCCTCCTCATCTTCTTCATCCTTCACCTCAGCCTCATCTCCAATTTGAGTCTCCTGACCTTCTGTTGTGGTTTCCACCTCTGCATCATCATCACTAGCATCAAAAGTTGTCCTCTCCTCGTCTTCTTCGTCCTCCTCTCCATCGAAAGGGATCTCCTCTTCCTCCTCTTCAATGAACAAGACTTTCTTCTCCATCACCTCTGCTTGTCCTTCCTCTCCGTCCTCTTCATTTCCTTGCAGATGCCGCTCCTCTTCATCATCTGCCGCCGCCTCCTCCTCTTGGATGTCCAGTGATGCTTCGGCGTGTTCCACTAGTGATTTGATAGCGACATATTTAAATCTCTCTTCGTCATCACTTTGCCCTCCAGTGCATCCGGAAAGTATTCACGGTATCTCACAAACGTGAGTACACCCCTCACATTACTGCAGTGAGAACAGTGTTACCTTTTGCAGCGAGTAAATAATGGCAGCCACAATAAATGTTACACTTTGGGCATTTTCACTCAGGGGTGTATTCACTTTTGTTGCCAGGGGTTTCACTGGCTGTATTTGACTTGTTTTGAAGGAAATAATCAATTTAAAATGACTACACTCTTAAAAACATCCATCCATCAATTTTCTGAACCCCTTACTCCTCACAAGGGTAGCGGGGGTGCTGGAGCCTATCCCAGCCGGCTTCGGGCAGTAGGCGGGGTACACCCTGAACTGGTTGCCTGCCAATCGCAGGCCACACAGAGACGAACAACCATCCACACTCACAATCACACCTAAGGACAGTTTGGTGTCCTATTAACCTGCCATGCATGTCTTTGGAATGTGGGAGGAGACCGGAGTACCCGGAGAAGACCCACGCAGGCACGGGGAGAACATGCAAACTCCACCCAGGAAGGCCGGAGCCTGGACTCGAACCGGAGTCCTCAGTACTGGGAGGCGAACGTGCTAACCACTCAACCACTCACCGTGCCGCCACTCTAAAAGCAGATGGGTCAAAAATAACACAAATTGGGTCAAAAAGGGACCAACCCAACTTTTTGGGTTATTCAATTTACTTTAAAAAAAAAAAAAAAAAAAAAAAAAAAAAAAAAAAAAAAAAAAAAGGTACAATGATTTAGACAGATTACAGCAAAAATAATTGGATTTCTTTGTGGGTTATTACTTTAATTTGACCCAACTTTTTGGGTAAAATAACAAAAACTTGTGTCCGCTCATTTTTCACTCAATTCAGTTGGGTTGTTGAATTCACCCGAAAAGTTGGGTTAAACTCGTACCCCACAAAGCGACCTAATTTTCTGACCCAACTTAAAATAACTCAAAAAGTTTTTGGGTTAAATAACTCAAAAAGTTGAGTTGGTTCATTTTTGACCCAATTGGGTTATTCAATTAACCCAAAAATTGCGTTGCTTTGTGGGTTACTTCATTGGGTTTTACCCAACTTGTTGGGTTAACCCATGGGCAGTAATGTGACCCGTTTTGGGCTTTTAGATGGTTCTGACCAAGTCATTTCAAAATAAGATACTGCCTACGAATTAAATAAGTGAAAAAGTTGAATTGGTCCATTCTTGACCCAATTTGGGTTATATTTGACCCAACTGTTCATTGTGTCATAGTGTTGTTTCTCCAGTGTTGTCTCATGAAAAGATATCATACAATATATGAAGAATTATGAGGGGTGTCCACACTTCTGTGAGATACTAACAAAAATATAACCGTGAAGCCGTACAAATATTTCTGGATGCACTTTGAATGTGTTGAAAATATGAATACCCTCGTCCTTCTCGGATGCTTTATTGTCTTCCTGGCGTTGTTGGTGGTCTTTAGCGTCGTGCATCATCACCATCACCTCTGCAACTGTACCACCAGCTCGTAATGTCACGGTTTTGTCACACACAGTCCACATGTTCACGGGCGGGATGAGGTGGAATGAGACACGCAACCACAGGTTTATTACACGCATCGACGTGCTTACATTAGTGTCACATGGAATCCGTTTGCAAACACAGTGCGGCAGAGGCAAGCTGTTGTACATAAGATGCTTGGACAATGCAGTGCGTCACTTTCAAAGTACACAAGAGTTCACAAAAACATGTTTGACATTTTGAGAAACATGAACCAAATTTAATACACCTGCTCCCCGTCCACATTTGAGACCTTGTAACACTAACGATTCACATGGGAATGGTTAATTCAGCCTAATTGGGAGATTTTCACCGAGGGGTGTTGTCACTTTTGTTGCCAGTGGTTTACGCGATAATGGCTGTGTGTTGAGTTATTTTGAGGGGACAGTAAATTTACGCTGTTATATAAATTGTACACTGACTACATTACATTGTAGCAAAGTGTCATTTCTTCAGTGTTGTCCCATGAAAATATTTATAAAAATATAGTTATGGTGCATATTTGGTCCCATGTTCATGCTGTTTTTTTGTGATTACAAAAAGTCAACATGCATGTTTTTTTGGGTAATATTTACAAGGGGCCCTCGGTTCCGACAGTTCACATATTATTATTATTTATTTATTTATTTATTTTTTTTACAAATTAATTGATTTTTTAAAAAAACGTTAGCTAGCCCAGACATGATGAGGGAAATAATTTGGATGTGTGTGCTTACTGCTCTTACAGTGTGTGGTTCACTTGTGATGTCCAACACAACACAATGTCACGAATAATCCTAACCCCCAAACAAGACACCACACTCGAAGATTGGCAATCGTATAAACTGGACATTTAAATTGTTGGCCGTGACGGGTTTCTAAGCAGATCGGGGAAGAAAAATCGTAAATACAAAAACAACTGTAAAACAGTAACTATGGCAATAACTAACCAGGTGATCGCATTTTCTTACACCACTACGCAAATAGTACCTAATCTCCAAACATCATAAACCTGAGGACCCCCAGTACCTTTTAACTGTTAAGTTTGGTGTACACGCTTGACAAACACACACACATAACAAGACACTTTATTTAAATCAGTGTTAAACAATAATAAATCAATAACAATATTTTTTTCACATGCGCACAATATAGTGGAACCTCCAAAATTGAACACACCCATAAATCCGTCTATCAAGTTCCATAGTGCTGATCCTCATTAGATTTCAGTCTTCAATAAAAATAGCATGCTTTTTTTTTTTTATGTGGGAGGAAGCCAGAATACATGGAAAAATGCTCAGGAAAAACTTGAATTTAATATTGAAAAATTAAGAAATATTGCCTGATTAGTCACGCCCCCCTTATATCCTATGGGGGATTTTGTTTTTTTGTTTTTTCATTCTACTTTGGAGCTTTCACTACATCAAAAATGCTATTTGTACAGTATTGGCATAAAAAAAACATGGTCTTACCTCTTGCATACGGTGGCAGAAATTCACCTGTATTTGACAGATGTGTTAGTGAGGCGTAATTCAACAACACACGCACGTACATGACAAAATAGTCTTACCTTTGCGCCGCACCATAGGTATCTCTGAGTGAGGTGCCACGCTTTCATCTAAATCAAGAGAAACAACAGATGTAACATATTTACCGGTAGTTGGAATAAAAGCATTAAAAAACTAAAAATAAAAAAATAAAAATAAAACAAAACCTTTTTCAAGGATGACATCCTCAGGCGGCTTAGCCACAGGTTCAGCTGAAAAAAACAACAAAAAAAAACAAAAAAAAAACGGACAAATGTGAATCATTATGAAGGTACTGGCTACTATATTAAAGGACATCTGCACAGTCTACTGATTGTCTAAGTGAACTCCCCCTAGTGGCATGTGAGAGAATCACTGAATGAAACTCAACTGTGCACACATTACTTTACATATTTTTTCCCCCTTTAATTCAGCACATTTGGTAAATTCGCTTCAGTTGTATTTAACTTAAGTAAAAACGTTTACATTTTTAGAACTGTTTTTTTTATATTGATACCAGCCAACAATATTCAATTAAAAAATAACAATACAAATCTGACATTGAGTAAGTAGTTTGCGCTATACTGCGGCAGTTGACATTGAATTGTCTTAAGCATCAGAAAGAAAGCAAGAAAGAAAGCAAGAAAGCAAGAAAGGTCTTTGTTTACTTTACCTTGCTCGCCCACAATCATGGCGGACATGTAAGCCACAAACAAATCCTTCTTGTCTGTCAGCTCCAGCATGGCATCTTGCACCGCTTTTGTCGGGTCAAAGTCGGGCAGGACCCCAGAGACGGCGTCGACGAGCATCTGGTACTGCTCCACGACAATTTCGGCAGTCCTGTTCAGGGCGGCGGAGGGGCTGAAGTAGACCATTTCCTGGATGTCTGATTAAGGACATGTCAAAAACGATTCATTTACTTTGTTTTTTTTTTTTAATTTGTACAGCGAGACAGTGCAGACATGTTCAGACGTACAGGGTGGCTTAAAAACATTTGCTTCCTGAAATGATTTTCTAACTGATAAACATTGACGATTATGTGGGGAATTTGCGCCCCCTTGTGGTAGGCGTATTAATAGCTAATGCACCATTCAGCGCACACATTCAAAGTGAATGTGAATCCCAGATCTGATGAAAAGACATTTTATGTACGGAATGGGATTATGATCCTACACTGAACTTGATAATCCAGAAGAGTTTCACATAGTGTTATTTCTATTCCCCAAAGTACTGTGAAAATGAGCAAGGCAGTCACTAGGCAGAATATTAACCTTACTCATAATTCCTAACACTATTTAACACAATGTCGCTCAGCTTGCTGGGAAGTGCATCTTGAACTCATTATCTTCAATTTATCTTTACTTTCTTGACAATGAAAGCCAGACTCTCATCCATTTTTTCCTTCACTACACATACTGTAGCTTATTAGTGGTATTAGAAGCACATACCATTGACTATATCAACCACGCCGTCTGTGGTGACAGTCATCACTTCCTGAAGGCCGTCTTTTATTTTACTGACAGTGTCATTTGTAACACTGATGACGTTTGTGCCAAAAGCCACAGGGTCCAAAAAGCTGATGTCAACGCTTCCTAAAAGCGGGAGGAAATAGAACTTTGTTTGTTGGAAGGCATCATTCAAAGTTTTTTTTTTTTTTTTCTTCAGTTGCTGCAAACCTCCCCCCTCGAATTCAAGAAATAAGTAAATACCTTTAACTAGTTTAACTAGATCCAGAAGAGAGTCCAAGACGCCACAGAAGAGCTGCTGAATGGAGCCCAGCAAGCCGCACATGAAGTCGTTGGTGCAGGAGAACAGTCCTCTGCACCACGGAACCGGATCCAGGAAGCTCAGGTCCATTGTAGTAGAACTCAACACTGTGGAAGCCACCAAATGTCAGAGTTTAGTGGAACATCACCAAAGTCATCTTTAATATTATCTCTTCTAAAATCACAATATTTGCTGTAAGTTCTGCTGTTTTGGTTAGCGATACAGTTGAAATTGGCTCAGCAGGTATTGATTTGCTATGTCTTGTATGAACAATAGCATGTAGTGTTTGAGATAAGTAAGCTTGCCTACCTATTTTTGTGATTATAGAAAAAAAAAAAGATTTGGAGAAGACATTTATTTGAGGTATGCATTTAATTTGTCAGGGGCAAAAGAGAGGCATCTATTTGAGAGAAACGTTTATTTGCTTAGAAGAATAAGTGAGTTTTTTTAAAGGGTATTTGTCCAGGGGAAAGTGAGGCATACATTTTTGTGAGCAAGGCATTTAATTCTCAAGGGAATAAGTGAGGCATTTTCTTGTCTAGGGGAAAGTGAGGTGTGCCTTCAGGGAGAACATGTGACATTATTTAAAGTGAGGCATTCATTTGAGGGAGGCATGAATTTGTCTGGGAAAAGTAAGGCATTTGTGTTTCTTGGGGAAAAGTGAGGTGCTGATTTGTCATTGGGGAAATGAGGTGTTAATTTGTCACCATGGGGCTAAAGTGAGGCATTTATTTGAGTGAGGTTTTTATTTGGGTCAAATGAAAGGGAGGTGTTTATTTGAAAGAGGCGTTCATTTTAGGGGGGAAAGTGTGGCATTCATTTGTCTGGGGAAAAGTGTGGCATTTATTTTTAAGTGGGAAGAAGTGAGGAGCTTATTTGAAGGAAGTGTTCATTTGTCACAGGGGAAAAGGGAGGCATTTGTTTGAAGGAGGTGTTTATTTTGCTGATTTGAGGGTGTGTCATGGGCATAAGGTGTGTCACAGGCAGTTACTTGCCTAGGGTAAAAGTGAGGCATGTAATTGGAAAAAACAAATAGATATTTATGTAATGGCACGTTTATTTGAAGGCGGTTTTTAGTTTGATATGGGAAAAGAGATAAATGAAATGCTTGTCAGAGTGATGCATTTAACACATTCATTGCCAGACCAGCAAAAAAAAAAAAAAAAAAAAAAGCATCATTTGACGTCTTTTTCCGTCAATGGCAGTGAATGAGTTAAAATATCCAGGGAATAGTGATTAATTTATTTAAAGGAGGCATTTATTTGTCTGGGGACAAAAATGAGATGTTCATTTGAGGAAAGTGTGGGCAAGGTGGTGTTTTTATTTGAAGGAGGAAAGTATTCTTCTGAGGAAAAAATGTGGAGTTTATTTGAAGGACTAACTGGTGCATGGAGTATAATTGTGGTTAAAAAAAAAACACAAAAAAAGTGGAAGAGAGTGTACCGTCAACAGTAGTTGACTAACCTTCACTGACGTGTGCTACAGAATATAACACGGCGTCCACAGCAACACAAACCGTGTCCCTGAGGGACGCCGCCACCCCGCACACAAACTCGTTGGTGGAGTGGAAAAGTCCTCGGCCTATCACCACCGGATCCGCGTAACTCAGGTAGAAGACATCTGCATTCGGGAGGACAATTGCACAAGCATTTATTGGAGGGAGGATTTATTTTTTATTTTTGGTCTAGTGGGGAAAAGTGATATGAGAGAGGGAATGATAATTCATGTTCAGACTTAAATTCGTGATTAAATTAGCCTATGATAGCGTACCTTCCTCGTCGGAGAAATATTGCACGAATTTGTCTTTAGCTTGGCCTATTTCGTCCAGCGCGTACGTGGCTGCAGACATGGGGTCGCTTAAGTCAGGTGCACATTCTAGGAAGGAGCAGAAGAGTCGCAAGGGTGGCAGCGAATGCTATTAATGCCAATGCTAAGCTATTAGGTCACCTTGGAACTTGTTGACCAGATTTGACACTTCCTCTGCAGCGTCATACGCAGCTTGGACCGGGTCCGACATGATGTGCTGGATGTCTGGATATCACAAACAAGTGTATAATCTTTTAAAAGCATTCAAAAGATATTTGTATTTATTATCCCGCCACCTTTTTTTTGGACATACTAAAATGTCCATATTTGTCCATTCTCCGTCATTTTAACATATTTACCACTTCCTTCCACATTTCTCATGCAATTCAAAGTTCAGATTGGTCATCACACTCAAGACTTTTGTTTTCATACACAGGTGAAATTAATGTCTTGTTATCATGCACCAATTACAGAAGAATAACAAAATCCAATACTGGTACGTTTTCATTGGGTCTCCAAAAATTGGGATGCACATGAAGCACCCTGACACGTAAAAAAAAAAAAAAAAAAAAAAAAAAAGTACATTGCAGTCATTTCCTATGATGTTGAATTTTGCTCGCAGCTCTAGTTAGGGCCCAAGCAGCGACTGTTGCAAGGTCCCTATTGTTTGTTGAAATGATTAATTAAACATTACTATTATTATTATTATTATTATTATTATTATCATTAATGATAACCCACCTGGTACTGCCTTATACTCGACAAAGTCAAACATGACCACGCCCACCGTCAGCCAGCACAAGAGAGCGGCCAGAGCAATGAGCAGCTCCACAGACACTCGAAGCTTGTTCAGCACCATCACAGCTTTGGACTTCACTGAGCCACTTGCTGCTGCTGCTGGAGATCTGCTGACGGGTTTGGCCCCTTGATTGAAAAAGAGCAATAGTCTTTGTAAAACTGACATTTCCACCATACAAAAAGATGAATTTTTCATTCTTCTTTCATTCTTTTTTTTTTTTTTTTTGGAGTGGGATTACACAGAAGTTGAAGATGATACTTTTATTTGATATATGGATTATTCTAACTAAAGGCTTAAAACTGTGTCTGTCTGTGGACTTGCAATAATACTGTATAAAAACAACACAATGTATCTTCATGAATACAGTATAAAATAAATACACTACAAATAATTGGAATTTATTAACTTTCATTTGAAAAAAAAAGCATTTTGTCCCTCAAAAGTAGCATTACTCATGATGACCACTAGACTCCGTTGTTTCAAGCCAACTTACTGCATTTAATAAACTCACTCAGATGCCTGAGACCTGAAACTTCATTATCCACTGATTTATTCATCCGTTTCTTCCCTAGATATAAAAATGATTTAAATAGTTATAAATAATACAGAGTCAAGTGCAAGCATCATGCGTCTGCTTAGCTTTTCGCTAATGCCCACGATACATGATAGCTTGTATTTATAGCAACAGTGCTTTCACCACACTTTCCCAGGAGGGATGACACTTTTGCATGCAGGAATATCTAGAAGACACTATTTTTCAATAACATTTAATGCTAATGATGATAATAATAATCCTCAGGCCTTGTTCGATGTTTCTATATCCTTGTTGCTTGTAAACCCAAATTGTATGATTTCATTGAGTAAACAAGGAAGTATGAAAAATAAATAAATAAATAAATACTTCCCTCACTTAATAGCATAGTTGCTAAAGTCATATTTGAATGCTTTTGCGTGTAAGCTATTATGTTTAATTAATTTGGTAACAGTAAATGGAAATTGGGCAATTACTGGATGCAATTAGGCTAACATTAGCCTAATAATAATAATGTTACGAAAAATGAAGTCATATTTGAATGTTTTCGGAAAGAGAGAAAAAGCACAATTTTCTGCAAGTACATTGATATTTTGTATTGATTTGGAAGCAATAAGTTAAAATCACTTTGGCAATTACGTTATTAGGCTAGCAATGAGAATAATAGCATAGTTGCTGATATCATATTCAAACACATATTGAAAACAACTAAAATAACACACACACACAATTATAGTAAGTGCACTGGTGATTTATTATTATTATTATTATTATTATTATTATTGTTTCGATGCCAATAAGTTAAAAACAATTCAGGCAAATATGCAAAGCATTAGCCTAATAGTATGGTTTTCATAGTTTTCAGAAAATAAGATTTTTATTATTATTTTTTGTTTTCAGCAAGTACATTGCTATTTTGCATTGATTTGGAAACAGTAAGTTAAAAACAACTTTGGCAAATTATGGTAGTAGACTAAAGAAAAAAATAGCAAGCACACTAGTATTTTATTTATCTATAATTTTTTTTAAACTTGGTACCAGTAAGTTATGTTATCATTTTCATATTCAAATGTTTTTGTTTAACAAGAAAAAACTTTTTTATTTTTTATTTATTTATGTATTTTTTAGCAAGTGCATTGATATTTTTTACTATCTTATATGATGATGAAGCTAACGAAATGTAGTTTCCATTGGTTTCAATTGGCCAAAAGTGGTCGTGGTAGAGTAAAAATGACAATTTGATGTAAACAGTACATCACTCATATATTTCAAGAGCTGACTTTGGAAGTCACAAAATAAGATAAAAGGGAGGTGCGAGCCCAATAGGTCAATGTCATTTAGCATGATCTCCTTATTTTAATGGACTTTTACCACTTAGAAACATACCTGACTGAAATACATTCAACTGGTGCTACTTTGGGGATTTCCTATTTAAAAATGAAAAGTAAATCCAAATCTTGACACCACACATGGACAAAGATGATTCTTGCAGCCATTTTAAATACATTTTTCTAATGGCGACGAAGACTTGATCTCACACACATACAAGTCATGCCAATCAAGCCTACCGTCAGCCATATTGACCACTTTATCAGGTTAGAATCCTTTGGATTTTGGCACAAATCAAGTCCAGTTAAGTCAATTATTCCATAGCTGATCACTTCTTCTTCTTTGGAGATAAAAAAAAAAAAAGATGAATAATCATAAACAAGTGCAGTTTACGGGTGCATGTGGAGCTGCCAGTGCTGAGGCATTGGCCGAGGGGGACGCGTTAGGGGGTGGGAGCAGTTGATATTTGCACGGGGCAGAACACGGAACACGACGCGACGAGCTCACTTTACGCCGCTGAGGGGTTATTCTTAGCCCGGCTGCTCTCACACACCTTTTTTGGAGGTCAAGAATGGGGGTGCTGGAGGGAAGGGGGTGTCAAATGACTTAGCAGGAAAGAGCGCCCCTAGTGACATAAAACCATAGCACAGTTCTAAACTTTGAAATCAAAACACTTATGCCTCAAATCACATTTCCTCAGTTGAAGCTGCTAAAACCCCCCAAACAAAATGAAACCAAAAAATTGTGGTATTTTAATTTTATACATATATATATATAAAAAATACAGAATAACACAAGTAGAAGTAAAATACAAAAATAGCTCGATTATCAACCCCCCCCTTATTCCTCCCTTTTAATGACCAACTTTCATATCAAATATAACATTTAAAAAAAAAAAAAAAAAATTGGTATGATTGTTGATGTTTTCCTTGTAATCCCGGACATATTTCGTATAGCCGTACTTCTACTCTGACGTTGGTTTATTAACGTTTCCCCCGCCCACTGAAGATGTAACAAAATGATCAAATAAATCACATTTTTTTTCAAAATTTTTGACGCTTAAATTGTCCTCCAATTCTGTAATTATCCACCTGGAGATATAATAGTAGTATTCAAGGAGTGGCAGCCACGGTTGTGATGACGACGCCGAGCTCCACGGGCACCGGAGGAGGAACAAACCTCTCCTCCCTCAGCAGTCGCAGCAGCAGGTCGTCGGCGTCCCGCGGCCAGCGGTAGACGCGAGTGTTCTGAAGCCAGCCCGGGACGTCCTTCTGCACGGCGACACAACACGGGCAAACTCTAAACAGGGTACGTCGTCAATCAAACAACGTGGAGGAGGAGAATGTAACCTGGGAGGCGTCGAGGAAGAGCACAGGGATGAAACGGAAGTTCAAGCTGCCCTGTTGGATGAATTCATGCTGCATCTAAATTTAAAAAAATAATAATAATAAAATAAGAAAATAACATTAATAGCTCATTCTGTTAAAACACGGTTATAATGGATATAAAAATTCTACACATTTATAGAGGGTGTGCACACTTATGCAACCACATTATCTTGTTTATTTTTATTTCCCCTCTCAAAACGGAGGTCATAGGTCACTTTAATAGTTGAATAAGTTTTCAAAATTTGTCTTGTTCAATTTTTTTTTATATGACAAAAAAACAGGTATTTGAACAGGGGGGTGTGGACTTTTTCTACGCAGTGTATGTCTTACCATGGAGTGAATGTATTTTGTGTGCACAACTCGGCCTTCAATGTCTGCCTTGTAGCGCGGACTGATTGCCACAATGATGGGGGTGGATGACTGCCAGGAAAATAAAAAGAATTGCTGGAATACTTCAATCATTTTTGATCATTCAATAATTTTGTTTTTTTTGTTCTTTTTTTAATAGTAAACATATATAGTTTTCATCTTTATTTATTGTGTAGTTCTCAATCCTCACTTTTTTTTTTTAATAACCCAGTGCCTTGTATTGTGCTCACTTTTGTTGTCGTGATATATATATATATATATATATATATTTATTTATTTATTTATAAATAGAAAATAATTACAGATATTTTAAAGAAATCTTAAATGACCAAATAGGGTATGTTTAATTAAAATAAAATAAAAAAAAAAAAATATATATATATATATATATATATATATATATATATATATATATATATATATATATATATATATATATATATATATATATATATATATATATATATATATAAACTGCCGTTCACTTACGTCTTTAATGATGGTGTCCTCCCAGGTGGTGATGTCCATATTTGTAAAGGTCTCATCAATTGTGTCCATCTGTGTCATTAACATTCCAGCATTATGAAATTTTCATATAATACAGTGGTGCCTTGATGCGAGATACGAGTGTCCCAGTATTCACCGTTTGGACAATTTATTAATTGACTTGCACAAAATTTGAGATTACTGTTTGGTGGCAGTCAAAAAAAGAGGCTTCAAGCTGATTATTGCCACTCCAGTTATTTTTTACCAAAAAAAAATAAAAAATTATGAGCATTAAGCATCATTTATTCAAAACAACCACATAGGAAAGTCAGTTTAGCTTATTGCTAACAATGTAGAATGCTATAGACAGGCTAATAAACATTGCAAGCTAACAAGCATTGGTGTCATAGGTTATATAACCCAAAAGAAAAATATAATGAACCCAAATGGTGGCACAACTACTGTACTTAGAGGCATACATTCTTCAAAAATCGACTAACATTACTGGAGCTTACTGAGGACTTGTGTTTGTCTCCAAGTATATCAGTATATGTCTGTATTATTCTGTTCTCCCCCCATGTGGTCAAGGCGCACACAGCAGAAGAGGAAGCAATGACATTTACAATTATGTTATCACTACAAGTCTTTCTTAAATATAAAAATATGGAGTGCTATTATCCTTGTTAAAAAACAAATGATAAACATTTTTTATTATTATTTTTTAAATGGAGGCTGGAACGGATTAATGGCGATTCCATTCATTTCAATGGGGAAAGCACCACTGCCTATAAAAATCAAAACATATTTGTGTATTTTGAAAAAGAAGTTAGCTTTACGGAAGGCTGGAAGCCATGTTTGGACAGCAAGTCAACGAGGCCGATCATCTCACAAGACAAGTCCGAGGAGTGAGTGATGAAGATCTTTCCTGAACACAAAATACATCAAAATCAATCAATTTTTCATTAAATACAATGAGTTTTTACATTTTTTGTGTGTTTGAATTCTTTGATGATGGTTTAACAACATTTCTCTTTTTTTGTTTTGCTTCTGTGATCATGAAAAATGACATTTCCTCATTTTATAGTTTTAGTTCCATGATGCTGGACAATTAGGACATTTTCTCGTCTACTCATTTGACATTTACGATGATGGATTGTGATGACATTTTCGCGTTTTATAAGTTTTGTGTTGATGGGTTGATGGCTTTACTTATTTTCTGATGATGATTGCAGCATTTCCACATTTTAGTTTTATTGTTATGTTAATGAACATTTAGGACATTTTCCATTTTTTTCTGTTGATGATGTGATGATGAATTGAATTGGATAAATTTTATGTTTTTAATTTTTTAGCTTGTGAGTTGACAGACACTTACAGCCTTTCAATTTTTTTTTATTTTATAGGTTTACTGTGCTGATAAACAGTTACCATAAGACTTTTTTGCATTATCTTTTTAAATTTTATGTCTGTGAGGCATTCTCTTGTTTTTCTTAATTTTTCTTATGCAACTATGGAAATTCTGAATAACACGTGTACGTTTCATTTGTGGGTGACTTGTCACGTGTTTGATGTTCGACTGCAATTTATGTCACCTATTATCTTAGCCCCGCCCCTCCTGTGCCAGTAAATACCCTGGTTTCTGGTTAACCAACGCAACACGGAGAGAGACATTAAGAAGTTACGGGAATAATGTGCTGTAATCACACAATTGGAGATGTTGAGTGCCAAACCACAACACGACTCACTCGACTCCTTTGGCAGGCTTCCTCGTCTCTGTTGTACGTGCGGCGCCATTGCCGCCGAGGAGGCCGCCGTCGGTATCGTCGTCACGCCGCCGACCCTCGATATGAGCTCTTCCGGCGGCACAGAGAAATGCGGCACGTTCATCGAGACGCTCGGTGTCACCTGATGTCGTAGCCTGACACACAAAAAAAGACCGAAGGGTTTCAAAAGGGCAGAGGTCGCAAAAGTACTCACATTCTGTACTTACTCTCAGACAACAACAACAACATATTGCAAAACCTGGTGTCAAGTTTGTTGTTTGTAGTCTTACCAGTTTTGGGAGGGCGGCTCGGGGATTCGACGCCGTTGGCAGCACCGAGTGCAGTGGTGACTCAAGTCAGGACACATCGCAGGGTGCAAGTCTGTGGGGTATAAACACGTTCAATATTACACCGTTTTGCACAAATTGTAAAATATGCTGCAGCATTAATGGACTATGGTTATTATTTACCATACACCACCATGCTACACTTTAATCTTATGTTGCATTTTCCTAGGTGGTTCAATTAGATTTAATTTTTTCCTTTTAATTCCTCCTTTATGCTGTTCTTGTATTTGGTATTTTAATTTTCCATATAGGCTACATACATCGAACATTTATTTATTGTTATATTTATTTATTTTATTAAATACTTGTTCAATTATTTTAAATTACACATTTATAATATAATAATAATAATAATAATAATAATAATAATAATAATAATAATAATAATAATAATAATAATAATAAACAATAAAAAAATAATAATATAAATATGAATAAAAAATCTACTAAATTATTATTCTTGTTATTATTATTGTTATTCTTGTTATTATTATTGTTATTCTTGTTATTATTATTATTATTATATAACTAAATAACTTAATAGATGCATTTTTTTTTTACATAGACATTCTAACTGTTTTAATTGTCTCATCTACAAATGACTCAGCCCATTTATGCATTTAAAAAAACAATAACCTAATTTGTCCTTTGAGCACAAAAATTGCTCACCACTGTTCGAGAGGCACTCCTGTCATTGAATGTGATATTTGCATGATTAGTGTAGCAGGAAGTGGTGGCGCTGCCATTTGTGTCCATCAAATTGGAAAACGCAAAATGTATGAGACGGCTTCACTAATAATGCTGTAGCTTACAAGAATACAGGAGATACTACCAACAAAAAAGAAAGAAAAAAAAAGAAAAAGTAGGCTGAAATATGAGAAGGAAATCAATTTTGGTCATTCACTGTAATTTATTTTATTTGGTAGTTTTATTTCTTTTTAAACATTTCTATTTCTATATTAACTTCGTGGTTGTTTTTTTTCCTCTGGTAGTTTTTGGACAAGGTAATTTTTTTGCAGCTTTTATACGGTATATATTGTGTTTTTTTAATATGACATTTTCATAGTATCAAAAAATATAATAAATATAATAAAATCATGTGCTGATCAAGATTATAACAGTTAACAAAAATGAGTGAACAACACAAAACTAAAATTGAAAACTCCGTAGTGAAGAGTGAAAATCCACTTCTAATTGATGGCCATTGAAATGCATTAGGAAAAGTATTTTAAAAAAAAAATCACTTGGCTTTGGTTCAATAGTCACCATATTTATGTCTAGTCACTAATAGGGATGTCACGATAAGGGCAATATGGTGATATTAAAACTGCCACAATATCGTCGTCGTCATGTTCATAATATTTAAAAGGAATACATCTGTTAAAAAAGTCAGGTTGATTTCCATTTGTGCAGTTCTAGCCACCCTCTAGTGGCTAGTTTATTAGTGCAATTTAATTTTCATTAGGGATGTTTTGGCCTTCTATGTTTAAAATCTATGCTAATTGTCAGATGAAGGGGAACCAAATTTGCTTGTGAAGCGATCAATGTGTGCTTGCATTTCCAAATAAGCGCCTCAATATTGTTATTAGAGATTGTAGGTGGTTTATATGCATTGCTGTTATGTACAAAAGCACAATATTGTGCTTTTTTTTTTTTTTTTAGTATGAGCTCTCTTTTTTTACTATATTGAGATCTTTTTTAAATATCACCAAGGCCCCACAATATCGTGATAATTATCGTATCGTGATGTTTGGATATCGTTACATCTCTAGTCACTAAAGTCACAAAAAACTGGACCTCCTGTTTTTTTCTTACCATTTGTTTGGTGCATGTAGTGGCAAGCAAGTGGAAAGGCAGTTTGGCTCCCATCATCCTCATCCTCGGACTTGAGCGGCAGAGGAAGCTCAAGTTGCGCCACTTCTTCCATCCAAGCGTTTCCATCCTCCATTCTGACAATAACAACATTTATTACCACCAAAATGCAGTAGTGTAGCAGTCAGTAAACTCCTTAGCAAAGCTGCTTACCTGTGTGAAGACATTGCTCAAATGCGGCCACCTGCTCGCCTTCGTGGTATGTCGCACATCCCCACTCCGGCGCTGGATTCTTTGCGTGCAGGTATGTGTGTTGCTTCTATCGCTGCTATATGCAAATTCTCCACGCCCAAGTCCAATTAATTGCAGCCCAGCAAATAGCTGAGCGTGTTGCCAAGCCAGATCGTCCAGAAAGGCTACTACGCTGCAGACAAAAATCTGTCATTATCATTCATTAACAGACAATCCAAATACGACCCAGTGACCGCTTTTGCGCGACAGATATTGACTTTTGTATATTCATATTTGCTTTTTTTATTGTATTTATTTTTTAACATAATGACATATTAGGTAATAGGACTCATTTCATTTACCAAGAAGACGTTTACTACTTTGTCTTGTTCTTGCTAATTTTGCCTTAGTGTTTATTTTGAAGAAAAACTCGAATACTCCAAAATAAAACACAAGAGTATACTTCTTTTTTTTTTTTTTTTTTTTTTAGGACAGAGGAAAGGATTAATAAATTAAACAATATTTTCTATAATAATACAAATATCTTAGATGTTTTTTAAAAAGTGTGTTATTATATTTAACCAACATTTACTTTATATTTGAATATTACTATATTAGTAAAACTGCATGGAACCTAATATTCTAATACATTTTTTTAAAATGATCCAACTGTAAGAAGATGGTGTCGAATTAAATAAGTAAAAAAAAAATTATCTTGTATTTTTGATTGTAGACCATCACTGCTATGTGAAAAACACTTATGACCATTTTATCAGTTTTAGGTTTTTGGGATGTCTGCATTCAGTTTCATCCTAAAAACATAAAAATGTAAACACTCGTCCCATTTTTTTTTCTTTAAATTTTTTTCCCCTTTTTTTTTTGGGTGTCTGCATTCAGTTTCATCCCCAAAAACATAAAAAAATGTAAACACTCATCACATTTTTTCCCTTTTTTAAAATTCTTTTTTTTTCTTTTTCTTTTTTTTGGGTGTCTGCATTCAGTTCATCCCAAAAACATAAAAATGTAAACACTCGTCACATTTTTTCCTTTTTTTTTTTTTTTTATTAATTATTTATTTATTTTTTTTAATTTTATTTTTTTTTTCCCCCTTTTTTTGGAGGGGGGGCTGCAATCAGTTTCATCCCAAAAACATAAAAATATAAACACGCATGTCACATTTTTGTCCTTTTTATTTTATTTTTTTTAATTATTTTTATTTATTTATTTTTTTAAATATATATTTTTGGGATGGCCGCATTCAGTTTAATCTCAAAAACATAAAAATGTAAAAAATGGCAAAAATTGACACGTGTTTTTCATATTGCAGCAACGATATGCACTATAACATTACTATAAAAAAAATAAAAAAAAGCATCTTTAGTGTGTCTTATTGGTTTTCTTTTGTACACAGCTTTGATAGTTATGTATAAACAGTACATATATTTTGTAATACATAACAAATTGAACAATAATCAATTTATACAAATAATTAATTAGGATATCTTTTTATATTCAACAAACGTTTACAACAGTTTATGACTGAAAATGGAAAAAAAATAGAATAAATAAAATTACAATTTTGAAAAATTATGCAATGATTAAGATAATATATTTGATGACGGCTACACAAAACATTCAGATTAAAGGTTGTACAAGTTTTTTTTAAATGACAGCCAATTAAAAGCCATCATTGTTCTCGTAGCTGGCGGACGCATTGTAGCTGATTTGCATATACGTTGCGTTCACGTTTGTCATGTTGGCGTCCAGTGACTGCCGTGCAGCCCAGAGTGGAAAAAAACAAAATGTTCGTAGCAGACACTGCTGACATTTCTGTCGCAGTCTTGCAAAAGAAGACTCACCAAATGGTAGATGGCAAGGCTTTTTTTGTTTGTTTTTAATTTCAAATCATGTACAATGTAATAAGACAGAGACAATAAATTATAGGGACAGAAAAAGCAACGTAAAAAGACACGCACAGGAAGGGTTGGCATGGAACGCTCCCAAGCGCTGCAGGCATCGACGCACAAAACACTCTAAAAGGATGTAAACATGTTTGGTCTCGAACGCATGTTTGGCATTCTTTGAGCGGCAGTTTTATTTTCATCATTTCTTTTGTTTGTTTTTTGCTTGCATGGCCACTCAAGTGCTCGCTTGCATTTGCACTTTGTGTCGGTGCAGGGTGGAAGAGTTCAATAGGCAATTAGTAGAAGGCATTACCTTACAACAGGGTTTCCCAAACTGGCGCCAGGGACCGAAAACGCAGTTATGGTGCAGGGGAGGGTGTCAATTCTCAAGTTGATGTGCGTAACCAGTTTGGGAAATCCTGTCTTACAATAGATGAATCTTACTAAAGAGGAAAAAGGCAAGAACGGGTGTTATAGTACATCAGAGTTCCTTGAGAAAATGAGAAGCTGTCGTAGCAGTACACAAAGAAAATTCAGCCCTCAAAGCCAGTTTCACTTAGTAACATGACATTTGGCCGACATTTCTATTATCAGGAGACCCACAAAAAAAAAAAAAAAAAAAAAAAAAAAAGTCTCAAGAAGTCATGCCTGAAAAGAGACAGGAAGTCCACCATTTTGGCTTGAAGTGGACATTGGCTCATTTTGACCGTTTCCAGGAGTCCATCAAAGATAGAATTGTCTTCAAGCCATTTTCATTTTATTGGTGCCTGAAAAGACACAAGAAGTCGACCATTTTGGTAAAAAATAGGCCAACTTTATGGTCATTTTGGCTGTTTCTATGGATGCTCTTAAGATTTTAGACCCCAAAGCCAGTTTGATTTTGCGCAAAATTTGGTGGGCATGACATGTCTATCATGAGATGAACCACAAAAAAAAAAAAAAAAAAAAAAAAAAAAAAAAAAAAAAAAAGTCTTGTGAGACGTCTACCGAAAAGACAAAAAGAGTCTGATGGCTTGGTTGGTTCAAAACTGCCATTTTATGCTAATTGTGGCTTTTTCGGGAGATCCTTCAAAGAGGGACTACTCGGCTTTGTCTGATTGCTTCCAAATGAGAATTTTCAGTACAAGATGCAGAATTGCGAGGAATTTGAGTTTTCTTGACTGCATGTGGGTTGAGCATCGTGACAAGTTTTAGTGACTCACCAAAAAAAACAAAACCAAAAAGAAACAAAAAAAAACCCTTGAAATAATGTGACTTCTTTTTTTTTTTTTTTATACAATCAAGAGCAGCCTCTTTTTGGAGGCTTCAAAACGTTAAAAAACATTTTTAAAACAATTTATCCAAGCGTGTGCATTCTATTGAAAATGTTTGTATTAGAAGCGTTTCAAACATGGCCCCCAAAACTCACACAGTTGTCCGCCCTGGAAGATATCAGCCCTGGACACCAGTTTCATTAATCAAACACAAAATGGGGTGGACACGTCTATCATAACAGAACACACAAAAAAGTATTAAGGATTCAGGCTTGAAATTCAACAGGAAGTTGACTACTGTAAAAATCCCGTCAATAACGCACACCCGTGTTTAATTAAATACGCACCATTGAAATCACCTTTAAAAAGTGTTTATATTTCTCCCCTCTGTACTTGTGTGAAATACGCTCCTCTAATTTTCTGCTATCATTTATAAACAGTGAATAATGTGAACGAATAAAGTCTTGAAACGTACCAATAAAGTGTAAATGCTTTTAAAGGGGCAACTTAAGACTCAAATTGAAGTGTTAAAATAACCCGATTTTTCACCCGCACATGTTTTAAGAATTGTATAATGGACAGGAGGCACTACTGTGGCATAATGACTGTTGGCCCTATTTTCCTCTAAAGTGAAATAATGTTGCCTCTGTTGGGCCGGAAACTTGAACTTTTGCTCTGAGCATGACGTCATGCTCATGATCCCCGGCCGTGCACGTGGCTGTCGTCCATTCCGCGTTTCGCCAGAGGGGTCGCAAATGTGCAAAAACTTTTAATCCTGCGTCATGGGCCTTTAAATCCAGATTAAAAATGACCCACTTTTCCCATACATATGATATGACAAAGGTATTTCTAAGTATTTTCAAAAAAAAATTATTCTTGCACAGTATGCTTTTTTTTTTTTTAGTAAGCTATTTTTTTTAATTTACTTTTCTTTTAAATCTCCTTAACTCTGTAACTGTTTTTAAATGCTGTACTTTTAATTACAGTATGTGAAGCATATTGTGTTTTGTTGTGCATGAAATATGTTCTAAATCAGTGATTCTATTTTTTATTTATTTATTTATTTATGTATTTATTTATTTACAACACAGAGGTACTTCCTAGGACACTACTGGTAAACATCTTAACAATGTGAAAAATGTTTGTTTCTTATCCCCCTGTATGTGACCCCCCTCTATTGGGATCTCTCTCTATTTTTTTTGATAAGTGTTATTCACGGGATTTTACAGTACTTTCGTTTGAAGTAGCTAATATGGGTGAATTCCAGGACTCGTACTTATAGTTGCACTTCTAATCTGATCAGAAGAAGTGATCCTTGCCGGTAAATTGTGAATCTCAAGGTGTTCACATTTGCTTTCAGTCTGAGGATTTGACAAAAAAAAAAAAAAAGGGTGGGGGGACATTTGGGGGCCGTTCATTTTCTATTATTATGAACATGAACTTATCTTTGCAGTCTACCTACAAGCTCTCCTACAATTCACCTTGGATTAACAGTTTTCCCAAAACATATTAAAAAAAGTAAGAATGTTGAATGAAACCAACAGAAAGTACACAAGCAATTTTTGTATTTACACTACGTACAAGTTACACAAGTTGTCATCTTTTTGCATCCATGGCAGGCCCATCTCCCTCCTGATAGTCATTTTGCTGTTGTGTATGCATGTGTGGCTTGGAAGAGGTGAGGAAATCAGCTTTTTAAGGAGTCACCTGGGTGCGAGAAGGAAGCTAGCAGGGTGTCTGGCTCCCTCTGTTGGCCAGTTGGGGGGGAAAAAAAGCCACTCAGAGATTATCCCCGGGCTGGTACTGAGGCTCGGTGGCAGTGAAGTAGTCCTCCAAAAAGGCCTGCAGGTACTCGAAGGTGGGCCTCTCCTCGGGGTCTTTCTTCCAGCACTGGACCATCAGCTCGTGCAGCGACGTGGGGCAGTCCTGCGGGCACGGCATGCGGTAGCCCCTCTCCACCTGCTCCAGCACCTCTCGATTGTTCATGCCTGCACCGTATGGGGGAGACATCATGTGAATGAAACCTTTAAGCAGTCCGTTGATGATTTGTTGTGTTTTGTTTTTTGTTTTTTTTTAACTAGTGGAAAAGAGTGTTTTGGTGCTTGGCGGAGGTGGTGGAAAGAAAAACGGAAAGTGCGATCGTATTCAGACCGGAGTGGATCGTTGCGGTTGGATATCGTTTTGTCTTCATGGTGTAATGTAGGTCAGGCACTGAAGCTTAATAGAACAAATATTTTAGAGATGGTACAATGTGCCTAATGGTGCAGTAGAATGTCTAAAAGTGGAACAATTTTGGAGTAGAACCATATTTTATTTAGAAGGGTTTCAGGCGATTAATTTTTATTTATCGTAATTAATCGCATGACTTCAGTATTTACCTCACGATTAATTGCAAATTTTACATCTGTTCTGAATGTACAATAAAATATTTTTTCTATTTTCATACACTTAACATAAAAGTGGAAAAAATGTTAAACTAATAGAAATATGTGTTTATCTTTTAGTCATTGATACAGTAATTTGTTAATAATTGAGCTACAATTAAAAAGATGTACTGTAAAAAAAAATAGTGTGATATTGATATGTGTCGGTCATTTTTCTGCCACTAGATGGCATAGTTGCCTTTGTAAGCACTTGGTGACAGCTCAGTGCATTTTTCTTTTCACATTAAGAGCCACCTAATCTTTAACATTAAGTAACTTGTGAAATTCTGCACGTTTTTAAAATTGTAAAATACAACTTGACCCGTTTCCACAAATATATGCATTATTGTCAAATGTATTACTGCTAAATTTTGATATCACGAGTTAAGGAACACTTTGAAGTTATATGCCTTGAGAAAACTGGGTAAATGCCATGAAAAGCCTTTTTCCGTGAAGAGTCAGTACAAAAGAAGATGGGACGTAACGTTAGTGCTGTTCGATTATGAAGAAAATATTAATCACGATTAATATGGTAACAATTGAAATCATGATTAGGACGATCATTTGTTTTTTGGTACCAAACAAGAAAATGTTTAAACGTAAAAAATATTAAGACCAATAAATTTCTTTGAAACATTTAAACAACTCAAAATTAGCATTAATAATATTTTATTGATGTCCACGATTATGCCAATTTTGTAATTGTGGCGTGTAAAAATTGTAATTGAATTTCAATTAATTACACAGTCCTACGGAAGTCACTTTGGTTCAAAAACCGAGATGGTGGAAATTCCAACATCGTTAACATGACCATTGAGGGACTGGCTAATTTACTG
Organism: Festucalex cinctus; assembly: GCF_051991245.1. Lineage (NCBI taxonomy): Eukaryota > Metazoa > Chordata > Actinopteri > Syngnathiformes > Syngnathidae > Festucalex > Festucalex cinctus. The sequence goes on along the minus strand of NC_135422.1, from coordinate 12,889,614 downwards.
ACTTTTCTGTTGCTCGCATTAATGCCACAGATGTGCTTTTTCAACATAGGTTCCACTGGATTCATTAAGGTTTTTGTTTTTTTTTAATCTTTTTTCAAATTGAGCCTGCAGCCATTGTTTTCACTTCAACTCATCTGTAGTCAATAACTTTCTGCCACCAGCAAGTAATCTGGTGCCTTTTGTTTACAAATATTATAAAAAAAAAAAAAAAAGGTCTGTAAGAAGAAATCTTGTGACCATGTGAATTACATCACTAACTGAACTCAAGTGTGGTCTCTTCAGAGACAGGAGTGAAGTACACAGAGTTCCACTTTTAATAATTCATGAAAAACTCACTCACGCGCAACGTGGAAAATTGGTCCACCGTCTATTTTTAGAGGCTTGAACCGATTTTTGGTTTCGCTTCCAGCCATCTTGGCTATTTTCTCTGCTGCAAATGAGTACTACAAGAGCACCGGGTGAGGACTAGAGGAGAAGAATCATCATTGTATCAATTTTTTTTTGTGATGTACACGAAATTTGATATCTGCATTTAACACATAACAGCAAGAACACACTGTTAGTGGCACCCATTAGAGCAACTCGGGAAATGGTGTCTTGATTACTAGATGAGAACTTGTGGGGTACTAGATGAGGCCTCGAGAGGGCCTAGGACTGGATGTGGACTAGATGAGCACTATTCGACGTATAGTGGCACAGTAGAGTAGTTGTAGTAGGACCATGGTCAAGGAAATAATTACATTTTGCCCAGGTACTATTGTACTATAGTAGTTTCTATGTAATTTATACTGTACTTTGCATATCCTGCAAAAAAATGTAGACTATATGTTGACTACTGTCGTTTCACTGTCCTACACGATGAAACTCCGCTGAGAGCATGTCGTTTTATCATGCAAGATGTTACCGTACATTATGCAACACGCCGATCCGTTTTTAGCCTCCGACACTTCGGCAGACTTCCACGTTCACACGCGATGCATGAATACGGAAAAAGGCCGCACAAAAAAAAAAAAAAGTCGCACCACACGCACCTGGATAGGGCACCCGGCCCTTGGTCACAAGCTCTGTGAGCAGGATGCCAAAGGACCACACGTCGGACTTGATGGTGAACTTCCCGTAGAGCGCCGCCTCGGGTGCAGTCCACTTTATTGGAAACTTTGCACCTACAAATAATCACATGCACACAAAAAAAAAAAAGTCATGCTAGCATTTTTTTCTAAAAAGTAGGACTTGTAATTTCAACATTATTAAATACATTTTTGAAAAAAAATCATCCTAGCATTAGACTTAGACTTGACTTTATTGATTGATCCCTTTGGGATGGCTCCCTCTGGGAAATTTACATTTCCAGCAGCAATAAGAACAGTTAATAAAATAAAACATAATTCAATCAATCAATTACCTTAATTAAAAAAGATTGAATAACATTTGGAAGATTTTACATTCAGAACCTAACCAATCGGCTGACCAATTTAACTGGGATTTATTTTTTATTTTTCAACACATTAACACAGAACGAGATAACGACATTCAAACTTGGGTTGGGTTAAAAAAAATAAATAAAAATCTAATAATCGATATCAAATCGATTCTCTTTTTCGAGCCTGATATCGATTGATAAAACCATGAATCAATTATTTTAATATTTTCGTCCCAGAAATTCATTAGAAAATAGAATTTTAAGGGCCAATTTTTTTTGTATCTTACCGTTTTTTTTTTTAATTACTGTTCACAAGAATTTAAAAGTATTCTTACATTTATGAAAGACCCGACTAATTGCACTTTTAAAAAAAATCTGAATCTTTTTCATTTACGGGACTGTCTCAGAAAATTTGAATATTGTGATAAAGTCCATTATTTTCTGTAATTAAATAAGCAAAATGCCATACATTCTGGGTTCATTACAAATCACCTGACATATTGCAAGCCTTTTATTATTTTAATATTGCTGATTATGGCTTACAGCTTAAGAAAACTCAAATATCCTATCTCAAAATATTAGAATATTTCCTCAGACCAAGTAAAAAAAAAAGAAGCCATAATCAGCAATAAAAAGCTTGCAATATTTCAGCTGACTTGTAATGAATCCAGAATGTGTGGCATTTTTGCTTATTTAATTGCATTACAGAAAATAATGGACTTTATCACAATATTCTAATTTTCTGAGACAGCCCTGTATATTCACAATTATTGAATTAGAATTATGAAAATATTTTCATCTAATCCTTGCGGATGTCAATGTTTGTGTAACGCTTAAGTTATTATGACATGCTACTTTCAATAATAAACTAAATTAACCTTTGCCAAATTTAATTTGGAATTTAATTTTTGCAGAGTTTGTATCATGTCCTTGATATCTAAGAAGAATTGATGTTTCATAATTAATTAGTCAATATCGAAGTGAACTGAAGTGAATGGAATCGAATCAGGAAAAAAAAAATCTAAATTTAATCGAACTGAAATCTTGTGAATCGAAATCGTATCGATTGAGGAAATTAGAAATGATACCCAGCCCTTAAAAAAAAAAAAATTAAATAAAAAATGAACAAATAAACAAATATATCGGCCGATTGTAATTCTTATATATATTTATTGTGGATGTTAAGGAGCCCAAAAATGTAATGTTAGTCATTATGGTGCTACTTGGAGAGCATTTTTTGAGGTGGCACGTTTGTGCACTCAGCACAATGCACGTCCATCTGCCACCAATGAAAAGCACACGTCCAATTTCTTTGCATGTCGCAGCCACAGACGTGCTTTTGCATCGTTTTGTGGCGCTGCCATGCGGCGACCACGTGCGCATGTGCTTCCCAGACCGCGACAAATTACTAGCTCGTTTGTGAAAAATACGAAAACTGCAAAGACAGACGTTGAAACCGCAACACATCTCCTCTGACAACCACTTCCTTTTGAGAAGATTTGCAGTGAGGAATGAATCCATTTTCATCAGCGTAATAATCTACCTTGTCTCGCCGTGTACTCGTTGTCCTCAATAAGCCTGGCCAGACCGAAGTCTGCAATCTTACAGACCAGACTGTCTCCGACCAGGATGTTGGCAGAGCGCAGGTCTCTGTGGATGTAGTTCATCCTCTCGATGTACGCCATGCCAGCTGCCACCTGGGAAGTTGACTCTGTTATTTTCTTTCATCTTATCACGGGATGGTTTTTAAAGGATGAAAAGCTGGAAGCATTCACAAACTCACACGCACAAGCCACACTCATTTCGTTGGAAGTGGGTTTTATGAATTACAAAATGTTCTTATCCATTATTTCACTTTGAGAATCAATCAGTTTTATGGTCCTTTTGTTGCCCCGCTTAAACAAGCAGTTTTTCAAATTGTGACAGAAGCATTTTTGTGCGTCTTGTTTTGGCAAACAGTTTGAAGAACCTCAAAAAAATCTTAGCGATGATGTCACACCTGAGCCGCCATGTCCACCAGATTCGGAAGTTTCAGGCCTCGCCCTTCTCCATCTTTGAGGAAGTCGAGCAAACTCCCTGAAACATAGAAAACGTGACATTATTTGTATCTGTTATGTCAAATTGTCAATCAACAGACTTTGTTTTTTTTGCAAGTGGTGCAAGAGGGTGTGTGCAAGTCAGGCAAGAGGTGAGGATAAAAGTGATAGCTATACATCGACCTCTCATCATGTACGCTGCAACTCTCTCCAATCGGCAAATCCTGTTTTAATATCAGAGCACTTTTCTGCAAGTGCAGTGAGTGGGCGTGTGTGAGGCGGGCAAGCGGTGAGGAGACAAGTCAAGGAAATAAGTGCACAAACACAAACCTGTCACATTGTTACTCCTCCCACACATCACGACTTGGCCAATCAATGGCTAAATTAAAAAAAAATTATGTGAGTGGAGTGAGTGGGTATGTATGAGGTGGGCAAGCGGTTACAGCACAAAGAGTGGATAAACACACAAACCAATCACGTCTTTTCAGTCCCTAATATGACACACCTTCAGCTAATCAAATAGATCATTCAGAGCTCCTTTTTGCGAGTGAAGCAAGTAGGTGTGTGCAAGGTGGGCGAGCGGTGAGTACAGAAGTCAAAGAAATACATCAACCCACCGCCATATACTGTAATTCGTTTCACGTGATGCAACTCTGCTCTAAATTAACAATTTGATTGGCTGAGTCGTAAAGTGGAAGGCGATACAAAGCTCTGCGTCATTTCCTTGACTTCTCTTCTCACCGCTTTCCTGCCTCACAAACACCCACTCACTCCACTTGCAAACAACTGCTGTGAAAATACAATTTCATCGGTTAAGTTATGTCACTCGGTAGCAGTTTACAACGTGCGTGACTGGTTGTGTCTATTTCCCTTGAATTTCTCTTCTCACCGCTTGCCTGCCTTGCCCACAACCACTTGCTTTACCTGCAATCACCTGCTTTGAATAAACAATTTTATTGGCTGAGCCGTGCCATGTAGGAGGAGTCACAATGCATGCGACTGGTATGTGTATAGTCCCGTGAAATTCAGTCAGTTTTTGGCTGCCTTTCACACACCCACTTGCTCCACTTGCAAAAAGCTGCTCTGAAATGGTGTTTAATTTCTTGTACAATGTATTTCTCCTTTTTTTTTTTTTTTTTAATCATCCTGCGAGCAGGATTGAGCCGGATGAAAGCTGCCGTAAAATCAAGTCCGACTTGCGTTCGTTTTGACCCAAAACAACAGAAGAGAAAGCGAGAATAAAAAAAACAAAAAAAACAAGTGAGGTGAGATCAGTGCTGGGACTCGTGCCACTGAAGTTACACTTTATTGGCTGAGTTATTTATTTGCTGTGGCGACTGAGGAAGCACGGGAAGCCCGCCTGCTGTCAGCGCTCTAGTCAGAGTTGGCCTCGGCGCCGTTCGATACGTGGAGGATACCCACTGTGCGGTTCATATGCGCCCATGAATTATGTACACACGGAGACGTAATATTGATGGCATCCGCCCGTACCTTTATTCATGTACTCGGTGACGATGTAGATGGGCTCCTCGGAAACCACGGCGTACAGTTGCACCAGCTTATCGTGCCGCAGCTTCTTCATGATCTGAGCCTCCTCCAGGAAGGACTCGGGCGACATGGTGCCCGGCTTCAGGGTCTTCACCGCCACCTTGGTGGTGCCGTTCCACGTGCCTGTAAAATCACAATCGTCTCAGCCACAGATTATTTTACGTACGCGCAGGGAGACGTTAGACATCCTCCTGTAGGCCTAATGTTATGTTATGTTGTGAACATTTTGTTCATATATGAGGATTATTTTATTTAATAAAAGGAATCAAAATGCTTTTAGTTGACAACGCTCAGCTTTGATGAGTGTATTGTTTTTAACCAAGTTTGCTGTTTTGCTGTAGAGGATTCGGGCCAATATTGATTATATTCTCCGAATTCTGACTTGAAAGTGAGAATTCTGGGAATAAAGTCAACAGTCTGACTTTAACTCATTTGCTCCCAATAACGTGTAAATACGTTTTTTAAAATGTTTTAAGTGTCCCAAAGACGTATTTATACGTTTTTTTTTTTTTTTTTTTTTTTTTTTTTTTTTTATGCTAAAGCATACAGAAGGCTTTGATGCAGCCTCTCAACTGCAAAGAACGGTTGCAGAAATGGTAGTTATTACACAAACGGCCAATAGGTGGCAGCAGAGCAAAGGAGATTAACCAGGGCCATATAGAAAAAAGCTAAATTACTTACAATTTTGAATAGATTTGTGAAAACTGATGAAACTGAGCTCTCTTCTAATGCTAATTGCTGCAAAACAGAAACAGATAGAAACACTTTTTTTTCCTGATGAAAGAAGAGACTTTAGTCTTTCTTTTTATAGGTTCCATGCTTTTATAGCAATAGAACACAATATTTTGTGGGCCTTGCAAAATCAGTCCAAATCCAGTAAAACAGCCGGGAGCGAACGGGACTGTTTCTGTGAAAATCGCTGGGAGTGAATGAGTTAATAGTGAAAATTAGAATTCTGACTTATTTTCCGCAAACCATCACATTTTTCAGACACTAAACATGAACGAAAACTCACCAAACTTTACACGCAGATCGGGCCTGGCAAAAAATTTGATATTTTAAAGTTTGTCATACATGATAACAGAAAAATGGCTCTGTAGCGCCACCTACATAGGTTTAACGGATCCCTGTCCCGCTACGATTGTCCTACGGCTACGGAAATAGTGTGGCACCTGTAGCACATCCAGATGAACAAAAACCTCTTTGATAGGTGTACCCTAAAATGGACAGGAAGTGAGGTATGAGTATTTGAATGTCCAATTTTGGCCAATTTTTGCACATTTACAGGGGTCATACTTTTGCCCCCTTCCCCTACACGGTTAACCCGATTGACTTCAAACTTGGGATGTACCATCTCAACACCTGGGACAACATCATGGTAAAAAAAAGTTTTTGACATACTATATGACGGGGGAGAGGCATCAAATTTAGAATTCTGACTTTAAAGTGAGAATTTTGACTTTAAAGTCGGAATTTGAATAATTATTCTCATTTTAAAGTCACAAATCTAATTTTCGCTATTGAAGTCAGACTGTTGACTTTATTCTCAGAATTCTGACTTAATAATTCTGACTTTAAAGTCAGAATTTAAAGTCAGATATTTGACTTTATTCTCAGAATTCTGACGTTAAAGTGAAAATTCTCACTTTTTTTTTAATTCTGACTTTAAAGTCAGAATTTTCACTTTAATGCCAAAAATTTAAATTGCGAGAACAAAGTTAAAATTCTGACTTTAAAGACTTTAAAGTCAGAATTCTGAGATAAAGGTGAAAATCTTGCTAACCTTTTTTTTTTCTTCACTGATCCTAATCATATTCCTTTGTTTTACAACTGAAAGTGTGGAATAATAATGAAAATAAAGTAATAATAATTAAACAAAATAGCGATAACAATGAAACAGCACAAAATATTTTACAAAAAAAATCTTGAAATGAAAAAAAAAAAAATCTATATTTGCTAATATACAATATAAGTAAATATATTAAGTAATCATAAAAATTGGGGTTAAATTTGCAGTGGAGTAGAACTGCACTAAATACAGATTGTAATAAAATAAAATAAAATAAAATAAAATAAAATGAAATAAATGGTCAAATTTGCAGTGGTGTAGAATTGCACTGTCTCAAACTTCCAATATTTTGCAGTACAGTTGAAAGGAATTGCATTTAAGTATTTATTTAAATTTTATTTCATTTTCAAGTCACTTTGTCTAACTGCATTTAATAAATTGTGATTATTATTTTAAATAACATTTAAAAATAATTATTAAATTAATACCACTCTACCCATAAATAGTATTTATTTATTTATTTATCTATTTTTATATTAGTTTAGCAAATTTTGTGTTCTAAGGTTGCCGCTGTTTAAACGTGTCAACGATACTCACCCATCCAGACCTCCCCGAACTGCCCATTGCCAAGGCGCTTGATGAGCTGCAGCGACTCCCGCGGGATTTCCCACACGTCTTTGGTTTTGACGGACAGGTCGGTCAGACGGGGCATGCCCTTGTGGCAGGGCACGATCAGCCGGCAGCACAGCCCTGCCGCCCTCGCTGCCCGAGACATGAAGGAGACGCGCATCTACGAAGCTGTACAGTAATGCGGCGCCCGGCCAAATGTAAACCCGTAGCGAAAGCTCACCGGAGTAATGGTGCACGAGTTGCTGGAGCGTCTCGAACTGGGCTCTGGTGGTGATGTAGTAACCGCCGCTGTCCAGTTTGCGAATCTTGTAGTGTTTGACGTGGTCTCCCTTGATGTCGTCCCAGTCTTGGATGGAGAGCGAGTAAGCACCTGGAACCGAGAGTAGATGGGTATTTCTTAAAGTGTGGTGCAACTTCCATCATTGTCCCCTAGGAGATAATATACTCGGGGTGTCAAAATTAGTGCGTTAATTTTGAGTTAATTTAAAGTCCCTTTAACGCCACTAATTTTTTTTAATGAACGATTAATGGCCGCCCTTACTTGGAAAGCGTGTACTGAGGGAAATTACATTTGCAACGCAGCAGACACATCCACATCAAAATTAAACAGGAATAAATTTAATAATAATTTATATATTTGTGGAGACTGGGGTCAAGTTGTATTTTATAATTTTAAAAATGTGTAGAATTTCACGTTACTTAAAAACGCAATTATGCCATCTAGTGGCAGAAAAATTACCTCAACACAAATCAATCCAATCGTTTTTTTACAGTACAGTACAGTACAGTACATCTTTTTAATTTTAACTAAATTTTATGATTTATTATTAAATTATTGTATCAGAGACTAAAACATGCAGCCATATTTCTATCTAACATTTTTTCCACTTTTATGTTCACAAGAGTATGAAAACTTCCATCCATCCATTCATCCATTTTCTTAACCGCTTGCTCCTCACAAGGGTTGTGGGGGTGCTGGAGTCTATCCCAGCTGGCTTCAGGCAGAAGGTGGGCGCACCCTAAACTGGTTGCCAGCCAATCACAGAGTATGAAAACTTATTGTACATTTTACTGTACATTAAGAACACATACTTTTAATGGAAGAAAGAATTACTGTAAATGAAAAAAGCAGAAATGATGAATGAAAAAGCATTCATAATAAACTAAAAATCACACCAAAACAAAAAACAACAACAACAACAAAAAAAACAATAAATGAAAATAAATATATATTGTGCTGTAAAGTAAATAAAAAAAATACTTTTAATGGAAAAAATGAATGTAAATGAAAAAAGAACATATATAATAAGAAATACCATTTATAATAAAGTAAAAATCATACCAAAATCAAAAAACATAATAAATGAAAAAAATCCATATAATTAATGGGATTTTTTTTTTTCCTAAATAACGCAGATTTCCATTATTGCGGGTAGTTTTTAGAACGTAACACCCATGATAAACGAGGAAACACTGTATACTCATATTGTATATATACATATATGTACATACACATGTACTCTGGGGTCTCACACGATGTTTCTGATGCAAATGTTTCCAGCAAAAAAAGTGACGTGTGTACCTTTGGTTGTTTCGCTCTCCCGGATGAGAAAGGTGCCTCGAGCGTTGCTATTGGACAAGAGCTGTCGCTCCGCATCCTTCCGGCCCAGTTTGCCAAAATACCAGCTGCAGAAATAAAGTTACTGTAAAGCGTCATGCCGCTTAAACTATCATCTTTTCATTTCTTACTGCACATGCTGTGAGATGAAGCCTGAAATATTAATAACAGACTCTGCGAGCGACATATATAAAAGCGGGGAGGAAATAAAAAAATAAAAAGTTCTACTCACTCCTCGGCTTGGATGGAGTCCACCGGAGCGACGTAATTACTGGGAATGTAACCAGTTCCACCTGTGGTAAGGGAGCGGGCCTCCCACCAGTCACCCTCACTGCAGGGAACGGCGACAGACAGGAAGTGAGGGGCGCATTGGACCTGTGCTGGTCTACTGACAATCAATATAAACACTACACATTCCTTACAAAGCCGTACACACGGACGGTGTTTCGTTCTGACCAACTCTTTTTTTTTTTTCTTCTTCTTTTTTTTACAAATGCGTGTGCTTAAATTGTCCTCCATGCCCCACCAAAATGCTGATCCATAGCATTTGGTGGCCTACACCCCACCCCCAAATACATTTTTTAGTGATTCCTTTGCAATGCGACTTCCAGATTGATGATGCGATGGGGGGGATCCGCCCTCCAATTGCTGTCACACAGATGTTTTCAAGCTTACGTGCTGTTGAGGATCTGGAACCTCTCCCCTTTCCTGAAGCTGAGGTCATCGTCGGTCCGGGCTTCGTAGTCGTACAGCGCCACGAACAGCGTCACCCCTGCAAGCAGAACCAAGCCACAGGCTAAGGGACTGATTTGCAGATGGACTTGCGCCATCTTGTGTGTCAGGTTCGAGTCAATGTTGATTCGTTTTTGGCGCGTGAATGGAATTATTGGGGGAGGAAGAGAAGGGTGGTCAGGGGTTTGGTTTGCTGCCACCTCCGCAGGGTTCGTGATAAGTCTGGCGTTAGCATGTTAGGCTTTTTCTTGTGGTTTTCGTTATTGGGTCAGTCCATATGCTGAACATATGCGGCACTTGTTTGAAATGTCAATGCCGCCCGCACTTTTTTTTTTCCTTTTTCATCTCATTTGCTGCTTTATTTCACAAACTACACACGGCTTCTGATCTTTACTATTATTGTTTCCTTTCATCCTGCGCTATGGATGCATTATGTTTTCATAATTGAATCAGCAGGTCTCGTATGAACTACTGAGTGTCATCTGGTTGCAATTGCCATCGCTCAAGGTGAATAGCAGAAGCAGTGGAGGTTTTTGGTTTAAGGACAGTGCCCCACCAGTAGGCGGCGCTATAGTGACTTTTTCCCCTAAAGAGTAGGAAATCATTTGTGAGTTCAATGGTTCACATTCCTTTTGCTGCAGTTTTTTTCATTTTTTATTTTATTGTCGTTAATTTAGATTTAAACTACACCTTCAATCAACCTTAAAGAGATACTTTACTTATTTAGCCATTTTTGGCAGTCAAACATTAATATTTTGCCTATTATGAATTTGATATTTTCATTATTTTTCATGTATTCAATTGTATTTTTTAATTAGTACCTTTAAAAACACATTTTGCAACTTGCTGTCGACTGAAAATGACATCACAAGGGCTCAGGCAACCAATCACAGCTCAACTTGTCAATGTCACATGACCAAACCTAGAAAACAGGTTAGCTGTGATTGGTTACCTGAGCCCTTGTGATTTCATTTTCACTTGTCGACAGCAAGTTACAAAATGTGTTTTTAAAGGTACTAATTGTACGTCAAAAATAATGAACGTATCAAATTAATTATAGACAAAATATTAAGTTTTTATTGCTAGAATGGGCTAAATAAGTTTAGTATCCCTTTAAAGGATCATTGTGCAGTTTGTCACTTTTTTGCTCACAACTGCCACCTCTGACCCAAAGTGCAACTGCAGCATCTGTGTCACCCCGGGTTTTCACTGGATGCGGTTGCGGTGCGGTTGCGGTGCGGTGCGTCTTGACTGCGTGCTCCGGACGGGTCAATTTTTTTGTCAATCCACACCGGCTCCGCACAGCTGCGGTCCGGCAGCTCCGTCGCCGCCCACTTCCCAACGTGTCTCGCGGGACCGGGCGCGCGCGATCATGTGGCATTTCACAACGAGAGGTGGACTTCTTTTGATTTAACCTTTTCTTCTTCTTCTGCTATGAGATTCCATGCAGCATCCTTTTTTTGGTTGTCCTTGTAAAGTATATTAATAACGAGAGTCGGGTCAGTGCGGGTCCACTCTTTATTTCTGTCTTCCGCGTCCGGCTGCCGCTCAGTACGGCAAGCGAGACGGGCACAACAAGCAATCGCGAACATCAAACTCACAATACATTACAGTCCTTATAAAAAGGATGTGCCGTGTCATATATTATTTTGTGGTTTTCCACCTCCAATATAAACCTCTCCTCGTCCATGTTCGCTGGTGTCTAAACCGTGAATGAGCACATGGCCCGGCGACGCCCACGTCACGTTTTGCTGAAAAACTTGAGAAATAGGAGCTGGCGAGTGTTTTATTCTGAAAGGTAAACGGAAATTTATTTTGAAACTGCCTCGGTCTTCCTGTCCCGCTCGATGTGTTTTGTGCTAGCTTGCCATTTGCCGGAGGCCTACCGCTGCGGCGTCCGGCAAAAATAGAAAATAGGTCTATCCTTGCGGAAGGCTTGCGGCACGCCGCAGGCCTTCCGCAGTCGACACGCAACGCACCCGCAAGCGGTGTAAACTGCACCATTCGAATGAATGGAATCTAATTGCTTGCGTCGCCGGACCGCACCGCAACCGCAACCGGTGAAAACCCGGGGTTAGGCTCGTTCATTGTGCGGGTGCGAGTACGTGCATGATCTTAAAGTGACAGCCACAGTTGACAAACGAAGACATGACTTCAAATGAGGTAAGAAAAACTCCGCACCTTCCCTCACCAAAGAAACTGTGGAGTGTGTGGGGGTCTGCACACTCTACTATAAAGGGAAGATAAAAGCTGATCAATGCAATCAGAGTAAAACAATCAGGGCTCTTTGTACTCATCTGGGCATTGGTGGAGCATGTATGATGTAGAAAAACCTTCAACATTACCTTTTTAAACGGCACAATGCACCTTTAATTGTAATATAATGGTAATGTTAATCCAACAAAGTGTATAGTGAATGTTTCCTATTTGTGGGGGAAAGGGATAAAGCTCTGCTACAAACAACAAAAATCAGCAAATAACTGACCCCCATAAAAGGATTCTAATTGGCTATATATGTCAGCAAAGCACTGAAAATGTGAAGCAAGCATCAGTTGCACATACAAATGTTTGTGTTTGAAAGAAAAAATAATAAGTTCCCTAGGGATGCAACTAATATTTGATAAAATAGTCGATTTATCTGTTGAATTTTTTTAATTTTTTTATTTTTTATTTTGATTAACTGATGAATCGGACAAAAAAATAAAATAAAATAAAAATCTGTCCCATTTTTCAAAAACAGGTCATTAACTTTTTAAACTGCAGAAAATGTACAAAGAAAAATTAACTATGATTCAAATACTGGTTTTGGTCCACAACATCCGAAAATAGGAAAAGATGATCATCATTGTTTTCTAAAGTAAGATCAGATATTTACAAAAGTTTTATTTTGATTAAATACAAAGACTCAATCTGCTTTCATCTAGAACTATATGGACAATTTTAAGTTAAAGTCTTTAATAATTAATCAATTACTAAAACAGTTGTCAATCATTTGATTATCTATTGGTGGTCACTGAATTGCTTAATTGTTGCACCTAAAAACAAAACAAAACAAAACAAAACAAAACAAAACAAAACAAAACAAAACAAAAAAACACAACTCAATGAAAATCTACTGCAAATCCAAGTGATTTTTGCTATCGCCTTAAATCAAGGCAAGAACTCCAGATGAGCAAATACTTGGTGACAGCTGGAAAAGAAAACTCCCTCTAAGGAAGAAACCTCGACTAGAACCCAGGCGCTGTGGGCGACCGTATGTCTCGGCCGGTTGGGTTGAGGGGACAGAGACAAGTTCAGGAATGCACAGCTTCATCTTGACAAGACTCACTCATAATTTTTGCAAAGAAAAAAAAAATGTTCCGTTTCTTTATTGTTTTGTCTGCCATCCTCGAAAAAGTTTGCTTACAAATATATAGCGTGCTGTAACAAATCTAATGGCCTATGGACCATATATGGCCCAATCCTCTCTTTAGTCGGCCCACAGAGCATTTACAGTATCCTACAAATGTGTTGGATTTATTTATTTGATTCTTCATATCATCGCCTATGAGCAAACACAAATGCTGACGTGTTGTTTCTGATCAAAACCAAGGCCCTCTTTGCACGTTCCGAACTTCTTGTTGATCATTTGACGAATGCGGCCCTCCCGTGGTGAGTTCGTATTCGTGTACATGATGCTGACGCTACTAAAAAGGCAGTGCGTTGACATCAAAGCCAGAACTGGTGTTAATTTATGCACCAGTTTACAAGTAAGCCCACGAAACGCACGCTGTACCGCGTTTCTGGTCCTCAGATGAGCTTCACGGAGCTCCACTGATCATTTGGGTCACGCTGTTTTCCATTAACTCGCAGCAAGTGGACATCCATCTTGCGCTGGCTCGAACAATCTATTAGGAGTAGCGGGTAATGGCAAAACAAAATGTTTCGGAGGCCTCATTCGCAATCCTGAAAAGTGGGGCAGTTTCTGCGAGGCGGCACTGAAAAGGTTAAAGCGGTTTACAATGTGCCGCTATAAGTAGGACTTGCTGACACATGGCATTTTCGTTCGATTTAGTAAAGTCAACATTTTTGCTTGACACTCCACTGGCAGCGAGACTTCTTCTGGTCTTTAGGAAGTGGTTGGAAGCAGGTATAAATAGTAAACAGAGGCCACCATTTTGGTTTATGCAGATGACACTCTTGACTTGGATTTGACTCTTGCACTTGGCACATACTTTACGGTTTGGCTTTTATGGCTTTATGTAAAAGCACAAACACTTTCATACTGATTTTAAAGCATTTTCTGCACATAAAAGTTGAGCTCAGCGATGTATTTCTCACATAGGGACCAGCAGAGTTTAGTTACTCAACTGCAGAGGGTCGTTTATTTAAACTCATAAAAATGCTTGCGGATTGTTTGTTTACTTCCGCTACATTTATTAGTGCATCAATCTAAAATAGTTTACCATTCACTCCACCAGTCATCATTTTACATTTGATCAAATATCAACAAGTAGAGAATACGGTATTTTATACTTAACAAGCCAGATTTAGCAAATGCTGTTCTGCTGACTGATGCTAACTTTATGACAGCAACAGTAATCGGAGGAGGGCTTTGTCTGGTATGGTATGATTCAAGTGTGACGGAAGCTTTATATTTGCCGATTTCGAAATTCATCTGCAGGCCACGAGGAATTCATGGCCGAACTGGAGTAAACCGCCTGATCAACGTATATTGCACCCTGGCCCAGCAGAAATTTGCTAGCACGTCCAGATTACTTATTGATTTAAAAAAAAAAAAAAAAATCCATAAGGTTTCATAGTAAATGTGACTCATTTCTCCATCATAGACCAATATGTTTTTTTCAGGACCGATAACCAGTATTTCAAGCCGATTGCATCTGTTAAACTAGATTTAATTAAAAACTAAGCAATATATATATATATTTATTTAATTTTTTTAATTTTTAAACATATAAAGTGTAGGGAGTTCCTGGTGTCAGCATCATCTTTTATAAAGTGGAAATTTAAATAAATCCATAAAGGAAAAGTTCAAATGTAACATCGCTAATTGGGAGTTTTCATCAGGGTTGGTGAAAGGTTTCAAAAGAGTGAAAAAATGTTTGAATATGTTCGAAATGTCTTCGCGACAGGTAAAAACTGTCAACATCTTAAAAATCCTGATGAAAGCCCAAAATTTGCTACGTTCGCAAGCATTCACCGCTCAGTGAGATACAAGTTTTATCGGCCTTCAGAATCGTAAAAAGGCAGATGCCGATATTTCAATGCTGATATTTGTCAAACTGTCAAACATCGGCATGGATAATTATCCGTTTATCCCTACTCATTTGTGGCCCAAAACAAATTGGATATTTACAATGACCATAACACCATGTGCATAGTTTCTCCAAAATATATGGTTGAATGGTTTCTAGGCTTTATCACCAACCTCCTCTATTATCAGAACATCTTTCAGGGCATCCAAGCAGAGCCTCAACACATTTTCACAAGCATTTTTAATTACGGCAATAACACAGAGGACATACAATCATCAAAGATGAAGCTAAATTAAAACAGCTGTCAAAGCCCTGCTGGCTGTCTTTTTTTTTTTTTTTTCCCCAGATAAAATCTCACCTGTTCCTCCTCGGGAGCGCAGCGTGCCAGACTGCGAGGACGTGTGCACTCCTCCGAAGACGGTGACCCCCTGCGTAGCGCCACCGCCGCCACCTCCTCCGCCGTGGAAGTTGTTGTAATTGGGGATGGTGGTGACCCCGAAGTTGGGGGGGTAGTGTTGCGGCGTGGGGTCGGCGCCATAGCGGTAGCCTGGGTGGTGCGAGAGGCCGGCGTCGCGCTCGTCGGTGAGTTTTGCTGCGTCTTTATCCTTACATTGGACGCAGCCCATTCTCTAGGTTCTGAGGAGGAGACGCACACGGAATTAGGAATGAGTGGGAAGGGAGTTGATGGTGGTTGTGTGGGGGTTTAGAAAGAATAGCTGCCAACGCCAGTGGGGAAATTATGATTCAATGTTCCATTATTTCAGCGGCTTCCTCGGAGGCTCAGAGCTAGTCGTCGGTACAATCTTTCAATTAGGCTGAAATTAAACACCATACTTTAAGCTGCACAACTAATTATACAGTAGGACATAATGTGGTGGAGCTTTACTGAATCATCGGTGCTTCATGCACCAACAAGGAATTTCTGCAAATGAGCCGACTTTGTCTTATCTTCTGTTATTGTTTTTTTTGTATTGTGCAAAATGGCAATTATCACAAGTCATCCCTCGAGTACTTGCAGTTCACCTACTTGCATTTTTTAAAGTGAAACCTATTCCCTGAAAAACTAACCTACTCACGTAATTTGCGCTCTTTCCAAAACATCCTAAGATGCCAGAATAGGCTGCCAAAGCCCTGTCTAAATAGGACAGTGTCAAAGGAGTAAATCTGGCAAAATACACTTATCGAAACCAAAAGAAACTGACTTGTATTGACTTAGAAATCGTGACCAACTCGCAACGTGTCCCACCTATCATTGTATGATGTGAGAAAATCCAATCTGACCATGCCATTAAAGTCCTTTTACAAGCTGTACTTTATTTTTCTAGCAGCACAGCCGCACTCATTGGAAGACTTTACACCCGGCCATCACATTTACAAGTTTGGCGTGCCATCTACTTTTGTTTTCCTTTCACTTGCAGCCACACACACACCCATTGCTCACACGTCAGATCACCAGAAAAACTTACAACCTCTCATATTTGTCGCTAACATCAGCGAGGCAATTTTTTTTGCTGTTGATTAAAAAAAGAGCCATACCCTCCTTGAAGACCCAGTTAAACTCATACATGAGCTGGATAATGGCTACTCTTTACAGTGACTACACCAAGATTGTCAAACTGGCACTAGTCACACAAATCGGACCACCAAAATCACATTATACCACCTGCGCCACAACTTAGACCTAGTTTCACCTCGTCTAAAGTGTTGCCTTCTTTCGATCATTACATTGTCTGGTGCGCCGGGGGCAAGTAATAGAAAACACCCTCAGTACACCAGAATATACCCATCAAGGTTGCAGCACGGTCTGTCAAATTCCCAAACACAGCAAACTAGACTTGCCCCGGCACAAAATTAAGAAGCCACATTTTTTTATTATTTTTTTTTTTTTTTTTTTTTAACGCAGAGCGCCTGCCTACAAAAATAAAACCGTATGTCAACTGTGGCCAGGCCTAGTATGAATTGCCTGGTGGAATGCACCTTATGTTATTAACCACTAGAATCAGACTTCAGGTGACTCAAGCCTGGTATGAATTGCCTAGCTTAGCTAGCTTGAGTATACAAAATATTCAGAACAGGTGCATGCGTGAACCATTTGCATTTTGGCCAGTTAAAAGAAAGAGTCACACCCTCCTTAAAGAAACTGATAAACTTGTGGATAGTCCGCTTTCCATCCTCTCAATACGTCACAGATAGCAAGACAGTTTGTTTGTCTTTCATCAACATTAGCAGCCGGTTGAACTGAGTAATGGCTAATTGTTTACAGTTGCTGAGGATGGAGAGACGCCAACATGAACAATCCTTTGCTTAAGACTCCTTTGTTGACACATGATAAAGTCTCCGGTGTCAAGATGTGCTCACTAATAATCACATCGATATCTCGTGAGGAAGCGCTTCAAATTCTCAATGTTGTACTCATTCATAGAGAAAATGGATGAATAGTTTCTAGTACAGTAACGCGGATGTCCTTTATGACACTGAAGTCCCGACATGCCAGTTATAAGCCAAAAGCAACACAATGTGTGTGACTGAATTCCTTCAGCCCTGTTTAACATTTACAAGCAAAAACAGCCCAAAACGCCTCCTCGGCCTGGCTCCATGTACACTCTTGGGGACTGCACAAGGGAATGGACAAAGCTGGCCACACTTCACAATGCATCGCAGAATTCTAAACTACAATTTAGATGGGCTTAAACAACACAAATGAATGCTTCCAAATTTCCAATGTGATGAGAGAGCATAGAGAAAGGAGAACATTTACAGCATTTATTGTGACTTAAATGATAAACCAACATTTACACGAGCACATATTTTTTGGTGTTCCTCTGTGAACGAAAAAATAAATAAATCACAAATGTCACTGAAATAACTTCAAAATGACAAAAGTAATTTTCAATTAAAATTTACTGAGAATTTTCTAATCGAGCATTATTGCTCTTTTTATGTGGACCAACAAAGTTGTTGTCACTGCTAGGTATACATTTTGGCCAATTCCCTAGTTGAGCATCCAAATGCATCTGTCCATTGTTTTTGCCTGTATCCTGATCGTCGTCATACTGCTTTTTGTTCCCCTTCCCACTGACTTGATCAGATACTCAAACACAGCCGGTACTGACCAACTTTTTGTAAGGTATCGATTTAGATCTCATGTCACTGGTGTCGTGCATCCGAGTCCATCTGTTTGGGACATTAGACGGGAAGCAGCATTTTGCGAAGAAAAGACTTTGATTTACATCTTCTGTGGCTGGTGTCACGCATTTAAGTCCACCTGTCTGTGATGTTTGACAAGGAGCTGAATAAAGGCAGGCTGCTATGCTAGCCTATTGCGCTAGCCACAAACTTTTTGTGAGCAAGCGACTTTGTTTTACGTCTTCTGCAACTGTAATTTTGAGTCCAACTATTTGACAAAAGCAGCCGTGTTCAGAATTTCTCACATTAACATATGATTGTCACTTGAGATTAAAAGGCAGCATTTTAAATATTGTTTTCTATTAGGCTACATTGATTTTATTTAACACACAAAGCTGAGCCCTTAATATCAAGTCCTTAGAGACCCATTTACTGCATTTGCACATTTCAATAACAAAAATGTTCTTGGAATAAAATAAAATAAAGGCCGGCGCCCACCAGAGCATTAATATAGCCGACCCCCATTCTATTTATCTCATCCCGTTTGTACTCATGTACACTGTACACACACACACACTGTCTTGGTAATTTGGCCCCGCGTTCACTTTGTAAACATTTGCATATGAATTGTGTCTGTGTGGGCATGTGACTGGGAGCGACTTTGACAGCAACAGGCCGATTTAGCACATTTCCACTTGTTAATATCATCAAAAGTCGCAACTGACAATTTATCTCTCGGGAGCGCTCATATTCAAACTACTGTCTCAGTTACACACATGAAGCCACCATGCAAATATAAACATGTCAAGATGAAAGCCCTGATGACGTTTTGTCGGTGAGTGTGGCAGAGAAACACAACCACAACCCCCTCCCCACCCTAAAAAAAACAAAAAACAGATGATAGCATTGTAGCTGCAGGGCTCGAGTCTCGCACGACCACAACAAGCCCGCAAGAACACACGTCACGCTATTCGACGCTGCAGACGATCCCAGGCTCTTGTGACAAGGGGCCAGGGTCGAACCTCTATAGTGGCTCACAGCCCACATGAGTGGGAGGATTTTCACTCTAAAGACCGAGGCGGGCACAATACTGGAGCTTTTTTTTTCTTGTACTAGACAAATTACTTTTTTGCTTACTTTTTTACAGTGTTGTGCGAGATGAATGGGTTGACATTTCTACAGCGGCACAAGCAACAACAACAACAAAAACAACTTCTTTCAGACTCTGATAATCAATAAAATGTTTTTTGTTTTTTTTGTTTTTTTTGGTGCCGTAGTTTAATTGAGCAGGCCGGGGATTGGGGACTGCTGGTTCATGCAATGTAAATACAGACATTTACGTAAATAATATATACATAAATAATACAAACATTCTGAGATTGGCTGGCAACCAGTCCAGGGTGTCCCCCACCTACTGCCCAAAGCCAGCTGAGATAGGCTCCAGGCACCCCCCGCGACCCTTGTGAGGAATAAGCAGTCAAGAAAATGGATGGATGAAATACAAGATTTCTGATTTTTGGGGGGCATGTGACATTCAGGACCTAAACACCTTTACCACTTTACTAGAGTCTAAATTCTTGAACTTTATTTGAGGTCAAGACAGGTTTCCAGCGTGTATCAAAGCTGCTCCAAGATTATTTTTTTTTCCCCTGTAGGAATTTAGTAGACGTAAAAATGAGTATGCCATAATGACTGAATATTGCTGACACGTGACATGGGGAAAATATGCTTATAATTTTGGTGATAATGATGAGCTTTAAAAAAGTAATAAAATGTGCTGTAATATTGGATGCAGGTCCTCAATGGACAGTAGTTTATCATTGGAAACTGGAAATTAATTCACTGAAACAAATGCCTTAATTTAGGCATGAGCACACATACACGCACAGTGTTGGGAGCCGTAACGAGATACAAGTCCATTTATAGTAAAGCTGTGAGATCAATAGTAAATAAAAAGGCGAGTCATGTCAGGGTCACACAGTGTGTCTAATCCTGTGCAACATACAGTGAAACAACACAGAGCAATTTTGCTAATAGCATGGAATAATGTAAAATTGCACTGCTAATCTCATTACTTTTGCACGGCTGCTGTTGGCGTAATGCACAATGCATCAATCAGCGTTTTATGATGTCGTTGATGTCGAACTGTCTGCAGGCTTGTCATTCAGCTCACTGGAAGAGGCCACTGAGACAAATCTGTTTAACACTGCCACAACATCAAAAAGTTTTTCTTCCAATGGCCCTGGCAGAGGTCTCAAGTGTATGTTTCATGTTTAAAAGGATTCTCGTCTTTCTATTGTACTGTTGTAAATTAAGACATTTTTCTAATCAAGTGTTGCAGCAGTCATAGAAACTATTGATGTAATCCACGAAATGGTAAATTAAACAAACCACAATTTTCCAATACGCCATTTAAAAACAAACCTTTTTTTCATTCAAAAACATAATAAAACCTAATTTAATACAATACAAAGCAATAAATTGGCTTCATAAAGAGCAAAAAAATATACTGTACGTTGGGACGCGATGGATTAACAACAACTTTGCGCCTGTACCTTTAAGGGGTGTGGCCTAGTGAGTGACATCAAGAACATCGCCTGTTTATCAGGCTATGGATGTAAGTTTTGACCTACTTTCGCCACTTGCACATATACTCATTTTGTATTTGTGCGTTTGACATAAAAAAGAACATAAAAAGCCAAAGCAAATCTAGCATTATGTTTTATGTGGTGGTGGTTTGAACTATTGAGCTCTGTGTGACTTTTCTGGATACTATGAGTTCGTAAGCGTGCGAACTCTGAACTGAGGTCTCGTTTGATATTCTGACATATTGTGTAACAATCCATAGTGTCACAAAGCCAACAACATAAAGATCTAAAACAAAGGTCTTCTGACATTTTGTGTGGTAGCGGTGGGAATTATGACGTTTTCTAGGGCTTTAAGAGCACGTTTCCCTCAATATTGAACTATATAACAATATTGAACAGTACTCTCTCTGAAATTAGCTCAATTGATGTACGTCTTCCGCAATCTTTCAGTACTGTATTGTTTTCTCTTCATTGGAGCTTTTAGAAACAAAAAACCCCCACACCAAATCAGTGCTGTATTGTGGTCTTTATAAAACTGCGTCATCATATGTCATTTTGCAATCACGCAGGGGTCCGTTTACGCTCACGTGACTGGGGTCACACCTCCCACACCGCTTCCAATGACGTCACACGCGACCTTATTCAGCTGCGCAATGCAAAATCAAAATGTGACTTGTCACTTCTCAGACCGCGTGTTCACCGGACTCCACAATCTCCCCCATTATGGCGGCACCGCCCGACCGAATAGTTACAATATTTGCTTGTGTCAGACAAGCGACTTCATTCAGTGTATTAACAAGAAGACAATGGCTACATTTCACCAGGCTACAAGATTAGCCGGACAATGCCGGGCAGTGTTGCTGTTCCAAAGTGATCCTTCTGAAAAGAGCTGGTTATAGATATATAAAAAAAGAAATTCACAGCTGAGCCTCGCACAAAGTGGAATGGAATCGAGTCCAACAGTCCTTCTTAACAAAGTCAATATGAAACCTATGTTTTCATTTAAAGCCTAGAAAGAGCATTTAATCCTAAAAGCAAAAACCTCAAAGGTCCTGTTATCTAAAAAAACAAACAAACTAAAAAAAAATCCCTAAAACTGTTAACCTATAATATACAGGAAAGCAGCTTTACTCAAACTTTATATACAAGTACCACCTAAAATAAATAAATAAATAGATTCGTCAAATACTACCAACATTAAAATACAATGTACCGTAGTTTAGTAGGCTAAATAAATATTTAATATGTAATGTATTTTAATGAGGAAAAATACTTCATAATATAATACTTTTTAAAAACTTCCTAATATTATGCTTTATTTAAAAAAATTAAATAAAATTGATGCTATTTAGCATTAGCATTAAGCTATCAGACTGAAAAGCTAAGCCATGCGGTTGCTTTAAATACACAAGATTTAACTCTTTGTTTTATGCTTAGTTTGGCTGAAATTTTCAACTGTGTTTGGAAATAAACAACTTGAAGCCTCTTTGTTGAATAATTGATCTGCTAAATTGTTGTAAAGTAAGTTGAGTACAACTGAATTGTACTTAATAACAAAAAAAGTCTAAGTCATAGCCTTTGTAACATTATGCACACTTTAAACATTTAATATGATTCACGAATCATGGTTGGTAAGAGAGAAAAAGATAGAAATTGGGACCCCCTCCCTAAAAATATATTTTTAATTGTAAATAACAAAATATGATCGCAAAACTCTTTACAACTATTCCAAACGCTTCTTCCAACATAACCTTACGATTAAATGACTTACAGATTTGATTTTGAATGAATGCGCATGTAGCATACACATGCAGAAAATAACTACGTAAAGTCCAGTAACAACCCAGGCTAAACTTCCTTCCCTACCGCCCTCCCTCCACACTGGCAGAATCAGAACTTGTCTCTCAGTCGAGAATTATCACTTCAACATTTTTGCTTGGAACCAATTACTACTTTCCTATTTATCCATAGCCATCTCGTAGCATCTTCGAGCATTACTGAATAGGCACAAAAACAAACGCACACTATGCAAATTTAGTAAACCACAAATAACACTATTTACTGTGTAATATTAGTGAAGTTATAAAAAGTAAAACAGCTTGTGATAGAAAATAATTGGTGGAAAGAAAAGGGAGATCCCCCCCAACACACACACACACACCCACACGCACTAACTTTCATCACAAAAGTCAGTGTTAGCCCTCGATGGGGGATTCAAATATATTTCCACATCTTCTGCCAGTGTTCGAGGGCAATGGTTCTTTTAGCAATACATTGGAAATAATGATGCGCTGCGCTTCGGGCAATGATTATGTGGCAGAAGAATTAAGACTTACGGAAAGTACAAGTGGGTCACACATAGACGTTGCATGATCATGATGGGCATGGTAATCAACTAAACTAAATGGTTCAGAATTCCGTCAATTGTGTGCAATTGATTGTTGATTAGCCCTGTCTTGAAGCGAAACAGAGTGCACCACATGCATTTCCAACTCAGCTTTAACTTTAGAGGCATTTTTCCACAAAACTTCATCCACGACGGCGACGGACAAAAAAACAAAACAAAACAAAAACAAAAAAACAAAAAAAACAAAGACAAAGCAACAAACAAAACCATTATGACTTTAATAACAAGTCCGACAAACAAGCACTGCTCATATGCTCACTTCGAGCTATGATGTCCATACTCACTGCATCATGTTTGCATTAAAGTGCACCTTTCTGTGAGTTTGGTGATAATCCATCCATCCATCCATCCATCTGTTTCTTTTCTAGAGCACTTGTCCTCATTAGGGTGAACTGAAGCCTCTTCCAGGTGAATATGGACGAGAGGTGATGTACACCCTGAACTGATTGCCAGACAATCCAATCACAGGACACAAAAAAAACCCATTTACATTCTCTTTCACACCATCAATTTAATTTTCAAGCTACCCAACATGCATGTTTTTGGTATTATGGGAACTCACACAAACATGGGGAGAACATGCAAACTCCACACAGGACGGTTGATACTTGAACCTAGAACCTCTCAGCTGTGAGGAAGATGCGCTAAGTTACACTGTGTGCTAAAGGAGATGTACAAAGAGAGCCATTTATGCTATACTGCTTTTTGTACAGCTACCAAGTGTCAGAAACCAATTAAGCAACGCACTACTTTTTCATTGGACAGGGCTTTGGCTTTAGTACAAGTGAATAGGTGAGAATGTCTGTGAAAAACAGGGCAGGTTTCAAAAATAAAATATGCGAATAGCGTGTTGTATTATGTGAAAGGAACACGGTTATTAATATTGACAGTACAAATCTGTAATTGGCTGATGACCAGCTCAGCATGTACCCCGCCTCTACCACAGTCAGGCTTGAGCTTACTGACCATCCAAAGTGATCCAAAATTGATGCACAGACAGACTGAATAAAATTACTTTTGACTTCGAGACTGTATTTTTTTTTCCACTTGCATAAAGTATTTTAATCAGTGAATGAGTGTGTACTTTTTCCACCTCTGCTATGTTTATGACTGCATACAGGTCGCTCCGGCTAGCGAGTTATCCCCCCCTCATCATCATGAAAATGATCAGTGTTTTGATTCCAGTTTAAGATGGACGGGTTGCCCTTGCAAACACCTGACACACATAAACCGATTAGGGGGAAGCTTTGATTTGGCCATCGGGGGCAATTATTTGCATCTAAATCAACAGGAGGCTGGTCTACGGGGGCCTTGTTGTGAGCTGTTTGTGCGGTCAGCGCGGCTCTGACTGCAGTGCATCCATCCCAGCTGCTGCAACACAAGAGCTCCCCCATCCACTGAATCCCACGGCAAAAACATCATCACCACGCACGAATATATTATAAATGTATTAGGCCACATTCTGCGCTCTGTGCCTTCCATCTAAAAAAGAAACAATCGACGGCGGTGCAAGCAATTGAAATGCAACTCGTGAGTAGGAAAATAACGAAACGTGCTTACCGGAGAGGAGGTGGGATGGTGTTGGTGTGGGGAGGGGGGGGATTTAAAACTAATCCATCGGAGTTTCCACCCGGTGACTATTCGGCTAGCTCAGTATGATTTTCCGCTCTCTTCTCCTAGAGGAAGTAGTGTAACGGGAGGAAACGAGAGACAGAAAAACTCGGAGAGTGAATAGCGGTTCCCGTCCGTGCCGATTCGGGAGCTCCTGTAGCTGCCGTGCGTACATACGCCCGTGACGAAAGCGGGGAGACGGCGTCAAGATGGTTGTAATATCGAAAGCCTCATCCGGTTTTCTCACTTCAAAGTAAAAAAAACTAGTTGGTCAACACAGCTCGCATTTCGTGGTTATAAGTTGGCAATGTCGATTTAAAAATACATTTAATTCCTATTCAAAACTTGGACAAAACATTCAACGAAAATGGGCTCGAGTAGTACAATGTTTCAGCGCTGAAAAGACATCATGTGATGAGCAGTTACTTTTAAAAAAGTAGGCCGTGCTTGAGGGTGGAAGTTTTGACTGACAGTTAATTCGGCTAATTAAAGGCTACAACGGGAAGCAGACCCCTCCCATCTTCATTCCCCCTCCCCAACTTTGCCCTGGTTTGGGGTGACCAAATCCAGGGCAAATGTTTTTTTTTTTTTTTTTTTTTTTTTTTTTTTTTTTTTTTAATTAGCCAATGTCTTGGGTGTACAGTAAAGGATGTGGATAATATGAATTCTTTTAAATCGTCAGCAATTCAATTCTGCGATCCATTCATGGAAGTAACAGAAATAGATTTGACACGTTGACAAACCCTTTTTCAAATGCCGGTAAAATTATCAACAAATTCAGCAAGTTTTGAATGACAAATTGGAAAATAATGGAAAATAAGTGTTCTGCATCACAAAAACCTGGCATTTGAACAGGGGTGTGTAGACTTTAACTCCTCTAAGTATTGTTGATAGAGTTGATATGGAGTGATTTTGAACACAGCCTATATATTTTTTTGTTTTAATTCAACACCTTTATAATTGTTGAAAAAGGTTGATAGATGTGCATAGACTGTCTGGCTGAAAAACCATGATTTTGGGTTTGACTTTTTTTTTTTTTTTTTTTTTAGGTAGTAGCGTGCCTAAGACTCATCTTGCATGCACACAGGCAGAATTCATGTAGATGTGAATCAGCAGTCTGGGCGTCAAACATCCCAATCTCGACTGGCTTTGCCCCCCCCCCCCCAACCGCTCAGAGTTTACATATTCACATGGCAGCGCCAGCGCGGCGTGAAAATGGCAGCTTTGCATGTCATCACGATAGGACAACAATGAAGTGTGGCCTAGTTCGCCTGCAGAGTGGAGCGGCAGGGCGGGTGCAGAAAAGTCACACTAATCCTACACCGTTTATCTGCGTGAACTCACTCTCACTCCTCTGCGAGCTCTCGATGTGCCGGGTGCCATTTTGGACTTGTTACCATGGAGATGTGGGTCACGTAGTGATGGTGGGTGCTGCCGGTGGTGTCCGAGTGCTGCGGGCTAGCTGGGTCAGGCAGCAGCGTGAACTCATTAGATATGGGTCACTGGGAAGCTCCAGCTGCAACAAGCAGATAAGATGCTATTATGCAAGAAGAAGCAAGTGGTGGGCATATGTCATACGTTTATCATTAGTGTAGGACTTTAGAAAAAATGAAATGGCGCCTGATAAGAAAAAGATTTCCTAACTACAAATGCCTCCCTGAATGTGTATGATCTGAAATTCAATTTTGTTAATGTCATTCCCAATTTGGAGGAGAATTTAGGCACCAGTATTAATAAAAAAATAAATAAAAATCATTCATTTGTGCAAAAAAGGTAATAATGTGTAATTTTAGTCCAGCTCAATGATCAACATTACATTTGTTATGAGATATTTGTCATATATTTTGCTGCGCTTGACGCAAACTCTTTGGGGATGCTCAGTTGCTTGCTATGCAACTGGAAAAACATATGTTATTGTGCTAAATAAATCCTTTAAGTTTTAGTCAAGAACATTTAATTTGATTTAGCAGTGTTGCAAATCAATGCTAAATTTAAGACATTTAGCCGCTGCGCTACGAGCCAAGAACAAACTTAACTACACATAAAAAAAAAAAAAAAAAAAAGACTCAATGTCATTTTTTTGAAAATATGATTAAGGCCTGGTACACACATAAGACTTGCTTTGGAAAATGTCCCTTGATATCTTAGGAAACCACTCTTATGCAAAAAACAACAACAACAACATTATATACGACATGTTTTGTTTTATTTACCTTCTATGGTTGGCTACATTCCGTTCACATCACAGGTCTAATGACAAAACATGTCAAATGACTCGAGAGTAGCCAGCATTCCTCACATACATCAATATTTTTGGTTGAAATGTGAAAATATAAAACATTGTCAACATGACCCGTGTCAAACTCCATCAGGTCAAAACCACTCTTAAAACACCTCACACTGAAGGACAATCTCACTACAATTATCTTTATGAGTTCATGCGGAGTAGCTCCCTTTGTTAATCTCTCCCTATAAATTGGTATTGTATTTTGAGAATTGATTATTTTAAATTTTATAAGTGGGCAACATATGTCCTCGAATTCGGGAACGGCCCGGTTGCAGTCCTATACTGCATATATCTAGCGATCGCTTAATATAATACACTAATATACAATGATTTAATTTGAATGGTAAAGACTAGTTGTACTACTACTAGTAGTAGTAGTCATAGTAGGCCATAATAGGCCTGTTTGTGTTGTGTGACTATTGACTATTAAGAAAAACACTCGCCTTTTCGCCTCACATAATAAATATATGATTTTATGAACTACAAAGATACAAACAAAACATCAAAGGAGCGTCCACACTGGCAGTGAAGTGACTATGAAGTTTGTGTGCATGTAGCCATGTTGTTGTCCCTCCTATTGTCCTCCTCTAGCCCGCTCCAAGATGGCCCCCCTCGCGAGCGTGCTCGGCTGCCTGCTTTGTGATTGGCCGGGCGTGACGTCATCACACCGGGCGTCCATTCATCTGTCGACTTGGGCGTTGTACTCCGGCGCATCTCATTCGCGGCGGGGCCAATTTCTCCGCTTTCCAAACTCCACTCGACCTATTAAAAAAAAAAAAAAAAAAAAAAAAAAAAAGGGGGAGAGAGAGAGCGAAACGAGATTTCGTTTGCGATTGTTCTCCCTTATTCCAAACACGTTTTACCGGCTAAAATCCTCCACGCCGCCACTCGGGTACCCTTTATAGCCTTGCTCGGAAAAGGAAGTCGCCGTTTTCATTGTTTCGTGAGGGAAGGAAAAAAGCGTCCGCGGTCTTTGTTCATTCATTTCATCGCTCGGGTTCCCTTTGTTGAACGAGCATGGGAGCACAAATCTCCAAAAACGCCGGAAAGGAGGAAGCCGCGGTGGACAAGCCCGGCGAGGCTGCGGCTTCTACGGCCAAGACTAATGGCCAGGTAATATTCAATGTACATTATTTAAAGTGTTAATTGCGACGGGGGCAATGTGTTGCGTCAATGGCGTGCTCATGTGTGGGCTCACCGGCATCCAGGAGAAAGTGACCACCACGTTGTGTAATCTTCCCACTTTTTCCTCAGATATTTGAACGCCACTTGTTTAAAATACTATACACGCCGACGATCAGTTATTTGGACAATATGCTTTATTATTATTTAAAAAAAAAATAGATTTAAGCATTATGATGCTTAATTGCTTTTAAATTGATTGTATCGGACGAAAGCCTTTGTCTTTTCTTTTTTTCTTTTTCTTTTTTTTTTAAACTAGGAGCATTTTCCACGCGTTTCATTGTGTTTAAAATATTCAACGTGGGGTCTTTCTCTGCTGGCATAGCCATTTTTTCATCCACGCCACGCCTTTGTTGCCAGATTCATGGAGGAGAACCACGTTTTGTCTCCCACACTCTCCCCCAAATACCACAAATACTACTTAATATTCTCGCACATCCCACCAGAGGGTAGATTTTTACCATCTTTTTTTTTTTTTTTTAAACGATTTTTATGATCATTAAAATTAAGAGGATAAAGCTTAAAAACGTAATTTGGTCGGGCCTCGACCACGTTAAACGCCCACCATCTCCTCCTAGAGGCGCTGAGGCGGTACTGCGAGCGAAAATGGTCGAGACTCCGGAATCTGTCGTCACTCTCATAGCAACAGATGTGCTGCGGCTTTACTGGCTTTTTTCCTATTGGTCGAAAGCATTGGCGTTTGAATTCAATTCCAAAGCGGTGGCGAGTTTTGGTGATGATGCAGATAATTATGGTGGATGCCATGTCATTATTCAATTTGAATGAAAGTTTCTGACCTTCAAGAGCTTTCCCTCCTCCCCCATACCTTTGGCTAATTAATTAGTTTCAGACCAGGACATATGATTTTGTCAAAGTGATCACGTCACAAATTAATGTACGTTTTTTTTTTTTTTTTTTTTTTTTTTTTTTTAATACTGCATTTTTTTTAACCATTTGTGTCAACATTAAGGCTTTGGTATTGATTGTTGTTGCCCATAACAGATCCATACCAGGAACTGTTGATTTTTATTTATTTTTTTATCCATGCCAGCCAGCACAGACATTGATATCCATCAGTACAAAAACAAAGTTGATATCATCAATGCTGGTGTCTATCAGTGTCACACAATTGATAGTGTATCTGCCGTAATTATTACAAGAATCTGTATCAGTGAACCTGGCCTCAGGTCGATACTATTACTTGAAAGCACACCACTACATGCCTTGTAATTGTTAAAAAAAAAACAAAAACAAGGGGGTTGGGGGTGGGGGCGTCGAACTAGCTACCATTTTAATAATGACTTAATCTGTAATTTTGGTGATTGAGATTAAAAAAGCACATTTTGATTTCCTTTGGGTTTTTTTCTTTTTTCAAAAAAAAATTGGCTTTACTTTGTTTGACAGTGTAGAAAAAGCACAGACAGAAATTCTGATTCAGTTTCTGGTTTGTTCCATGACATGTCAGAGAATGTGCAAAAATGCTAATCAAGTAACAGATTCAACACAAAGAAAATCAGTCTTTCATGGAGGACTGCAGAAATCATCAGAATATTTACTGTTGAGAGGCTGAAATTCTGAGGATTTGGTGAACTTTAAATTAAACAGGTCTTGAAACTAAATTAATTAAAATTAGTTGTCTGTCGATTAATAGGTAAAGGTGCCTCTGAAACCAGCAGAATGGTCATTTTATCATTGTAGGGATGTAGCCTCAGTTATCTACTCAAAACCAATCGAGTAATAATCTTTGCCAAACGGGGAAAAAAAAAGCTTACTGCCATTTTATGGCATCTGTAGTCAATTACAAACCTTTTTTTCTTTTGGTGGTTTTCAACTACTTACGGATTTTCAGTGTATGTCGTAGGGCTCACATTTTGTCAGCCAATTCAGTTCTTATGCTTTCCTCTTTCAGGAGAACGGCCACGCCAAAACCAACGGCGACGCCTCCCCGGCAACTGAAGAGGCCAGCAAGGCCGACGTCCAGGCTAACGGCAGCACCCCCACCGAAGAGACACCCAAGGAGGACGGAGACAAGGCGGATGAGGCTGAGAATCAGCCAGAGGCTGCTGGCGCCGCCACAAACGGCGAGGCCGCTGCCAAGGCCGAGGAAACGGCAGAGGAAGGCAAGCAAAAGAAGAAGCGCTTCTCCTTCAAGAAGCCTTCCTTCAAGCTGAGCGGGTTCTCTTTTAAGAAGACCAAGAAGGAGTCCGAAGAGGAGGAGAAGGTGGAGGGAGAGAAGGCAGAAGGGGAGAAGGCGCCAGCACAGGAGGAAGGGGCGGCAGCCGCAGCGGCGGTGGTGGAGGTGGAGAAGGCCGAAGGGGAGAAGGCGCCGGCCAATGAGGAGGCCAAGGAAGCGGCCGCGCCAGAGGAGCCCAAAGCCGACGAGGTGGCGAAGGAGGAGAAACCAGCTGAGGCTTCTTCACCAGCCGAACCCGAAGCTGCCGCAGCCGCCAGTCCAGAGGCCCCCGCCACCCCTGCTGAATAATTCTACTGAAGTACACGCCGGAATGAAGGAGGCCCATGGAGCCCATCTGAACGAATGCGAGGACTTGACTGAAACCAGGGATTTT
Source organism: Festucalex cinctus (assembly GCF_051991245.1). Classification (NCBI taxonomy): domain Eukaryota; kingdom Metazoa; phylum Chordata; class Actinopteri; order Syngnathiformes; family Syngnathidae; genus Festucalex; species Festucalex cinctus. Next base: position 12,858,818 of record NC_135422.1, on the reverse strand, counting down.
GTTTTTCTTTATAATTTTGTTTGTCTGTTTACTTTTTTTTTTTTTTTAACATTTCATCCATAATGACTGCAGTGTAGGATCTGGGAGGCGCTTCCCTGACCCTGTGTTTGCATTCTTGGGTGAACGTGCGACTGTGAGCTCGAATGTTTTTTCTTTTTTCTACACCATGCTGACATATTTAATTCAAGTATTTGGTGCTGGGTTAATTGGATGTAGCAGCTAAAGCTGTGCATGTGCTTGTGCAGCGAAACGAAACAAAAAAAAAAGTGAAAAAAGCCCTCAGCCGAGTGTGAAAACAAAATGTCGTTGTTTACAACTCCTGCGTGGACCACAAGCGTTCCCCTCTCTGCGGAACTAGATTAAGCAACCAAACTATTCAACAATAATATAGGTGCTCATCACTTCCTACTCTGCCGTTTTAGAGTCCGTCATTTACAAACTGTAGTCATGCACGTTGTATAGACTTTGATATTGCTGGTTTTATGACTGAAATGTACCTAAATGACATTTTTAACCCATTGTAAATGACTGTTTTCTTGTTGTTGTATTTTTTTTCCCACCATTTGTAAGACCGAATAAAACTGGGAGATGTTTTAAGCAAAAAAAAAAAAAAAAAACTCAACAAAAAAAACCCTGTTCAAGCTGTGATGATTATATAACACTTCATCTCTAGAGTAGTATGTTTTAGGTAGGGCATTTTTTTCCTTCTTTTGTACATAAAGATTGAATGTAACATTGGCTACAACATGGTATTTAGGTGTTGACTTTTCTGTGAGCACTGAAGAATAAAGGAAAGTGTGAATTGGCACTCTCAGTCCATTTTACTGTTAATGTATTTTAAATGCTGGCGTCCATTTTCTATAGTTTCTCCTCAAGAGTTGGAGCCGTAAACAGCTGGTGAGCTGGGACATATTAACAAATGAACAGTCATACTCATTCACAGACAACGTAGCTTTCTGGTGACCTTGCACGTCACATAGAACACCAAATTCCACAATGTCAGATATTCAAACCCAGACCCTTCAGATAGGTGTCACCAACCATTTTTGACATGTCTACTTCTCAGTTTCTGATAAATTTGAAGGGCTTCCTGATTCATGCATGCTTATTAAATTTGATAAACTTAATTTGAAACTTATAATTAATGGAATTTATGTGAAGAAACTGAACATGTTAAAGAGCTAATTAATGAATTTAACAATTTCGGAAATATAAATATGGAAAACTTCTATAAATTTCTACAAATTTTAGTGACTTCAATGAAACTGACTTGCATGTTTTGTAATAGAAGGTCGAAACCCCCATGCAAGCGTTGGGAGAACACACTGATCTAAGATCAAGCCAGAACCACAAGTCGTTTTCAGATCGTGCTAAACAACCAGTCTCAGGATTGGATTCTTTGCCCTACAGTGCCCTCGTTGGGTAAGATGGAGGAAAGCAGGCTCGTTATCATTTAGTGGCAAAGTGTGAAGACAACTTATAATGAAAACATTTTGTTTTGTCGACATATTTTAAGTTATAGAGATGCGTAGAAGTTGTCTTAATGTACACGCAATCCAACAGAAAATCCGTGAGCAACATGAAACGACATCAAGCTAATTGCTCTAACCATGGGTAGACCTAGCTAGGGTATGCCTCCCCCTTCTATTTTTCATATTTACATTTTTTTCCCCCAGCCGTTGGCGTGTTACCTAAACAAACGCAACGTTATTACTCAAATTATCAGAAAAAGACTCGTTGGTCTTGAACTTTTGCTTATTGTACTGCTTCCGTAAGTTAGCAACTTAGCATAGCAGGTGACACATCTAGCATGTAGGCTACTGTTGAGCCTAACTATATTTTGAGTAACACTAAAGTTAAATTCGTATATATCTATCTATCTATCTATCTATATATATATATATATATATATATATATATATATATATATATATATATATATATATATATATATATATATATATATATAACTAAATCTTCTATATTGAGCAATATTTTTTCTTCCAAATATATTTTGTCATTTGCTTGTTTATCTGTTACATGGTTGAACTCTGAAACATATGGATATGGCAAATCAAATATACTGTTGATGGGTGAGCTGGAAGAATCAAACGACAGTACATGTAACTACAGTTAGACTTCCGAGTGAACTGATTCACGAGTTTCTGAAGCCACAAGCTGGTGACTTTTTGCTTTGACTTGCGAGTTAAACTGAGATACAAGAGCTTGGTGGGAGCAGACTTCATCACAAGCAGCAATTTGGCAAATAGTAAAAACAAAATATTCATAAAAAAAGAGGCCAAAAGCTGATTTCAAGCCACTGCCAGGTCTAAAACAAAACAAAACAACAACAACAACAAAAAACAACAGTATTTACTTATGTGTCTAGATAAACCATATGAAAGGCGTGTATGTCTCTACTATTTACCAATAAATGTCTCAAAAAAAAAAAAAAGGTAATCGATGGGCCACAATCATTTTTGATTGCACATTTTGAATGCCGTCGGTCGTTTTCATCTTATTAAAAATAAAATAAAGTAATTTTTGACCCCAAAATGTTCATGCATAAATTGTCCTCCACTTGTGGAATGAGCTATATAATTTTTGTGCCATTTTTGTCTGGTGGTGTGTCGAAAGATTTTTGTTATGTAAAATATATGCTTTGGATTGAAAAAGGTGGGTAAACTCTGCAATACACCGCACACTTTTGTTTGACCTCGGGCGTTGGACCAGGGTTCTTTTGACGGTTTATGTTTATTGCTTCAAGTATGTGTTGACATTTTCTCAGCAGTGAGACGAACACAATTATGAAGGCACATTTCATAATAGTCGATTCACTTAGAGTACAAACCTATAGTTTTGGGGATCATAAATTACAGTGTTTGTGTTGAAATATTTTTAAAGGTGTCTGAGGTCGCAGATGCTCTCGTCTAGCCACTGTCATGTCAGGATCGTATTTGCGTGAAAAGAATAAATACAGATAAACACTCCTGCCGAAAAATGTGTTTTTGAAAATTGCAGGAAATGCATCCGACATGTTTATATCCACCCACAGCTACACGCCCATGTTCCCTGCACACAATCCGCTTCCTGGGCCCCGGCCTTAACCACAGCCGTGTGACGGCCGCAAAAGCAGGGCGTGCTTTACATCATATTTCTGTTCATGCCACTTTTGGCTACATTCGTGGCCAACTCGGTTGTGTTGCCGCTAATCTCAACGCTTCGTCTGCCCCACACATGCAAACGTGAAGCTTTCCAGGAAACCAAAATGACAACATCATACTCACCAGTCTAGAATTATAACGTACACCCTAGTTCAGTGTTTCCAAAAATTTATTGAGTCAAGGCACCCGTTTTACATGGCAAACTCATTAAAGCAGTATACAGTAGATACTAGGTAGTGTCTTCATTTACGAGTGCGTTGACTTAGGAGTTTTTCAAGTTACAAGTCGTTGCTTGGCTGATTTTTGCTTTGAGATACAAGCAAAAATCTGCTGAAATTGATTCATTGCATGCATTTCGATTGATTCCAAAGGGGAATAATGAGACTTGAGAAACGTGTTTTGAATTATGAGAATGGTCACTGAACAAACTAAACTTATATTTAAAGGCACCACCATACTAAAATTAAATGAAGGTTCAAATAAAACTGAAACTTCTTAATCGTAAAGTTCTTATCAGAAATAAATATACAGTTGACCTCATCCTGGGCGATATGGCTTAAAAATATCCTGATATAAATGTTTCATATCAGTTGATATTGATAATTATTGATTTAGGCACCTATTTAAAGTGGAAGTCCCCACTAGTATAAATATGATATTCTGGTTAATATTTTGTTAGGAATATGAGTTAAGCAGCCATTTTTATCCAGTTCAGGGGGCGGGCTATTTTTCCACTTGCTGCAGACTGAAGATATGTTGCTCAGGTCTCAGGTAGCAACCAATCACGGCTCAGCTTCAGAAAACAGGTGAGCTGTGATAGGTCGTTGCCTGAGCCCTGAGCAACATTGATGTCATCTTCAGTGGCAAAATGGCCGCCCCCTAAGATGGATAAAAATGGCAGGATTTGGCTTCATAACTCATATTACACAAATGCAATATTAATCAGAACGTCATGTTTGACTAGTGAGGTCACATATATTATTGTCAACAAATGTTGAAGGTTGACTTTCACTTTAAAAGAAGAAAACACATTGATTAAAGATAAAATAAAAAACAAACTGATTAAACGGGAAGTCAAGTTAAGAAAAAAATCTTTAGAATAATGTATTCTATATTTCCACACTAGAACAGACACAGCATTCTGATTAATATTGCGTTTGTTGAATACGAATTAAGCAGCAAAATCCTCTCTGGGAGCGGCCATTTTGCCACTGAAAATGACATCATAGTACCTAAGGTTTCAATGCTTGCCATTGTACAATGATGTTGGTTTAGGAAAAGTGGAGTCAAATTCATTTGAAACAGTGCTGTCCCTTCCTATGTTGTAATGCAAGCACCTTTTCATTTCTCTTTGACCCGATGACATTCCAAAAATGGTGAAAAAAATAAAAAAATAAAAATAGAGTTTCTGAAGAGGCCTAAGCAGTTGCACAAACACAGTAAAGCTTTTTTTTTCTCCCACTTTTGCAGTTTTGCCTCATGATGCACAACCAGTTCAGGGTGTACCCTGCCGAGCCAGCTGGGATTGGCTCCAGCACCCCCCACAACCCTTTGTGAAGACTAAGCTGTTAAGAAGATGGATGGATGGAAGCCTCATGATGCAATGGTTCCTCCCGCCCCAGAATCAGAAATGGTACTGTCCCGTCAACCTCCATTAACCAGGAAGTGGCCTGCTGCTAAGACTTTTGGTAAGTGGCCAACGTTGGTAGACATTCGAGTTGTTATTTTTCTTGTTCTGAACAAGTGTAAAATGATCATAAACTATCAAAAGCAGGCATGATACATTCCAGTGAATTACAGTCACTGATAATTTAGGTGTGTGGCTTGTGGAATCAACCAAAAGGCAAAACCCTGTCTGGTCTCGTCTTGTCTGTCTGTTTGTCTGTCTTTCTTCTGTACCGACCACAGTGTTCCTTCAGTTTATACCAGCAACTTTCCTCCCTTTTTGCCCCCCCCCCCCCCGGTTTATGGTGGGGAATGGTGGTGGTGGTGGCGGTGTGGGTATATCAAACAGCACCCGTCCCTCATGCTCACTATTTTTAAGAATCTTGGCGCACCCGTATTTGGACGTTTCAGCCATTCCTCTTTGCAACACCACATATGCTCCATGAGGTTGGATTGGACATCCATTTTCGGATAGTCTAGAAGTGTTGAGCCGAATTTACGTCTGGGCTTGAGCTGGGCCACTTAAGTATATTCACAGAGTAGTCCTGAAGCCTCATCTCAAGATGATCAGTAGAAACAGGATGTATGCAATTCTGAACACATTTTTTTAAGAGTACTTTTTCATTTATTTATTTATTTTTTCAAACATTTCCCAATAATGTTTTCCACCATATCATTATGTGGTGTTGTGTGTAGAATTTTATGGGGGAAAATGCATTTAATCCATTTTGAAATAAGTAACACAACAAAATGTTGAAAAAGTGAAGCACTGTGAATACTTTGTGGATGCACTGAATGTTGGATGGAAAACGAGGCCCATCAATTAGGCCCTCACTTTGAGAGCCGTAATTGTGGAAGATAATTTGAAAATAGCCGCCGGTTCAGAGGTCGCCGGTACAGGAAGAGATACCAATTTCAGCTTTGACCTTGCAGCCACTTTGTGTTTACCATGTATATAGTGCACACATGCAGTGGCATTTGTTTGTTATATTTATGAAATGAAGTTTTGCTTTTGTTGGCATCAATTTTGACGTCTGATTTCTTGTGCTATTTTCAGAGAAAAATCATTTAATTCAATACGTTTCAATTTAATGTAGTGTAATTCATTAGTATGTACAGTAGTTGAGTATTTACCCCCCAAATTTACAATCTATAATATTTATATTACAAAATTTACAACCATCAAATAATTTGATTGGTTTGTATTATTTCTATGCTATTTTCAAAGTACTAATTTAGATTGATTTAAAATAGAATCATTCTTTTTTTTCTTTTTTTCAAAAATATCTGCAACATATGCACTATTTCTAAATTAATATTTAAAATTGTTAGTTAGTTACGTAGTGAATAGTAAATCCAGCTGCTTCCAGACAAATTGGCCTTTAATGGCAATTTTCAAAGCATTCATTATTCAAACTACCATCCATATTTAAGCACTATAAGTGCGGTTTCATATACTTATATATGTATATGTATGTATACATCCAAATCCATGTGGCTCATTTAAAAAGTGCTCCCGAGACAGGATGTTATTGTTAAGACATCTTTTTATTTGAGTCAATAATGCTTTACATGACATAATGCATTTTCAGGATATAAAATGGCGTTTGCTGCTCAGAGAGCACTGCTCGTATGCCAATGTTCCGATTACCTAGTTTTATTTGTCACGGTAAATTTGACCATTTTGCCAGTTCACAATATTCAAGTCATATACAAAGACAATTACAACATGTTGCACAGAAAGTATTGATGTACTTTTTTTTAATAAGGTTATTGGGCACCGGGACAAGAAATAAAATCAAACAAAACAAAAAAAACAAAACAAAAAAGACAAGATTGTACAAAAAACAAAGAAAAAACAGACAAACTAAAGTCAGAATCACCAGTCGTAGTCTTTATAAAAGGGTGGAAAAGAAAAGAAAAGAAAAGAAAAAACTAGGACACAACACAGATTTAACACCTCGGGTTCACATGCTGTCTTCATTCCGAAAAGCATCCTGCGGGTCATGTTGTGAATTGCTTTCCCCATCCCTAATCTCCTGTTTACATAAATTAGATTTTTTTTTTCCTTCTTCGAAGCACCTATTTGTTGTTGTAGTTTTCAAGTCGACATGCTTCTATTCCTCAAAGGCAAGAGCCAACAGTCTGGTTGAGTCTTGGTTGGAGCAATAGAGAGCACATTTAGTTGGTTGGCTGTTGGGTTTCCCGTCTCAGGGACCGACTTATCACGTCGAGGCGACCAGGAAACCAGAGAAGGAGCAGTGCACGTTCTCGGCGGCGAAGACTCCGTTGGCCTCCTCGTCGGGGATCTGCACGTACACGGTGTCTTGCTCATTCAGCAGGAGCACAGCGCTACCGGACATCTGGTCAAGGAAGCCCTTGTTGTACTCGTCATAGGAGAACATGACGGGCTGGTCGTTCTTGTAGAGGGCCACCAGAGCGTGGGCGCCATTCACGTGGATGCTGTAGGAGAAATAGTAAACTCCGGGGATCTGGCATGTGAAGATGCCGGAGTCGGGGTCGTAGTGGTTCTCGGCATTGTACACAATGTGGTCGAACTTGATGGGGCTACCGGAGGCTGGGTAGGGAGTGGTCAGAGCTGCTGTGAAAGCAGACATGGGGGCCTTGACCATCACCTCGGTCATTCCCATTCCCATACCTTTCTCAAAGACCACCTCACCGGGAGGTCCGGGGGGGCCGGGAGGGCCGGCGGAACCGGGCTCTCCGTCAGAACCGCTCTCACCAGGCATACCGGGGGGACCCTGAGGTCCAGGGACACCTTTAGCGGTCATGCCAGCGGGGCCGGGAGCTCCAGGGAGACCTGGGTGTCCCTTGTGGCCAGGAGCACCGGAGGTACCCTGAGGTCCAGAAGGTCCTCGGGGACCAGTGGCACCATCAGCACCAGTGGCACCGGTCTCACCAACACGGCCAGGAAGACCTTTGGGTCCAGCAGGGCCGGGAATACCTGGGGCCCCTGGGGTACCGGGGGCACCACCATGACCCTTCTCACCAGTGGCTCCAGTGGCTCCTCTGGCTCCAGCGGGGCCAGCTGGGCCGGGGTAACCCTGTTTGCCCTGGAAACCTTGTGGTCCCACCTCTCCCTTGTTGCCCTTGGTTCCTGGAGCTCCGGTGGCACCGGTGGCACCCTTGGGGCCGGTAGCACCAGTCTCACCTGGGAAACCTCTTACACCTGCTGGGCCCATGGGACCAGTAGCACCAGTGGCACCAGTGGCACCTGTGTATCCAGTTGGACCTTGCTCACCCTTGGGACCAGTGGCACCTGGACTGCCAGTAAATCCTCTCTCTCCCTTCTCTCCATTAGCGCCGGGCTTTCCGTAACCTGGGGTTCCTGGGGCACCGGGGGTTCCAGCAGGTCCCTGGTGGCCTTTTGGTCCAACTGGGCCGGGCAGACCTGGAGCACCGTTATCACCGGGCTTGCCAGCAACACCTACACCAGGAGCACCAGTGTGTCCCTTGGGTCCCTGTGGTCCCATGGAACCAGGGGCACCATCTCTACCTGGGCTACCTGACTTTCCTGGCTCACCGGGCATACCTGACTTTCCTGGCTTGCCAACTCCAGGCTGGCCTGGAGATCCAGCTGGTCCCATTGGTCCCATATGCCCTGTGGCACCCTGGGGTCCTTGAATTCCCATGCCTCTTTCACCCTTGGGACCTGGCAGGCCGGGAACACCAGGATGTCCTTTCAGACCAGACTCTCCTCTTGGTCCCATTGCTCCAGGGAGACCAGAGGGTCCGGGCTTGCCAGTAGCAGAGAGGCCAGCGGGTCCGGGGCTTCCGGATGAACCGGGAGAACCCCTGGGTCCTTGGGCTCCGGGGGCACCAGTGTGTCCCTTCTCACCAGGGGCTCCAGGGATACCAGGTTTGCCGGGGCCACCGGGGGTTCCGGATTTGCCAGTGATGGAACGACCGGGAGATCCAGGAGGTCCGGGAGGTCCGTGGGGTCCAGGGTGGCCAACGCCGCTCTTACCTGGGGGGCCAGGTGGGCCAGGGGGGCCCTCGGCACCAGGTTCACCTGGAATACCAGGCTCACCTGCCACTCCTGTCAAAAAAATAATAACATTATCAGTGGAGAGAAAAGAGGAGGAAAAATGCAATTGAAATTTATTTTACAATGCGAGTCTTGAGCTATTTGTATAGACATGCTGAGTCGAAGTGACAAAAATATAAGAATGGACTACAAACAAGGCTACAGGACTACAAAAGAATACAAGTCACTTGACTTTCTTTGGCAATATTTTACTGGCAGAAAACATGTACTGTGCTTTATATAGTTTATTTGTATTGATAATTTTTCATTTAATGGGGTTAATTCCTGTCACACTTAAATATTATAAAATGAAATGTTTTATAAATGTATTAATAAAATTATATAATTTGATCCATTTTGAATTTGTGAGCGTAACGATTGGAACAAGGCTAATAGCTTCAGGAATGTTGAGAGGACATTGCAAGTTAATAAAGTAAATGCAAAAATAATTTTTTACAAATAATAATAAAAAATAAAAGCAGAATAATCTGATGATGTCAACGAAATAATTTGTAAAGATTGATTTTACTAATTTTTTTTTACCTTTTACCCATCTCCCCCCCCCCCCCCTCTCTCTCTCTCTCTCTCTCTCTCTCTCTCTCTCTCTCTCTCTCTCTCTCTCTCTCTCTCTCTCTTTCTCTCTCTCTCACTCTCTCTCTCTCTCTCTCTCTCTCTCTCTCTCTCTCTCTCTCTCTCTCTCTCTCTCTCTCTCTCTCTCTCTCTCATTAGTTTTTAAAAGGTATATGTTAGATGTGTTTATCCAGGTAAGACAATTGAGAACAGATTCTCATCTACAATGCCAACCTGGCAGCAGAAAGAAATGTAAAACAAAGCAAAAACAATAGCAAAAATACAAATACATAGATATCCAGCTGTACAGTTTAAATTTAGTTGGTTGTTGTAGTGTAGTCAGTTCTTCTTTTTCTTCTTCTTCTTTTTTATATAATATATAAATGTATTAAAGCACACAATATCCCATTACTACCACCATGGTAACTAATGGTCAGCAGCTTGTTATTAGCTCTAAAACGGTAACCTGAATCACAGGGAGTGCTGCTTTTATTGTATTTGTATGTTTTAATTTCTGTCCTTTTTTAATGTGGTTCCGGTAAAGCTTGCAGTGCTCAGAATAAAGCCTGGCAGATGTGTTCTCCCACTGTGGCACACCCAAACAAACAAACCGCACTGCTGCTGGCTGACTGGGCCCTAATTTGTCATTGCCAAAATAGCAGCTTGTGTGCTGTCTGCACAGCGAGGAAAAATGACATCTTGCCTAGATTGAAACTTAATATGTCTGGAATTATGCATACATACTGCACAAAATAATATGTCCAAAGTTGCAAAATAAGAGATAAAATATATTTTCCTTAATATGCCTCTCTCGGGTGAAAATAAGTATCATAACCAATCTGTTTCTATCTCTGTACGTACTAGCATTCACAAAATAGTGAGAATGACCTCCATCAAAGTTTTCTTTAATATTCCACCATGTGGTTAGAATAAGTATCGCAATCAATCTGCATCTATCGCCCGTGAGAATTAGCAGTTACGAAATAGTACAAATGACCTGCATCAAAACTTTCACGAGTATGCCAAAATAAGTATCATAACTTAAAAGTTTGCATAATTTCAAAATAGTGAAAATGACTTACATCAAGATTTTCCTGACCATGCCTCTTTGAAAGTAAAATAACTATCTTCACCCATCTGAATATATATCTGTGACCACTTACAGTTACAAAATGTTAAAATGACCTCCATCAAGATTTTCCTGAATATGCCATCCTTTATGTAACTCTCTGGGGTTAAAATAAGTATTACAATCAGTATTATATTCGGTTTATATCTTTGTGAAGATTAGCATTTATAAAATAATGAAAATACTTTGTACCAAGATTTTCATTTATATGCCTCTCTGGGGTTAAAAGGAGTAGCATAGCCAAATCTATATCTTTATCTGTGAGGACTAGCAGTTACAATATTATAAAAATAACTTGCATCAAGATTTTCCTCAACATGACTTCCTTAATATGCCACCCTATGTCATAAAAAATAAACAAGTATTTTACCCTATCTGTATTTACCTCTATGACGATTAACAGCAATCAAAGATACAAACATGACCTGTTTTAATTTTATAGAACAGTGTGAAACATTACAAAATCCCATCCCATGATTGGCCATTTTTGGAAAATTTTCTTACCGTGGCCCTTGACGTGGTAAGGCTCGTACTGGGGGGCGGCCTTCACCACCTTCTTGACAACGTAGCCCTTGCCGTGGCCAGCGACCAGGGCAGCCATGAGGAGGACGATACAGGCGACACGGATGTCCATCTTTCTCGGTCAAAACCTGCAAGGGAACGATTTGCTTTACATGTAAATGAAAAAAAAAGCATGTACAAAAGTTGCATTGCAGCTGCAAAAGCTTCTACAAGTAATTCCACCTTGCATGATGCTCTCAGTTAAGCAATCTCCTTGACGTAGTACACTAACATGGAAGTAAGTAACAGCCCTGGGATTCTGAGTGCATCCATAAAACAGATAAATACAGAAAGAAACTTACCGACACCAAATTTGGGGGGAAAATTCAAAAACAATCTCCTCAGCACCAGTGAGCTGCTGGTGCTTCTCTGTATATCCTTTGGCTTGGAGCACAACTGAGGATATGCTGCTTTCCCCTGTCAAGGTTCAGAGTATTTATACCATAGCTGCCCATAAGCATCATTACAACAAAAAAAGCAAGAAAAAAAAAAGCCCCCACCATGCAAGTACCTCCCTCCCTCCTCAAAAAAGCAGAGTTGTAATTAGCAAGCAGATCTGCCCAAAACAGGCATGTCACATCAGGGTGCCTCCACGTCTTGAAAAAGCCAGACACATGATGATTATCACTTTTTTTTTTTTAAAAGAAAGACTTCTTTTGAACAAGACAACAATGCACAAAGAGAGCAGACAGGTTTTTATTTTGGTAACACTTAAACTTATTAGTAAAAAGTCATGACAAAAGGCAATATCATTTTTTCCGTTTGTTCGTTTTTACATTTTAATAATATCTAGCTAAATACATTTAATTCATTTAAGTTACATAGTATTGTATTTGCGTTGTTTAATTTAATGGAAATAAAGCAACTGGAGTGGAAATAACAATAATTTAGTTTTCTTTGTTTTAACACCATTTAAATTATTTTACATAATTGTGATTATGTGTTTTTACGGCTCAATTAAATTAAATGAATATTATTTTTCTCTGCTTTTTTTATACACTTTAACTTCATTTTATTTCACAGAAAGCGAGAAAGGGAAGAAAGTCATACTTTTTTTCATGCTTGAATTAACATTTTAATTTAATCATCATCGCATTGTATTTATTTTTTCATAGTATTTGTTTTATTTTATGTGCACTTTTAAAATTTGCTTTTTGTTACTTTTTTTATATATTTATTTATTTTAATAAAAATTGCTTCATTTTATTGGTAAGAAAGACATTTTTTCTTGCTCTTACCCCGTAAATTATAATTACAAAATGTAGTTAATTACATTTTTAATTGTATTTAAAGGGTGGAAATTCATGGCCCTTTTTTTCATTTTTTTATTTTAATGCAACACATTTTTATTTTATTAATTTATTTGCACTCACACAAAGTATTTTTTCTTACATTTTAACTAGCTTTTCCACATTGATTTAACATCCAATTGAAATTTATTTAGCTTTTTATTGCTACGGTTTTCTTTTCTTTTCTTTTTTTTCCTTCTTCTTTTTGCACTTACAGTTAATTGAAATGCAGTTTATTTCCTGGAGTTCTTGTTTACAGGAGGCCCGCTGTATACATATGGCAACATCTTAAAATACTAGCCACTAATCTATTTTAAAAAAAAAGACAGGTTCAAATTGGTAGTGGCTCTTTTATTTGTCCACAAAGCCCACATGAGTGTATGCATAGTGTCTGCCACATTTACATGACGAATCTCTCTGGCTGTCTGGACTCATTGGAGCCTGTCGGACAAACAGGAGGAGATGCTTAGTATCGTAATATAATAGTAAACACTGATCTTAATACACTCTACATTCACATGTCTGCAGTGTTCTTGTTGTTAAAGCGTGTGTGTTTATCCCCTTGGAACGGGCCAGTTAAACTAAATAAGGAGCCTCGTAAATGCTACTGTCTGGCAAGCTCCTTGGTGTGGTAGCCCTGTTCAACGCCAGGTGGCAGCAAAAATAGCAGAGGAGAGATCCTGATTTTAATTTGCAGCATGAGTTGGGGAGTTGACTGTGCAGAATACAGATAAAATCAAATCAGCAAAAATAATGAGATTTATAATAAAATAAGCCACTTTTACACAGATCACGTCAAAATAAGTAAACAATATTTTAAACATAGCTCTCATGAAATAGGCCACTTTTGAGAGAGACTTGGCAAACCAAACCATTTGTATATATAGACCCTACAAAATAATCTACCTTTTACATAAAAATTGCTATTAAAAACAAAACAAAACAAAACAAAAAAACAGAAAAAAACACTTCCCCCAAAATAAGTAGCCTTTATACAGGGATCATACTTTTTTTTTTTTTTTTCAGTTTTACACAGACCCTACAAAACAAGTCTCTTAGACACGAGACCCTGCAAAATGAGCTGCTTTCACATGGAGACCCTGTTAAATGGGCCGGTTTTACACATTGACCTCTACAAAATAAGCCTGTTTAACACAGAGACCCTGTTAAGCTACTTCTGCACACACACCCCGCAAAAATAACAGTGATCGCACAAATACTTGTCTTTTTTAAGCCACTTTTACACAATATACAAAATAAGACACTATAATACACTGTAACTATATAAATAGTAAATATTGTACACAACGACTTTTACGAAAAGACCCTTTTCGGTCTCCATTTTGGTTTCTGCTCAACAGTTCATATATAAGGTGAGTCTAATTTTTTTTTAACTATTTTCGGGGTTCATAGCAGTGCTGGAAGCGAACAAGCCGGCGCTAGTGGGTGGGGAAACGCCTGCAATTACAGCCGCATTTCTGGTGGCTTGCAGTGTTGTGTTTCCTCCCGTCGTATTATCTTCCCTCATCCTCCACCTTGGCCTCGCTGTGCTTTGACACAGTCCAGCTGTAATTTCTCCGCTTTGGAGCACCGCCGCATAGGAAATGCCCACACCCAAATAATCACATGTTCTAAAACACACAAGTGACCATAAATGATGCGTGTAGACTTTTCCTCGAGATGGCTAATCTATTTAGAGTGCATACCCCCCCCCCCCCACCCAACCTCCTTGCTTGTTCACATGGCTCCTGACATGGTGTGTATTTACATGACAGCCAGCTTTCATCAGAAAAACTTAATTAAAGATTCGGCAGCAATTTTGTTTACGTAAATGAGGGCACATTATCTGCAATTTTGTGAAAAGTGCTACCTTGCTGACGAGGGTCACGTGGCGTTGGCGTGACCTGGATCAACGAGGCTGTCATTGTGTACAAGTCAGTTTTTGTTAGCTTGCTAGCTTAGCTAATGAACAAATAAACTAACTAACCAACCATTGTAGCGACACGCGCTATTGTAGCGATATGCGACTGGTTGGACCTCAAAGCTCAAATAAAGCCCAAATGAGAAAGTGCTACTGATGAGTTGGTAATAGTATGTTCACACTAACTAACTAACTAACTAACTAACTAACTAACTAACTAACTAACTAACTAACTAACTAACTAACTAACTAACTAACTAACTAACTAACATCCGAAAATGGGCTTTTGTAAAGAAATAATCAGATTTTATTGAAAGCCATATCACCCTGCCCCATAACTAACAAATTAATAAACGTACAGTACGCACAAACCAAAAAGCAAGCTAGCTAGGTCCGTGGAAAGTTTTGTGGAAATTGTTTAAGTTGCTTTTGTTAACTGACTGCCTTACGATAAAATCTCGCAGGTTGAATTCCGAGCAAAATGCTGCTTTTTAGCCAGCAAGCTGAACTTTTGTTTGGCTCAAACAGCCATTAACCACCGTGTTTTCTTTCCCCTTGTGCCACCAATTTTGTATGGACTATTTTAGAATAGTTGAAATGACAGAGCAGCAAAGGGTGGAGCGAGGACTCGACAAATGTTTTAAAAAATCCTCCCTACGTGTTTATTTACGCATTCAAACACGACGATGGAAGTCGTCCGTATTTAGGCCTCCAAACAGTTTTCTAAGCTGGAAAAACAACAACAATCTGCATCTGCATGCCCCGTCTGTAAAGGGACTTTTATGCTAAGATGTGGAACCCAAGTCAAGTTTGGATGACTAGAATTAAATGTCCAACCTTGTTTTTACCGTCTGCCGCATATATTTTCCGAGCAAACAAGGTGGTTCCTTAAAAAAAAAAAAAAAAAGAGAGAGAGAGCGAAAGAGTAGCGAGGCTCACTCACAAGGCTCACTCTGCACAGGTCATTACTGCGCCGCAGCTCTATTGATGTGGTCCGTAGGCTTCATTGGAAGAACCACGAGGGACCAGGTTCAAAACGAAGAGCAGGGCTTGTAGAACAATGTCCATGCTGCATACAGCTGCACATTATGTGACATCAGTCACTGAGGAGACTTCAAGCAGTACACTTTGGGAAGAACATACTAACTAACTAACTAACTAACTAAACTAAAAACTACTGTAAAGCAACTAAAACTAAAGCAACTAAAAACTACTATAAAGCACTACAAATCGGACCCGGGCCTTTTTTGTATGTGGAGATATGTATCTGATGTATCAGCTGTATTAATGCTCACACACATCCGACATATACAGTACAAACGTTTGGACACACCTTCTCATGCAATGTATTTTCTTCATTTTCATGACTATTTACCTTGTAGATTCTCACTGAAGGCATCAAAACTATGAATGAACACATGATGAAATTATTGAAAATATGTTTTATATTCTAGCTTCTTCAAATAGTCCCTCTTTGCTCTGATTATTATTATCATTATTATTTTGCACACTTTTGGCATTCTCACCTCTGGGAACTCCTTCAATAAATATTGTTGGAAAAAAAAATTCGGGTGACTACTCTTGAAGCTCATCGAGGGAATGCCAAGACTGTGCAAAGTGGTGATCAGAGCAAAGGGTGGCTATTTTGAAGACAATTGATTCTAAAACATGTTTTCAGTTATTTCACTTTTTTTTTTTTTTTTTTTTTTTGTTAAGTACCTAACTCCACATGTGTTCATTCTTGGTTTTGATGCCTTCAGTGAGAATCTACAATGTAAATAGTAATGAGAGTAAAGCAAACACATTGAATGAGGTATGTCCAAACTTTTGGCCTGTACTGTATGTCATCAGGGACATCAAAAGCCAAATATGCGCTCCGCGCATGCGGGGTGGAGAGCTTGGGAGTCTACTGACAATCGTCCGTGAATCTACAAAGTTCTTTAACAATGTAACAATGTTGATCTTATATTTGACTTAAATTTAATATTTGACTTTAATTTAATTCCACTCGATTGAAATTTGTCGACGTCTCCATGAAATGAAGAGACCAAGGAGCATCGCTTCATTTCCCCAAAATATTTCTACCGCCTCCTGCCTCATTCTGACAATCTGAAATGATGCAATAAATGTTCATTTGCATTTATTTTTTAATTATGTTATTACTCTATGTATTTATAGAGTTTTATCGAGTGATATTCTTCCAATTAAAAATCACATTACACATTTTTGAGGGAAGGGACAGATTTCATGGAAAGTTTAACGTAAATTCTTCTTTTTTTTTAACATACTACATTACACAAACAGAAGTAGGAAGTCAAAAAGCAACTTGGGAGGTTGCAACCAGAGCACCTTGTGCCGGCGATATCAAGCACTGTGGAAAGATAACAGCATCAGAGGAGGAAAGGCTCTCTCGCCTTTCGTCCCTGTTTTGGTGCGCTCCAGTGCACAGGAATGGATGTTTCTGGTTTCTTGTCGCCGTGCTGACCCAGGCTCAACCCACACCCAGGAGGCGCATATAATTGTCGGTTGAAGTAAGCGAGCTGACCAAAGCTAATCACGTGAGCCTGGATATGGCTAAAGATACACGCGCCGTCACAAATTTAATGTTTCAATAAACTCAGCGGACCGCTAAAAGCTACTTTAGACTTTATGAATGGCACACTTGATGGGGGCCCTGGGAAAATTACAGGCTCCTGGACACAAGTGCGGACCCGAACGGGGCCAGAATTGTTAAAAGGGCATTAAAAATGGCGGTGGTGGAGCTAGGTGGTGATGTGTGGATGAGAAAGGAGCTTGGAAAACTTTGAGCTTTTGATCCTTTGTCAGCATTTTTCTCTCTTCAAATAAGATTTGTAAAATTCAAAAAGTCAAAAGCTGTTGAAAATAGAGGTCATTACTTGCCCTTTCTTAGCGGGTTCCGTAGTTCAAAGCGCTGACGTGCACTTGTTTGCATTAACAAAATGAGCAAAAGTGCAGTCGGTGTTGCTAACATTGGAATTTGGATGCTATTTTTCAAAAAGCAACACACAAATTTAAGTCCCGCAAAGAAACCACAGTCATTGAACCATCTTCGTGGAAGCTGGTGGTAATTGTTTTTTTGCTGAACTCACTAATTGACAGAAGCTAACTAACAAGCTAGCTAGTTTTTTTAAAAGTTTATCAGGAAAGTCAGTGGAACTTTTTTGTTGTTGTTGTTTGGAGTAACTTAAAAAAAAAAATAATGGACTCACAAGACATCGAGCAAGCTCACTCGTTTTGTGGAAAGTTTCATGAAATTGCTAGGATTTTGGGGGGGTTTCTTTGCAAACTAATGCACCACCCTGCTAATTGCTACAGCGGACAGCTTTGTAGAAGTCATTGAAAATTTACTGAGCTGTTTATTGTGGAACTTACAAATTGACAACATGCCAAGCGGGTTTGCCAGTTTTTTTTTGTTTGTTTTTTTGAAAGCTTGATGGAATTCAGTGAGAATCTTGTCATTTTTGCAAACAAAATAATACATTGCTGGCTAGTTTTTTTGGGGGGAGGGGCAAGTTACCTAGTCAGTGGGAATTGGTTGCGCTGTTTTTTTTGCATAACTTGAAAACTAAATCATAAGACATCTACAAAGCTCGTAAGACAGTTATGTGGAAAGTTTCATGGAATTTGGTGGGACTCATGTTGCTTTTTGATAAATGACTGACTCCAGCTTGCTAACTAACAATGGTGAAGTTTTTGGAAACTCTCACCATTTAATTCCACGCAAGCGTTTTTTCCCCATCTTGAAGTCCGAAAGAAAAAGTCCAAATCTGATGAAAATAGAACTGCGTGACGCCAGACGACGCTCGCCAGTCAAGCGAGTTGAGTACGAGCTTATCGCCGCCGTGATGATAAGTTTTGCTGCCACATTCGCCCTGAGCCAAGTTTATTTCGGAAACCGTCTGACTCAGCTGCTTCGACAAGAAAATATCAGATTTGCAGCAGCCAGAGACTCATTTAACTTAAAATACAGGGCACTTGTGCACATATTGTACTTCAAAACAAGGTTGTATATATGTGCAAAAAAAGAGCAACAAATAGGAGTCTTTTCCTGGTTGACTCCCAGGAGGGATTTAATGGAAACGACGGGATGCTTATGCTGCGGTCTATCTCGCTCCGCTTGAACACCTCCGCCAGATTTACCACTGACATGTCGGCGTTTGCACTTCCAAATAGCTTCTGAAGGAATGCTACTGTATCCTGACAGTATACCCACTACCGATTAGTCGACTACTCTTAGTTAGTGGCACACACTGGAGCAGGAGGCCACGATTAGCGCCCGGGGACAAGTTCTGAGTGTCAATGTTCATCTGTAGAGTCCGTGGGATGCTGTAGGTAGATTGTCCATGGTCCATGGCTTGAACCAGGCTAACAACGGCTGCCCAAGCCAACTACTTGAGTCTACTTTACTACTCTTCATCGATGTTCAACATTCGGCTATTTGCTAATCACGTCTTTAGCATCTTGTCTTCCAATCGGCTTGCCTTTCTTCTGCCCTTGCCGTGCTATAAATGGGCAGCGAAATGTCTGGCTAGTAAGGCGACAGCCTTCATATAGCTGGGCGTGTGTCCAAGAGTACAAAAATATGTTGGCAGTGGATGAAATAGCAGTTAGTCTCGCTAGCATCGGCTATTCCAATCACTGTCTCTTCAAAGATTCATACAGCAGTGCCTCAGGACTTGCGTCAACGAACGAGGTTAGCATCATAAAGTGAAACTGCAGCTTGGTTTCCCCAACGTTATGTTTAATAATGCACAGTCAACAACTGTGTGCTAGTAAACACTTAATTTATCATAGAAGTTGTTTGATATGGCACACGCAAAAAAACGAGCCACTTGTGTCGATTTACAACACTGATGTATAGAGGCTGTAAGAATTCAACAAGTGGAAATATTTTCTAGAAAATGACACCTTTAGCAAGTGAACCAGAGAGAGTTGACTGGGAAAAACAAAAAACAAAAACAAAACTCAAGTCGTTTTAATCCTTACACCTGCAAAAAAATATGATGAAAACATTACTTGATGAATTACACAAAAGGAAATCCCCATGCAGGAGTCTCTTCCAAAGACGTGCCAGGCCCAGGGTGTGGAGACACCTTTTTAAAATTATCCACATCTGATCTTTCCAGAGTCTTTGTCTTCAATCAAAATACACATCAATTGGTCATATATTCCACTAAATGTCAGAAAATTCCTCGTTAAAATAGACGCCAGAAGGTATCTGCTTCTTGTGGGATCATGTCAAAGTGAAGTCAAAACAGCCTCAATGGAATTTTGGTGCTTAAGTATGGTTTGCGGTGGCGTCTGTCTTAGGGATAATGACAAATCCACAACATCAAATTTCACGTATTGACTGTCAGGCAGCGTCAACAATTTCTCAACAAAAGGCCAGAAACGGCATTGTGTGGAGACATCTTTCACCCACTGGATTTCTGGTTCATTCTAGAATTGGAGAACATTTTTTTTTTACCCCCATGAAATTTCAAATAATAAATGCACATGATACAGAAACATGCACTGGGTATTATAATTGACCTGAGATAAAATGTAACTGTAGCTGTTGTAAAAGTGATTCACCAAAACTTTTTTTTTCCGTTGAACATTTTGTCTTAGCCCTGACATATTTTAAATAGTAATTACTATGTTTTGAATCTGTGGCAACATCCAGGCAACCCGCTCACTAAAATGTTTTAGACACAAAAATAGGTGAGCTACAAGAAATATAGGTCAAAACACGTTTAGGTACATATTTTGTGTAGCTTTGAATGGCTTGCCATCATTTAAAATTGCTCTAAGGGAATGGTTAAGGGGGAAAGGAGACAGGGAATGTTAGAAGGTTTATTTTGGGTTTTATTTGGAACATGTCTTTGTTTGTTAGTCTTTTGAAACTGCATATTGTAATGATTTATGTTATTGTCAAGTTTGCTATTATTGTACTTTGAGTATGGTATGATCCCTTATGCCAACTTCTCTGTGTGGAGACACACCCACACATTTCCCCTATAGACAATGTACATACATTCATGGACATGCTGGCACATGGACACACAAATACACATTCATGCACTCTAGGGACCACAATTGGAATAAGCCCATGGCTTTATTGTTTTGGCAGCAGTTGTGTCGTTGTATGTTTGTAAACATGCTTTGTTGTCAATAATTATTTCAATCAATTTCAATACATGACTCAGCAGAACTGACATCAGGCTAATTGCTCTGATCATAGATAGACCAAAGGAAAGACATGTATTAAATTTTTCAGATTTTTTTTTCTCTTTTTTTGGACAGTTTCAGTGGTAATGGAGTGTATCAAATACAATACAACTTATTATTATTATTATTATTATTATTATTATTATTATTATTATTATTATTATTATTATTTTATTGTTATGGAATCGTAAAGGTTTTACTCAGCAATATTTTTGAAATATACATACATGTATGTTTTTCAGGTGCCTGAGTGTCTGTAACAGAAAAATAGATATGACAAATAAAATGTCTCGTAAAAAGTGAACTGTAAACCGTATATTTTATTACCTAAAAACACATCACAAAATGATAGAATAAATGTGAAAAAAAATTAATTCCTAAATTGTCTGGATTGACCCTATACTCTCAGGCAGCGTCAGCCATTTCTCAACAAAGGCCCAGAAACGCCAACATTGTGTGGAGGAGTCATACGCCCACTGGATTTCTATAACAATAGTGCCTGTTTAGGCAACGATAATGTGGGTGGATTATGCGTGGGATCTGTGGTCACTCCTCTCACCTCTCAAGGTGGATAGTTAACTCTGCACCGCACAGCTTTGCGGCAAGACGCTACAAGCGTTGTTGTCTTTATGCTCTAAATTTGGC
Organism: Festucalex cinctus; assembly: GCF_051991245.1. Taxonomy (NCBI): domain Eukaryota; kingdom Metazoa; phylum Chordata; class Actinopteri; order Syngnathiformes; family Syngnathidae; genus Festucalex; species Festucalex cinctus. Next base: position 12,837,595 of record NC_135422.1, on the reverse strand, counting down.
GACCGTGTCTGCCTCAAAATAAACTTTAGCTATACATTGGGCGCCACAAAACGGAAATCATAAATCACACAGTCAGTTTTTTTTTATTTTTTATTTTTTTATTGTACAATGCGTCCCCTTGATGATGGTGAGTTCAGCTCGGGTTATGTGGCTTCCAGAGGGGCTGATGTGTACTGTAGTTCAATAAGACCACTGCTTAAAATAGCAAAGCCAACTGCATCCCTGTGAGAATCATTACATAATATAGCCACACCTTACGAGTTGAATTAGTTGTGGCTGCGTAGGCCTACATGGCCGACTTGCTTTGCAGCTAATCAAATCTTTGACATAGCAGAAGAAAAAAACTGAATTGTTGGAGCCTAAGTCAGAGATCAAAGTGCAAAAAGTACATTTATATGGAACAACAAACAGACTTGGTGTAAAGTTGGCCAGGGTGATCAGAGATCACCACTGCAAATTGTGTCATCCATGGAAGATGCATTTTCTGGGTGTAAGCATAGCTACTAGCTAGCAAGCTAACTACATATTGTAGTGGTAGAAATGTGTAGTAATAACTAACCAACCGCTGATGTAAATGAAGCGGCTCAAATTGTAATGTAGCTAATGCCTGAGCAAGTGTTTTAATCATCCCTAAAAAAATCTGGAACAATGAAATTGTGAAAAACAATTTGTTATAAGTACAGTACTTCATTCTACTAGTTTTCAAAACCATAATTTATTTAGAAATAAATCTCTTCATCCACTTAACAGGGACTTTAACATCAGTTGTTGTCATTAAAATAAAATATCAATTCATTTTATTTTTTATTTTTTATTTTTTTTTAGCATGTTACACAGTTTTGAAAACAAAATAAACAAGATGGAAGGGTAAAATGGAGCAGGACTCTTTGGTTATTTTGGCCTGTTTGGGTTTGAACTCAAACACAGTCCCCAAATGTGCGAGGTACTTTGTGAATGAAACGCCACAACACAGAGGTGTGCTAAACTATTTACTGACTCTTGCGGTTCGAGGTTTCAGTAGACCTTGGCGGCATATCAACAAAAAGCAAACTGAGGCACCTGGACCCAAAACATCCTGTACCTTCTCTCAGATCTGTTTTTCCTGTTCATTAAGTATCTGACAAAATTCCCTAACCCACTTGACCAAATTGCACATGTAAAAATCAGGAAAAGAGGCTCTTCCTTTATTTTCAGTGTGTTTGTTGCTCATCCAAGGACGTCCCAGAATAAACTGGGATGAGGACACAGGAAGAGGAGGAGGTTCGTCCTTTTGGTTTGGGTTTTTGGTAGCTGTCTTCCAAGCCAGACTTGATATTTACAGCAGAAGGTGGCAGTTTGGATGCAAAAAAACATGCAGGGTACTGTCAGTAATGTGGGCATTTGCCACAGCAGGTTGCTCTGTGACACAGCACGTCCCCACCGATGTTTTCAGTTCTTACTCGAGAGACCGGTTTGTTTTGACCACCATTTTTGGACAAAATAAATGTAGGGGAAAAAAAGAACTCAGGCTAAAATCAGCTGTTTGGCGAAGAAACAAGGCAGACTCCGCCAAGTGTAAATTATAACTGTAAATTCAAAAATAAAGTCGATGACAACCAATGTGTGGAAAAATGAAACATCACTAACACTTAAAGATGAGCCAACAGCAAATTAAAAAAGACAACAACATAAAAAAAACTGCCCCCTTGCAAAAGTTGGGAGGTGTTGTTTTCAGAGCTTCAGGAGTGAAGGGATTGCATCTCTGCTGGGTGTGACCATCGTCAAATGTTGCCTCCATGCAAAAGCAGCCATTTATCTGCATGTTGGAAACCTTTTCACCCAAAATAGTGCATACAGGTCATTATTTTATTTATGTATTTATTTATTTATTTATTTATTTATTTATTTATTTATTTCCCCAGAGGTCGCCTTACTCACCTGTGCAAATGTATATGAAAAAAGGTGTTAATGCTATAATAACATGCAATGGATATAACAAGTCTACTTACCTCTGTTCAAATGCCTGGTTTTGGGATATAAATAAAATTACATCAAGATAAACTGTTTTCAAACTTTTTCAAACAATATTATGCCCTATAACCGCAAAGCCCATAATACAAATGAAAGAAGAGGGGAAGTAAAACTAGCCAACTGACAAAAAATGTGGTAGCAAAAGTGTGCACACCTTCATAACTGGGGATGTAGCTGTGTTCAGAATGAACTAACCACATTCAAAATTTAGTTCAATAGGAGTCAGCAGCACACACCAGTCACCATTTAAAGTGCCTCCCATAAACCCCAAATAAAGTTCACGTTTATTTAACGTGTGGATAAAGAATATATGCCACTGAGTGTTTACCTGTCTTCCTGTGGTTCGCCACAATTTTTGTTCAATTCTCTGTTGCTTATTGTTAGCCGGTCTATGATGTTATTATATGTTAGCATTCATTCTGAGGCAAACCTCAATTTTATTTTTGTTATACTTTTTGTTATACTTGTTATACTATACTATTGTGTGCTTCTATTACTTATACTGAATATACTTACTGTATATTGTATATATTTTATAATATATTTATGATATGAACTACCACAGACAATTTCGTTGTGTGTTTTCCCAAACTTGGCCAATCAAGGCGATTCTCATTCTGATACATGATTGTAAATTTGTGAAACTGAGCCCCTTGATTTTGCGAAGCTAAACATGATGTGTACTTACTAAATAGTCTGCATGTTCACATCACTCTTGGTGGTCAGCTGTGATAATAAACACTTGCTGGTGGTCTGCACCAAATTAAAAAAAAAAAAAAAAAAAAAAAAAAAAGTCCCCGAAGACAAACTAAAGAGTTTGCCGCGTGTTTCTCATGGCTGTCCGAACGTCACAAAGCCATTGTGCTCTATAATTTGGGTGCAGTGACCACGACGTCGGACCTGTACAAGCGACGCTGGCTCCACATGTAAGACTCTCCCTCCTCAAAACAATAATAACAGTAATGTAGCGGGTCAGGCAATGAATAAAGCACAATGACGGCTTATTGAAAGGGTGATTTCCAGTAGGGCGGGCCGCTGATCTTCTTTGTCTCTAATCTCCCCTTTATAATCCATAATGCAGACGGCGTCCCCAAGTGTATTGGCCTTCGTACCGTTGGCCTCAAACTTGACCCGTTTTTGACATTAGACGGGAATAAAAATGCCACGAATGTCAATTCTTTCAACCGGATATTTGGTTACTTGACTTATCCCACATTGTGAGACTACATGCTGTAAATGTGTGTGTATATATCATAGGAGAGTGTTAGCAGTTTTCAAGAGTGAGCTTAAAACAGTCCTGTGAACTATATGTGTATTCACTAAGGGTGTCACGATTTCGATTTTTTATCGAAATCGATCGAAATTACGTCACGATTTCGAGCATCGAAATAGAAGAGAGGACACACGATTCGATGCCCCCCCCCCCCCCCGCGCCCGCCGCCACCGCCGCCACCGCCACCTCCCAGGAAAGCAAATGAGACGCAGCCATTCAGCTACTAGCTAACGGCACTTGTTAGCTGACTTCTCCTGCAGTCATGATGGCAAGCGCGGACAGACACATCAATGGTGCTTCAAGCCGCTCCCGCTTCTCTCGTCACCAGTTTGGAAACATTTTGCGTTCCCGGTGAGTTATGTCGACAACGTTCACGTTGTCGATAAAAAGACCACAGTTGCAAGATATGCTATGTGCGCGTACTGTACTCGGCCACGGTGTTACGCCCGGCTCGTCAAGGGGAAGGGAAGTAACACAATAACAGAAAATATAGAGTAGATAAACACGGGTCGACTTTAACATCTGAGTAGTTTTAATTGAAATTTCAGGCAGGGGTTTGACAAGGGAGTGAAAGTGGAAGGTGAACAAATAATAACCGCATTTGACAGAACTGACAGAACGGAGGAGAAACAACAATACACGGATACACAATAGCGTCGCGCTGGCACAGTCGTCCAATCGGAGTGTCGCGCTGGCACAGTCGTCCAATCGGAGTGTCGCGCTGGCACAGTCCTCCAATCAGAGTGTCGCGCTGGCGCATTCAAACTGAATGGCCCGAGCCGCCAGCCGTAACAACGGGAAACACGACAAACATGACGGGACATTTACGCAGGCATCACAAAGATTTAGATTTATCAAATTCAACTAGAAGTGGGAAAACAACGGTCCAACCAACTATTTCATCCTCATTTACAGTGAAACTTCCACACACTTCAGCTCGCGCGAAACGCCAGATCCATAGGTCTATTTATAGCAGCAGACCTGCAGCCTTGGAAAACGCTGGATTCAAACATTTAATTAGTGTACTTGAACCACGCTACAGTATGCCCAGCAACTGTAAATGTTGGGATATAGTTTGTTCAGGCTGTATTTGTTCCATGACTTTGGATACAATATATTTTTTGTTGTTGTTGCACATTGCACATTATTTTAAGAGGAACGCACAGCACACTGTTGTAACCAAAAACAGTCAATAGATGGCAGGCACCCACTGTGACTTTTTGTTTTTGTTTTTTTATTTTTTATTTTACACTTCAGTAAGAACAAGACGGTTAACTTTATATTGTAAATAAATTCTTTGAATTTGATCATTCCTGCCTAATGTCAATTATCATATATTACATAAATTTACACAAAAATAATATGGAAATTGCATCACCTATATGTAGCCGATCTTTTGAAATAAGATTTACTGTACAATGAATAGAACCAATGATCATAGACTAGCCTTAGCCTACAGAAGCATATGCCTCTGTGTTATAAAGTGGGGGAGCGGAAAAAAAAAAAAAAAAAAAAAAATCGAAAAAAAAATCGAATCGTGACCCCAAAATCGAAATTTAAATCGAATCGTGGAGTTGGCGAATCGTGACACCCCTAGTATTCACCACATTCACGCTGGTTTCCACAGAAACATACACCTGTTGGTCTTTGAAGGGAGGAGTCTCATGACAGTGAAAGAGTAAAATAGCATAGGAATATAGAATGAAACTCATACAGAGGTCAGAAATCTGGAACTGTAAAAACCAAAGACCTGCAATGTGCAGCATTTAAAAATTTAAACTAGGTGTCAGGCGATTAAAAATTGTAATCGTAATTAATCACATGACTTCAATAGTTAACTCACAATCAAAAATTTTACATGTTTTAAATGTACAATAAAATATTTGTCATACTCTTGTTAACATCCATCCATCCATCCATCCATCCATCCATCCATCCATTTTCTAGACCGCGTATTCCTCACAAGGGTTGCGGGGGATGCTGGCGCCTATCTCAGCTGGCTCTGGGCAGTAGGCGGGGGACACCCTGGACTGGTTGCCAGCTAATCGCAGTCTTGTTAACATAAAATTGAAAAAAAATGTTAAACTAATAGAAATATGGCTGCATATTTCAGTTATTGAGACAGCAATTTCATAATCGTACAATTGAGGTAAAATAAAAAAAATAAAATAAAAAATACCGTACTGTAACAAATGAGGGGCATATTCACTAAGAATGCGCTGCGTCCGGTAATAGCGCGAAATATTGCACCACAACTGCACCCGCAGTCTGCGCCCAGTTACCCACTTATTCACTAAGGATATTGCTCTAATCATATACCGGCGCAAACACGCCCACAAAACTGACAGCTTGGAGCAAATTTGCACCTGATTTACCACACATGGCATTAGATTTGCGCCAAGAACATGGTTGTTATAGTAACAGTTGCGAGAAAGATGACATTATCAGAAAGCAAGGTTGGACCAAGAGTAAGCGTTTATAGCGCCATTAAGATGTACAGAGCAGAGAGGACGACGACGACGTCATTCATTCATAGAGTACTAATTATTGGTGCGATCGTTTTTCAAAAGTATATTCTCAGAGGTTGGCGTGGGCGTACAGTATGCATCTGGCACGTAAAAAAATGATCGTAAAATGCCTCCCTGCCATTGCCAATCAGCCCGGGTTACGTTATGTGTCTTAAAACAAACATAGACAGATTTCCCCCTCCCTCTCTTTTTCTCTCTCTCTCTCCTCTCTGCGTGATCTGCCGTGGATTTTGTGCTGCAAATGGCACGTACTGCTGTCATGATAGAGGTTGGAGCATTTAATACATGCTTTCCAAAAACGATATTTGCGTCACGCAAACTCGGCGTGGCTATTTGCGCTGGCGTAGGTGAATTAGACGCTGCATATCAATGAGTCTCATTTGCATTGGGGTGGGCATATTTTGCGTCAAATGTATGCAAATTACCTAATTTACATACACGCAAATAACACCAGCGCACCGTGACGCAATCTGTTCGGCAGAGCCCTGAGTGATGGATGTCCCCATTTGCGCGTGTTTAGTGAATTAGGCGCTCGCAGGTTGCTCCATTTTTCCTGATTAGCCCGGTGCAAAGCCGACGCAAACCTTTAGTGAATAGACCCCTGAGTGTGATATTGATTTGTGTTGAGGTCATTTTTCTGCCACTAGATGGCATAATTGCATGACAGCTCAGTGGATTAGCTATCTAATCTTCAACGTGAAGTAACTTGTGAAATTCTGCACATTTTCAAAATTGCAAAATACAACTTGACCCTAGTCTCAACAAATATATACATCTATATTCAATTTATTACTGCCAAATTTTGACATGGACGTGTATGCTGTATTGAGACTAGAATTCCCTTAGTAGGCTACAGGCTTTCCAAATAAGGGGCAGTCATTAATTGTCTGTTAAAAAAAATTAGTGGCGTTAAAGGAACTTTAAATTACTCAAAATTAACCCACTAATTTTGACACCCCTAATTGAAATATTGATTCAGGATTAACCATTCATTTATTAATGCTGCACAGGCTAACAAATTTGCATAGATCTGTCAAATAACTCCAGACAAAACCATTATAGGTCCTTGACCCGGGTCAAACCGAATCAGAGAATATAATGCGCGTATGAAAAATGAGCAGCATGTAAGGTTTAAACTGGGATTTAAAACTTCGAAGCAGAGTTTCCGTAGGTTTTATCCCCAAACCCTCTTCATACTCTCTTGCAGAGACTATTTGTGGATTTCCAAACGGACTCTCCAAATGTGGAAGTCTGAGGTCCTGTGGTCAAGGAAGAGTCTAATACAAGTTTGCTTTGCGGTCGATGCCCAGACAGGTTGAGTCAGAGCGTAACTTTAAATACAAAGTCCACCACGATCTGTTCCGTGACGCAGGATGACTTTCTATAGCAATGTTTTAAGTAATAGCAGTATTAATTGTCATTTGTACTGAAGGGGGCATATTATGGAAAATGGACCTTTTAGTATTTGTAAAAAAATAGTTGGGTCTCTGTTGTGTCGGCCCATTAGGGATGTGCATCTCTCCAATAAAAGATGATTGGCTATCTTTATCATAATGGTTTGATCCAGTCAGAAAATAGGCAGACATTATTTTCATTCTTTTCCAAAATAAAAGCAGATGCTTGCAAATGGCTGAAATTCCAAGGACTATTTTAAGTTAACCAATGACTCTAAACCATTAATCAATTATCAAAATAGTTTATTCATTTGAAAATCAATTAGTTGTTGATTAATTAATTCATTATTCCACCTCTACTATATTGTATGATCACTTCCTTGTGAAACAAATCAAAGATGTATGTGGTTGGGCACCATTTGCATGAGGGAGATGATACAGCAACCGTTTATTCATGTTGAGAAATAGGCAATCTTAAAAAAAAAGTTTAAATGAAGTTTTCTCTCTCAATGTTCTCAAAGTGTTTGTCTACTAAAGGGTTAAAGTGGAAGTCAACCTGAAACATTTCTTGACGATGATATGTTATATGTGACCTTACTAGTCTAAACATAACAATCCGATTAATATTACATTTGTGGAATATGAATTATGAAGCAAAATCCAGCCGTTTTTAATCCATCTCTGGGGGCGGCCATTTTGCCACTTGCTGTCAACTGAAGATGACATCAGTGTTGCTCAGGCTCAGTCAACGACCTATCACAGCTCTCACATTGACGTCATCTTCAGTCAACAGCAAGTGGCAAAATTGCCACCCCGTGAGTTGGATAAAAACAGCTGGATTTTGCTGCTTAACTCATATTCCACTAACACAATATTAACCAAGATACCATATTTAGACTAGTGGGGATGCATAGAACATATTATTGTCCAAAAAAGAAAATTTTGGAGTTGACTTCCCCTTTTAATAATTTTCCATTGACAGAAATTGGCATCTCACTATTTGTCAGCTAGTACCAGTAACTAACGTAGCATTCTACAGCTACACTCAGCGCTCCTTCTTGTCAAATGAAATCAAATGTCACATCAGAACGAAATGGAGTCCATTGTTCACAAAAAAAAGTTGCCAGCTAGACCGTTAGCTGCAAGCGTGAGAAGCAGTCTACATCTTTACTCAGTGCACCTTGTTAAACATCACAAACAGATGGATTTGCGTACACGTGACGATCTTTCGTGCCATTTAAGTGGTTGTATCTTGACGGCATGCCGATAAACAAACGTGGTTACTTCAAAGTCCATGGGAAAATTCGGCTCCTTTTTGCAGTATGGGTGCAAATCTATCTTTAACAAACTGGGATGTTTATTTTATTAAAAAGATTAAGGGGTGCAGCGTGTCGTGCGTCGATGTCATTTAAAGCGGGTTTCAAATAAGCGGGATGGCAAATGCCCTAAAATGCCCAAATTTGAGGCTTGACACCTCCACAAAGCATTGGGTGGCTGCGTCCACCTCTTTTTACAAGGACCCTTTGGCGTGATTAAAAGAGTGAAAAAAGAGGGAGTCAGGTGGCGCTAGAAGGCAGATGGAGATTTTTAACTTGCATGGACGGCTCATTAAAAGTTTCCAGACGGAAAAGTAAATGAATCTAAGCCAACATTGGCTTCTTCTGACCATTTGAGCCAGCGTTGCCACGGCGACTTTGCCAAGCCAAAACCAGGTACCACAAAGGTCTTTCCCTTCAAAAGGAGCGTATTTTGTAAAATTTTTAGGTCTTGGTGGTGCCAAATGCATATGTCTCCTTTGATATATATAATTTCAGTATTTTTTATTTTTTTTTTACAGTTGGAATATCACCAATTACATGAATGTTATTTTACCAGAATAACAGAATTTAATATTTAGAAAATACAATTAGTTATATCATTAAGATTAATTTAATATACTGTAATAGAAATATTTTTGAGAGGAAAAAAGTGTACACGAATAAAGCTGTATTATGAGAAAGAAGTCAAAATACTCGGAAATGTGGAAAACATTTTACCAGAATGAAGTCATATTAAAAAAAATCATTTTATAACCTAGTAAGTTTTATTGTACTTGTACTTTATTCTGGTACTTGTGTAACTATTACACAAGTACCAGAATAAAGACATAATATCCAGAAAAAAAGTAACATTTAAGAAAAATAATGTGTACAAGTATAAAATTGTAATTATTATGGGAAAGTTTTTGCGTGTCGTATTGTTGCACGAATAAAATTGAAATATGCGAAGATAATGTAATAAAGTACAATACGGAATATTACAAGAATAATGTAAGTAAATGTAAATGTAATGTAAGTAGTAATCTGTAGAAAATAATCACGTTAAGAGGAAAAAAAGTTAAAATGGGCAAAAAGTGGCGATTTTTACCGTATTAAAGTTGTATTATCACAAGTAACATTGAATTATTACATCAATAAAATCACGAGTTCAATAATAGTTGTAATATTACAAGAATAATATCAAAGTATTATGGGAATAATTATAATACATTACAAGAAAAAGTCTTTTCCACAAATATGTTATAATATTCAGAAAATAATAACTTGTAAGGGTACAAAAGTTCTGTCTTTGATCACAGTGCAGGAGGGTTTGTTCACAGACGCATTTTCAGAAATTGTCAGGTAACTAAATGTGAAATGTAAATTCACACTCGATGGTGCAAGCATTCCAGAGACCAAACATTTGGAAACAAACATTAAATTAAAGAGTCTTTTTTTTTTCCTGTATTCTATGTCCAAGTTTTTATTCACCACAGGGAGGCCCCAAGTACTCAGTAAACAGGTGTCACGTAATGCTTCAAATGATCATAACAGGTTACTCAAAGGTGTAATCTGTTTCCATAGCAACGGAGGTGCCATTCACTTTCACTTCCAAATCCCCTGAAGCCCCTCACTCGCTTGATTGTGCGCTGCAATCTCATATTTGACCTCTGCAGGGCGCCGTGCTTTGCCCCAGTGAAATCAAGCTAATTACATCCCAACTAGGCAAAGCTATATTTCCCCCCTTTATTATCCCTCTCAAATTCGGCAACCGCGAAACACCCTTTTCCTAATTAAAGGTCGGAAAAGTGCCAGAACCTAATATTACCTGCAACAACCTAACATTTTTTTTTTTTTTGCTGTATTCTGCAATAAAAAAAAATTAAAAAAAAGGCGGCCTGTTTTTCAGGCCTCTCCCAGTCAAATAAGACACAGTGTGTCTGCTTTAAATCAACAATATGGCATTCAAGTAAGGGCTTTTAAATCATTTGATGACACACTAGCATGTAATTAGGAGAGCCGCTCCTGTGTTGTTGCTATGGTGATTCCTAATGACCTACTTTTAGCGGTCTGTTGATGGCGAACCAGCCTGGACCACCAGTAGTTTGTGTTAGTGCTAACTTCAATGCTAATTTTTATTGTTCAGGCTCATTGGTCCCAGTGCTCCCTCTCTTGGGGGCTGATCGGGCTTTCTCATTGGGCCTGGCAGACCACCCTGGGTGTGGGTATCTCAACTGGACACCCTGGCCCATGCTTCCCCCTTCAGGACGGCCGAGACCGAGTACATCTGTCCTTATTTGCCACAATAATTCCGGACACTAGACTGAAGGTCTAACATTCGTGCATTTAAGATATCTCTGTAGACACGCCTACAGTATAGGATTTAATTGCATGCTGTGGAGGCTACTCACAGTGACACAGCCTGCATGATTATGACACTTTCTCGCACTGTCCTCTCTCCCGCATTCTCAAGATCCTATTGGTGTTCATCTACTGACTCCCACCATACACTCTTCTTTCTTTTTTCTCATGAAGAGTTGTTCAGGTGAGGTAATTCTGCCTCAGTAAAATATTTGTGGCTCGAAAGCCAGCCAGTAATATAATGGTTTTTTTAAATGGACAAATTTATTTATTTATTTTTAATTTTGCCAAGATTATTTATTTATTTTTTATTTGTTTGTTTGTTTGTTTGTTTGTCTGTTTAGTTATAGTTATAGTTTTACTAGGGGTGGGACGATACGGGTAAACCACGATTCGATACTGTGACGATATTTGGCTCACGATATCGATAATATCACGATACACAATATCTACGATTTTGTCATGTTGTTTGTACAAGCAGCACAAATTAGCACCACTGGAAGTTAAGCCGAGGTACACTTGTTAAGTACATTTCTGGTTTGTTTTATTTCCTTTTATTACCATATTCCCATTATTTCCATGGAAAGTTTCCAACTTTGAAAATTCGCAAAATTGTGCAAACTTTAGTAGGAACACGGCTTGAACTATGGCAACAGCGACAAAAAATTAATCAGTTGAAAAATTTGACCTGACAAATAAACTAATCAGTAAAATCGATGAATCGCAAGCCATACAACAACATAAGCATACGTTTACAACAGTAGCGGGATCACGATCCACAGAGCACATACAAAAAAAAACTCTTACAAGGTAGTCCCTACATCGCGGCCAAAGACACATTTAAAACAATTTATGGCCTTCAACATGTTGCTTTGAGTAATTTACTGCCATAGTTTTCATTAGGCGACAAGTTGAGCGTATATGACGCAGTGTTCCAGAGCTCTGGGTTGTTGTTTTTTTGGGGCCGTTTGGACAATGGAAAGCTGTTTTTAGGATGCGGCAGTGATTCGCGGCGCCATCCCCGCGAGCGGTTTTGTGATTTATCGCCATGCGAGGGTTTGACATATGAACATTAAAACTAAGCAAGAAGTGAAACGAGTGACGACAAATGGATTAATTGGAAGACGAAGTGTCTTTTTCTTTCACACATCCTGAACACTACGCATCCACTCCTGAAATAAGCTTTAAGTGTGGCTGCTGTGCAGCCACAAAGTGTACGTCAGTGCACAATCGTCTATTCGTTTCATGGAACTTTTTGATGGAAGCCTTGATGCTGTAGTCAAAATAGAATGGTAATTGTATGCTCAAACAAATGATTACAGCCCCCAAAAAATTTACCGGTCTGATTGCCTGAAATAACTTCTAGGAACTCGTTTTTTTCCCCTTGACTAGAATAGTCAAAGCCTTTATTAGTCCTGCTTTGGGAAAATTATGGTTTTACAGAAGAAAGTGTGCAAAATGCAGTACACAAGGACTTCAGACTTGCATGAAATCTGCTGTCACAAAATCAAATATTACCTTGAATAAAGAGCCACATGCTGCTTCACCACATCTAGACACTGACATTATCTGATCACATTTAGCAGCCTGTTCTTATAAAATTTTCATGACGAAACAACAAAGACAGTTTCCCTTAGCATCATGAAATGTGGTAGTCGTCTGTCATGCATAGTCCTCCAGAAAAGTCTCAAGATCCTGTGGCAAAAATCCACAAGGATGTGTTGTTGATATGTTATGAAGGGTCCATGTTCAGAAAATCACAAGGAGTCGACCGTTTCGGCTGTTTAATTTCAAAGAGGGACAGGTCCTAGGAATGTTGTAAATTCAACCTTCGAAGCCAGATTCACTCAGCAACATGAAATTCGGTAGACGTCTCTCATGAGTAGAACCACAAAAAAAGTCTCAAGAACTCAGGCCTGAAAAGACACTAGATGTTTGCCATTTCTGTTTAAAGAAGCCATTATTCAGTCATTTTAGTGCTTTTGAGGGGGTTTTCAAAACAAGCTAGTATTTAGACAATTCTGCCACTGAAGCCGGTTTCACTTGGCAATGTGATATTTTATTTACATCAATCACCATTAGACACACAAGACCCAAAAGTCTCAAGAACCCGTCTCAAAAGGAACAGGAAGTCAGCAATTTGGGTTAGAAGCTTCTACGGCAATTGTGGCCATTTCCAGGGGTTGTTCCAAGATTCACCACTCATAAACAAAATGAAGGCCCTGATTCCAATTCACATAGTAACATGACATTTGGTTGTCTATCATGAGTAAACATACCAAAAAAGTCTCAAGAAGCCATGCCAAAAATGCACATGAAATCTGCCATCTTACTTTGAAGCAGCCATTTTAGGGTCGTTTTTTCCCAGGTGTTTTACAAAGACAGACTTGTAAAACTTTAGAAAAATTCATCCCCTGAAGCCAGTCTCACTTAGCAACATGGAATTTGGTTGGCATGTCTATAATGAGTAGACTCATGAGTAGACAAAAAAAAGTTTTAACAAACCATGCCTGAAAACATACCGGAAGTTGTCCATTTTGGTCATAGCCGCCGACCGTTTATGACCCACAGACCATATGTTCCCTACCACTCTCATGCGGAATGTGACTTTTAGTTTAAACGTTATTGTGACTCCAAGTGATTGATATCAAGGGGGGCCCTTTTTCTCATTTAAACTCGCAAGAGACAGTGTTAAAATGTCTAATTATGCTCGCCATGTTTTAATGTTCTACAACGTTCCCATGGCTCATTCGGCACTCTGTAATCAAGTCGCACGAGACGCAGCGTCACCGATAGAAGGCGGCAAGAACACAAGTCGTTGGCAGACCTTTCATTACGGGCCCTATTCACACGGCATACAACAAGGAGACGTTTTTATGGAACTTATTTTCATCACCTGCACATTACCACGCATCCCTTAGAATTACCAGAGGGCCTACTTTTGATTTATGACGAGACTTCCATTTGATTCATAATTATTTACTTGCATATTGCGCAGTAAATGACAGTAGGGCTTACTATCATTATAGGGTGTGCAACAATGCAGCAATCCTAGCCGCCCCAAGTATTTTTATTTTTTTTTAACATAATGGGAAAAATACAGGACTCTTGCTTGTGTGCCTTTATTTAACAGAAAACTCATATTTCTTTTCCAACAACAATGTTCTAAATCACACAGATGACAAAAGAAAAATATTTTTATGTGTTTTTGACCACTTGTTGCTAGGCAGAATTCAACTGAACAGTGTTTCCCAGCCTTTATTGAGCCATGGCGCATTTTTGACATTTTCAGCCTCCCTAAACACAACCAAACTAAAAGTATACAATACCGAAATAATGGTGGTGTCTTCTCAAATTGCTCACAAATGTACTTACTGAGTCTAAAAAATGTGCCTGTGGTACGCAAATCTATTATTTTGCTATGTGAATGGCAACATACAGTGCCCGTATCTTAAATTTTGCTTACAAGTGAAAGCAAAAAATCAGCCCTTGTATCTTGAACAACTTTAAGTCGGGTCACTTTAAGGCATCACTAGATATAGCGTCACCTGCAGCGGAGGTACAACATTTTACTACGTATTTCCCTCGTCCACCCAATAAGTTTTGCCTTACTCAGCAGTTCTTCTTGGTTCCATTTCCAGTAGCCTACTTTTGTATTGGTTGATGACACGAGGTGATATACCACACCATAAGGCCATTGTATTGTATTTAAAATAGGTAAGTGGACCTAATTAGAAGAAAGTGGCGTAAACATGCTGCTGTGCCAGAAAAGAGCTCCAAGTGAAAAAAAAAAAAAAAAACCTTCATTAAAAATAAGAGCATTAGCTACTCGCGATACAGATCATTTCACTAATGCTACTTAATTTGTTTAGGAAAGTATTCATGGCGTCATAAGCACTTAACCTAAAAATATTATGTGCAGCATATGAAAACAACATTAGCTGGAGATGAATAGACTGCACAATCTAATGGGGGACAAAAATGCTACGTTAGCATCTCTTGATTGCTGCAAACTATGTAGCTGTAACTTGCTACGTTAGCTTCTCACGCTAACCATTATTCGCTGACTGGCTAGCAGTCATATGCTAAGTAAGCCAGTGCTTCTCAATTATTTTTTGTGACACCCACGACCCCCCCAACATTTTCATAAATATATACACACAGGTTGTACATAAGCAGACAAGTCCAGGCATAAGAGGATGTTTTTTTTTTTTTTTTTTTTTTGGTCACCCCATGTTTGCGTCTTGCTTAGCAACTAGCAAGATAGCCGCCACAAGTGTCACATGTACACTGTATGTAGCCTACTCTGTGAGCAGAGTGGGTGTAGATTGCTTTGTTAGCTAGCTGCAACGTGTTTGTCACTTATGTGTGGTCTTCTATATTAGCTTCTTGCCCTAGCCGCCGACTGCCTCGCTGCCATATGCTTGCCACTGCTAGTTTACCGTCTCACACAAGCCACTAATGTATTTTTACACTTGTGTGACCCTCAGAAATATAATTTATTGTACAGTGAAAAAAATGTTTGAAGGTGGTTGTATTTCCATGTATGGCGACCACGACTACATGTGTGCATGTGTGCTCAGGGACAGCAGGGAGAGTGTGTTGTGGTTTCGGCTCCTTGGCGCCGCCAGAATTTCCCAAAACCCCACCGAGATGTAGAGTAAAAGCTGCCATCAAAGACTAGAGTAAAAAAAAAAAAAAGATGTTTGATCATCCTTTCTTGGGGTATTTCCCGCCATACCGTCTGTGCTGTATCTATAGAATTTGTGACTGCGGCCCATCCGAAGGGTTAGTGCTACCTTAGCATTATTGCTAATTGACATTCTCCTTGTTTCCTGGCGACTGCTGACTGACTGAAAAATGCGTCACGAAGGACATAGCGGGGCAATTTGTGGCTTGAGCTGCAGTTATGATGCATAGCGTGGTTTCATGTGGTCATTTTTTTACTAACTGTCCCCAGAAAGCTTCTTTCAGGGAGCTACCTGTTTGTGTGTGCGACACATGGATGGCTAAATGAAAAATGCTATTCCATGTTAACGCAAAATCTATATAAGTTAGCCAGTTGCTAGCAGATTGTTAGTGCAAGAAATTAACAGCAATCTACAGATAAGTGAAGAGCATATGGCTGATAGCCTGTTAATGATTAGCTTTAGGTCGGCTTGCATGAGAAGGTAACATAGCCGCTAGCAGTTAGCTAGTTGGCAGATAGCTGCCCACTAGCTGGCTATTTTTACTGTCTGTCGCCTACAAAACTAAATTATCACTGGAAGATACAAAACCATTTTGATACTATATAAACTATCGGATGTCGCCTTTTTGAAATCAGTGAACTGCTCCAGAGAACACAAAATTGTGCATATTTATGCAAGAAATCAGCTAGCCAGTCGTCTGATAATAGCTTGTGACTAGGGTGAGAAGCTAAAAAGAGTGAAAAGCGTATGGCAGCTAGCATGAGAAGCTACTGTATTAATGTACGTACGAATGACAAGCATTCGTATGTTAGCAAATCGGCACAATATACCATGCTAGTGACAAGCATATGGCAGCTAGCCAGTCAGTGATCAGCTAACTAGGCTAGCTTGATAAGCTAACACAGTACTCAACATACAGTACATGCAACAAGCATATTTTTTTTCTATTTTGGTACTCTAGGAACAACATGGTAACACAAGTATACTGTACACATGCTTTTGTTTTTTTTAATATACAAATACAACATGTAAACAGATATATGCCACAGTCCAGACATATTTCTTTCAATTTAGAAAAGCACACAACAGAATATTTATAACCCAACACCAAAGCATGCTCTGAGCGTGTGATGTGTGCGTCCACTCCGCACTAAAGTGACCACCGAGGCGACACTCCTGCACCCGTGGGTGTGTGTCGGCATGTGAGGAAATGAGGAAACAACAAAGTAGACATTTTGTCATGTTACATCCACGTTCCAAAATGGACTTATGTTTTCCCCTTCAAAACTAAACTTTCTCTAAAATGTATGCAATATTGTAGGCCTTGTTTGATTTTACAACTTTATCAGCATGTTCATGGCCAAAAGCATCTTTAATTTTTAAGAAAAAAAACAAAAACTTATTTTAATGCTTACAGGGTTTTTTTACGTACATTAATTCCTATCATTAGTATAAAATATCTATTTTTTCAGCCCCTCAAGTTCCAGTTTGCACAATGCGCATATTATAAAACAACCTAAAACATGATATTGAAAAATATATATTTGCAGTGCCACTTTTTTTTTTCCCTTCTATTGCTGATAGTACAGTCTTTCTAAACTCTGGTAAGAAGGGATTCAGCAAGCATGGGCAATGCATTGTATAAATAACTAGTTTCAAAATACAAAAAAAAAGCTAGCATTGCACAAAATACAATGACAAAAGCTCGCCTTGCATTTTTATTTATTTTCCTGAAGGGTGGCACATTCCCATTTCCCAGTACTAAAGTACAACGCAAAGGACGCCGCAGACTGCACTCGTCAATTAGACAACCGCCGTCGGTCAACCTAAAGACCAAAGGCAATTTTCAAAAGCATGTGGCCATTCGTGTCACACATGCACCACTCTGATGCTGTATATATTAAGAGCATGGGGTCCGTGTGGTGTTTATCCACGCCGTGTATTAATGTGCGTTTACGGCCTAAAAGGGACAAGACAATTACGGGTTTGAAGAGAGAGTAATGTAAACAGGCTGTTGGCTAATGGCTGTTGGCTTATGATTGTACATCTTGTGCACTGGAGATGAAGTCAGAGGCATTTTTTTGTCTTTCAAATTTAAGTAAAAGGCATATCATTAAGTTAGAGGACACTTGGATATATTTGTCTATTTCATCGCTCAGGAAAACCATAATGTCTTTTATTTTTTTCGGTGAACGTTGTCAGCATTCTACAGTATCTCATAGGGATGTAACGATATCCAAACGTCACGATACGATATTATCACGATATGAAGGTCACAATACGATAATTATCACGATATTGTGGGGGCATTGGCGATTTAAAAAATATCCATCCATCCATCCATTTTCTTGACCGCTTATTCCTCACAAGGGTCGCGGGGGGTGCTGGCGCCTATCTCAGCTGGCTCTGGGCAGTAGGCGGGGGACACCCTGGACTGGTTGCCAGCCAATCGCAGGGCACACAGAGATGAACAACCATCCACACTCACAAGCACACCTAGTGACAATACGGTGCGCCCAATTAACCTGCCATGCATGTCTTTGGAATGTGGGAGGAGACCGGAGTACCCGGAGAAGACCCACGCGGGCACGGGGAGAACATGCAAACTCCACCCAGGAAGGCCGGAGCCTGGACTCGAACCGGAGTCCTCAGAACTGGGAGGCGGACGTGCTAACCACTCGGCCACCGTGCCGCCCTTAAGAAATATCACAATACTGTAAAAAAGAGAGCTCATACTAAAAAAAGCAAATTATTGTGCTTTTGTACATAACAGCAATGCATATAAACCACCTACAATCTCAAATAACAATATTAAGGCACTTACTTGATAATGCAAGCACACATTGATCGCTTCACAAGAGAATTAGGTTCCCCTTCTTCTGACAATTAGCATAGATTTTAAACATAGAAGGCCAAAACATCCCGAATGAAAATTAAATTGTACTAATAAAATAGCCACTAGAAGGTGCTAGAACTGCACAAATGGAAATCAACCTGACTTTTTTTAAACAGATGTGTTTAAATATTGTGAACATGACGACGACGATATTGTGGCAGTTTTAATATCACAATATCACAATATTGCCCTTATCGTGACATCCCTAGTATCTTACTAAAGTGAGTACACGCCTCACATTTTTGTAAATATTTTATTATTGACTATGGGCTTGGCCACTACGCTGCATCAATCCTTTTTTTTCCCCTAATTATTTGCCATGAGGTACCAAAATGGACTTCCAGGACCAGTAAGTGTGAGGGCAAGAGCTACAAATTTACCTGTTAACACGAATAGGGAACGAGAATTTTGGCCTCACTCCGAGCTGTAATATTAATATATACAGGTTGCATCTCAGTATAGTGCTTGCGTGGGTTTTCTACGGGTACTCCGGTTTCCTCCCACATTCCAAAGACATGCTTGACAAGTTAACTGAACTCTCTAAATTGTCTGTAGGTGTGGTTGTTCGTCTATATGTGCCCTGCAATTGGCTGGCAACCAGTTCAGGGTGTACCCCGCCTACTGCCCGAAGCCATCTGGGATAGGCTCCAGCACCCCCGCGACCCTTGTGAGGAAAAGCGGCTCAGAAAATGGATAGATGGATGATCTTTATTGCAGAAAAGTGCCAGAAGTAACCATTTGATTCCATTTGAGGTTCTTCATTAAAGTCAACACAAATAGCGAATCAGGAATTTGACAGCAAATCAGGAGCTCTAATAATAATATTATTGAATAGAATGTAAAGCACTAAACAGTGTGTGCATCATGATGTAATGCCTTTTCTCGCTTCATTTCTGCCTTTTACTAAAAATTGACAAAGAAATAGTTTGCTACTTGTGATTGTGTCTTAATATGTCTTATGTATTTTTTTTTGTTCTGTCATCAATTTGTAAACATGTTATTAAAGTTGCTCTATAGATAGAGTTATTATAATGAAAATAATATTTAAAATGGGAAAAAATGGAAGTCTGCTGGCCTCGTTTGTATTTGCCTTCATTTCTTTATCTTCCTGTTTCAGTGTGAGCGTCATGTAGGCCACGGCCAGCAAAATGTGATGGGGCCTCTCATGGGGCTACAACCATTACAGTCAGTTGAGCATTTAATAAAGGTGGCGCACCATTAGATTAGTACTTCCTCAACAGAGCTATCTTGCGCTCGGGATTCAAAGCATCCTCCAGGGGATGCTTGGGGAAAATCTGCACACCAATCCTGATTGAGATTAATAACCATTTTAGTCATTCATGCGCATTAGTATGCCATGAGTCTATTATATTCATTTATTTGTATTTTGTTATTATTCTATCTTACTTGAGTTTGATTTGGTATATTTTTTGTTTTTGTTATTTAAGTATTGGCCTGAGTTGATGTAAACCCTCAAGAGGGCGCCATCCACCTCCTTTCTGCCCACAAGGCGCTGCGCCATGCTTATAACTGCAGTCAGAAAGTCTCTCAGGCCAGGAAGTGCAGACACCCTTCTGTGTCATCCCTGTCTAGACACAGGCGGATGACTTTTCTCGGGTCCAGCTCAAAACGTGCAGTGACGTCCATTTCAAAACATGTTAATAAGCAGAGTACATATTTATCAACCTTAAAGACCAGTTGGAGCATTTTCATCTTTTCTAATACTGTACCATACCATACGATTGACATGTAGTGTCCGATGTGTTATGAGTGATCAAAAAAAAAAATTGCTGACAAATTTCCCCACTCTTACCATGTTTCATTACATTTACTTTACAGCTAAAATCATTCAAAAAAAGGAAACAAGGTGGACGGCAAAATGGGCAACATAGAGCCCAGAGAGTTAATATTAACAGTGATTCGAGAAAATAGGATGGCACAACAAATGCGGCCGTGTTAGCGCGACGATCGTCCGCGACGTGATGCAGCTCGCCATCTGCTGCTCTCACTTGCCAACTGGAAGGTGTCAGCGAGGCGTGCGCACCTGACGCTCAAGCTGTTCTGATAGGCCAGATAATACACGCCAGTGGTCATTTTATTAGGTTCAACTGCTTATCAGTAGCAAATAAAAAGTAATGGCTCTATACCATGAAACCCGATTACATTTTAGTAAAAATTGGGATTATTTTTCAAGATTATAATTTTACTGTGGTAAAAGGCCAGTTGTTCCAAGATAGCAGGCTAAGCAACATCCATCCATCCATTTTCTTGACCGCTTATTCCTCACAAGGGTCGCGGGGGGTGCTGGCGCCCATCTCAGCTGGCTCTGGGCAGTAGGCTAAGCAACAATTAACTAAATTGTCACACAATGGGTCACCAAGACTTCATTCGTATGGTGGTAGCCGCGATATTGTGAGTGAACCGTGTGATCGTTTCTGCTGTTTGGGCCACGGGAGCTCATGTATGGTAAATTTTGCTGATGAGAAAAGGAATGAAGTTGCTTGTGACATTAAGAACTGGCTGTGTTGGGCTTGCCAAAGGAGGCCAATTTAAAAGTAACACAAGGAAGGAAGTTAGTGGTGACTGTTTTGACCATATTCTTCACTCTTTTGGACCTACTCACTGAAGTACGTACATATTTATCATTAAAGTCAGGGGGGGTGACCTCCTTTAAGATTTTCTTTTCCCAACCCAAAAAAAAAAAAGTGAGCTGTCAAAGTTGTCCAGACAGCTATGGTGGCGCTAGCTAGCTGGCAAACATACCGCACCATTAGTTGTGCTTCCTGTCTAAAATCACCCTCAGCTTTACTAATGAAACACTGTATTACCAATATTAAGTGCTAAACTTGTAACTGGGAATAAAAAAAAATAATAATTATGGAAAATGTTCAAGCTTACATATCATTATCATTGTATCATAATCACTGGAGTCATGTGGATACCCTGTCATGAAAGCTTGGCAGCACTGTGGTATATTCAATTCATGGCCAGGGTTGCATTTTGTTTTATTTCACCTTTTATTTTATGTTATAGTTCATTTTAGTTCATGTTTGTGTTGTTATGAATGAAACGGACGTTTGTTTTGTACATCCCAGTAATTATCATTATGGCCCGACCAACTTTGATAACATGGATCTTTGGCTCATTGAAAAAATTCTTTCGGATTTGTAATTGAGCACCCCTTCTGTATATGAATGAACACTTTTGCACATATTTAACGTCATTAAATTGAGCAGTATACAGGTTCGTAATGCAGCTCGCCACTTGTGCACAAATTTGCCAATATAATGACAGAAATCGCGTGTGAGCACATAAAAGCCAAAGCGGCTTAAACGTCGGTCAAGCTGTGACTCATGAATAAGACATGTCCTTTTCTCTTGTTTCATCCCCTGATAGAGGCGCCAATGAGTGGGTGCCTTTGTTCCAACGCTGACCACACTGAACAATGAATAAATGCCTTCTCCCGATAGTGCTCTTTTATGAACTGCGTTTCACCTCGTGTGAGTCACCAAATTGGCAGCTTTGCAATCGCTCCAGCACTTTCAAGGCCTCCTCCAGTAAGCTACCAGCGTCCAGACCCCCTAATGCAGCGACACCGGGTACCACCAAGTACTTTGAGGATCACTGCAAATAAGCACAACTTGGGGAAAACACAATACCTTGCTATCTCCACCACCGACCACCATTTGGCTTGGCCGATGCTGAGGGTCTTTTTGAGGCGCTAATCCAATGCGCAGTAGTCTCACAGTGCTCAAGGCAGACGCCTCAAGACGTAGGGGAAACATATCGCTGATGTCACCACCCCCTCGGGCCACTGCGGAAGAGGCCGCTGGCATACACCCGTCTTCATAACAAACATGCCCGAGGGAGAGGGGGCACATGATAGTTCATACTGTAACATCCAGAGAGAATTTGCATTGCTTTGCTGTTTGCACATTTTTGTTATTAAATCAGTACAGGCAGCTTATAACCATGTGTGGCTGTAAACATCTGGCCGAAAGATCCAAGTCTGTTGTAGAGGAAGTCACGTGATCCTATCAATGACAATAGTGTAAAAGTCAAAATATATGCACAATAATAAGATACTGCTTGTCAAATACTAAATACTATACAATACTAAATAAAGTGCTTGTTCAATTGAAACAATGTCAAGTAGACTTGGACAAACAAGAATTCATCTGATGGGAACAATGACAGTGACGTGTAACTTGTAAATAGTGAGCTCATTTATTGTATTATTTAGTTTTTAATAACATATATATACTTACATACACTTTATAAACACATAAACTCTTTGTAAACACAGATTAAGATGAGAGAAATCAAATAGTGTTTATATTTCTTTCCTTTATTCAGCAACTTCGGCCTCCTCATTCAGTGTCATTTATACAGAACTGCATTTAACGACTTTGTGAAGGTGCACAATTTGATGAATGCCACTAATACCATTGTAAATATGTTTCTACAAGCAGCATTGAAGCACAGAAATGCAATAAAATAAATGTTAGTAGGATAGAGCAGGTTCGTAGGACAAGTAGGTTGGGGGCGTCTTTCAGAGTAGGATGAAAGGAAGGGTAGAGTGGGATTGAGCAAATCAGCTGGTATGATTTTAATGTAGCGGGGAGGTTGGATTAGGGTAGATTATACAAGCAGGTAAGTAGATATAATATAGGGGGAGTGTAAAGTATGTAGATTTAACAAGTAAGTAGAACAAGTCGAAGGCAAGGTTTAATATAGTAGGGGTGTTTTGTGGTGTATAGTACGTAGTGTAAATAGGTCGGTGGGTGGAGTGTAATATAGTAGGTATGGAATAGGGTTGGGTAGAATTGGTAGGATATAAAATAAAAAGTGTAGTATGTACAGTAAAATAGAGTCTGCAGATAGGGCAAGTAGGTTGATCAATTAACAGCTATGCAGGAGGAGTATGCATTGTAAACAAGCAGACAAGTAGGGTATAAAATATTTGATATGTTAGAGTGGGTATGTCGGTAAATACGGTATGATATAGCCGGAAAGTAGGACAAGTTGGTCAGGAGAAAAATATGGTAGGTAGAGTTAGCTGCTAGTGTATAATTGGGTAGGGTGTAATATGTTATAGGTAGGTACAGTACAGTAGGGCAGGATAGGCCTGGTAGATAAGACAAGTAGGTAGGAGGAAAAAAAAACAAAAACTAAAATACTTTCCTGCGCAACTAAAATCTAATGTGAAACTTAACAAAAAGCTTTAAAGTTCCGCACAGACATAACATTTAAAGACACTGTTGATCTTTACGCGATACCTCCCATTCGTAAACATTAGCTCGATTGCTACATTGATTGTAGGTTATCACTTCTCGCGTCCGCAGTCGGTGCACAGGATGTTGTCACGCTGGGTGAGAAAGCCTCGGCCCACCAGGGACACGGAGCACTGCCCGCACGTGAAGCACTCGCTGTGCCACTGACGCTCCTCGAATGAGATATATTTGGCCCCAGCCAGACCTGCACAAAAAAAAAAAAAAAAAAAAAAAAAATGTTTGAGTCATTCCAGATTTGGGCATTTTTTTCCAAGCTAACAAATTGATTATTTCACAATATACATTAATAATTGTGCCCACAGATGTACATTCTAAAATGAATGAGAGGTAAATGAATGATCTCTTACTGGTGATGGGCTTGGTGCAGCCCACGCACTTCTTGGCGTAGAGGTCGCTGAAGCATTCCAGGCAGTAAGGGTAGTTTTCCCTGGAGGTGAAACGTTGGCCCGACAGCTGCTTCCTGCAGCCGATGCACAGGAAGCACTCGCGGTGCCACGGCTTGTCCTGGTATGTCACGCCGCCCGTAGTGATGGCCTGGTGAATACCATGCACTCTCGTGACTATTCCAGTATGGTATGAAATCACAACAAACATTCTTCTTCTTCTTCTTCTTCTTCTTCTTCTTCATTCATCTTCATTATTCTCACTTGTAGTAGATAGTATTACGTACAATCTTGTCGCGAAAAATCTCAAAAGCAGAATACCATGCACTGTCGTAAGCCCAAACAGCAACACACTAATTCGTGAATTCACCATTTGTTAAGAATTCACTCTATTATTAGTATTAAAAATAGTTAGCATATGATTCACTGTTGTGCATATTTGAATGTGAACCTCTAGGCCAGGGGTGTCAAACTCACGTTAGCTTAGGGGCCGCATGGAGGAAAATATATTATCAAGTGGGCCGCATCGGAAAAATAACGGTATATAACTTAAAAACAATTGCTGTCATTTATACGCAGATTTTCGTAGACCAGACCTAAATTACGGAGCTCAATTGTAATCATATTGTTCCGAAAAATAACACAAATGCAAATAGAACACAGCAACACTTTGCCGGTATACATTCTGGACGTGTGAAATCGACCTGTTTTGCATATATATTGTTCCCAGAATGCACTGCATGGCGCAGTTAATGATGTTATAAGGACGTTTATCCTTGTCATATCTATTTGTGTTACCAGTAATTGAATTTGTGTCGTATTTAACACATTTATGTTGGTGTATGATTACAAAAAAAAAATAATAATAATTAAACAAACTGTAGTTAAAGTTGTGTGTAAAATAATGACATCCCGGACGACGATTCCCTGGACAAGTTGTATTGGTCATCTGAGGACTGCTTGTGAAATTACAAAGTTATATGTTTTGATTGTGGCTGGCTGATTAATTAGTCGGACATTACAATTTTTTTTTTTTTTTTTTTTTTTAACTTAACAAAATTATCTCGCGGGCCGGATTAAACCCATTTGCGGGCCGTATGTTTGACACCCCTGCTCTAGGCATTTGTCTTCGTATTTGAAATAAATAGGGGGATCGTACACACAGTGTTGCTGGGGGGGCGTATATGTAGCAGAATACCATGCAGTGTCGTGACTATTTCAATGTAAAACTCCGCTCAGCCATTTATCTTCTTCACAATAGAGAACAAGATCATACACAAGCTTTTTTGACAAAAACGATTGCATGTCTATGGTGAAAGTCCAGTCATTGATTTTCGTATAATGCAGTAGATAGGATTGCACACAGTACTATTGTAAAAAGCGCAGCTGCGGCATACCATGCACAATCATGACCATTCCAATATAAAAAGCCTTGTGGCATTATTTACAGTCAGGAAAATTAGTTGGATATTACACAAGGTTGCTGCAAAAAGGGTGACAATAGCATAACATGCAGTCATGACTTCCTCTGTAATACTCCAAATATGCATTTGACAGTATGTAGAGTTATTCTAAAAAATATATATATATATATATATATATTTTTAAATCAGTATTTTAAAATGGTTTTTGAATATACAGTTATACAGTATTATTTTTTTTCCGGGATTTTTTTTTTTAAAGCTAAGACTAAAACCAATAAAAAACTAAATTAAAACAAACATTAAAAAAAAATAAAAAAAATAGCAAACCCTCTCTGAAATCTAATTAAAACTAACTGGAATAAAAACACACTATAACAAAAAAAAGAAAAAAACTTTAACGAAAGAACAACCACTGTCATGACTTTTCCTCTATAATACTATAATATGTATATTTCTTCTAAAAACAAAACAAAAAAAAAATACAATATTTGAAAATATTTTTTGAATATACAGTATTTTTTGTTGTTTTTTTTTCTGGGATTTTTAAAGGCAAACACTAAAAATAATGGGGAAAAAAACTATATTAAAACAAAGCATTTTTGAAAAAATAAAAACTAGCAAACCCTCTCTAAAAGCTCATTAAAACTAATTGAAATAAAAACCCACTATATAACAAAAGAAAATAAATAAATAAAAGAAAGTCTTCACTATTGATAGTAATACTCCAGGAAGATATTTGTCAACAAAATATCATAACACCATTGGTTGTTCAGATAGCAACATATCATGCACTGTCCTAACTCCGAACGACAGCACGCTGAGCTCACCTTCTTACAAGCACAGCACTGGTAGGCAAACTGCTTCTCGAAGCAGCCCACGCAGTAGTAGCCGTCATCTTTGGGGATGAAGGACTTGGTTCCGATGGGCTGCTGGCAGCGGTGGCACAGGAAGCACGTCTCATGCCAACTGTTGCCCTTGTACTCCATTTTGCGGGAACCTGACACGGGGCAATGAGAGCGGCTCAAAATAGTTTCGCCTGGAGTGAGCTAACGCTAGTGTTTGTGTTGGAGGGGATTTGGCACATAGCTCTACTGTATTATATCCGAGCGGGTAGACATATTTTGCGTGCAAGGCCGTTGGATGGACGGTAAAATAGCGCAATGTAATCAGAACCCCGGACTGTGTCGGGAGGTACGCATACCTGGCATGACCGTCTTCTTGCAGGTGGCGCACTTGGATGAGTAGTCGTGGGCGTAGCACTCGGTGCACAGCATCAGATCATCCTTGGCGGCGAAGGCCTTCTCCACCAGGGAGCGGCTGCACTTGGCGCAATTGAAGCACTCCTCGTGCCAATGACGGTCCTTATAGGACAGGTCCTAGTCACAGCATTGGGCAGATGAGTAAGCGCATGTCATACTTTGTGCTATTTTTTGGGACTATAAACAAGTTCAAGTTACTGCCAGTGGTTGACTGCAACATTTCATGAAGTGTAATGGGAGTCACTATTTGGCAAGCAGTAGGTTATGTTGACAATTTACATGTTTATAGTTCATTACCACTACATCAATCAAAAGACTTTTAATGTATGAATTCTTCATGGTCTCACTATTTGGCAGGCAGTACATCTGTGATCAGTCAGACTCACTGTCCCTACTTTGGAAAGTGGTATTTCCCTCTTAGTGATCCTAATTATTTTTAATTGCAGATTATATCATAATCGCTTTAGTACGTAATAGATTAGTCTCACATTTCACTCTCATTGTTCCTAATGTGTTTTAATGGAGAATGAAGTCGCACAGGATTACTATTTGGCAAGTGGTAGCACTGTTCGTGATGACTTCCTGATGGTGAATTGAGAATGGCATCACTATTCTGTATAGTTCACGCTCACTCTTGCTAATAACTGCTAATGGGGATTCAAGTTAAGTGAGACCACTATTTGGCAAGTAGTTGTTCACGGCCACTGTTCCGAGTTTGTCTTTTAACAGTGGGGTCACTATTTGGCAACTGCAATGATTTGTTCTTTGATCCCATTTGGTAACTAGCATAAGGTATTCTCATTTTTTGGCAAGTTGTAGGTCAGGCTGACTGTCCTTATTTAATCACATAGTCTCACTATTTGGCAAGTAATATGTTATATTTGCTGTTCCTTTTTAATGACCGAGTCTGTTTGCATTTGGAAAATTTTACTTTAGTCAAGAGACTGCTAATATTCTATTACATCACAATAACATCACTACTTGGCAGCAAGCAGTTGTCCACTCACACTGTTCATAATGACCTCTGATGTAGAATTTAATTATTATTTGTATTTATTTGGCAGTTTTATTGTCTCTTAAATTAATGCTAATGTCCATGGATGCCTGCAGCAGTTAAAGTCACAGGGGACTCACAATTTAGCAAGTCATACTTTATTCTTACTGTTCTTATCCAATGATTTATGGCTGTGTATTAAAGATAGTATATTATAAATATATACTGTAGGTCATATTATGGGGAATTGAGTTTTAATTGTTAATGTGGATAAAGATCCAGAGCCACTTTAGAGCAGAATCACTAGCAAGTAACGGCGATAATGACTTGTAAGGGTGAATTGTTAAATATAAATGCAAACAGTTTTTGCAACATTTTTTACTTTGATTTAATGGACATTGTGCTGCTCCATCTTGATTGTGTTTTTACCACCCGGGGGCAGTATAATGCTACACATACGAAGCTCTGATGTAACGAAGACTGTCGAATTAAGCTTCAATGACATAAATCGCAAAGCATAAACAATATATGCCTGTGAGTATTATTGTTTGTGCATCTTTTGTGGTCAAACATAAACGTTTATAGCTACCGCAATATTGATGCTAGTTTTGTCAGTACACGTTTCGCATTATTTTAGCGTTAAGCTAGCAGACTTTTCGGAACAAAGTTACTGTATGTGGATTGATTAAATACACAATGTGTGATTGTTTATGTTTTGTTTACGATAAATTGTAATCAGGAGGGGCAAAAAAACCAAACTCTTCGCCAAGTGCCAAAATTGCACACGGCACTCTCAGAAATGTTTACTCAAAAATCAAATTTTTTGCTTACAATGCAGAGCGAAAAAAGTTCGAAGCATTTACATGCCGAGTTCTTACCTTGCAGTTGGCGCCAATGGGCTTGGTGCAGCTCTGGCAGCAGTTGGCAAACAGGCTCTCGTAGCACTTGGTACAGTACTGTGTGTCCTCTTTCATGATGTACTTCTTCCCCAGCAGGGAGTCTTTGCAGTAATGGCAGTCGAAGCGCTGTTGGGTGGACATGGTTGTTTCTGATTGTTGGCCTCAGCAAGAATGAGGATGAGACGTGCCGAGTACAGGCGGTATGGAAAAAAGGGGTGAGGAACGGATTAAGGGGTATCCACCGGGCCAAGGGGTGTCTTCTATAAATACTGCCTCTCTTATTAGCTATAATCTCCGGGGGAGGGCAGAAGTGCGCCGCTGCATCATTCGGCACCTTTTAAGGGAGACCATGTCCAGCTCATCACTAAGCCTTTTCAACTGCGGGCCAGAAAAGAAGGCCTGGAGGTTTGGAAAGCCGTTTGAGAAGTTATTCCGTATCCTTGGTAGCCATCTTGAGGTCCATGTATAAGTACGCTGTTTGTCATCAACTGTAAGACAATTGGGTGCAGTAGTGGAACCACTTTCTTAATGGTAACGTTTTTTTTCCTCACAGTCCAAGTGGAAGGCAGAAAAAACGTAACTAGTAACTATTAATGCGCCGAATTGTCTTACTAGTGAGGAAAGAGCATATTTGTACATGAACCTTAAGATGGAAATCAAGGGTCCTGTTTCCATACAAACTGGCAAATCTTCTTTTTGGTGCTGGAGCAAGTTACCGTGTTTGGGAATTTGGCAGACTGCGACTCGCTGGTCGTTCCAGTGGACCGAGGGCGTTTTCTATTACACGCTCTCAGTGCAACTAACAGTTTGGTGACAGAAAGTCGACTAGACTTTATACCAGGTGGAAACAGGTCTAAGTTGTGGCGCAGGTGCTGTTGCGCAATCCAGGGAGATTCTTATGACATTAGCGTGCAACGAACCCTCGCATCATTGTTGAAATCAATTCATTGAATGAATAATTATTATTATTATCACCTTGAATATTTGTTTAACGCACACCCCTGACTGTGGCACAGCTGATGTAGTGCGTGGGAGGGGTGTTGTCACGCACAGATGCACGATCGGGATTGGAAGGCGGTGCATTGAGAAAGGAACGGTCAGGTTGGGGATAGATACATGAAGCCTGGCGACATATTTAAGTCTCCAGAGGTTATCGCCAGCTCATTCTGTCACCACACTGGCACAAATCAGTGACAATCCGGTGATCCGGTCATGCACTTTTCTGTATAGTGCAGAGATGTCTTAGTGCGAGATGAGAGTGTGCCATGAGAAGAGCCGCTCTGATTGGCGACGAATGGGGTCAGCTGTGTTCACACCCACAGTATCACACACCGCCCTTTTTATGACGGCTTGGTGAAATTACTAACACCGGGTCTAACACGCCTCAGTGCAGATTTACACTGGATTTCCACTGGTCACAAAAATAGAGCCCAGAAGAAGACGCTTGCAGTAATAGCTGCAGAAATGTTTTTTGCAGAGGATCAAGAATATATGCAAATGTGAGTATTGTCTGTGTGCATGTGTTGCTACCATTTGTGTCCAAATATCAATTGTTTAAAGGTTGAGAAATAGTGCCGTATTTATGCTTCTTTCATTAGCCTATCTATGTTGATTCCTGTTATGTGTTAGGATTAAGCTAGCGGACTTTCATAAGGCAAAGTAAGTGTGGGTTAGTTAAATACACAAAAGATAATTCTATTGGAATATGTTGTTTTGTAGTATGGCTGTGCAATTAATTGAAATTCAAATACAATTTATTATTACACTCCACAATTACAAAATTGGCAAAGTCATAAACAAAAACAAAAGATTATTAATACTAATTGTTAGTTGTTTAAATTTGTCTATTTGTAGCCTTTTTAAAAAAAATAAAAAATAAATAAATCTAATTTAATAAATCACGCTTGGTCCAAAAGGAACTTGCATAATTGTAGTGTTCCAAATAAATGTATTTGTCTTAATTTTTATTTTTATTTTATTTTTTTTACATATTTTAACATTTTCTTGTTTTTGTACCAAAAAAACTAATCATGATTTCCTTTATTACCAAATTAATTATGATTAATATTTTCTTCCTAATCTACGTAAACTTCCACTGTTGGTGGAAATATTTTTTTGCTTCTAAGTCAAAGCAAAAGAGCTGGCCAAGCAACCGCTTATATCTTAAAAAACTCCTCAATTGGGTCATTCATAAGTTGAGGCACTCAACGTGTAGTGCATGTGCTTGTCTGTCATAGCGACGTATCAACAAAGTCAAATCCTCCTTTTTTTGTGTGTGTGCGGCATCAACAAGTGATTGACAGTCGGCAAATTACTTTTCAGTCTTGTACTAATGTGCTCCTATCGTTTTTCCTAACGGATCAACGGGGGCAGACATCTTCATAAAAATAGCCCCGGGAAGACCACCGGCCTGGCTCACGGGCTAATCCTCCAACACACACACATACATGCGCGCGCACCCCCACACATATAAACACACACACATGGAGAGGTCAGTGACAGGGACGCTCCCCTGCCAACTATCTCCTGTCGACATGTAACATTCCCTTGGTGTGCGTTAAACAAGACGTCTCGAAGGAATAATTTACACTGACCGTGATTTGACTCGATTTTCCATTTTGTAAGAAGATTACACAAAGAGTCGGATTAAAGTGCAACTGTACTCGAGTCCAGTGGATGACAATAAAAAAAAAAAAGTAAAGCCCTTAAAGTGTCAGCACCTCGGAAGACTTCAACAAATTGCATTCCATTTTTTTTTATCCCTGTTATGAAGCTTAGATTTTTTTTTTAGCATCACTGACAGACGACAGGTGCTTCAACATTGTACACAACACCAAAATGAAAATGAAAAAACATGGTGATCTCGCATGTTCTTAATCCTCTCATTTTGATTGGCGAGGGTCAGATTGTGGTCTTAAATAGGCCTTTTTATTTGCCGCCGGACCTTGGTGGCGCTCTTATCTGAATGTGCTCAGGTTTTGTCAATCCGAGGTTGTTTGAAGCATTTACACCGACGACCCCCTTTCAAGTCGACGACTTGTGGGAGAGAGAGCGCCCGTCGGACACGTCAGCGCGGCACAAAGGCCTCGCCGACAGCTGGTTGGCATGGCGATGACATCCTAAGTGGCATCCATTAGACGGGGGCCCGCTAATGACACAAACGCGCCACCCCCCCTCCGGGTACAAATGGTGCTCCAACAAATAGGACAAGCAACGGTTATGGGTTGGGAGGTTGGTTTTGGGCGGGGGGGTTGGCGAAAGAACTTTGCACCTCTTCAGGGAGGACCAATCAGGGAGTCTCACCTCCCACTGGGTCTGACCCATTTTCCCGCATTTTTCAACAAATCCATAGAAAGATAAAGCATGTTGGAAATCAACCACAAATGTAAAGGTGCTTATCTACGGCACTTTTCGCAACGTATAGCACGGGCCGGGTAGGGTGCAGAACGGAGCAGGCATTACTCAGACATCACAACATGGCATTAATTACAGAATTCCTCCATATTCTCCTTCATTCTGTTTTCACTGTATAACTCCACCAAAATCTCTTGCTATTTTATATATATATTTTTTTTTGCTATTATTTTCCAACCAAGAAAAAAGCCTGGTGAGCCACCAATATGGGCCAATATCACAATATCAATTAGTGCTGTCTCTATCGAATATTTTTAGAATCGATAATGTATTGCTTATTCAATCGATTAATCGACTAATCGGATTTATTTTAATTTTGCATTATATTAGCTATATTTAGCAGTAAAAAGTTAATATTTTGTCTATAATTAATGTGGTAACTTCATTATTTTTCATGTACAATTAATATCTTTAAAAAGTAATTTTTCTACTTGCTGTTGACTGATAATGGCATCACCTGTGCTGAGGAAGTACGTAACGACCAATCGTAGCTCAGTTTACTGACCAAACCCAGAAAACAGGTGAGCCATGATTGGCCGTTACCTACTTCCTCAGCACAGGTGATGTCATCATCAGTCGACAGCAAGTAGGAAAATTACTTTTTAAAGGTATTAATTGTACATGAAAAATAATGACGTTTTCAAATTAATTCTGGACAAAATATTCACTTTTCACTGCTGAAAATTTTTCAATAAGTCAAGTATCCCTTTAACCAGCGATTGGTGTTCATTTAGTACTTGGTTTTCATATAGTCATTTAAAAAAAAGGGAGGGTGGGGTACTATATTACCGGTTCAGTCGTTGTTTTAAAAACAGATGTTTGCAAATGTCTTGTTTTGATTAAAAGCAGAAGATAATGAGTCTTCTTTCATGAATGACTACGGAATCAGTGAACAATTTTCATTATTTTCACGATTTTAAATGAAAAAAAATTGCTCCAAACAATTACTCGATTATTAATTTGATAATCAATTACTTGTCAATCAATTAATTTTGAGCGCTAATATTGATTTTTTTTATTTATTTTTTCTTAATATTGTGCGGCCCTAAAGTGGGTCAGCAATAGTGAGATAAAGAAGTTGATAGGACGGTAGTTTGGTCAAGCGACAGATCCAGAAAGCGAAGTTGGTTGGTCCAATCGATGTATGGACGGATGGCTTGATAGGGTAACCAATATACAAAGGATAACTAGGTTGATCAATAAATGGGTAGATGAAATTTTTTGATGGTTGAAATAACAGATGGACGGAAATAGAGAGGAATAAGTGGCAAGAAGATTAAATGATGTGAATTAATTTCAAATGCAGACAATTGGGAAGCGATGGAGTCTGTGGACTCTCTAATGCAGAGGAACTTTGTGGCTTGGGGTTTAAAATGACATTTTAGAATAAGTTTGAGTTTTTTTCATATTTGAGTGTAGTTAGTCAGGTGCGCAGACAAAAGTATGACTGGACAGATGTCTAAATCGGTTCCAGGTTAGCTGGTCACGAGATTTGTCACCATATATACTGTCAGCCAATCGGTCCTTACTGGGATGCACAGCTTTTTACTATACTGTATATGTACCGTATATAAGTATATATATTTTTATGTGTTGATAGGGTTACAGTACAGATCATGTTAAGGGAGTCTCGCTGACAATTCCTTGACTCTTGCCGATTGGGGGGAGCCTCTTACACCGTCAACCGAGCTTCCCTATTAATCCTCGAATAGAACCAAGGGATTAATGACATCACTGAACCCACTATCACACACACATGCACCCACACACGTAGGCAGAGGTGGCAGTACAGATACTGCAAAAAGGTGGAAGTACAGTGGTATTTGTAACTTTTTTTAGTGGAAAAAAGTACATTTTCATAAACAGATTAATTATATCTCCATTTGTTTCAATGGAGGAAGCTAATCTGGGATACGAGTGATGAATTAAAGTCCTAAATTAAGATTCTACTGTACTCAAGTACCTTTACAAACTGACTTACCTGTCGGTACAGTAACCAAGTATTTGTACTTCATTACTTGCCGCCAGCGCGCGGAGGATCGAGATGCAAATAGCAACGTGTTTGCGAGGGTCAGGGCGTAACTAACAACAGGCGGCGGGCGGATTGAGGCGTAACCACCACAACGCGCTCTCCTCTCCATCATCAATCACTTATCTGGCCTTTTCTCAAGCTATTTATACCGGGCCCACACGCATTATATTGCACTCAATGTGCCTCTGCGTGTAAACTACACTTGAGCTGCACTACATCATCTTCGGGCAGTGTCGTTGCAAATAAATGGGCAAATGCTCCACTCACTGTTAAGATAGGTAGGTACACTTGTTCGGAAAGCATTTATCACATGATTGATTTTCATGTACTAGTACTTTCTTTGTCCACACTAGTAAGATTGTGGTGCTTTGAGATGCAAGTTTAATTTGCTCTATTTCCTCACTTATTGGAACGGAAATGCTATAAATCATTGCAGCCCTCCACCATGTCAAAATTATGTGCAATGATAAAAAATGCACTCTATTGTATTGTGCTTTATATTTTAAAAAAAAATACAGTAACGACATTATTAAATCGAATTATAAGGAATTAATTGAATCGTGCTGCCCGCCTGCTTTGGCCACTTGGGGGCAGTATAAGAAAGTCAATATATACATGGATCACCTGTCATGAAAGCCATCCACTGTTTCACTTCTTTATTTTTTTTCTTTGACACTAGTTGACATCTAGAGTTCAAATACAACATTTGGCAAAATACAGTGATTTGGCAAAAATTAAGAAAAAAAGAAAATAACTCCACTGACCCATTTCAAATGGGCCAAACGCTTGACACACACGTTGATCCCACGTACGATGTTTGTGTGCATGTGTGTGTGTTGTTTTTAGGACAGAGATACGGAATGGCATCCCTCTGCGAGAGCGACACATTCGCGCGGAGGCTGCACAAGTTTGGCAAAACAAGAGCGAGACAAGCAGGCCAACGCAACAAACACGCTTGAGCAATTAAGTCGTAAAAACTCGGTAAAGGTACCACGACACTTGCATCAATTTCAGGAGAGTGCGACACCAACTCTTAAAAAATATACACAACACATCCTTTCTCATCCCTCTTGTGTCACATGACATTGTTTTTCTTTTCTTTTTACATAAGTACAAGTTTCACTATGGCACTCCATAGGAAAAAAGATTCTTTCCAGCAGTGGTGAGCAGTTTGATACAAATACAGATAATATCGATACTGACGTTGATATTGTTATCAGTAAGAATAAGATGGATTTTACAGGTTTTTTTTAAAAAATCAAATGTACATTAGGCCAATTTTTCCATAAATTCAAGGATTTCATACTTTGGTAATCTATTCGCTAGTTGTTTTGTTATTGTGTTTTAAAACCAGAAAAGAACTGCATGAAAAGTATTTGTATTGAATTTCTACTGCAAATACTATACTATAAATGTTAATGATAATCTTTTTTATTTTTTTTTAATGTGGAAAAATAGTGCATTGAATGGTGAAATTGTATTCATTGTATTTTAATATATGTTTTAAATATATTTATTTACTACTTTAATAGTGAAAACAAGTGTTTTTTATATATATATTATTTATTTTTAAAATTCAGACAGGAGAATAAATAAGGAAAATTAGTTTTCTTGCTTTTCTATCAGCTTTGCTTAAAATGTCTTCAATTTAGCTATAAAATTCTAATTTTGCCATTGAGTGACGCATCAACCTTAAATATCCGAAAGGAGCATTATTAGTATTGGTACAGTATTTGTCGGTATTGGCAATACCAGCCCTGCATTTATTTCTTATTAAACGGAAACCAAATATTGCACACCACTACTTTCCAGTGTATGGCAGAAGATAGAAATTATTTTGCATAAAAGGCTGGCTTTGCACAATAAAGGTAGGGGCTCCTCAGTTTATGAGCAAGTTCACTTCAGAACGTGCCGTAGTCTATCACACAGTAGTAAAGTCAGAATTACAGTTAGTACTTGTAATAAAAACACCTGTGAATCATAAATATAAAACAATATAATTAAAAAACAGAAGGTACAGTGTTAATCATGTATTCTTACGCACAACACTTCAAAACATCGTATGCAAGAAGAACTTGTCATTTGTGTGCAAAAATAATATCAATACTGGGGATAGGCATTGGGATCAAGTAAGGATCCAGTCTCTTTTCTAAAAAAAAAAAAAAAAAAAAAGAAAAAGAAAAAGTGAGATGGAAGTATTGAAATGGGACATCAGAGCATTTAGAGTCTTGTATCCATATTTTTTTTAAAAAAAAAGGACTCACTCTCAATTGGTTTGTGAGAGAGAACATCCTGACGTCAGGAATGGGAAATTGGGCGACATCCACGTAGACCGATGTGTGATAACAGCCATCACATTTGGAAAAAGGATCCAAGAATTTGTCCACTTGTGTTACCGTCTAATTCAGCCAAGACTCGATTGTTGGACGTCTCTGAATCTGCCAACAATCATCAATGTTCAAGCGTTCCAACATTTACCATCACACATCTTAGAGTGAGGTTCAAAATTGGGCCGAATTTCAGTGCTGTTCAAAGGAGCTTTCCGGTACAAAAAAAAAAGTGCAGAAAGTTGTTCACATTTCTTGCTCTTGTGAATGTACACTTGCCACAATATTAGACACCCCTGAACCATCTAATATGAGAAATGTGCTTAAAAGTCTGCTTTGACAAACATTAAGTACAAATGCATCATCATTATGTGACTGCTGAAACGCTTGTCAAATCTGTTGCTAACCAAAACAGCAGCACCTACCAAAGCCCGTAAACAGTATTAAAAGTGATCTCGTGTTATATGCATTCGTATCTTTTCGAAGGCAGACAGTGCAGCACGTCTGGAAACACTGAGCATCTGTCTGTACTGTACGTCTGTCTGCTTGTGCGCTAAAATACGGGGAGACACAGAAATAAAAGTCACATGTTGGACTGTCATACCATAAAGCACATAGCAGCAAAACTTTCAAATAAACCGTAAAAATGATCATAATAATAATAAATATACACAAATAAATGTGTATTTGGAATGCTAGAAAAATTAGATACTGTAAAGCAGAACTCATAGATGACAGCATCCAGTCCCCGCCAAGGGATCACCTAGTCACACAAAAACGTCATTATAACTCAACACGTCAGTGACTACAGCCAGAAGTGTTGACAGCTTTTTTTTTTTTTTTTCCATTTTCTTTGGCTTTTCTTTTTAGCGAGGCATATTCCAGAAGAAGGCCTCAATGTTACAAGTAGGGATATCCAAACATCACGATACGATAATTATCACGATATTGTGGGGAGGTTTGGCGATATATAAAATAAAAAGCTCACGATACTGTGTAAAAACTCACAATATTGCCCAAAAATAATTCAGTTATTTGTTAAAAAAAAAACTCATATTGGGAGGAAAAAGCACAATATTATGTTTTTGTACATAACAGTAGTAATAGACAAATATGTTTGGCCATGTTTTTGTCATGTGCTCCTATTGACGAATATATGACTATGTAGTTCACAATGTTGTGTTCAGCTGAAGTAATGTAGTAAATTTCATGTACTTTTTTTTTTAATGGAGATGTTGTAAAAATGTTTGCTGGTATGACTGTTTTATATGAGAAATAAACACTGCAGTGGCCAAAGCATTCCTAATTCAAATTAAACTTCTCTAATTAGAGTTATGCAGCAAAATCCAGCCGCTTTTATCCATCTCAGGGGGCGGCCATTTTGCCACTTGCTGTCGACTGAAGATGACATCAGAGTTGCTCAGGTCATGGCCAATCACAGTTCACCCGTTTTCTGAAGCTGAGCTGTGATTAGTTGATTTCTGAGACCTGAGCAACTGTGATGTGACTCGACGGCAAGTGGCAAAATGGCCACCCTCTAATATTGATTAAAAACTGCTTCATTTTGCTGCAGAAAACCATATTTTCACTAGTGGGGCTGCATAGAACATATTATTGTCAAGAATTTTTGTGGAGGTTGACTTCACCTTTCATATCGCAATATCACGATATTGCCCCTAACATGACATCCCTTGTTACAAGAAGAATGTCCACTGGCCACGAATGTTAGCAATTAGCCGTCAACCTACTATTTTTTTCTCAACTTTTTTACCCTTGTCTAATAGTCTAGGCATGACTGCTAAAAATGTGATTTTCAGTGAATTAACAGTGCAGAATTTCCAGATAGTAAGCAATGGCATTTTTAGGGGCCTTTACATGGCATCAAATTCTGATGATCATTTTGAGGATTTGCCATGAAAAATATGCTGCAAGTGGGTATGACTTTCAAAATCAGTACAGGTCCAAAAAGCGTAAGGATTGCAGATAAATAACGTCAAATGTGTTAATAGGTATCACCTTGCGGGGACAACAAAAAAAAAAAAAGGAAAAATAAGGCTTATTAAAAATTGGCTCAGGTTAAATAAAACTGGTCACTAAATCAATTAAAAAAGAAAAGTGCAAGCTCTGGGGAGGGATTTTGATGACGCCAGTGAATGAAAGTCATAAAGCCTTCACCATGAACACAAGCTGGCTCAGCCCCAGAACCACTTGTCCAAGTTCTTGACCGTCTTGTACTCCCTGTGCCTGCGCAGGTAGTCGCAGGCCAGGCACGTGTGCTCAGCCCAGAAGAGCGCCATCTTCACCTTAAAGTGGCGCCGCCACTCAAAGTACCTGAGGTACATCTCCTCGTTCTTGTCCAGGAGCAGCAGGTAGTCGGCCAGCTCCTTGGGCGAGGTAAAGTCATCCACGTGGATGAAGGCGTCGCCCTGGACGAAGTTCTCGTAGTTCTGCCGCGACGGGCCCAGCACCACCGGCACGGTGCCCACGGCCAGCGGGTTGTAGAACTTCTCGGTGATGTAGTCCTTGTGGATGGAGTTCTCGAATGCCAGGTAGAACTTGCAGCTGGCGATGGTGGGGAAGTAATCCTGGTCGGCGATGTACTCGCCGAAAGCCTGGCCGTACGCGTGCACCTCGATGTGCTTATACAGTTCGTTGTAGTACTTGACGCGCACGTGCTCCTGGTTCCAGTTGCTCACGATCCAGCAGATCAGCTTGTTCTTGCTGGGCGGGACAAAGTCGTCCTCGCTCTCAGTGGCCACCACGGAGCCGTAAGGCACTTCGATGTCGGCGTCCTGCCGGTAGTTGAGCGTCAGGTTGAAGAGGTTCTCGATGCCGGCCAGTTGCGACGAGTGCGACGGCGACTCCAGGTTCATCCAGATCCACTTCTGGAAGGACGGCCGCTGCGGCGGCGGCAGGTTGGACAAGTCGGAGCAGATGTCGCGGTGGTGGATGAGGACGCCGTCGGACTTGTTGTAAAAGTTGCGGTCGGCCGTGACGAAGCAGCCGTCGATGTTGAAGAGCGAAGCGCACACGTTCAGGTCGTACGTCTGTCCGAAGGGCCAGAGCCAGATGAGCACCGTGGTGGTGTTGCGCTCGCTCTTGGCGTAGAAGACGCCCTTGACGCGCTCGCTGGACGCCGTGGACTCCGCGGGACCCGACAGCCAGCCGGTGGACGGCTTAAAATACATCAGGAAGAGAGTCACGAAACATCCTAGGATGAAGGTGCCCAAAAAAAGCGGTCGTAGGATCCTGTGGACGGGTGCCGATGACATTACTCTGTCCTGACAGGAGAACAGAAAATGATTACAGTCATGCAAATCGATTACACAAGGTCCTCGGGTTACAATGGTCCCGACATGCGAGGTTTCCAGATGCCAAACTGTACTCAAGAACTAAAACACGTTGACCAAGACCTGGTACGAACAGCGGAGAAGAAATGCAAATAATTGATATAATTTGGGGCGTCCACAGTTCCAATTTAAATGTGACGTTTTTACGTTGCTGTTTGTAAACACAATATTCAAAATTGACCGGAAAAAACGCCGAGGTTAGCAGCCAACTAAAAACAAGCGTGAAACCCACCAATCAGGAAATCTTACACGTCTGCGGAAACAGCCCACCAATCAGGAGCACTCTCTGCCCAGAATCGTCCCGCACAGGCCTAAACAAATCCTTTGGGCTACCTTTAAAGTGGAGATCAACCCCCTCAAAATATCTTGACAATAATATGTTATGCAGGCCCACTAGTCTACATATGATATTCTGATTAATATTGCATTAGTGGAATATGAATTAAAGAGCAAAATCCTGCTGTTATTATCATTATCAGAGGGCGGCCATTTTGCCACTTGCTGTCAAGTGAAAATGACATCACAGTTGCTCAGGTCTCAGGCAACAACTAATCAGAGCTCAGCTTCAGAAAACAGGTGAGCTGTGATTGATCGTTACCTGAGCAAATGTGATGTCATCTTCAGTCGCTAGCATGTGGCCCCTGAGATGAATAAAAACTGCATAGCTCATATTCCCACAAATATAACATTAATCAGAATATTATGTTTAGACTAGTGAGGTCATATATAATATTATTGTCAAGAAATGTTTATGTTAGACGTCCTCCTTAATAGTGAGCTTTATTGGTGCCGCCCACCACGCACAATGCTCCCCACATTTCTTTCTCTGAAGTAAAAAAAAAAAAAAAAAAAAAAAAAAAAAAACACCATTTGAATTTAGAATGCTTTTCTCCGTATCTCTGCAACCAAACCAAAGGGCCCGCGGACCGATGGTTGGGAACCACTCGACTGTTAAAGTTACACCAGGCACCTAATTACGTCCTCTGGCTTCTAAAGGAAAAAGGACATCCTGACAACCAACCTTGTGGATTTGACTTGCAGCTGGAATCCAAGCGAAGCAGACGTTCCTACACGGAATCGTCGTTTACAGGTGGCAGCGTCTTGGCTGTTGCGCAGAATAAAAGCGACAATCCAACGGGCTGTGTTGTGTCTTGAACAGGTCCTCTTAATGCCTCCGGACACCCAGAACAAGCACAAAGAGAGATTAAATGATGGGAAATTTGAATGTATATAAAATGTATATATATATATATATATATGTATATATATATATATATATATTGCACTTAAAACACTGTTTAAGGGTATTGTGGGAGCATGCTGCCATCTTTAGGCTGAAGTGGAGATGCATGTTGGCATGTTGGTAGAAGTGTAGAAGCATGAACAGGTGGCTTCATTCTGGTACAAAAAAAAAAAAAAAAAAAAGGCCACTCCATACACAATATCGGTAGTGACAGCATGAAGAAGTTTTTTATTTGTTGCACCGGACCTACTCCTTCCTGGATGTACCGACTGGATATGTGAGGATTATGTTGTTTGATTTTTCTAAGTGCATTTGACACTATTCAACCTGCTCAAACATAAACTGGAAGGATTGGGGGTGGAGTCAACATTCATGACATGGATACACAGCTACCTTATGGACTGGTCTCAGTCAGTATGTGAAGCTGGGCAACAACATTACCTCGGACTCTGTTGTGAGCAACGTTGGTGTTCCACAGGGAACTGTGCTTGCCCCTTTTCCTTTTCACTCTTTACACGGCTGATATCAAACACCACTCGGACACCTGCCATTTTCAAAAGTACTCAGATGACACAGCCATTGTGGCTTGTACAGGGACTCGATCGCTGCCGTCTATGACTGGAGCACTAAGAACTCAATTATTCTGAATATAAGCCAGACCAAAGAAATGATTATTAATTTTGGTAAGAATAAGCACATCTTTCAGCCAATCAACATATATGGACAGGACGTGGAACGTGTACATACATACAAATATCACTTGGATGACAAACTGGACTGGAACATCAGAGCACCTTTATAAAAAAGGGTCAGACTAGGTTCTTTTTTTTTTCTGCGAATCCTGAAGTCCTTTGATGTGAGTAATTTGATGTTGACTGTTTTATGTTGCTCTGCTGTCTGTCTGCTCAAAGGAGCAATAGATCTGAAAATATATTATATAATAATCAGCACTGATGTAAACTGTCGGGTTTTTGCACATTGAGTACTTTCGAGATGTTTGCTATCTATCTATCTATCTATCTATCTATCTATCTATATATCTATCTACAGCCAGTCTCACAATCGGACTTGACAAAATTCAGTTCACATCACTCACAGCATTTTATGATTTATTTATTCGAACATTTATGACATTATTTATCTTTATAATTGACATCTACATAAAAGGAATAGCTCTTCAAAACTTTACCAAAGCCCAGCCTCCCCTGCCTGGGGTCCTGTTTGCACCCCCCCCCACCACACCTCCTCCTCCTCCTCCTCACTTCGACGCGCATGAGTATAGTGGCGATGTTGCGCTATAGTCAGTGCTTTATTGTGTTGAAATATTTGGGCCGTGCACGGTTGGCTGGAGACGCGAGGCGAGCCGCATGCACAGCACCACAATTATAGCACCACGCTGCTGCTGCCGCCGCACTCCGCACCGAATCGCGTCACGACCGCACCGGCTCGCACCTCCGATGCGCAGCTGAAGGTCATCCGCGGCCGACCGACGCGATGCTCCCGCCACCCGATCGGCGTTCGGCGCAATTCGGCCGCCTTGGCCAAACGTTGGACGTGCGCGAAAAGCGCCATCGCTCACATCAAAAACGGCGTTTTAGGACCGCAAACGAGCTCGCTATTATTTTATGCATGCATTGATGCGGTGGATGGGGGGGGGGGGGGTGAATAAAGGAATTCGACTCACCATCTCGAGAGACCTTCCAGTCATTGCAATCGCATGACGACGATGTGTTTGGAATCATCCACCGTCGTGTGAGCGTCACCGCATCCGCAGCAGCCCGCATCCATCCTTTTTTTTTTTTTTTTTTTTTTTTCTGTGCGTGTGTGCGCGTCTTGTAACGGCGTGCAATGCGTACTGGAAGCTGCAGTGCGAACAGATAATTTACATGTTTGGGAAAAAAAGTAATTAAAGAAATTCGGTGCATGTGCATGCACCGTGTATGTGTGCTGCTGTGCTGTGACGTGCAGGCTCGCTAAATTGTTCCGTTCATCGCCACTGCGGGGCTCCACTGTGCGCATATGCGTGCGTGTTTGTATATGTACAGGCTCTCCACCTCGTTCTGTTTAACACAAAATCGGGCGTTCTAAAAAGCGTGTGTAGACTTGCTATAGCCACCATTTTCTGACACACTTTATCATTAAGATGATCTGTTGGATTCATCCTTTGGTAACAGGTTGAGCCATGTCATTTTGGCCTCGGAAAAAAAAACCCATAAGCTCTGCCTCGGACAATAAAATGTATTTGATTCAGTTTTCCACCAATAAATAGCTACAACGGTCTCAGACAGTAAATAGTTGCTGAGGTTCTCTTTTCATGTGCTGCGGTAAAACCCATGAGTGCATTTTGTAACTTTTTATGCTTTTCTGTCACATCTGAACCTCAGTAAGGAGGAACAAACAGTTGCAGACCCAGCATGTTAGTCTGGACTGTAGCACCAAAAAAACAAAAAACAAAAAAAAACACAATTTACGGGATGACAAAACGCCATCTCAATGTCAAAATACGCGCTTTTAATATAACATTTTTCATAATACATTTCTTAATGAATGTATCAAATGTCAACTATCCTAATCCAACAACAAAAGGTTTGATGCAAAAAACACATAATGTGATTTTTTTTCCAGTGCAAGGAATGTCACAAAACTGCTGAACAAAAATCTCTTCACTCAAAATTTTAATATTATTGAGGTACTATATCTTTGTCCTCATATCATTCCAAATCCGCAAAAAAATTATTAGGCCTTATTATAGTAAAGTGCACTTAAGTCAAGTAGT
Source organism: Festucalex cinctus (assembly GCF_051991245.1). Lineage (NCBI taxonomy): Eukaryota > Metazoa > Chordata > Actinopteri > Syngnathiformes > Syngnathidae > Festucalex > Festucalex cinctus. The sequence continues at coordinate 12,793,749 of NC_135422.1, read as the reverse complement.
TAGCTCAAAGCTAAGCTTAGTTCAAGTCAGTGTTTCTCAATTCCGGTCCTCCGGGCCCCCTATCCAGCCTGTTTTCCATGTCTCCCAATTCCCAATGCAGCTGATTCCAATGACAGCTAATCAGCAAGCTCTGGAGAAGCCTGATAACGATCCTCACCTGCGTTGGAATTGGGAGATATGGAAAACAGGCTGGATAGGGGGCCCTGAGGACCGGAATTGAGAAGCACTGGTTCAAGTCAAGGCATCAATATTGTTGCGCAACAGGGATTGAAAATCACAGGCTGAGCCCGACTCACCGATAAGCAGAGCGACATCAGAAGGCCAAAGCTAGAGTCCAGGGAGGGTTATTAAGAGTAAATGTACAACAACACACGGGTGGATATGTAACACAAACCACTAACCAGTAACCCAATAACAGGTCGGGCAGCTCACCTGGAAGTTCAAATGTTTGAAACGACTGCCGAGTAAGCTGAGCCACAGCAAGGACAGCGTGCACCAATGGCGGTGGAGCAAGAGAAAATGAACAAAGGGGCTAATTGACACTGACGATTTAATAAAAACATCAACAACAACAAAAACACCTTTATACATGGTTGTTGTTGTTTTTTGTTTCTTTTTTAAAAGTCTTACTATAAGTAGTCGTTTAATTAAAAAAAAAAACAACAACAACAAAAACACCTTACTATCAGGCGGGGTACACCCTGGACTGGTTGCCAACCAATCACAGGGCACACAGAGACGAACAACCATCCACACTCACACGCACACCTAGGGACAATTGGGAGCGCCCAATTAACCTGCCATGCATGTTTTTGGAATGTGGGAGGAGACAGGAGTTCCCGGAGAAAACCCACGGCTATAAATAGTCGTTTAATTAAAAAAACAAAAAACAAAAAAACATTACAATACATGGTCGTTTTTGTTTCTTTTTTTAACCATCTTACTATAAGTAGTCGTTTAATTAAAAAAAAACAAAAAAAAACTTACTATACATGGTTGTTTTTTTGTTTCTTTTTTTAAACATCTTACTATAAGTAGTTGTTTAATTAAAAAAACAACAACACCTTACTATACATGTTTTTTTTTTTTTTAACATCTCACTAAACTTGGTCGTTTAAAAAAAAAAAAAAAAAAGCACCTTATTATACATGTTTTTTTTTGTTTTTTTACTAAGTAGTCGTAAAGTAAAAAAACAAACAAACAAAAAACCTTACTGTACATGGTTGTTTTTTGTTTCTTTTTTTAAACGTCTTACTATAAGTAGTCGTTTAAAAAAAAAAAAACACCTTACTATACATGTTTTTTTTTAAGACCTTTACTCAACTTGGTCGTTTAAAAAGAGAGAGAGAAAAAAAACGCCTTACTATAAGCAGTCGTTTGATAAAAATAAATAAATAAATAAAACTTACTATACATGGTCGTTTTTTTTCTTTTTTAAACGTCTTACTAAGTAGTCGTTTAATTAAAAAAAAAAAAAACCTTAATAAACATGGTTGTTTTTTGTTTCTTTTTTTAAACGTCTTACTATAAGTAGTCGTTTAATTAAAAAAAAAAAAAAACACCTTACTATACATGGTCGTTTTTTTCTTGCCACTATACTTACTATACTATTATACTATTACTATAAGTAGTTGTTTAAAAAAACAAAAAACAAAACCTTACTATACATGTTTTTTTTTTTAACACCTTACTAAACTTGGTCGTTTAAAAAGAGAGAGAAAAAAAACGCCTTACTATAAGTAGTTGTTTAAAAAAAAACAACCTTACTATACGTTTTTTTTTTAACACCTTACTAAACTTGGTCGTTTAAAAAGAGAAAAAAAAAGCCTTACTATAAGTAGTAATAAAATAACTAAATAAATAACTAAATAAATAAATAAATAAATAATTGTTTTTTATTCTTTTTTTAAACGTCTTACTAAGTAGTCGTTTAAAAAAAAAAACCTTACTATACATGGTTGTTTTTTGTTTCTTTTTTAAACATCTTACTATAAGTAGTTTAATTAAAAAAACAAAACAAAAACACCTCACTACACATGGTTGTTGTGGTTTTTTTAAACACCTTACTAAACTTAAAAAAAAAAGTAAGTTAATTAAAAACAAACAAAAACAAAAAAAACTCACTATACATGTTTTTTTTTAACACCTTACTAAACTTGGTCGTTTAAAAAGAAGTAGTTGTTTTTTTTGTTTGTTTGTTTTTAAACGTCTTACTATAAGTATTCATTTCATTAAGAAAAAAAGAAACGTCTTACTATACATGGTTGTTGTTTTTTTAAACACCTTACTAAAGTTGATCGTTTAAAAAAAAAAAAAAAAACGCCTTACTATACATGGTCATTAAAAAAAAAAAAATAAATAAAAAAGACGCCTTATGATAAATGGTCATCTTTTTTAAAATGCTTTACTATACATGGTCAAAGAAAAAAAATACAACTTACTTGACAAGTTTTTTTTTGTTTTTGTTTTTTTTTAACAGACATTACTATATTATTTATGTGTTTAGTTTGGCAGTGAACTCCAACTGAGGTGTCATTCAACTAAACTAAAAAAATAACATACGCCACACGCCATTCAGCATGCTTTCACAACGCTAAATAGAAGTGAACCTCATCATAGCAGCATAGTAGACGCTGTTGCGTAACACTGTGTCATAAGCAATTGGCCCACTGGCATCAACTTATAAGTGGCTGCCAGTCTCGTTTCTTTAATGTCGCGCCACCAAGGAGGAAAGCGGGCGGAACGCGTCTATGAGCCAACACAATTACATAAACATTTGCTAAAGTTGTTAATAGTTTCCTGCCGCTAGCTGGAAGAAGCAAAAGTGGTCAAGGATAGACACAGCCGCTGGTGCACTTTCAGTCGCTTTATTGAACAAATGGTAACAAAAGAAACACATACTGTAAGCACATTCAGACTTGAACTCACGGATTGGCTAAACAACAGCCAACCGCACTCTCATTCGCTGACTCACTCAACAAAGTCACACATACATAGCACAGTGTAGAAGGTGGGGATGGTGACCCCAAGTGGACAAAATAATAACTGCACCTCACATGCACATTTTGTACAACTCTTTAACATTATTTAATTATTGTTATTCACTGACTTCCAAGTATTTATTCAACTACCAAAACTCAACTTTGAATATACAGTAAGTTATGGGATTCATCTATCACTAGGGGTAAGACAATGAAGCTTCATGAAACACTTGCAATATATATATATATTTTTTTGTTGACTTCTCTAGATGATGATTTGGGTTTAAATATAAAAGCTAGTGAAATGAAACTTGATTATATTTCCATTGTATCTTTAAACCAAGTGTGCCATAAAAAAATATCACAATCGCTTCATGAAGCTTCATTTGTCCATCACTACTAGTTAGTTATCTCAGTGATAAATGAGGGAATACTGTAAAGGGACTATGTATAGCGTCTATAGTTCACCAATAAATTCACCTGCTCAAAATCTCTATATTGTACAGTACATAACAAAAAATCTTTTTTTTTTTCATCCTCCATTATTCCGAAGAACTCCAAATGCAGGTAAAAGTACAACTTTGTCACCGCCTTGTGGAATCTTGATGTTCCGTTTAATTCACTGTTGGGTGTTTTACCTGTGTTGATGGCGGTCTTTGAATGCACCTCATGCACAGTCTCTCTCAGGTGAACTGAAAGTGGACGTTTTTTGTTTTTTTTCATACTTTATTACAATTTGTGTGTGAATTCTGAAAGCATTTTATGACTTACACTATTTGTGTAAAGTGCCAGTGCACATATTTATTTGCCCATGTGCGATGACGTCACATCAGTTAATGCTTGTGTGTCATTTAAGCTCGTATGTTAGCTATGTAACTGATGAGGCTCATGAGGTTTGTGTTGTAAAACTGAACTAGTAAATAGTTTATTATGAAACATGAGTTCATGATTACGTACGTGCTAGATGCGTGGTGTTGATTAGGGCTGCGTTTAAAAACAATTGAATAATTGATATAGAATCAATTATTTTATTATCTCTTTTTCCCCCCCATAAATTAACAAAAAATAATAATTTTCAAGGCCATTTTTTTTAGTATCTTACTATTTTATTGAAATTTACTGTTCAAACAAAAGACCTGACTTATTGCACTTTATGACAATTTAGATTATTTTTAATTTATATATTACAATTATTGAGTTTGAATTATGAAAATGCTTATCTCATCAATGCTGATGTCACACTTAAGTGATTATGACACGTGTTATTTTAATTAATAAATAAAACATTTAATCAGTCATTGCCGCCTCAAAATTTAGTTTGGAATTTAATGGGTTTTTTTTTTTTTTATCATGTCCTTGTTCAAGAGTTTTGTCCCCATCTTGTGGCATCTCTATGCAATTACAACCCCCTTTTTAGGTCAACAACTCACAGTTTTTTTTTGCTATTCCAAGCAGGGCTCGGGGCCCGATTTCAAAGCTGTTCTTCGTTTGCATATTGCTGTCAATCAAGTCACTCGCGCCGTCTCCGGCGCTCGCCGCCAAATATGGCGGCCCACTTGCGCGTGATCTCCAAGTAGATGGCGGGCTTGTTGGGCAAGTAGTCCAAGTAGAGCGCGGGGCCGCTCTTGGGCACGGCCATCTCGATCTGCGTGCCCTCGTGCCACTCGTTGAAGGACGTGACGGACAGCAGGTCGGGCTTGGCCTCCAGCGCGGCGCTCAGCGAGCTCTCGTAGTATTTGCCGTTGATGCGGTTGCGGGTGTTCTGGAAGTTCCACGGGCGCACGCCCGTGTCCACGTAGCCCGGCCCCACGCTGGGCACGAAGAGGAGGCCGTTGTCGCGGCAGAAGGCCCGCACGGCGTCCCAGTTGCGCTGCGTGGAGCCGTAGGTGAAGCCGTTGGTGGCGAAGTAGGTGTAGAGGCCGTCGAAGCCGGCGAGCAGCGCCTCGCGCTGCTGCTTCTCCTCCACCAGCAGGGCCAGGAAGATGGCGTCGTGCGGCGTGTCGCGGATGCCGCCGCTCTCCGTGCGCCGCAGCAGACGGGCCCACTGATCCGTGTTCAGCAGGTACGAGTCGTAAACGTAGAAGAGGGGGAGGAGTTTGCCCGTGTCCGTGCGGTGGCGGAAGAAGGCCGGGTGCTGGCCGTACCTGAGGAGGGGAGTAAAGTGAGCAAAATGGCAGAAAGTGCGTCTCGTTCCGTTTTGAGAGGTTACGCGTGACGTCATGAAAAAGGAGGTTGGACTTACTTGTCGATGATGTATTTGACGTTGGCGTACATGTTGACTTCATCTCTTCCTTTGTACGGCTCGATGTGGAAAGCCACCTGTGAAACGTTACATTTGGCACATTTTGCATTCAGATGGTTTTTATACAGACTTGCTAAACTGGTGTTTAGAAATGAAGTGCAGGTTTGATGTAAATTAACGATGGTTGCGAAGGGGTTAAAATAAAAATTTTTCACAATAGTTTTTATTTCATTTTGACTTTTTTTCTAAATTCAGTTAGTTTTAATTAGTTTTTCAAGTGGCTTTTATTTGTACTAATTTAAATGTCGTTTTAGTTTAGTTTGTTTTTTAATGTAATTTTTATTAGTTTCATTTCATTTTTATTAGTTTTTTTAATGAGTAATTGTCATTTTATTAATTTATCTTACAGTATTTTTTCAAAAATGTATGTTTTAATTTAGTTTGTTTTTTAATTTAATTTTGTTAGTTTTAGTTTTTTTTTTAATGAGTATTTGTCATTTTATTAATTTATCTTACAGTATTTTTTCAAAAATGTCTTCATTTTAATTCAGTTTGGTTTTTTAATTTAATTTTTATTAGTTTTAGGTTTTTTTTTTAATGAGTATTTGTTGTTTTATTAATTTATCTTACAGTGTTTTTTCAAAAATGTCTGTTTTCAATTTGTTTGTTTTTTTTAATTTAATTTTTCTTAGTTTTAGTTTTTTTTAAACAATGAGTATTTGTTGTTTTATTAATTTATCTTATTTTCTCAAAAATATTTTCGTTTTAGTTTAATTTTAATTTGTTTGTTATTCATCAAATGCTTGATTTAAAAAAAAAAAATAAATAAAGAAAAAAAAAAGGTCACCAGGTATTGTGTAATAAAGTCAACTATAATTTTCAAATTTTCTTTGACCTTCATTTGTACAGCAGTTCCAAACTAAATATATAACAAACAAATCTAAAAATTATAATTAGTTTAAAGTTTTACTTATTTTTATAAATGCAAGATGGAGTCTCAGTTATTTTTTTTTAAAGCTATTATATTTTTATTATTTTATTTTGTTAATGTTTATTCATCTAATTTCAGTTTTGCTGTTAGTTTTCATGAAATATAAGAACTTTGGTGGAACATTTCCAGTTTCTGATCATTTCCACTCAAAAGCTGAAGAATTTTGTAAATATTCCATATTGAAAGAATTCAATTATAATTGTAATTTTTGAATTTTGTCATTTGAATTTTATAAATATTCCATATTGAAAGAATTCAATTATAATTGTAAACGTTTGATTTAGTCCTAAGCAGACATCTGTGCACAATAATACAATAAAAAGTAAAACATCTCAACAGACATTTTAGAGTACTTATTTTAAACATTGAACAATCGAGCGTGTGCATTTTTGCCAAACCAGAAAAAATCCAGTTAAATTCGGAAGGATTTTGCTCAAATATATTTTCCATGACCATATTCAAGTTCCCAATTAACAGCCAACCTTCCATTTTGTAAATTCACGGCTTATTCCCAAATCAAGTTTCCTCCTTTGACAATCCAGCTGACAAAACAACAAGCAAACTGCGTCGCCGCCATGTTGTTACTTTGATGTCGTAGCGTTGCGCCACGTCCAGCAGCAGCGGCACGATGTCATCGACCGGCTCGCCGTTGTCATCCTTGGTATGAGGCGGGTACCAGGAAACGGCGATCACACCTAAAACCACGAGAAACGGCTCATGAATGGGCGAGTAGCGTTACCAGTCCTGTCATGACCCTTTCCCGCTTACCAATGGCGGCCGTGCGCAGCTGCTGCATGTGCGCCTCCATGACGGCCGGGTCCCTGGAGCTGTACGCGCCCAGCGCCGGGTAGAAGTTGGCCCCGATGTCATCGGGCGGGCTGTGTCTGCCTTGCGGGTACCTCTGAGCCACCTTGGGGTCCCAGTGGGGCATCTGCGGGTGGTCCCAGTGGATGTACTTGCTGTCAAAGCTGGGGTTGCCATACCAGATGTAGTAGAATGCGTGAAGGTAGTAGTTTGGCGGCGGGAACTTGCTCAGCGCCGCCGCCAATTTCTCGTCCGCTTCCGGCCGAGCGGCCTCGCTCCTCCCGGCTCGGACGTCCGTCCCCTTGGCGTCGTCCTTCCGGTCCGGCGAGGGCTCCTTCCCGTCGGTGAACGCGGTGTCCTCCGGGGCGAGCGACTTGAGCGCGACGGTCACGATGAGCACGAGCAGGAGAAGAGCCAGCAAGGCCACACATGACTTGCGCCGGAAGCGGGCCATTCTTCATTGTGGAGACGGCAAATCTGGGAGAAAAAGACACAACAAATAGCCAAATATAATAAAAACAACAAAAAAATTACTAACATTTCAGCTTCTTTTTGCCATTTTTAGCCACATACAGTCATAACCTGTAAATTAACACATTGTTTAATGTGTTTTGCTTCTTTTTCTTCAATAACTATAAATATGTCAATAAAAGGTCAATTTAATATTTTTTAAATATTTTCACAAGTTGATATATTGTTCTGTCACCACATAATTTATAACTATGAATAATTCAACAATTTAAAATGCTGAAATCAGCTTGAAAATAAATCTATTAATAAATATAATAAGTTTCTTGTACTGTAAGAGAAATGGAAAACTCATTCAGCAGGAGCCGTGCAGCATTTTGTCTCCTCAAGGTCAAACGTCTGGATGTTTTTACACAGGGATAAGTGAAAATAGTTTACATTACAATACATTTGAATAAGTGTGTTGTGTTAAAATTGATTGCTGTAATGCTTTTGGTGCGGAAATAAGTGGTCAGGCAGCCATGATGGTAAATGCCTGCAGATTCATTTACGCCTGTAAGACAACCAAGTTAGGTTAGTTCATTTTTAATTGAGTAACTTATGGCTTTAAGACCTTAGAAGGCTTAGAAGAATAATTGTGATAAAACGATGTAATCATAGTTGCTTGTTTTTGTAAAATACAAACTTTTATTGTGTGGTAGGTAACATATGGGCAGATCATGTGGACCATTGGCATGGCAACATTTTCGAACTATTACAATGATTTTTTTTAATTAAATGATTTCAATAAATAAATAAATTTGCGATTGAACATTAATTTAAGGGTGGCGTTGTGTTGACTTTAATGTTGAACAATGAAAATCTGGGCTCGCCATTGGTCACGCAGTACGTGGGGGCGGGGTTAAGGCTGGCATTGCGTGAAACACAATCGCCCCAAAACGAGCCAAACGTTACCGTTGCCGAAATAAGCTGTAAAACTGGATACAATTATGGATCGTTGACGTACTGTCATGACAGCAAGTTACAATCTATTAACACACATGAGAACCGTTTTAAATTGGTAAAAAAATTTCTTTTATTCTCAAATCTCCTTAAAAGCCAAGCTAGAGCACAATATTCGTTGCTAGGATATTCGTTGCTAGGATATTCGTTGAATGACACGCACCAAATCGGTCAGTTAATTATAATAACAGTGAGTTAATGGTTAATTTCGCTCACCAGGATTTCACCTCTTACCTGCATTGATGAACTTCGGACTAGTCGACAGACTGCTACGCCACAATATGTTCTGTCCCGAGCTCCTCCTGGCGTACTTCTTAACGAGATAAACTTGAACACATTAACACTTAAAGTCAATTGCACGTAACAGTAATTATTTGCTATACCAGCTGTATATAATGTTGCAAACACTGCACTTCACTTCCGTCAAGTCCACTTTGAGAGCATCCCAGATGTATAAACATACTGGATTCGGATGATGAGTGGAAACTGAGGCATCCATTTTGGATATAAATCGGCGCCAGTGAAGCTATTTCCGGTATGGAGATCTAAACACTGCCCCCTCCGTCCAGAGCTTGCACGACATCAATATGTAGTTGACTTTTTTTTTTTTTCTTTTTTTTTTTTAAGCATATGTAATATTTTTTTCAATTTGTAATCGATTGTTAATATTTGACTCATTAAGACACAATAAAATGAATTGAAATATACAGTGGGAGGAACACATTGGAATTTCTGCATAAAAATGGTCAGAAATGGTAGTTTGCTCATTTAGATGACCAGTCTACAACACACAATTAAGATGTCATATTTTTATAGATCATAAGTAAACATTCATAGACCAGATAGCAAAAAATAAGCCAACTCTTATTACAGATTTAAACTAAGCCAGATGTTGCAGATCAAGTGTGCACAACAGTCAGGATGAATTTTGGACAAATTTTAAAAACTAAAAAGAATATTTTAACGCCAATGTATTTTTATTTTTTTTCAGTAAGTAGTAGTAGTAAGAATAATGATAATAATAATAATAACAATAATAATGTCTGAACTAAAATATTTACACATTCCAGCATTCATAGTAATTGAATGAATATCGCATCATTTCAAAAACCATTTTGTGCTTCTGTGGACTTTCTACATGTATTATTACACCAAAAGTTGGACAGTACAGCAAAATATTAAAACAACAAGCAACAACTGAGTTTCCATCCATTTATTGACTTTCAAACTTGTACAAATTGCAAAACTGGGTTAACACCGCACTCATTTCATGTCGTCATCGTTATTAGGAAATAAATTAAAAAGTAAAGCATGTGAATAAAAAGGGAAAAACAAACAAAAACAACCACAGATAGTAGAATGCCCCAAAGAGCTGAGAGATATACTGTAGTACGCTGCATCTAAACACCAGGTGGCGTCACAATCACAATAGCAATGCCAGGTCAGGTGGCAGCCGCTGCCCACTCCCGCTCTGCCAGTCATCATACTCCAAAAAGATGGGAGGAGGAGGAGGAGTGGGATGGATGGCCAATATTTGGCTTGAAAGCTTCCAAAAGACCAGCGCGTATGATTCATTTAGTATTCGGTTTCAACACTTGACAGGAATCCACAAGCTGTTTGAAGCACTTATCATAGAAAAAGCATGGACATGCCACACACGCTATTCAAAATAATCAAGTAAAAATACTGACCATCAGTGAAAAACTCAATGAATTTGTTAACAAGTCATGATCCACCATTTAATAAAAAAAAAAAAGAAAAAAAAAAAAAAGGATTACGAGTGGGGAAATGATCTTGATATGACAAACAATAAATACATTGGAACCTCCAAAGTTGAATTGACCACAATTTCATTTGGATCTTTTTTGTCGTGTTATGTTTGACGGTTTTAACGCTACGTCGGCGGTTCAACATTTGGAAATGGAGGCACAGTGGAATCCACGTTTGGAGGAAGGGAAGTTCAACCTTTCATAAATACCGGTCGGTCCCTTCACATTCTTTGCAACTCACCAGGGGGCGACGTCGCTAGCGCTTCAAATCGATGTACTGGAATACACGCGTACATACCGTAGCACGTTCACACGCTAAACGGGAGACGTTCACTCAGCAAAACGACACCAATTTGACTTCTTTTGTCATCAAGAAAATAAAAAATATGGATTTTATCTCCTCCACACACACACAATAATGTGAGTTAATACTATCAAAGTATTAACAGGCAAATAATAGAAATGTAAATAAAGACGATTGGTCACAGCAAATGTATGAACGCGTACACATTAACAAATGAGCTGTCGAAGGAAAGAATTGAGTTTGATGCAGTGGAACCTCTTACGGGGAACAAATAAGAAACTTCAATTCTGTTAACTAATCTTCAGCTTTTTTTTTATTTATTTTTTTATTTGTGAATAAACCATCATACCTGAAAAGTAATTCAACTGACTGTCACGCAGTGTCAGCATCCGTCTGCTCAGTACAAAATGAGAGTCAAGTGATCAAATATCGATTTCATAACATTTACCAATGTAACCGGGCTAATGTGAATACATTTCACAACATTCTCTGATCATATATTATGGGAACACTTGCTGTGAAATTTGAACTTTGGAGGTTCCACTGTAAGGAGATTTTGTGTATTGTTTGGTGAGAGAGGGTGTAGCATTACTGCGTGTGCATGTGTGTGTGTGGGAGGAGGGTCCAAGGCTGCACGTTCACCTCTTCTTGGGGGCCTGAGTGGTGCGGGAGGGTGTGACAGGCCGACCGGAATTGACCCCCCCGTACTGATATTTGGCCTTCTTCTCGGAGGGCTTTAAGATCTGCAAACAAGAAAAATTAACAATCACATATTATGAACATGACACTGCAGTGGGTGTTTTTGCTACATTATGGGGCCCATATTCCCAGTTTAACTATCATTGGAGGGACCGGCTCGGCAAGGCCACTTTTTGAGGGTCAATACTTGGTTTTAGAGTTTGAGGTTAGGGTAAGGGGCTAGGAAGTACATTATGTCAAATGGATGTCCCCACTAATATAGCAAGACAAACGTGTGTGTGTGTGTTTACCTGGAAGGAGCACATGAGCGACTCGTCCACGCTCATCATGCCGCCGGCGTTGTCGAACTCCCCACAGTAGTTGGGCGCCGAAAACAGCGTGACCAGTTGGCGTTTGGCAAAGAACTCGTATCCGTCCTCCACAACCTGCCGGAGGAGACGCGGGCGCCATCGATATCGAGGCCCGCCCAACGGCTAGAACGCGCTACGACGTGGCGCTCACCTGGTGGGCTCTGCAGATGAGGTCCAAGTCGTGGCGGTTGAGGAACTTGCTGACCACGTCGGCGCCGAAGGTGAAGGAGACGCCGCGGTCGTTCTCACCCCAGCCTTGCACGTCCTTGTCCGGGTCGGACCAAAGTAGGTCGCAGAGCAGGCCTGGGGACCGGAAAACACACATATTCAAACACACACACAAAAAAAAAAAGTTTAGAGTATACAGAAGGCTTTCTGACCTTAAGAGGTCGCTTAAAGCAATGGTTGTTATTACAAAAAACGTCCAACAGGTGGCAGCAGAGTATAAGACATCAACCATGTTGACTTCGGTGTTTGCTGATGCTTATAAGTGTTGTCTTTCCTTGTGTATGAAATGTGCTCTACAAATACATAAATGTTGCAACAAACTCTTTTCCCCAGTGTTTTCAACGGGTTTGCGAATAATGATTAAACTTAGCTACACTTTAATGCTAATTGCTGCAAAATGGAAACAGATTGAAATATACTTTTTTTTCTAGTGAAAGAAGAGACTAATCTTGTTATAAAAACATGTTCCATGTTTTTATAACAATAGAACACAATATTCTGCGGGCCTTGCAAAATCAGTCAAAATCCAATAAAACGAAGGGGGTTGCTTCAGTGAAAATGGCTGCGAGTGAATGAGTTAAAATAGTTGTACAGTATATTATTGGCTTAATTAGCTGTAAATAATGATTATTCAAATTTGAAAAATATTTACTTTTATCAGTTCATTAGGTTTGCATTTTAGTGTTCATTCAATAAAAGTCTGAAGGAACTTTGTAAACCTCTATTCAAATGTGAAGGAGAATCGCAAACCTGTATCAGGCACATCGGTTGGCCTCATAATCCTGCGAATCTGCTCCATTGACTGCAAATCGGGGGAAAGTCCTGGAAGGTAAAAAACAACAAAGATTTTCAGTTTTGTTTTGCTTTGCTTTATTTTAGTTGCTTCGTCATACTTGTGCGCCAATTAACCGACCTCCATGGCAGCAGAAGATCTTCTCGTCGATGATGGCGGCGATGGGCAGGCAGTTGAAGCAGTCGGTGAAGGTCTTCCACAGCTTGATGTTGAACCTGCGCTTACCTGGGGAGCGCATATACAAAATGTTATTTGTGTCAGTGCGAGTGAGTTCAGACGCGCAGGTACTGGCTGTTTCGCGTCAACGCACACTCGTCGTAGAAGCCGTAGATGCGGTTGATGGAGGCGCACTCGTGGTTGCCCCTGAGCAGGAAGAAGTTCTCCGGGTACTTGATCTTGTAGGCCAGCAGCAGGCAGATGGTCTCCAGCGACTGCTTGCCACGGTCCACGTAGTCGCCAAGGAACAGGTAGTTGGCCTCCGGGGGGAAGCCGCCGTACTCGAACAGGCGCAGCAGGTCCGTGTACTGCCCGTGGATGTCACCTGGCGACAGCACAGGACACATTTTAACCGGTAGTCGGGCCCGACCGATTAATCGGACGATTATTGGCCTTCAAACAATCGGCTGATTATTTTCCCCTTAAAATGTTATCGAAGAAAACCGAAGTTTCACATCTAATGTATATTTAAATACAAAATATGCTTTGTTTTTAAAACGTCGCTAGGCTAGCGCTAACAGGAAGTTAGCAAATGCTAGCAGGAAGTTAGCATCGACTTCAGAAGTGTTTCTCCTTCAAATAACGAATATCCACACACAAATCTTGTGCGAACACATACACACAGATGAGATAACATTACGCAAAGGTACAAATTCTTCGCAATGTATGAAAAAGTAGTTATTTTAATAGAATTCAATCTCAACGTTTTTCTGTACTCACTTTAAGTGTGTACCCCAATGGATGCACGGCACCACAGTGACCCCAAGAGGCCAAAACGCACCGGAACAGTCAGTATTTCTTGTTCTTATTGTTTTTTCAGTTGCTATTATTTTTGTTTATTCTATTCTTATTTCACTTATTGTTTTTATTTTGACATTCTCCTTTCAAGTTATATTACACTAGAAAGTTTATATTTCAAGGATTCAAGACTTTCTTTTCTCACATTTCAAGAATGCAAACATCCACAGTTTTTTTTTTTTTTTTTTTGTCTTAACACACATTTCCACATGACATGGCACGAAATTGTAATTATTATTTTTTTGTGTGTTTGTTACATTTGGACACAAAAAGGGACATGGGCGCTTTCCTGGGCCCTCATTCTTTTTTTAAATTCCAAGTAAGAGCTGTTCTCATTCAGACTAAAAGCTCCACGCCGAAGGTCGTCCCAGTAATAACAGGCTGCGTTGCGGTCGACACGTGTGCCAGGGCCTTTCCGGCAAACCATCAAGTCGTGCCACCGATCCACCCAAAAAAAAAATAACTAATAACAGGCCTGGTTTTACCGTGACTGCATACGGATCCCGATGGTCAAAATTGCGACTTGCGTGACTTCTTCTATGACGCGGCGCCCGACGATATCGCGGTGACCAAAGCGAAAACCGCCGCTGGCACCCAAACGAGACATGACTGCAATGCAGCGTCTCATTTTGGCCTTCTTCGTATTGCGCATAAAAACACAAGCAAAGTGCAAATGAATGATTGCAGATGCGATAAAGAATGTGTTGGCGTTGGTCTTGGATGCTTTTTTCAACGTCAAATTGTGCAAATGAATGATTGAGGAAGTGTTCAAAGAATGTTTTGCTGATCTTCTGGGGCATTTGCTTCGCCTCTAAATTGGCGCTGTGGCGGCAGATAACCACACAAGCGAAATAAGTTTGGACTGGGAGCAGCTGGGGCTGATGAGTAGCTTGATATATTTGCAAGTGCAACAAGTTGATTTGGTCTAGTGCTGTAACTATCGAGTATTTTTAGAATCAATGAATCTATCCATTATTCAATTGATTAATCGGATTCATTTCAATTTTATGTTAAAGTGTATTACAAAAACATTTTTTCCCCCACTGGCTACTGTTTATTAACCAGTGATTGGTGTTTATTTTGTACTTTGTATTCGTACAATAATTAAATTTAAAAAAAAGGGGGGGGGGGGGATGGGTGAATTGATGTTCGGTCATTGTTTTCCAAAGAAAAAACAGATGTTTGTCTTATTTTGATTAAACACAGTAGATACCGGTAATCAGTCTTTTTTCATGAAGGACTACGGACAGGATTTGGACAATTTTAAATGAAAAAATTGCTCCAAATGATTAAAATAAATTTAAAATATGCAAATGTCTTATTTCATGAAGAAATCTGTTAACAATTACTGTTGATATGCTGAAATCAGAAGATTTTTGACTATGTTAAATAAATAAAAAAAAGAGGCTCAAATTATTCGATTACTTTGATCATCGATTAATCAATTAATTTTGACAGCACGAATTTGGTTCGATGCACTCACCTCTTTTTTTTTTTTTTTTTTTTTAAATCAAAACCGATTTTCTGATTCCAACTGTTTTTGTTACACCCCTAACCCAAACAAATAAAATGTGATTTGTGGTTCAACAAACAGCTAACTCTTAAGTCAATGCTAACGCAGTACCCAAGTCAAAATAACAGTAAATATGACACAGAAACCTCGCATGACCACTGTAAACGGAGATGCCATTTTAAAGCTGCTCGCCGCAACATCAAGTGACTTCACGTAGATTTACCAAACCGTTAAAAAAGTTTGAAAATGAACATTTGTATCGACTTTATCGTATGTCTTGTTTCTTCATTGTAACTGATGAGATGCAACACTCAAGAAAGGTCAAAAGCTGTCTAAAATGCACGGCTCGCTTGAGGGCCTCTATTCCATGTTATAGAATGACGAGAAGACATTGTATGCTGTGTTCCTTAGCAAGCACAGAGTGACCCAGGCGGGCGTTCTGCGATGCAGTGTGGTTATATAAGACAACTCCGAGCTGCAGCACAAGAAATAGACCGTGTGCGTGTGTGTGTACAGAGTGGGAGTTCCCCAGTGGCGCAGCCCTCAAGACTCACAATGCTGCTTTCTGCCTGAGCAGCACACCAACAACATCGAAGTCATCTCATTTCTGGCTATTTGGGAGGAGGTTCATATAAAGCCAGCTCTGCGATTCCCAAAGTGCGGTACGGGGACCACGAGTGGTTACGCGGGCTTCCTCTAGTGGTGCGCAAAAGAATCGCACAGTTTAAAACAAAACGGCAGGTGCTCAACAACAACACACAAAAAAAAAAAAAAAAAAAAAAAAAAATTACGCGCATTTTCCTGTTAACTCATTCACTGCCTTTGACAAGTATACTTGTCAATTGTATTTTTTAGAGCGGTGCTAAATGGGGGCGAATCTGAGCATGCTCCACTGTAAATATCAAACTTGGAAACAACTTTACTGATGCCCAACCACCGGTAGATGACATCATTGCCCCATTTTATAGGAAATAAACAGAGTTTCAGAGTCCATGGGAGAAATGGCTGTATTTTGGCAAACCTACATTTTTCTGCTGTCAATTATAAAAGAACGGGACGGGACAAAAAGTAGGGAGTCTATTCTGTTATTTGGTAGATTCGGTTTATATATAATTATTGAATGTAATATCACGTGAGTATTGGAAATGTAAAAATTTTCTATAATGACTGGCAGTGAATGAGTTTTAAGTGTCCCGACTAAAACCACATCGTTTTGTTGGTTCCGCTATCGTGTTTGCGCAATGTTGCCACAAGAGTCGTTCCTGTTTTTTTTGTGTTTTTTTTAAATGTTATTTACAATCATAAAATCCTACAAATCACGTTAATATTTTTAAAGATTTTTAATATTTTTAAAGAACAATTTAAGACCTTTTTATCCCCAATTAAGGCCTTATTTTTACATTCAAGAATTCAACGCCTTTTTAAGACTTTTTATGGATCTTTTGTAACCCTGTGAAAACTGGTGAAAAAAATTACAATTAGTTTTCATTAATTCTGTATTAATTAACCCATTCAATCCCAAAAATGTGTAAAAACCTTTTTTTAATACGTTGTCCTTCCCTCCCAAAAATGTGTTTTTTTTTTAAATATATATATATATATATATATATATATATATATATATATTAATTCAAGAGGATAGAGAAGGTTTTGATGCAGCTTCTGACATGATGAGGTGGTTCAAAGCAATGGTAGTTGTATTAAAAAAAATAAAAATAAATTAAAAAAAAATTAAATAAACGGCCAGCAGGTGGCAGCAGAGTATAAGGGAGCTCTTTTGTAAGTGTTTTCACCAGGAATGTGAATATTGATGAAACTTAGCTATATTCTAAAACTAATTGATGAAAAATGATGGTGAAAGAAGAGACTAACCTTCTTTTCTCATGTTTTTATAGCATTAGAACACAATATTGTGTGGGCCTTGCAAAATCAGTCAAAATCTTCAGTGAAAATGGCTGGGAATGAATGAATGTGATCATCAATTTATAACAAACAAATGTGGAAAAAAAAAAGAGAAAATGTAGACATGTTATTATTTTTAATTAAATTAACAATAAACAATTATTTTACATAAAATTTTAAACCTCATCAACAAATGACCCGGCCCATCTGTCCATTTAAAAAAAATCCAATGTAGCCCGTAAGTGATGACGTTCCGCCCACTCCTGTCCTACTAATGCACGGCGTTGGCAGAGGTGTGCGCGATCTGTCGGATGCTTGCGAGCAGACAAGATGGAGGAAGGGAGAGCCGGAACACTGACCACAGATCTTGAGCGGAGCCTCCAGCTCCAGCAGGATGGGCTGGCTGAGGAAGATCTCGCGGGATTTGATGCACAGCCCGCGTACCTCCGCCTCCGTCATCTGCACGATCTTGCCCGGGCGACATCCCCTCACTGGAGTACAAACACATACAACACAGTCATTTGATTGACCTCCATTGTTTCATGAAAAGAAACATAACTCGCTTTCCTGACAACCAACACTTATAGATCATAAACAACATGGAGTGTTTTTGCCGTCTGTTCATTCATCACAGCAGTGGCACGCACTGAGAAATAAATCACATTAAAGTGTGCCAAGGACATTTTATACGATGCCAAAGCAGCTTGGTGCACTCTCGGCAAAAAATGTCTCTCTCTTGGGAACAGCAAGCGTCTCTCTGTGTTAAAGGCCCAGTATGCCGGTTTCACTCAGGAAAATGCACTTTTTAAATACAGGATGTACACACTTTAACTTTCTCTCAGTCTACACATCTGTGTCTATGTTAATCTTTGGTGGTGATTTCGTCCTAAACCCCCACACCCCCAGCCTGTATTTTGTCATGTTGTGATTGTTTTGTAAACAGCGGGACATTTCTGTGGAAAGACAATGTTTACACCCCTCCAGCCAATTGCAGAGCAGGGGGTGGCGTGTCTCAAACGGGGCCGAGCGAACGTGTCGGCTGCGTGACGTCACTCCCGCGGCAATTTGAAAGCACGCACGGATTATTATTTTTCTTCACTCACTCATTCACACACGTAAGCTTCTGTGAGTGAGTGAGTGAGTGAGTGAGGGTTAAAAAGTGCATTTTCCTGAGTGAATCCGGCAGACTGCGCCTAGAACATGAAATGATACTAATCCTACACCTCTACCTTTTCTTTTTTTACACCCCTTCTTGCTTTGCAATCTGGTCCTCCCACTATAAAAAATGCAGTCTGCTGATCTTACTTGCTTGGTCTTCTTTTTCAGCGCTTCATTTCGCCATCACTAGCCCAAACATTCAGAATATGTTGCCAACACTGGTTAAGCTGTGACACTATATTAGCCATAGCGCTTCTGTTTACGTTTTATTTTAAATACTACTAGTGTTTCAAAGACGTATTTCGATGTTTGTTTGTTTGTTTTTTATGCTAGAGCATACAGAAGGCTTTGATGCAGTCTTTGAACTTAAGAGAATGGTTGAAGCAATGGTAGTTATTACAAAAAGGGCCAGCAGGTGGCAGCAGAATATAAGAGATCAACTAGGGCCATGTTGCAATAAGCTGTTTTCTCCAGTTTTAAACTGTGACTAATGATGAAACTTAGCTAGATCCTAATGCTAATTGCTGCAAAACGGAAACAGATAGAAATATATTTTTTCCTGATGAAAGAAGAGACTCTCATCTTTGTTTTGGCATGTTCCATGTTTTTATAGCAATAGAACACTATATTCTGTGGCACTTGCAAAATCAGTCAAAATCCAACAGCAGGGAGCAAAAATGGCTGGGAATGAATGAGTTAATAGTTGACATGGTCGTGAGTCGTCGACTAATCTTGGCAACCCTATAGTCGATTGACAATAATTCTATTGAACATGTACTGTGTTCTTTTATGGTGTACTGTGTTCTTTTATGTTTCGAAGTGGATACCGATATAGCTGCTTATCTTCGGTTTCAAAACAAAATGAAAACTTGGTCAAAAGATGCAGAAATGAGTGAAGCGAAGCAGGAACTATGCCAGGTGCATGACTCGGTCTGGCGATTGGCCAATCAGAACCGTTCACGGCAAAATAGCGCTAGCAGGAGAGTTGAATATCTTTTATGAGTACTGTTCTTTTATGTTTATGTTTAAATATCTTTTTGGTGCGTTTATTATGTTCACAACTACTGGTTTATAAAGCTTCCGACGTTCGTAGCTTAAACAACGAGTCGTTTCCAGGGAGTAAAAGTAATACCAGCTAAGCCAAATTGGAGTTCTTGGACATTTCCACAAAAACGTAGCTGCCACTCCTACTCGCAACAACGTTATATCCAACATTCGTCATTGTAGTCATATTAACAACGTGATACATAAAAGAGAAAGTGGGCTTGAACGTCGTAAAGTACACGACGAAGCTAAAGGGTTGGTGAATGTAGGCGTTTACCGCCCGACTGTTTATAAACACTGAGAGCGCTCCAGATAGCGAGAAGCTAACGAGCTAGCCAGTTAGCCCCGCTGCTATTTTGGCGACGTAAAAAAAAAACAAAAAAAAAAACGATGCGGCTGCTCCCGAGGTTTCAGGAACAAACCCGCGGGGAAGGTGATGCAAACCGGGGCGGCGAATTCGCGAGCGCTCTGTGTGTGTTTCTACTCACCTTCCAGAAGGCGAGAAATGAGGCTATCCACGTTCAATTCGCCCTCCGCCATCTTCACGCTCTGATGGGAGTAGTACTGGACTAGAGAGCAAGAAACAGTACGTCCGGTGTACACTTGGGGGCGCTATTATCACCGGATGAGGCAACACAACAACTACTTATAACCACATGGCAATTTTTCCTTTAAAAAGACTTTAAAATACATGCCAATGTTTAGTCATTACCTAACCTATGTCATAATTTAAACGACAAATTTTGCTTTTAAGATAAAAAAAAAAAAAACATGCTAGTGTAGTGATTAGAACA
The DNA here is from genome assembly GCF_051991245.1 of Festucalex cinctus. Lineage (NCBI taxonomy): Eukaryota > Metazoa > Chordata > Actinopteri > Syngnathiformes > Syngnathidae > Festucalex > Festucalex cinctus. The sequence goes on along the minus strand of NC_135422.1, from coordinate 12,773,693 downwards.
TAATTCACCCACGGAACGTTGGGACGAAGGGGGAGTTTGTTGGGATGAAAGGATGAAAGGATGAAAGGATAAAAGAACAAAATGTTGGTAGGTCTGTGAGCCTCGCGCAGAGTGTGTTGTTGTTGTTAAACGCTGAGAAGCTGATATCAATAAATCGCCGGTCTTTGGCTCCGGGCTTCAACACTCTGCCTCCGACTCCCGTCACTGCTCGCTACACTAGCATTATATTTATTAAATCATGGCTGAATACGTACATCATAAAATTAACCTACAGCCATGGCTTTCTTTCGACGTAAAAATCAGGCTTGAAAATGAAAGGGCCTGACATTCTATAATCTTATAAGCAAAATATTGGGTGAGCAGAAATACTGCACTTCCTGCATTCAAAGTTTGTGTTTGTCAAATTTACATAGTGCCAAATTATGTAGTGTGTGACCAACCCAAAGTAAACAGGAGGCAGAAAAAAAGTAATGTAGTGTACAAAAAAAAATCTGCAAAATAGTGGGATTGTAAATCTGGAACCCGCAATGAATTTACTGTCATAACAATTGAAGTTTAACCAGCTATTAATCGGGCCATTTGTATCGTACTTTTAATTGGAAAAAAAAATCATAATCTTTCATGATTGGATATATTATACAATACAAAGGAAGTACAGAAATTGGAATAGAAGACAAAAAATAAGGACTTATATATATTTTTTTAATTACTATTACACAAAATTTGTAAACAAATGTTCATTTAAAAGACAAGTGCAAAACAAAAATAAAATTAAATCATAAAATCATATAAACACTAGTGAAATAATATAAATGAGTAAAATAATCTATATGCATTCAAATATTTGTATCTTGTTTCTACACAACACTGAGCAGTTAGACCTGCTACAACATTTAAATAATTGAAATTCAACATTTAAATAAAATTTACACTACATTACACATTTTCAATAACACCAAACAAAACAAAAAATCTCCCTTTACTAACAATAACAAATACAAAAAAACCTGAAGTGGGCTCAAATGCCACATTTGATTTTTAAATTGGAAAGATGGTAAAAACTAAATATGTGAGCTATTCTAATTCTATTATTTATGACAAATTTAATTGTAATTTATTGATCAATTATTTAACAAAATAAACATTTTCTTAATATATGTAATGATTTTTATTTACAATAAATCAACAAACCAACCATTTATTCAATGAGATAAATGAATAACACTTCAATAATTAAAAAAAAAAAAAAAAAAAGGAATAAATACATTTCAATTGACTACTGTGATTTTAGGTGTGAAATGGCAAAATGAATGCAACACATACTGTACAGTATTACAGGACAGTTTGCCAAGCCCTACTTTAAAACAAAGAGGCCTTCATTTGCATTTGCACTGTTGTTGCTGTGGTCATGCTCCTCTTGTTCCTCTTGGCTCTGCAGGAGAGCACCAGCCAGGTGAGGGCCCAGCCCAGCAGGAGGCCGGAGACGGCGATCACCGCCGCCAACCATACCGGGACACCCTCGGGCTTCAGAGTTGAGGGCCGACTGGCTGCACTGTTCACTTTTGTGAAGATGTAAGGATGCTCCTGCAATGTACAAGACACTGTCTCTGTCAAGTCTACACACCTGTGTTCTCAAAACTTTTTTTTTTTCAATAAAGTTGTCACAATTGTGGAAAATTTGAGAACTTATTTATCTTGGTCTATTATTATTTATTATGTTTTTTTTAAAGGAGCAGAAAGAAGACAAGTCGTATATCACAAAAACCTGGCATTAGAACACGGGTGTGTAGACTTTTGAAATAAACCATAAAAGTGCCTCAGTTTCTTACCTCTGTGGGACACTTGATGCCATCTCTGCCACTTGTGAAATTGTTGTAATTCTGCTTTTTGCCCACAGGCTCTAACTGGGGAGAAAGCAGTACTTTCACATTGCTGAATTTGTTTGTTGTTTAATCTGCATTTCGACTAGCGTGAATAATATGAGCACTTCTGCTTTTATTAGCAGATGAGCTTCCTTTTTCCACTTGAATCAGGCGTCCCCTCACTCACCATGTTATTCCACGTGGCCACGGCCATGACAGCATGTCCCCGTTCGCTGAAGTGGAAACAGTCCTCGGTGAAGTAGGTGATGTCGGGACGGCCGTCCTGATCAGTTGAGAGCAAATGAAAAAAACAGCAAAAACGTGTACTTGTTTAAATGAGACGTACTTAACCTGAGACAAAGTGTATATAGATGCAGTGAAGTGATTTATAAAAGTCTTGCTTAGCTTTATTGGTAGCATTTTGTTGGTACACTTTCCTATTAAAAAAAAATTAAAAAAAATGTTCTCACCAACATATTTGAATCATTGTAATTATTATTATCAAATTAAGTTGTGTTTCTCACCCTGTTACTACAGCATGCTCGCCATCCCGGAAGAGGAAAAAGTTAGCTACTCTTTTCTTTCATCAGGAAAAAAAAAATTCTGTTTCCATTTTTGTAGCAATTAGCATTAGAATATAGCTAAGTTTTATCAATATTCACATTCCTGGTGAAAACAACTGAGAAAAAGAGCTTGTTGCAACATGGCCCTTGCTGATATCTTATACTCTGCTGCTACCTGCTGGCCGTGTTTTTAATAACTACCATTGCTTTAAGCCACCGCTTCATGTCAGTCGCTGCTTCAAAACCTTCTGTATGCTCTCGCATTTAAAAAAAATAATTAAAATACGTGTAAACACGTTTCTGGGAGTGAATGACAAAGTATTAAAAACGTTTTTACATGTTTTTGGGCTTAAATTGAATTTGAATTTAAAGGTGCACAATTGATGGTTGAACTGGACTAATCAAATTTTGTGATGATTTATTCCCTGGTTTTCTTGAAAACTTAGCTCTAAATGCTAAAATAAAAAATGTTGTTTTTTTTCCCCACTAAAATAAAATTGTTGGTGCCTCTGTACATAAGTAGAACTAGTGAAGATGTGTAAAAAGACTGATAAAAGTAGAAGCCCTTTCAGTAATCCTACATAAGTTTTTTTTTTTTTTGTTTTTTTTCTGTCAACTATGTTCACAATACGCATGGTTCATGTTATTACCTCACTCAGTATGTTTTTTTTTTAACATTATGTTGTCATCCAGAGGTTAAAAAAAATGTTACAAACCTATTTTAACAAAGTAAGATATAGAAAATACAGATAATCTATTTTCAAAAAACTAACAAGTCACCAGGAAAAAAAAAATCTAATGAAGTTCATGTACCTGAAAAATCTACTTTGGGTCAAATGTACTGTGGAGGCGACTTACAGCATTCAAAGGGATAATGGAGTTTTTGAAGAAGGGCTGCACCACCACGGCAAAGTCTTCCCTGTCGTCATAGCGACTACTGTACGCCACTCTCTCAGTCTCAATCTGGAGGAGAAAAGACAAATAAACCATTTTGACTTGCCAAACTTCCCTCATCCATTTTTACATATTTCTCGCCCTCATTACAGCCAGGAATTGCTCTGGAAGCAATGCAACCTCCAAAATGAGTCATTCATCATCATTTGTGACTCACGAAATACAAACAGATCTCACCTGTACTTCTCGATTGATCCTTTTGGCTTCAGCCAGCTCCAGAGAATCATCTCCTGGTAGCAAGAAGCACGGGCATGACAATCTGAAGACGACGAATCGAAACAAAGAGGGCGCACGCTTAGCCCAATGATTTTGATATATAATACAGAGCGGTTGATCTGATGAGCGTACGGTTGTAACACTTTGCACCCGAGACTGTCCCTCTTAACCCGACGCAGGCCTTCGATCTGCAGGATCTCCACAATGTTGACGATAGTCCTGGGAACCTAAAGCGCACTATTGTTAGCTACGACATGTTTTAGCATAGCATGTTGATTTAGCATCTTAGCTCACCTCTTCGTACAGCATGTCCAAGCTGGTCATCAAGTGATGGCTGAAGTTCTGAGGCGACAACGAGGCCTGTGGATAAGACTTTTGTTTATTTGAATGGTCTTGGTGAAGCAGCATTTGGCTCGAGGTTGGTGGTGGTGTTTTTATTTCCACGCCCTGTTCTAGGAATATCTGTAAGCAATTCTGTTTGACCAAGATAAGTAATGCTCCACCATCCAAAATAGATATTTTTTTTTTCATGTATTCAGTCTTTGCCCAATGCTTTACTCAATTACAATCTCACACCTTGGCCACCAGAGGGCACTATAATGCTTACATAATAAATATACAAATTAGACCGTCTCTTCTAATGGAAGGAATACGTTGCGTTTTCCAGTCTTCACAACAACAATAAACTAGCTTCTCATGATATGTTGAATGCAGATGGAGACTGAACGGGAGGAGGGCAGGGTGGGGCGGTTGTTTTGAGAAGGCGACAGAACAGAAGCATTCAGTGGACGCTGTCTGCTCACGTCTCACTGTGGCACAATCAAAACATTGGAGGCGAACGATTCACAAAAGCGCCATTATTCCGATCGGGTGCTTCAGTGAGCGATATCATCTCACAGCACCAATGAGCTGTGCAAATAAAAAAGGAGGGGGAAGATGGGAGCATGGGGGGAAGAAGAGGGTAATTCCTATGATGACGTCTGTTTAAAAAAAAAAAAACTCACCCGGTCGTTGCAGAATTGACACAGGTCATTGCCGCCAATGAAGAGAGTCACCAGCTTCCAGTCGTTGGCAAAATCCACTTTGTGGTTCTATTAAGAAAGATAAAAGATTAGAATAAATTAAAAAAAAAAAACTTCTACTTTTAAATAACTAAAGTTATAATTTATTTTTTATTTTTTTTAAATAATACATAGAATTTTTATCTATCTTTTAATAAATATTAGTTATATTAATTCAAAAGTGTACATTGTTTGCAAATGTAATTTTTAATGGTGTCAATTATTTCAAATAATTGCCTATTAAACCATATTTTTTTTAAATATGAAACTTCAAACTACATTGTGATCTTTTGCGTGTCAACCATCATTTTAATTTTAAATATTCTTAATAATTTTTTTATATCAATTATACCAATATAATAAAATAACTAAATATTCATCATCTAAAAACTAAATTATATTTTTTAATATTTGAATTGAACATTTTTAAATGTATTTTAAAATGAAACATTTTTAAAATATTAATCTCCATTATTGTGTTTATTGTGATTTTTTTTAAACACATTTTAATATATATATATTTTTAAATGTATTTCACCAATATACTGTATATATTTTTACTGTGTAATATCAAACTCACAGTGTTGTTTTTCATCACTTCAATCAGGCGTCTGACTTGTCCTGGAATTCCCCTGTATTTAAGACAATTTTATCATTACAATGTAAGCAATACATAAATGAATAAACAAACAAACTAAAGCTAAACTCACGCGACTTTGGCTCCCGATACAGACATGTTGAAGCCGCTCTTTCTCTTCCCTTGACCTTTTGACGCTCCTTTAAGGTCTGGGTTGAACTTCCTGAGAATGTCTGGGGGACAAAAGTGCAACATGGGTTTAGCTCTCCTTCCTAGCGGTGTTATTGTTGCATTTTAAAGCAGGATTTGGGTATCTTACTAGCTAATGTAGTAACAGTCTCCAAGCTTTTATCGCCTCCAATGCTATAGGGGAAGAAGGCGGGAAAAAAGTAAATTAAAGCGATGAACAGGTGTGAATCTATATATTTATGACAGCAGGGGGCGCCATTCTTTATAATCCTTTTGTCTTTTTGAGCGTGAGTTCTTCAGACTTTTTTGTGAAACTACTTGTGCTGGTACCAAATTTCATGAAACGGAATTATCTACATCTCTGAGTAGTTCATCTTTGGATGACTGGAAAAAGACAAAATGGCCGTTTCAAAGTACTGTAAAATGGCTGGCAGTGTTTGGGTTTGTAAATGAAATAGCAACATTAAGTCTCACCTCCATGATACTCCTCTATATTCAGTTCTGAGCTGCAGTAGATTCTTTGCCTTAGCACCAAAGCCGGCCTAAAACACACACATAAAAGAAAACAAAAAACATTTGTTTTGACATTTTAAATGGTTTGTTTGGTCATACTCGTTAGCAAACTTACTGTTACGGAGTCCCCCAAAGCGGCCACTACCTTGATGTCAGCTGGCCGGACCCTATGAGCTAACACAACGAGCACAATTTGACATGCTGCTGACCATGTTGCAGCTTCGGGTTGGTACCTGAAGTGGGCGCAGAGTCAGACGGTCTCGTGTTAAGACACGAGAAGTCGCTACCCCAGTTCTGCAAAACAACACAGCACTTTTGAACCATTTAGGCCTTATTGGATGAAGGTGGAAGATTCAAAGAAATCAGACAAAAACATGTTTGCGTTAACACAGCTAACATGGCTAAAAATAAAGCCCAGAGAGTTAAACAGATAGTTGAACATTAGATTGCGTGTAAATAAATACAAACAACATACATTAACAGGTGCAGGAGTTGGAGGAGGACCTGGAAATGTGTAGTTGCTGTTGAGAGCCGTTCTAAAATAGGGTGCCGTCTAAAAATGGTGAAAGGAAAGACATTGAAATCATAAAAGTATTGACACACATATTAAATTTTAGTCTGAACATATCCAATCAATTTCCTCAAATAGTGTCATTATAAAAATAGTTTACAGTCGTACTGACAACTTCTCTTTCCCAATATCCATTGTAGCACTCATGTCGGAAGAAATTCTGATATGTTATTACCTCAGAAGGACACTTAAGATCAATCCCGGCCATGAAGTCTTGTGTAAAAGTCTTGTTTCCCACCGGCTCGAGCTGCATGAAACGACAGGGACTAAAAAATAAAAATGAAATCAAATCAAATCAAATCAACTCAACTCGAATCCTACCATGTTGTTCCAGAGGGCTCGCGCCATCAGCGTGTGAGCTTTCTGGCTCAGGTGAAAACAGTCGGGCGAAAAGAACGAGCGATCGGGCTTCCCGTCCTGAAAATCAAAAGCGTTATGATTGATGATGATGATGATGATGAAGAATATTATTACAGCAGATGACAGCTCCTACTGGCAAGGTGGGAAGGAAAACCTCCCTGAAGAAAGGCTGCAGGACGACGGTGAAGTCGTCGCGGGTGTCGTAGCGCCCCGAGTCCACCAGCTGTTGCATTGCATGCTGGGAAAAAGAGTTCTTAGTTTAAATATTTGTTTGAAGGTTTATTGACCCAAAAAAATGTTAGTTCAATTTCTTGCTTTGGAAGTCCAAGTACCAAAGAGAATCACTGGCATCAGTGTACTTCACATTGCGTCCAGCACTGACCTGATAAGCTCGGTTGATTTCTTGCGTCTTTTGAAGTTCCACTGAGCCATCTTTCGGCTTCAACACGCACGGGCAAACTATCCTGAAAACACAACAAAACCATACGAGATCTCAGTAAATCTCTTCAAGTTTCAATTCCATGACTCTTTTGCGTTTTCCTTGTGGCACCACCACTGAAGAACACCAGGAAACGCGTTGATAATCATAGAACAGGAAAAGCTACTTTGAGCATGTTTCCATGTCAGGTTTTGCAAAATTTCCTCAAAATCAGTTCAAACCATCATTGTGTGTGAAATCAGCAAATATTGTGAAATTAGATGTTTGTTTGTTTGTTTGTTTGTTTGTTTGGTGACACCACCACAGTTTTTGTGGGACTGGCTTAAATAATAATTCCAAGAACAGTTTTTAGCACTACGAGTGCAAAAATATGAAAGAAAGAAAAAACAGTTATATATCACTGTAAAAATAATGACATTTTATAAAAATTTTCAAATGTACAAGTGGGGAAAATTATAAAATTAATATATATGTAAACCAGTATAACAATTTCTTTAGCTGGATAAAGAACATTTGAAAACATGTGTATAATCTGGGTATAGACATTGCTGTAAAAAAAAAAAAAAAAATATATATATATATAGTTTTTTATACACTGTATACAGGTATATACAGTATCATAATTGTAACAACATGTAACAATATCCAAACATCACAATACGATATTATTCCTCCACATATTGACTCGGTTCACAAGCATATTACATTCATCTGACCATTAGCGTGGATTTTGAACATATAAGGGCCAAAACATGCCTTGTCAAAATTAAACTGCACAAAAAAACTAGCCACTAGAGGGTGCTAGAACTGCTCAAATGGAAATCCACTCGACTTTAACAGATGTGCTGCTTTTAATATCGCGATATCACGATATTGCCGTTGTCGTTACATCCCTATGTATGAGTGGATCAGATATGTTTCGAATATCAACAAATATCTCTTTAAATCAATCAAACATCAACACTTACCTGACAAACCAGGTGGGGCATCCCAGCGTATTATCTTTATGCAGAGCCCGCAGCGATATAATGTTCAACAACTCCACCAGGTTGACGAGCGCACGTGGCACCTAAACGGCCATAAAATGGCGCTTTAAAATTGCCAGTGGGTGATAATGAAGTTTGTCTTGTGTGCGAGTTGTCGTGTTGTGTTGACGAGTTGTACCTCTTTGTGGAGTATGTCCAGAGCTCGACGGATGCGTTTGGCCACATTTTCCGGTGAGAAGATCACCTGTGATGGGGATGGATGCCAAGGGTTGTCAGGGGCCTCTCATACACACCACTAAAATGCTGTTATGTACACTTCTGAATTCCTCTCTCACACACACTACTGAAATACACTCATATTAAAATCAAATGGGCTTTCAGTAGTTTCACAACACAGTGTGATAGTATATTATTAGCGAATGTTACATCTTAGTCTTTGTAGTGTGCTACGGCATTTCAGTAGTAATTGTGAGCGTTTCAGTTATGTTTGTGTATGTGAGTACAGAAAAATTTGAAAGGTTTCAGTTGTGTATACGTGTTAAGATGTTAATGGCATGAGAGTATTTCAGTGGGGTGTGAGAGAATTTCAGTTGAGCCTGAGTATTTTAGTAGTATGTGTGAGGCTATTTAAGTCTGAACAAAAAATTGTCAGTACTAGTGTGTTTCAGTAATGTGTGAGAATAATTCAGTACTGTGTATGAGAGAATTTTAGGTGTAATGGGTGTCAGAATGTGTCATTAGTGCATAAGAGAGCATTTCAATAGTGTGTGTTTGAGTTGTGTGTACGCAAAACATATTGCGTGAGAGCATATGAGTAGTGTGTATGAGGGTGCTTTTAAGCGTGAGATTGCAAGTTTGTAAGAATGTTTTGAGGAGTGAGTGTGAGACTGTTTCAGTCGTGTAAGAGCATTCAGTAGAGTGTGTGCGAGAGTTTCTGTTGGATGTAAGCCAAATCATTTTAGTAGGGTGTGAGAACGTAGCAGTAGTGTGTATGAGAGCATTTATTTCATGAGAGTGTTTCAGTAGTGAGTGTGAGACTGTTTCAGTGGTGTGAGTGCATTTCAGTAGTTTGTGTAAAATATTTTAGTAGAGTGTGAGCAACTCGTCAATGTCTGAGAGCATTTCGGTAGTGTTTTTCGTATAGTGTGAGAGTGTTTCAGTAGTGTGTGTGAGTGTTTCCGTTTGTTAGCTAAAACATTTTAGTAGTGTGTGAGAGCATTTCAGTATCGTATGCGAGTAGGTATGTCATCATGTCAGTGGTGTTTGAGTTTTTTAGTAGTGTGGGCGTGAGAGTATTTCCATTGTTTGTGTGAGAGGTAGATGTGATGACTCCTCATCCACACAATTTTGTAAAGTATACATGAATGAATACTCACAGTGTCTGAGCAGAAGTCGCATATGTCATTGCCCCCGATAAACATGGTGATCACTTTCCAGTCATTGTGGAAATCGATTCTCTGCACTCAGCAAGAAAAAAATAAGAGTTCAATATGAGAGCACTAAATGACATGTACACTCCCAGACTTAGATAGCATTACATTACACTACATATTCAACATGAAACTGAAAGTTGTGGTTTGTTTATAATGAATAAACTTTTAAATGAAGTCCTATGTAACATGGGGTCATGGCTGTGTACATGCTAGCTGCATGAGCCTCTTTTAGGAGCTTTGGCGCCATCTTGTGGCATCTTTATGCAACTACAAACTAATTTGGGGTCATTTACTCAAAGACTTTTGCTATTGGTGACAGGGCAGGTCAACTAAATTCACTCCTGTAAATTATTAAGTATTTAGCTAAGGAAAATACATTTTTTAAGTACACAATAATATAGATCACAGGAAATTATTTTTAAAATGCAACAACGATACATAGCAAGAATAGCTCTAGGACTGGTTCCTAATAAATATTACCGTGTCGTTTTTCATGATGTCCACTAAGGTGCGCACTTGTTCAACGACATCACTGTCAACAAAAAATAGCTTCATTGGAAAATACAATACAATGGGATGTACGGTAAGTCCTGCAAATAGGTTATATACTGTAGTTTATTAATGTGTATATTTGAGAGAGACATACGGACCCACTCTTGGCTCCGGCCACGGCCTGGTTGAGGAAGGCTGCGGGCGAGTCCTGCTTGCCGATTCCCTGAGAGAAGCCAGTCAGGGAGGGGTTGAATTCCCTCAGGATGTCTGCACAATAATAATAATAATAATGATAATAATAATATACATTTATAACGAAAACAAAGTGAAAATTCTCTGAATTAGAGTTACGTACTTGGCAGAGTGGTGACCGTAGTAATGTTTTCATCACCTCCAATGCTGAAAGACAAATTATGACAATTATGCTTCAAATGAAAGATGAAATATAATATCCGGGCATTTGTTACCTCCAGGATAGTCCTCTGTATTCGTTTATGACCAGCAGAATGTTGTCTGACTTTGCACCTACACCATTACCTGCCTTCACAAAAACATGCACAATATATTGGTTATTTCAGAATTGTTTTGTTCCACCATTCAGCATGAAATTTAATTACATTTATATATATATATATATATATATATATATATATATATATATATGTGTGTATTTATTTATTTTTTTAAATACATATTTAGAATAATTGTAAAGTATTTGTTCAGCAATATTTTCAAAATACTGTATACATTATTCTGGTGCCTGAGTGTTTGTAACACGGTTGTGCCAAACAGCCAAATATGATATAACAAAGAAAATATTTTTTTAAAAGTGTAATGATGATGGTTGATCTGAATTAATCAAATCATATGAAGTCCTGCTTAAAATATATATCTAAAAATAATAAATAAATGATTTAATAAATAATCCTAAATAATGTCCTCCAATTCTGGAATGACTGTCCCATATCTAATAATAGTTATTGATTTATTGATTTTAGACTAGAAACAGAAAAAATAAATAAATAAATAAATAAATAAATAAATAAACGCTAGTCGCTGCACTTACCGTCAGAGAGTCGCCGACTGCAGCCACCACCTTCACGTCAGCTGGTCTCAGCTCATGAACTACGTCACAGTCAAATGACAGCCAAATCTCAATGTTTGGGTCATATAGACATTTATGTAAAATATCATATTTGGTACCTGAGTTTGGTGTTGTTGCAGACGGCTGGCGGTCCTTGCAGGGGATCTCAGTGCCCATGACCTACAAAACATTTAGTCCAGAGGCGTCGACTTGAAGGAGGCATTTATTTTTCTCAAGCGAATTAATATTAGAGAGAAACCAACCACAAAAAATAAAAAATAAATAATCATATTGCATGCGTTATTTACTCTTAACAAATTCTAAAAAAAAAACCGTTTTAATTAAAAATAAATGCATTTTAATAAAAATAAAAAAATTAAATGAATTCAAAATTAATTAAATATAAAAAAATTAAATAAAAAATAAATAAATTTTGAATTGAAATCAATCATAATCAAAAAGAATAATCTGTTATCATTATGGAAGTTCAATAATTACCAAATCTGTTTGCCAAATAGCTCTGCTGCTTCCCTTGGGGGAGTTCACCGCTGTCCTCAGGAAGGGTCGCTCCTTAATATTATAACATAGGAAAGTGATGTAACATTTATAATCCGTTATTGGAGGAATTTTATTCATTGAATTTATTTATTTTGTCTTGTTTTGTGCCCTCACCTGAGTTGGACATGGGATTGTCACGTCCTCTGATGGGACAGAAGATGGCTGAAGCTGAAAGAAGACGAATGATTGCACCTCAATGCAAAAACATATTGCGTATGTAATCTATTTTTCTTCACTTATCAGATCATTTGGTAGGCACATTATTATCTATAGACCCACAAAAAAATCTCATACCTAAAAAAGACATAATGAATTGAGCTATTTTGTTTTGGTTTTTAACTAGCAAGGTCAAGATGATACTGTTACCATTTCTGTCCACAACAGCAGAGCCAGTTTGCTTGGCGTGTCCTCCTAAACGCAAAGATGAATCATATTTATCTGAATGCATTTCAGACTGTCTCCATTGCATACTTACCGGATGCGACGTCTCCTCCGGGATGAGTGGTACTGGCTGCAGCACGGCAGTCACGTTCTGATGCCACTTCACGCGTGCCAACACGCTCCTTAGCGAATCCTAGGAGTAATCATAAAAAATATCAAATAAATTGATGGGATGTTCGATTTGGAAAAAGTACATGATTAGGGAATGGTTTTCTTCTTACCTGCATTTTTTGCAAAAGAGTGGCCTCGCTTAGTTTTGTATTTTCAGGTTTTGTGCATGTGCTAAAAATAAGGCAGATTTATATATACAAAATATAATAATAAAAATAAGAATACATTTTTAAAAATATATATTTTTAGGTTTTTAGTTTTAATTTTGGTGGTAGGAGGGCAAGAAATGTACTTGTCTTTTGGTTGATTGGAGCTGAAGACCACAACATGAAGTAAAGTCTGATGCAACTGTGAAAAGCAATATTTATTGGACATGATTCAAATACATAAGATGCATAACAATTGTACTTATATGGACTTAAAGGGATACTTGACTCATTGAGCCATTTTCAGCAGTAAAAAGTTAATATTTTGTTGATAATTGATGTAGTAACTTCATTATTTTTCATGTACTGAGGATGACATCACCTGTTCTGATGATGACATCACCTGTGCTGAGGAAGTAGGTAACGACCAATCATGGCTCACCTGTTTTCTGGATTTGGTTAGCAAACTGCCATGATTGGTCGTTACCTACTTCCTCAGCACAGGTGATGTCATCATCAGTCGACGGCAAACAGAACAATTACTGAATTTGATAACTTCATTATTTTTCATGTACAATTAATACCTTTAAAAAGTCATTTTTCTACATGCCGTTGACTGATGATGACATCACCTGTGCTGAGGAAGTAGGTAACGGCCAATCAGCAAGTATGTAGAAAAATTACTTTTCAAAAGTATTAATTGTACATGAAAAATAATAATGAAGTTATCAAATTCATTCTGGACAAAAATTAACTTTTAAAATATATTAACTTATATTAAAATATTAACTTTTCACTGCTGAAAATTGTTCACTGAGTCAAGTGTTCCTTTTAAAACAAACAAACAAACAAAAAATAGAATACAATGTAGGGCAGGGGTGGCGAGATCCGGTCCTCGAGGGCCGCAGTCCTGCTGGTTTTGGATATTTCCCTTCTTCAACACAGCTGATTCATGATCAGCTCATCAGCAAGCTCTGCAGAAACCTGATAACGAGCCTGTTAATTGGAATCAGCTGCACTTCGAGTAGGGAAAACTGCAAAACCTGCAGGACACCGGCCCTCGAGGACCGCAGTTTGCCACCCCTGATGTAGGGCAATACCTGTTCTTGTAATAGCTGCAGAGCTGCTTCAACTTCCCGCATGATGTCATCAACCTGCAGCACAATAACATCATCAAATAGAATTAGATCCTAAATTGAGCCAGCCACAACAAAAGCAAGCTAACTCAACTTTTATTTTCCACTTATTTGTGGAACATGAAAAAATGGTATTTGTGTCGAGGTCGTCATAAAACTGAATCACACTTCTGCAAAAGTATAAGTACAGTGGCTCCATTATGTAATATATTTTGCTGCCATTATGAAGTAAAACAAATCATACGTGTGGTGAAGTGGCGCACGTGTGTGGCGTGGAGACAAACAGCAGCACCAACTTCCAGCCCGAAACCTGCAAACATTTACAGTAGTTCTATGATATCAAAAGAGGGGCGGGGCGCTTTTGGGTTGTGTACCTGATGGGACAGGATGTGAGCAAGCTCCTCTGCTTCTTGCTGCAAACTCCTGCAACACGTTCATTGTTAATTCATAATGATAATATTATTTGCGCGTGTGTGCGCGTGCGCGCGTTACCAGGGTTGCGACGAGATTTCCACATTCCCAGTGACCACCGCTGGGTTGAACATGGACACCAGTTCTGTTCATGAAACAGCAAATAGCATTGACTTTTGTTTTGGTAAATTTTGTACTTTTTTTTTTTGGGCACTTTAAGAAAAAGTACTAGTTATTTCAATGTAAGTAATAATAATAATAATAATAATAATAATAATAATAATAATACATTATTATTATTATACTTGTTTTTAGCTTTAGTAAATTAACACTTTCCAATGCCGTTAGATTTTGAGTTGTGTTGTCATGAATGGGTCATGCCAGGGTTATGTTTGGGTCATGCCAGGGTTATGTTTGGGTCATGCCAGGGTTATGTTTGGGTCATGACTGTGCTTTGTTCGGGGTCTGATGCAATCAGCATGTAACAGCAACTAGTTTCAACTGGTAATACGTTATGTGATGTCAGAAGCTATGTGATGTCAGGAATCTTTAATCTCTTTATCTAGTCAACAGCCAAACAGATAATTCCACGTCAGTCCTGTTTCCCACATGTCTAGCCACAACCAATCAGATCGATTCACTGTCTATATCAGCTGTCTGAGAAGTGTGTGTTTTTTTCAGATTATTACTTCTGTACCACTGTTCCTCTGTGCAACTCTCGTTTCTCGTCTAGTCAAATTTGTTCCACGCCTCTCGATGTGAATAAATAGTTAAAATCTTATTTGTGTCTGCGTTTTTGGGATCCAACTCCAGAACATAACATGTATTATTTTATTTTATTTTATTAGTATTGTAAATTAACCATTGGCAAGTAGCCTCATTTTCTATTGATTTTTTTTCATTTGGTTATGAAATGTAAATTTGTTTGGGCAAAAAGATGTGTTTTACTTGTAAAGGTTTTTAAATCTTATTTCGTGTTGTTTTTTAATTTTATCTTCTAATTGTGTTGCTATCATTCACTATACATTTCCAATTTTATAATTCTGGTATAAGACTTTTTTTTTTTTTTTTTTTTCCCCCACTTACCAGCCACTTGACTGCCAATCTTTGCCGTTACATCCCTACAGATACAAAACAGGGTGCTGTAAGTGAGACTGCTTCTTTTTTTTCTTTTTTTTTAAGTAAACAAATGAGTTCGAGTGGTTAAAGAATGACCAAACGCTCATTTAATGATCTTCATTCCACATGTGTACCTGCCAGAGAGCGACGTGCTCAGCCAATAAACCGCTGAGACATCAGCAGGTCGGATGGCGTGAACTGCGATGAGGGAGAGCAAAATTGAACACATTCAAAAAGTGTTTAAAAATCTCAACATGGGGGGGGGGAATGAAAGTTGCGTAATAGCTGCCTACCTGAAGAAGCAGTAAATGGGGCAAGTGATGGTTGTGGGTAGCATAGAAATGGCATAGGACTGTCTGTCTGTGACACATTATATGCATTATTATTATTATTATTATTATTATTATTATTATCATCATCATTATTATATACAGAATGGCTAAATAAATACTGCAAAAAATAGGGATAGGCGAGTACCATAAGAGGTATCAGTATCAGGCCGGTACCGACCTTATTTTAAGGTATTGGGTACTCATGGAGGCTGCCAATATCATCCACCAATACTAAGAAAAAAATTGACATTGAGTAAGTACCTTCCGGTGTGTCTTGCTTGATAGTTGATTGTATCCAATGTCAATTGTGACAGTGTCTAAATATGATAGGAATACAAAATAATTCATTATTGAAACAATTTTTTAAAGATTTTTGAGTGTCTTACCCGTGAGCAAAAGTGTGCTAATGAGAAGCAGCCGAGTGAGGAGCGTAAACGTAGATCCGGACATGATAGCAGACTAAATGATTTACCTTCCGTACTGAGTGAGGCCGTTGGCTACGCCTGCCGTCCTCTTTATAAGGTCGGCCCCCTCCCCGCTCTTCAACATGACGGTGAGGACAAACGGAGGGTTCGAGTCGCATTAAAATGCTTGTAGAGGGATGCAGGTGACATAGTAAGGATGCCAACAATGTTGCCATGTATACTCAAATACACCAGAATATGTAGGGTTTATCTAGTGGTCAATTATTACACACGGTCTGTCACTAACTTTTTTTACACTAAATGGCTACTAATAAAAAAATTAAAAAAATTAATTAAAATACAGTGGCTTAGCAGGCAATAAAGTTCATGTAAGGGCCAATAAAAATATTGGATGATGAGTTAATTAAAATATATTGAACATAAGTGAAATAAAAATAGTACCATCCTATATAAATATAATTTTTCAAATGCAATTATTAAAGTCCCTGTAAAAATGTCATCTAAATTTGCCACACAATGGAGGAGTGTCTTTTGCAAACAACCCTATCTAATTTGAATGATTAAAAAGTATATGAAATGAGGATTCAAAAGTAAGAAAAAATTTAAGCCATTGGATAAGAGTTTCGACAAATTTTAAATAGATACCACAACCTTTCAATTGCTGTATCGTGATACTGTACAGTTAAAATACAGCAATGTCACCGTATAACGTGCTCATGTATGAGATTGTAGAGTGATTTGCATATTCTTGTTTGATATTGTGATGTCGCTGTATCTTGCAACAGGAAAGATATCACAATAATCTATACTATAACTTGCAAAATACAAGCGAGACGATTGTCTAGAAGTTTTATAAAGATATGTATCATACATAATTTTTTTACAATCATGTAAACAGTATCGAGATACAAGTTAAATATTGCAATAACCAAATTATTTAATGTTTCTATTGTATGTTGTTTTTCGTAAAAATATCAATTATCCTGCAATTGCTGTGTTGTGATAAAGGAAAAAATATTGCAATATAATTTATTCAATACATCAAATTATTTTTTCGGTAAAAATAAATAAATAAATAAATAAAAAAAACTAATTTTTTTGCCCCTGCGGTTGTCATGACATGCAGTATATTTCTAATAAATTCAAAAAATATGAGCTGCCCCATTCTTCTAAACAACATTATGGCGCGTGTGGACATAATGATAGTAACCAAAGAGATATGATTACATTTCATGACGAATAATAAAAGTCATTTGGGTGGAAATGTACGATATTCTCAGTCAACAAGCTAACAAAGAGGGTTTGCTCCAGCTTCAGTAAAGCCGAACAAACAGGTCCCAACTCTCAAAATCTGTTTAATAGGTTGATGTTTAACTTTCAACTTGTCTTTGGCATATTTCGACAGCTTGCATAATCGGTGTCTTAACGACTGGCAATTCAGTCAAACGGCAAAACTCCTGCAGGGTTTTGGAGATGGTGATGATATGATATGTTTTATGGCATACTCAGATTGTTAGCTGATAGCTCGACCCTTGGAATGAACCAGGAAATTGAGTTTATCTTCATGGCTTGTAATCAGATTAGTATGAAGCAGCAAAAAGAAGAAAAAAAAAATCAACCAGTCGTAAAGTTGATTTTTTTTACATTTCTTTTTTATATTTTTGTATTTTTTTATTTGTTTAATTAATTCATGTTTTTTATATTCAGTTATTTATTATTTAAATATTTTATTGTTGTTTTTATTTTCTAATTTGTATATATTTTCCTTTACAATAGTTTCTGGGTTATTAATTTACTTATGAAATATATCTTATATGTAGATATTTTCTATTTATTGTTTAAATAATTTTGTAGTTTTTATATTTTCTTTTTCTATTGCGCAGTATTATTTATGATTCAAATTGTGTTATTTGATGTTTTTATTTCAATTTTTGTCAAATCATTTTTATTTATATAGCGCCTTCAAACAACCTTAGCTGTCAAAAAGCGCATTACAGAAATTATATATTTTTATATGTAATATATTTATTTGATCACCGTTTTGTATAAATGTGTAAATGCTTTAATCTTAAGTTTCATATTTCTTTTTTTTATTTTGTTGTAAATGTTTCAGTATTTTAGTTTTTTTTTTTTTATCTGTTCACATTATTGTTTCAATTGCTTCACTGTTTTAATTGTACGTTATTAACTTTTTGTGTTAATTATATTTTATTTTCATTATTCATGATTTATTCTTGTGTTTTATTATTACGTTACATTTTATAGTACAGTGGTCAGTGGTGTACATATACGCCAACCTTTAATTTCGTTACATCTGTTAGAAGTTACCATTCGTCTTTGCACATTGCTGCCCCCTGCCGTAGTATCATCACATTGCACCGGCAGCACTTGCGCGCTGTGCTGACGTCATGACCGGATGTTGACAATGTGCACTGCCGGACACAACATTAGGAACAGCTGAAGAGCAACAACAAAGCCACCGATATTCGCGACCTCTGTCCGTGTAAAACGCAACTCAATCCACCCTGACATCGTTTCGAAGAGGACTTTTGGACCTTGCGAGCACGCCGGAGACGCCGGTAAGAAGTCGACAGTGGGCTAAAAAGCCACGAAAACCGTTTTTCTTCTCCCCCCCCATACTGCTGATGTCGTTTTTTGTTGTCTGTTAGCGCAAGCGGCTAGTGCGGCGTTAGCTTCCTGCGCTTCCTGTGATTAGACGCGCAAGAGTAGATCGGTAGGTGAATAGGGTTTCATATTTAAGGTTTAATACGTGGATGAGATAGATGGTGTATCATCTAGTAGGTAGAGCATCATTTGAGTGTACGGTACAAATTGTAGTGCTATATAATGAGGTTTGGTAGAGTCGGACTGGTGGGAATATTATATAGTATGTTGGATATAGTAAGTACTAATATATTAGTAACCATAAATTTAAACACAACATTCAATTCTTTGCCTAAAAAATGGTTTTAGTTTCTCTAGTGTTCACATGATGTAAATAAAATTTAATGTTATACTGTAGCAGGGAAATCTTCATGGTTCGTGTGGTTTGATGTTCAAGTATTCGACGCTTGAAAAAATGTCAACCAGATGTGACGTGTTGGCTTTTGTTAAAGGAGTCAGAATGGGCCGCATCTTCCTGGACCACATCGGCGGAACGCGCCTGTTCTCGTGCGCCAACTGTGACACCATCCTGACCAACCGCTCCGAGCTCATCTCCACCCGATTTACAGGCGCCACCGGCAGAGCCTTCCTCTTCAACAAGGTACCGCGACACATGCGCGCTTGGAATACAGTGGGGCAAATAGGTAAGGTGTCATTCATACATACATGCGTCCAGGTGGTGAACCTCCAGTACAGCGAGGTTCAGGACCGCGTGATGCTGACGGGCCGACACATGGTGCGAGACGTCAGCTGCAAGAACTGCAACAGCAAGCTGGGCTGGATCTACGAGTTCGCCACTGAGGACAGCCAGCGCTACAAGGAGGGCCGGGTCATCCTTGAGAGGGCGCTGGTCCGGGAGAGCGAGGGCTTCGAGGAGCACGTGCCCTCGGATAACTCTTGAGCACGCCGCGCCAGGCCGCTTCTTCGCCGCCGCCATGCCTGTTGACTCAGCAACTTCACAGAAAAGAAACATTAGGGGTAGGTTTTTCCACTCCGTTTCCTTGATCGGCGGTGCGGAAAATGAACACTTGCTTTAGACGACGCCTCCAGTTGCTGCAGTGTGCTTCATTTGGACTCGATGGCAAGCGACCAATTTTTTTTTTTGAGAAGGGAGAATTGCTTTCTTTCTGAACTTCTGTTTCCGCATCTGGTGCGCTCTATTTGTACACCAACATATTATTTTATTTCTTTAGATTATCTTTACTGCGAGCAGAGGAACATACTCTAAATATTTCCATACCCGCCGTATGTAGCTGGTTTCATTGTATCCAGCAAAATTAGACCAACCGTTGGAGTTAGCGTAACATGCTAGTGCTCTATTATGACTCAGCGACTTCAAGAACCGACGAATCAAACACAAAATCGGCCGAATTCTCAACAACCAATCGATTATTATTATCTAACACGTCACCTGCCTTGATTCCAGCGCTGACTTTCATTTTATTAGCGCAATTCAATGGAAAGCGCTTTTTGACGTCAGTGTAGCTAAAGGTGATTGTTAGCCTTTCGCTGGGTTTAATTACGCTGCATTCGTCTCGCTTTTACGTTGCTAACCGGTCACCATGGAGCGTGCGCCGATACGCAAGACCGTTAATAAACTGGTGGCATTTTCCACCGGTACCCTTAATTTGTAAACGCGCGTTTGTCGTTTTAGTTGAGCTTACGATAAATATTCAAGCGCTAGCAAAGCGTATCAACTTTTCATGGCTCATCCGTGTTGGACGTGAAGCCCAATAAGCCCGCCTTTTGTAAAAATAATAATACATGGTGTCTTGAAATACAAGTTTGTTACGTGTCATCGTAACTGAAAACACTCTATATTATTGATCTAAACAATAAAATTGCATAAATTGAATGTAAAACACCAATCGAAGCTGGTGTTGCTTCTGGTGTAGCCATATTGGCCACCAGGAGGCAGTATTGTAGAATACAGACACAAAATTTGAAGTTTTTCTTTGACTACTACTTATAAGTTGCTGTGATAATTTTTATGATCATTTTTCATAGAGGGTTATATAATAATATAGTGGTATTATCTGTTTACATGTGTTTTCTTCCATTTGTGTTCAAATGTCTTTTGTTGAACGAGTTGTAAAACCACAATTATCAATGCTAACCATTATCGTAAGCTAGGTCACTCCTGTCTCTAGGCACAACTGTTTTTGGGGATGATTTTGGAAAATAAATATATAAGAGTCATAATAATTGTTGCTATTAGTTGATATTTTGAATATTTACAGACAGTTCCAATGTTTTTATTTGCTCTCTGAGTTCTTCAATTGATGTGTGCATTTTCATTATTGAGGACTGGGGTAAAAAGTTTTACTTGTGATTTAAATATATTTCTGTGTTGTACTTCGTCCCACGTGTGGTTTTGTACCCTGCATTCATCACTCAAATGGTATTTGTAAACGTTTTGACATTTATATCACCTCATCTGCTGCATTAGTGTTTTTTTTTTCCCCACTTCAAAACTGGCTAGCTCACACAGACACATTTTCATAAATTGTTAATTTCACACTTAGTTGTGTGTCTGCCCACCTATTATTTGTACAAAATTATCCCCCCCCCCAAAAAAAGTCCATTTTAACACCTTTCAGCATTTTTGGGGATATGGGCGCCTTTCGGCCAGTAGGTGGCAGTGAAGCATCACGACCTGTTCCAGACTTGATCCTAGGCAGGCCTGATGTGGATGTGACGCACTCCACAGGGTAGAATTAGAAGAGTCACTGCAAAATGTATGCCAGTCATGTTGCTCCCTGGAGCCAAAGAAAATGAATGGGAAAAATGATTTTCAATCCTCCCACTTCTAATCATCATCATAGGGAAGAGGTTTGTTTGGGATTTTAAATAGGGTCTTAGGATGATTCATTCTGAATCCGCCCACTTCATGTCGTAGGAGTTATTAATAGTCTTCATTGTGTGAGGGGAAACGACATCACCTTATGACAATATGCGCTCTGTTTGGGTCAAATTTTATTTATTTTATGTATTTATTTTGCATCGTATTTGAGAGCAATACAAATTCAAATAGCATAAATGTCTCTTTTAACCTGAAATTTGATTACTTTTCCTAAAGTGACCTTACATTTACCAAAATGTGATTGTTTTGCATGCAATGCTAAATCATCATTACTATCCTATCAAAAAAAAAAAAACAAGCAGTGTAAAACATACACCATAACCTCAGGATTAATTTCCCATTTCCCCATTAATGTTTCAAAGTTGACCTGGAACATACTACCTGTGTGTGGAAAATGAACAGTATGTAAGGAGACTCCATGTTTCATCCCCAGAGAGTGAGTGAGCTCCTGCTTTATAATTCATTGCAGTCCTTTTTCTCTTTGTCCCCACATAACCTCAACAAAGCATGTGGTGTGATAAGCATAATGGCTGGCTAAGCATGTTGGGCCCATTAGCGTTTACTGGCCTAAGAACAACCCAAACAATAACAATGACCGGATTTTTTGTAAAATGAAGTCCAGTGTCCCTACTGTGAAACAAGGAGGAGACTCAAAACATTGGACTATTCTGAAATGGCGCTCATTAGCCCTGACCTAAATATTGAACATCTGTGGAAGGATTATTTGGAGGGGGCTTTCGAATACTCAGCAGGTCTGAAGCCCCCACAAAATATTGCTAGTGACACCACTTGTAGAAGTGTATTAATAGTGGAGGACGTGCATTGTAAAGTGACGTGCCGCGTGATGACACATCTTTGCCTTAGTCAAATTTGAGCTTGTATCCAAATGCAGAGGATGATCCTGCCAAAAAAAAAAAAAAAAGATCCAGACATTTCAATTGGACCCTTAATTGGCACATGATTCATCGTCCCCGAGGGGATATTTTAGCTTATCGTTGACTCCTGGGGATGTCAACATCGTAGCCCCTTTTCCATTCCCTTAGCAAGACGTGCACGCACGCACACACAAAGCAGTGACATTCTGTCAGCGGGGAGAAAATAGCATGCTTTCCATTGACATCACTCCACATCCCGTTGCTAGACGACAGCGGAGACAACATTTGTTACTATGGTGACTGCACTTCACCTTCAAAGCTCCTGACCTTTTTTTTTTTTCTTGCCTGCGGTCGGGGAGGGAGGGGGATGAGACTCGAGCTGTTGTGTAACAAAATTCTCTCACTCCATGCAAAGTTAGGGCTGAGAAAGTGACATGAATAATCATTAAATACGAAAATCAAATAAATAGTCATGACATTATATAGTGCATAAAATCAAAACCATAATTTTAAAAAGCTACATTCATAGGAAAAACTTTTTTTTTTTTTACTTCTGCTACAAAGTTACTTTGTCATGACATTAATATTTAGTTGATTTTATTTTATTAATTTGTTTGTATTTAATGATTATTCATGTTACTTTATCAGCACTAAATAACGTTCTAAAAACGTACAAGATATAATTTACTTTAAAATAAATCAATAAAAATACCTAATAAAAATAAAATAAAGAGTGATTTAATTCGTTCAGTGGCCATGCTCATAACTAAAAACACTAAACTCTAATAATCTTTTCCCAATAAATGAATTGTCGAGTCAATCTGGTCCAGACGTGCCTTGGCCACATGGGGGCAGTATAAAACAGACAGACAGACGGATATGCTGTGTTCGTCGAGGCGTTGAATCCCACTTGAGTTCTAGCCAGAACAAGTGTGCACTAGATTCCATTCCTAGAACTCTAGTGGGATTCATAGTAACTCCACAACACTTCTTTTAGTTCACCAACACAGCACTAAGTCAATTTACGCATAGGATAAGACTCCCACTTCTACAAGAATTTTTTAGTTAAAAAAAAAAAAAAAAAGTGCGTTAGCACAAAATACATTAAATGAATATATAAATATAAGCAATAAATCTTTTATGTGTTAAAGTGGCCAGAGAAAACTAAAATACAGTAAAACGACTCACCCTCCATTTATGCGACAGCGAATGCTCAAGTAATTCGCCTCACTTCCTGCGTCTTAATCTTCTCAACATCCCGTCGAGGCTGCTCCGTTCTCCTGCAATGATCGAGTGTCACCCCCCAAAAAACTTTGAAGCCAAAGAAAAAGCAAAACAAGTACATACAAACACACAAATAGAGACTTTTGAATGGAGTCAGAGTTCATTTAATCTGGTATTCTTTCCTCCCCCCCTCAACTCAATCAACGCCTATGTTTACCTGAGGGTTGTCAATTTAAGAGGTCCAGCACCACAATTAAGTGAAAACAAATAACATAGAATAATAATAACAAAGACATGTAATACATTTAAGCTTATTTAACATGTTTCATGTCGATTCAATCACAGTGACTGGAAAGCACAGAGGCTCCAAACGTGATCTTTGCAACAGACAATCAGCGTATTTCCTCACATGGTGGCGCTACCTTGAATTGACTATGTGCCCCAATTCATTTGAGGACATACAAGTCTTGCTTGATTGTGCTGAAAAGATTGTTTGTTGCCATATTGGCGGTCTGCTGATTTGCTCAAGTTTTGCTACAGAAAGCTGCTGTTTTGGGCAAAAAACAAAAAGAGGACACATTTCCCATACAGTGGAACCTTTTTCCTGATTAATTATTATTATTAATCCGTTGCAGAAAGTCTGACTAAAACCAAATCGTACAAAAACCAAAGCAATTGTTTCCATACGGAATCATGGAAATCTAATGAATCAGACACCCACAAATAGGGGGGGGAAAAAAAAAAAACATTTCTGAGAGTACGCCTATAGTTTTCGCACAGAAAACTGTGGAATAAATGTACAGGACTAACAAAGCGGAGAAATGAACACTGAACATACTTTTAAGACTTGATGTCGTATGGAAGACCGCAAGGAGCCATTTTTGTTCCTTGCTAAAATCTATTTCTTAAATTCTATTTAATTTGAATTAATCTAGTTTCTCACGGCCTCTATAACCGACATTCAGATGAAAAATACTCTGCGCTTGAGTACATTGAAATTGTTAATAGATTGCGTGCTTTTATTTTGAAGGTCTGAGTTTTAACAATGAAGGAGTCATACTAACCGCTAAGCTAATGTAAAAATTGTTCCGAAACAAGGGAATAAGTGCTTGCATGATGCAGTACACTTTTCACAAAAGGAAAATAACCAAAGCATCCATTATCTGAACATGAACAACAAATTAGGTAATAAGTGCATGGAGAGAAAATACACAGCTACACAGTAAACATACGCAGGAACACACCTGAATACCTGCGGAAATGAATTAGTATGTTATATTACCACATACGTCAACTGAGAGGAGGGGCTTATGAGGTTAGATACTGTATATTCTAAATATATACTTTTTTTTTTTAAATCAGCAATGTTCTTTATTTGCACAATAAAGGGCTGAATTTGGATTTTGAGCTCTACGCAGTAAATTACACCTTTTTTTTTCTTTTCTTTTTTGTCAATTCAGCTTCGCTAAAGGACCATACAACCACTTCAAAAATAATTCCATTGTAAAATGTGTGTTTACATTGTGATATAATTCATTACCGCAATTCTCGCTTTTTACCCCAAATACTTTCAGTTTTATCCACATAAATAGTCCTTTTACTGCGCCGTGCACATTTTTTGTGCATGTCTTAACAGTCGTCGATCATCGGCCAGAATCGGGATGCAACCTGATTTATTATGCAATTAGCGATTCCGACAGGGCCACCGCCACTCAAAAAGGTTTCACTTCGCACCCTGACGAAAACTAGGGCATAGGAAAACCAAGGTTCCACTGTATTTTGAAATCCCGAAATGTGGCATGCACGAAGCGTGTTCAGAGTGCCATCTTGCCCTTCCTTGACACAACAAATGTGGCTTTCCTCTCAGCTGCCATTTGATAATTGACTTGAGCCGGCGCATCAGTGTCACACACAGAAGTGGGTCTTAAAGGACTTTTTCAGGGATTACTACTTCGGGGGGGGGGGACAGTTTTCCACTCCAAGTCTGGTGGTCCTCCTGCGCCACCACTGTGGCGGGAGGGTCATGTTGTCCCAACATCCCCCCACCCCTCCAAAACATTCCCAATAAGGACTTTGCTTTGAGTCTAAAGCAAAAAAACAAAAAGAAACTCAGCTTCTAATCTCAACGAACCCTCATCAGTGGCTATTTACTTTCTGGTTCACCTTTGGCTTTTGTACTTGTACAAACAAGCAGATTTTTCCCATCCCTGGGAAAAATCCATTCCTATGCTTTGTATAAAAGCGAAATTCTACCCACGTAGGAGGTATTTGGAAAATACATTTAGATGAGTCCTTGTAGAGAATGTGCAGGTTGTATGGCTTCGCTCCATCGTGGATGACACCGGGGAAATACGCAAGACAATACAAAAAAAATAAACGTACAGAGACGATGTGGCGATAATACAGATTGTAGCTCGACACGTACACTTCACAGTAAACCTACCAGTGGCGTGAGCACAGCGACAACTCGGGTGGATGACCCCAGCGTAGAGCAGCCCACCGCCTAAGGTCAGTAAAAGCGGATACAATTTGTTAGCAGGCGACTTCTTACTTCAGGGAGAACGACAGAAAACGTTACCGAAAAACCTCCGGGTTCACAAGAAAGCCCGTTTCAGTGTATTCACACAAGTTTTCTTACCATTTAGGCAGTTTGTCCACACAGCTTGAAACCGATCACTTTTGAAACCAGGCCCCAGAGTGGAAAGATTTCAAAACCCGCCCCTTACGTTCCAATGTGGACACCATAGCAGAATAGCTACTTCTGGCGTGACTGCGCACGAACCGCCAGTCTGTCAACAACAATGGCGGCTAGCCGTGTCTTCGTCGTTTTGCGCAACCTCCTTAGCTAGTTTCTGCTTTTATATGTTACTGGATAGCCGATATGCCATACATGCCCGTGCAAGCCGTTGAAGTGACAGGGCAGGCATCTTACTCCTCCCATCTCGCGAGCAGACTACTGTTTCAACTACTTTGAAGACCCCTTTTCTTTTATCGCTCAGTTGCTAGACCCCTGTTGTTTCTACTAAGTACTGTCTCAAATAATCTCTAATTTCCATACTATAGGATCTTATGTCGAGAAACGTTTCTTGGGAGGAGTAATATGGCGGCCTCAAAACCGGCTATTCAGATCAGTGGTTCGTCTTCTTCGCTGATTTTTCTACTACGCTTTCTGTCAACTCCCTGTGGCAGCGCTATAGCACCACTCCAGACTTGGCATATATATTACAGCCGTTAAACGTCCGAGGCGTCTTCTTTTGGATACTCGCATGTCTTGAGACGGTTCTGTCTGTACAAGATTCGTTTGAGGAACTTTGCTTCAGTGTAAACAGGGCCTCAGTCTACACTTGTTTTATCGCTGCCCTCAGTCTCCTCTCACTAAAAATATGGAGGTCATCTTTCTGGATTGTTGTAATTTGTTGGCATGTTTCTTGTCCGGCAGATTGTTCAGTAGGAAGGTTGTAATTTCCTGCTGTCCTATTTCCAATTGGAAAATAGACCAAAACTGAGCAAGTACTGAGCACTGGAGAGGTCTGCACCAATTTATTTGGTGCTAATTAAATTCGCCATCCTGCAAAAAAATTGTCTGGTGCGGTTTGTGGTTGGCGGAGGTACTAAAAAAAGACAAAATCTTAAGATTCCCTTTAGAAAGAAGGACAAAAAGCCTCACTGCGTCTTCCCGTCCAGCATCTTGTCGTGCCCGTTGGCCGCCACGGAGGTCCAATAGCGATGGCAGGCCAACTCGAGCAGCTCCAGCCCACCCGCCACCTTCTGCTGGGCCACGTACACGCCCACCACCACCGCCAAGTACAACCTGACGGGAACCCACAGCCACAGGCTGGCGAAGCACAGCGCGATGAAGCCGGTCCAGTAGAGCAGCGAGGCCGCTTTGATGAGCGCCACGCGCAGCTCCGACTTGCACGGCGGCACCCGCGCCACGCCCTCCCGATCGAAGGCCCGCGGCTGGCCCGAATAGAAGTCCCGCAGGCGCGACTCCTTTTCGGCCCAGCGCGCGCGGCACCACGACTCCAGCTCGGCGGACGGCGCGGGCAAGGTGGCGACGGGGTAGCGCCGCACGTGGAAGTGGATCTCGCGCGGGAAGAGGCCCAGCATGAGGTGGCGCTCGGTCTGGGGGATGTTCTTGGGGTAAGCCACCGTGATGTCATGCACCGCATCCAGGTTGTCTCCTGGGAACGCAGGCAACATTAACAAACCTTTCTTTTAGAATAGGCTCCATACAAACGTGGACAAAATTGTTGGTAACACTCATTAAACTCATTCAAACCCAAAAACGTATAAATACGTTTTTTTAAATGCTTTGTCCTTCACTCCCAAAAACGTTTTTTTTGTTTTTGTTTTTTTTGTTTGTTTTAATGCTAAAGCATATAGGAGGCTTTGATACAGCCTCTGACATGAAGAGGTCACTTAAAGCATTGGTAGTTATTACAAAAAAAACGGCCAGCAAGTGGCAGCAGAGTATAAGAGATCAGCCAGGGCCATGTTACAACAAGTTATTTTTGCCAGTGTTTTCAACAGGTTTGTAAATAATGATGAAACATAGTTATATTCTAGTGCTAATTGCTACAAAACGGAAACATATACAAATATACTTTTCTTCCTGGTGAAAGAAGAGACTCAAATCAAACAATATTCTGTGGACCTTGCAACATCAGTCAAAATCCAGTCCAACAGCTGGGCGCAAAGGGGGTTGCTTCGGTGATAATGGCTGGGAGTGAATGAGTTAAAGTTAAACTCCCTCCTTTAATTTCCTCTGGTCCACATTTAGGGTGTTACAAAGCGTGTCACCAAACAGCACAGTGACTAATTGTCACGCTTTAAATAGCCACACAGACAGCGGTCCATCAAAACCACCATATCTTTAAGTGGTTATAACACAAAAAAAGGGGGACTTATTTAGGCAATGACATCACACGCACTATTTGAAACACCTGCTTGGATGGGTAATGCCCGGCTAGAGGTAGTAGTTGAAAAGTTTGGAGGAACACCAGAATGATGACCTCATCTGGAAATAATAGAAACTGTCGGCATCGCTCTGGGAATTGGACAAATAAGCAGGTAGGGGCTACCTGCTTCTGATCACATTCAAGTACGAGCTGAAATTCGCTCAAAGTGGCTCCTTCAAACTAAAAAGTAAATTTAAAAGATATGTTATATGTGACCTCACTAGTCTAAACATGCCATTTTGATTAATATTACATTTGTGGAATATGAGTGATGCAGAAAAATCTAGCAGTTTTTGCCACTTGCTGTCGACTGAAGATGACGCCACAGTTGCGTAACGACCAATCACAGCTCACCTGTTTTCTAAAGCTGAGCTGTGATTGGTTGTTAACTGAGACCTAAGCAACTGTGATGTCATTCTTACTCGACAGCTTTTGATCTTGACAAAAACTGCTGGATTTTGCTGCTTAATTCATATTCCACTAACGCAATAATAACCAGAATACCGTATTTGGTGGGGCTGCATAGAACATATTGTCAAGAATTTTTGGGGGGGTTGACTTCCTCTTTAATCAATCCCAAGTAGCTCATTTTAAGCAGGGGCGCGGTCTTGCATCACTAACCTTTTCGCAATCGCTCCACAATAAAAGTGAAGCCAGTGGTGCGCGGATGCAGCACGTGTTGGTATTTCGGCAGATGGTTCTGCGCGGCAAATTCATCGCTGCGCACTCTCGTGTTCTCTGCGGGGAAAACAAAGAAAAGTTGACAGAAAACTGCACGCTATGGCCATAAAAACAAGAGGACACTTAAGCTACTGTACACAAACAAATTGTACTACACTATTTAGATTAACAAAACACTCGTCACGACAATAACAGTGGTGACAGGCGGGGGTTAACGATGTTCCAGCTGACACCAACACACATTTGTGTAACGGAGACTCTGAAGAGAGAGTGCGAGGGAGGACATAAACATAAAGACAGATGATTGTTTATTAACCAAACATTTCCCGGGGAACTAACTATAGGGTGACTCATTAGTCATGTTATGTAACACCAGTAGGTCCTTCGGGCAGGACAAATGAGACGAGAGACAGTTCATCTGCACTTGGAGCTTGTGGTTCTCTTAAAACGTATGAAGCGTCGCTCCTGTACAATAAAGGTTTTATGTTTCTGTGAATTAAGGAGAAGGCACAATGGCTCTGAATAAAGTATTGTTTAAAATACACCAAATAAGAGGACATGTGCTGTTGTACCATCAAAAGCTACAGCTAAAGCTTCTGCTCAATTATGATGTCAGCTGAATGGACCTCATGAGATGACATCATAACATCCAAAGAGAAATTTAGCATCCCCCCTCACCTCATAAAAGAAACCGAGCGGGGGGCTTTGCTCGGCTTAAGGGACAGCTTTGAGGCAGCGGTGTCATTTGACATCAGAGCATTTTGGGAGCGTGATGACAAGCATTTGGTTATGTGTTAGCACTGTTGAACCGTGTTTGCATAGCGGTGTCGGCGCAAACGGCCGGGGCAGGTGAAGTGTGGGCGATAATAGGGGCTGGGCGATATGGACTTAAAATAAAATCTTACAATTTATTCCCATTTTTTTTTTCAGCATAATTTTCCCTTTGTATATAGATAAAATATTCAAAACAAGTTTAGAATTTCAAAAAACATATTTTTTGTATTTTTATATGTATTTATTAGTGCTGACACTATTATTTTTAGAATTGATTAATCTAGCGACTTTTCAATCGATTAATCGATTAATCGGATTCATTTTACAAAATACAAAAAGCATTCCCCCCCGATTGATTTTTTGGGGAGGAATCTATTGCCGCTTTAGTACTGTGGTCAAAAGCCATGTCTCGTAAATGTATTGCTTTGGTTCTCAACAACTATAGTGGGGTTTCCATCCACCCATTTGTATTCAAATTTTCAAGAATTGCAAAAAAGAAACTGAATGGCAATGCCAGAAATTCAAAAAATTGCACAAAATTCGCAAAAAAAACAAAAAAATTACATTAAAATTACACTTGGTGGCGGGGTGGATTTTGAAGCGTATCGAAAAAGGAAAATGTGCATTTTGGCTATGCAAATAAGCGACTACAAGACCGGATATACGTCGCACTTTTTTACCGGGCACTACGTCACACGTACGTTTGTAGTCACGGAAAAAATGGCGGGCGACAGAGTAAGATATGTTTGGGAGATCGAAAAACACAATTCTTTTTAGAATTAATTAAAGGAAAAAAAAACAATGCAATTTTAGATCAGTAATCTGTCCATTTGTGAGTTGTGTTGCGGATTTTCATTACTCGTAGCAAGGCACTGTCTATCCCCAGTAAATGTAATATAATAAGGATCATTTTACTTAATGTTTTATTTTCCTTTTTAAACACGCACTAAATATAGCTAAAATACCTAAATGACAAACGGTCACCAAAGCGGTGGCGGTGGCTCACCGGTGAGGTCGGTGCCCTCCGGGAAGAGCAGCAGCTGCAGAGGTTCTCTGATGTCACAGAAGTAGTCCAGCATATTCCCCAAGTGCTCCTTGTCCTTCTCCCAGCGCCGATGGATGAAGACGAAGCAGGCCACCTGCATGGCCCAGCCTGGAGAGCATGAGCAGTTTTATCTTATCGGAACCCATTCAAAAAGTGCACATTTTGAAGGGTGGACCTACCGAAGCCGGGCACAGCCTTGAGCGCGGCCTTGAGACATATCTTCTCCAGGCGCAGGTAGCTGTAGCGCAGCAGGCAGCACCAAAGGAACATCCAGTCCAGGCGCGTGCGGTGATTCATGATGATGACGCTGCGCTCACCGGGGACGAAGGCGTCGCCCGTGATCACCACTTTTACGCCGAACACCAGCTCCAGCAGGGACTGTTTGGGAGGGAGACAAAATTACTTCCTTGATAATTGAATACATACAGATACATATTATTACATACACGGCGCTCATATCTCAAATCAAAACACAATTAGATATGTGTGAGCAAATTTGGGGTCTGATGTGTTTGATATGCTAGGAGTTCAGCAACTAGTAGCAAGTAAATTTGGGGTTTGTATTTTATTTTATTTTTTTTTCGATGACTATTTTTGAGATTAAAGGGGAAGTCGACATTAAACATTTCTTGACAATAATATGTTATATATGACCTCACGATGAGTTATGCAACAAAATCCAGACACTTTTATCCATCTCAGGGGGCGGCCATTTTGCCACATGCTGTCGACTGAAGAGGACATCACAGCTGCTCAATTAACGACCAAACACAGCTCACCTGTTTTCTGGAGATGAGCTGTGATTGGTTGTTACCTGAGACCTGAGCAATTGTGATGTCATTTTCACTCGACGCCAGTTGTCAAAATGGCCGCCATCCGATATTGATAAAAACTGCTGGATTTTGCTACTTAACTCATATTCCGCGAACTAAATATTAACCAGAATACCATATTTATATTAGTGGGCCGCAAGGACCATGTTATTGTCAAGAAATGTTTTTGGGGTTGACTTCCCCTTTAAAAACCAAGCTGAACTGAGGATGAGAGCAAATCCAGGCCTTTCGTTAAAAAAAAAATGTAAAAAAAATTCAAGACTATTCATCTCGAATGAGTCACAAGTAGGTCAAGTGAGATCTGAGCAGACGTACGCACCACAGGCAGGGTGAGCCAGGTAGCCACGATGCGATCGGTAATCCAGCGGTACCAGGCGGGGGACAGCAGCATGAGGGGTAAGACCGGACCCAGCATGAAGATGCTCCCGAAGAAACTGGCCAGGAACAGGGTCAGTACAAAGAACAAGCCCCGCACCGACACAGCCATCTATGAAGACAAAAACACACACACACACACACACATACGCAAATGTATGTATACCTGTACCTCCATTAGCTTCAATGCCTTAAGTCAAACATCCACAGAAGTTTCTCATGCTCCACGAAACACATGATTGATTACGGACACTCAACGCCATTCTGTTGCTCTTCCGACGTATTTTCCCACAAACAGTGGAAAATCCAGTGCGGACATTCCTCAATTGGAATGTAAATAGGGGGACTGTTCTGACTGGGGCTAAGAAATTGTAAATATATCAGTGCAGTAGCTTAAAAAAAAACAAACTGAGCCAATCAATGATATAGTTTTGTTTTTTTTTGACTGTCAAAGAAAATTTACTAAACAACAACATAACAAACAGTACTATCTTTTGAAATGGTTAACAACCCACTAAATTGACACACGATTTCAATCAGACATCATATGGTACCATGCAGAAGGATTATCAAAATTGGCTCTGATCGGACATTGGGGCCATTTTGGGGCAAAAAAAAAAAAAAAAGAAAATCAGTGATCACATTGTTTGTGCATCCCTCGTCCTTATCTTTCACAATTTTTGACAAATGGAAACTTCCAGAGCACTGTACTAATCTGTGTTGCTAGGTTGAAAAAAAAAAGAGGTTATTTCTTTTCTCACTAGTTAACAACAAGCCTAATTGACTCATGGGCTCAATCAAACATCATATTCTGTATTTTAGGCTCTCTTGTGAGACAAGGAGCTCATATACAAGAGGGCCCTAATGAGGTCCATAGTTAGAATGACAGGATGTAGCTGAAAAGTTTGGAGTGAACCTCTGATGGGATTTTTTTTTTAATTGCTAATGCTCGCTATCCTAACAATAAATACCATAAGACTGAATTTTCCAAGTTCTGGAGGTTAACTAAAGTGATTGTGTAATGGATGCCCAGAAGATCAAGTCTTTCACCCACACAGGTGCAGAATGTCTCCTACTCTCCTGTATCCAAAATGGTTGTTTTTTCTTATGTTGTCTTAGCCACACCGACAGAGGAATGTGACATAACCTAAACAATGTTTTACTATCTTCCTATGCGTGACTCCACATTCTTAACAAGTCAGTGTGAAAAATGGTGTCATCGATAAAGAACGGTGCAAACTGCCCAGCTACAGACTGTCACAGCGATCCTACGGACTCACTCAAGTCACCTGTTTCAGACGCCTACATCGATTTACCTCTTTTAAATTCCCACTATAAACCCAGAACAAATCAAAGATAGAAAAACACTAAACACTCAATTATCATGCAAAGTCGCAACACGAGCCCAAACCCCTGCAAGGACGACATGAAATCAACACAGGGTCCTTTGACAGCTGCGTCATAGCAGTAGTTGCCACATAGCAGAAACACCACATGGACATTAGATCCCTAAGGGATGAGATGGGGGGGGGGGGGGGGGGGGGGGGGGGGGGGGCTGTGATCCTTGTGAAATTGAAACCAAGAAACAGAACCTGCGATTGTTACGCAACGCGAGTCATTGCTAAGTGCCCATGACAATCCCTTGGCATCTCACTGGCATGGGAGAGGTCATTTTACACTTTTGGAACATGTGCTTTACTCAACATTGTCTGCCATTTTGTTTTGAAGTGGACATTTTAAGGGTAAATGGGTCATTTGCCTTGAAAGACTCGGGATTTATAAGATTCAGTCCTTGAAACCGGTTTTACTTGTTATGCTTGTCATCCCTCTTGGAACATGTGCTACCAACATGATTCCTAAACGCAGGCCCCTCTTGTGCCAATTTCTACATTTCTGTCCAGACTAGGGTTGTGTTTAAAAAAAATCGATTCGGCAATATATCGCGATACTACATCGCACAATACTCGAATCGATTCAATAGGCGGCTGAATCGACTTTTAAACTTCCATTTTTAATGGAAAAATATTCAACAAAACGTCTTACTTCGGGTTAGGGTTCACACCTTAAGCATAGAAGAATGTTATACGAACGGAACATTAAGCCTTAATATTTTATTTTAATGCCGTCAAGCATGAAACAGATTACCACCTGTATAAGACTGAAGTTTCAGATAAATAAATAATACATTTTCATACAAATCTTACACTCTACAAGTTTACTGATTAGCATTTTCTAAATTTGAATGGAAAAAAATCGCAACAATCGACTTATAAATTCGTATCGGGATTAATCGGTATCGAATCGAATCGTGATCTGTAAATCGTGATATGAATCGAATCGTCAGGTACTAGGCAATTCACACCCCTAGTCCAGACCTAAAATTGTTCCCCTGAAATAAGGTTCATTTACCAGCATGAAATTTGAAGAATTCTGCCGCTTTAGTCAGAAGCAGCCATTTTAGGATATTTTCCATGTGTACTGATGAACTCCTTGTGATTGTGTTCAATCGCTACCAAATTTGAAACATGTACACTGGACAGTTGG
Organism: Festucalex cinctus; assembly: GCF_051991245.1. NCBI lineage: Eukaryota > Metazoa > Chordata > Actinopteri > Syngnathiformes > Syngnathidae > Festucalex > Festucalex cinctus. The sequence goes on along the minus strand of NC_135422.1, from coordinate 12,738,875 downwards.
CTGACGCTAAATCCCAAGGAAAGCGAGTTTTAGTCAAAGGGTGTGTCATAATTTGACGACTCGCTCTAAAACATGAAACTAAGTCAGCTCTGAATGGCCACATCTTTATCAAACGTCCCGTGTAATGAAGAGATCCATAGGAGCACCTTACATGGAATAACTTGTTGCATTCTGATTTCACCTCAGAAAAGAAAACTGTTTCTTAAAGCATTACCAGATTGATCTTAGAAGCTGATTTGCGATAGGTTTATTTGGGGTAAACCACACCTAAAAAGCGCCACAACCATATATAAATGCATAACTTGCAAGTGTGCCGCCTATTAAATGTTTAAAATAACCTTGGCCAGTCGTAAACGCAGAAGCGCTGCCAGTCAATTATTGCCGAGCGTAGGTGAAAAGGGCCTGCAGAGTGTTGAATTGATAAGGCCTTGCTGACGCGCTGAGTCAAGAGCCGACGCTACTGGGACTTATTTCATCTAGCAGGTGCGCATTGCAGCTCGCACCTTTCCACCTCAATTATCGCCATGGCTGCACACACACATACACACGCACAGATATGAGAACTCTGTCTGGACTACACACACAAACACACATCCAAAGCAGCATGACGCAGCGAGACTCGTGTGGCAAGTGAAACCTGAAGGTTTATTAAGGAAAAAATAAGCTGCATGCAAGCAATACTTACATTATTGATGGAAAATGTGAGGCCTGGACAATTAGCGTTCACATCTGAGCACACATTTATAGAGTTACATTTGGAATACCACCAAATAATAAAACCTTAATTTAAAAAAATAAATAAATAAATATATATATATATATATAAACGCTCAATCTGTGTCAAATGATGTAAGACAAGGTCCCACTGTATTAAACATCCCAAAATGTGTTCGTAATCAAGTTATGATAAACTAGAGAAGAATAGGAGAAAAAATGGCTTTAAAGAAAAAAACAAAAAAAACAAAAACAGGGACGGTAAGATATGAAAAAAAAAAAAAAAAAAATCTCACTTTGCTTGATTGAAAAAGCACTCAACTAGTCTTAAACCATCCTACCATACAAAGCAGCTAAGTGACCACTGGCAGGTCCCCAATCAAAAGTCAATTTTTGCCCTCAAAGGTTGCACCTAAAAGGCTGAACGTGTCAGTGCTGACGTGCGCCACATGTGTCATGCTTGAGACGCCCTTGTGGTGCGTCAGCTGACGCAAATGTCAACTCTGCTTCAAATAGCTGGAGGATGCAACATGTGGTTCCAAATGCTACATTTAATATAGTTAACTGTCAGGCCTTGTTTGATTTGACTAACCCTTCAAATTGTCCAGCAGCGTTTTAGGCAACACACAAGATAACACTTCAATTCAATTTTGCTTCTTTGATTGTTCTACAGCATATTAACCCTTGAGATTTAATAACATGACAAGAATGTCAAAAATGCCTATTGAGAAGTATAATTAGAGTTAATGATGAGCTTTGAACAATAAAGTCAACTTTCTGCCAACTAGTAGGGAGGGTGAGACAAGTCGAGAGGATAAAGCACCGATACCAGGTATCAGTATTGGGCCTATACCTACCGGCCATTTCAAGGTATCGAGTAATTGTGAAGGTTGCTGATAGCGGAAAAAAAGTAGTATCAAACATTGTTAGTAAATAAAGTATCTGCCAAGTGAATTCAAAGATTGAGTTATAATTACGTTATGCCTTTGAATATAACCTCTAAAAAATAAATAAATTACAGAACAGCTCGGTGTGTTAACTTGCCAAGCAAGCAGGTGTCGAGGCCACCAACCGTCCATGTACTGCCAAGCTGATGCTAATGTAAATAAGCCATTACTAAAACTATATCAGCTAACGGCAAGCTTGAAAAGATGAGAGCTTGCAAAAAAAAATAAAAAATAAAACTAATTTTTACAATGACTTAAGTAATCAATATATGCATGCAGTATTTTTTTGTATTTAGGTTTATTTTGTGGGGTTTTAATTTTTGCATCTAATAAACAAAAAAACATGTTTTTAAGTCAAGAAAAACACTAAATGTTTGACACTAGAAAATGAGAAAAATAGTTTTGGTCAGATCAAATGTGTCTAAATCATGTATTTTTTTATTTTTAATCTGAAAAAAACTTTGTTTCCCCTCAGTTTTTTGGGGTGTTATATTTATTTATTTTTTATCACATTGAAAAACCGATTCCAATAATCCATCCATCCATCCATTTTCTTGACCGCTTATTCCTCACAAGGGTCGCGGGGGGTGCTGGCGCCTATCTCAGCTGGCTCTGGGCAGTAGGCGGGGGACACCCTGGACTGGTTGCCAGCCAATCGCAGCGATTCCAATAAATCACCGCCAAAGACACATACATCTAAGACATCACAACATGCAAAAACATCTGCCAGCCACCGTGCTAATATGGCGTAAGACTGTTTGATTAATCAATGGTATTGGTTAATTCCAATGTAATTTTCAGGACTGATTTTTTTTTTTTTTTAAATTGATCTTTATTAAGGCTTCATTAGTTCTGATTTTATCCCAGCTGATGTGTGCTGCTGTTAGAGGAACTATTTCACAAATGCACAGTATATGTAAAAAAAAAAAAAAGAAGAAAAAAAAGTGAGCATTTAACGCATGGGTATTTCATTTTTATTTAATTATTATATAATTAGTTTGTAATTTTTCTATCTTCAGGCTAAGTTTTAACGTTAGAAAACAGCCTGGTGGTGGAGGGGAGTTTTGGAGCAGGTGCACAGGGCGTGATTCCTTAACAAAAAAAAACAAAAAAAAGTAGCCTGTGTTGAAGGAAATCTTGGGTGGGGTTGTTGCTAAATTGTAAAACGATGTTCCTCAAATAGTGAATTAAACTTTTGACGACAACAATACGCAAAGTGACTCGATCAACGTCATCCGAATCGCATCCGCACTTTAGTATAATGTGCCCAGCCCACCACCAAGTGTTGCTTCAGTATCTGGCCTCAGCCTGAATGCTAAGCTAACTAGGCGAATTCAACTAAAAAGAAATGCATTAGTTTCACTGCTCAGATAACGGGTCCGACGACTGGCACCCAGCATGTACGTCAAGCTGTCAGGCGTGAACAAACTCACCTTCTGACGTGGTTTTCAAAAACAAAGTTGTAGCTCGGATGAGTCCGTCCAACTGCTTCCCTGCGACATAGCAACCTGCTGGGCTAACTGATGCTAACCGGCGAACACCCCCTTTGAATCGTAGGGTGGCTGATTTGCGGGTGATAAACAGCCGAACCCCGTTTCCTCGGTGGGTTCCTTGGTAGCTTTGGGTTAAAGAGAAGCTGAAATAAACATTGTAGCAGTGTCACCTCGTTGCTAACACGAGCGCTCAACTTGCTACCTTGTAACTGTAATTGCGGCCGGATTTCTACAGGGGGTGCTGTTTCTTCCATACTCACAAGAGGATTACCTAGTAAACAGAGCGCTCAATTTAACAAATGTAAAAACAATAAACCCCGCGACCCTTGTGAGGAATAAGCGGTCAAGAAAATGGATGGATGGATGAAAAACAATAAACACACATTACAGTCTGTTATTTAAGCCACTTTATTTATCAGTCATCACATATCAATATATCATACATTTCCATTTTATACACGCATGGTATGTTCCACTTTGATATTGACCCAGGCCAAAAATCCTCAGAATTCTTGGCTATTTCAATTTATAAACTACAGATATTTTTATAATGTATTAATATCCTGTCTGTCATTCATAAATTGATGATTAGTCCTTAATGTTTCAGAGTAAAGAAGAAGTCTGGACCTCTGTATGACTTGTGTTCCTTATGTATGATCAAGATTGTCCCATGTACCTTCAAGAAAAACAGATGGTTGTTTCTACGGGCGCTTGTGAAAAAGTGGCGGACACGCAGACAGTTCTCAGGACTGTTTCAATCTCCCCGTTACCTCTGTCACCACTGACTTATACCATACAGTACATGACTTTTACTGTTTCGAGACTCCCCCGTGACCTTTCACAGACCACCAAACGTTTCTTTGGAAACCTGTGCAAATTGGTGGTAGCACATTAGACGTTTGTCAGAAGTGTTTCAAGCTCACACTTGAACAGACTTACAGTTTGATAAACACTTATTACAAATATGCTCATATTACCTTTAATAATGTTACGAATAACGGTTGTATGTTATTATTAAAACAATAATTAGATTAATTCATGTGAAGACACTGACCATGTTAATGATTTCCCACAACAATTATGAGACAGAAAAATGTAAAAATAAAACACTTCATTTCTATTAATCTCTGGTGTTTACATTTTAAAACTGCTCCGTTTTCGCGGTGCCCTAAGTCTCCTCTGGGATAAAATGTGTCCTCTTATGCAGAGAAGTAAATACAGTACAGGAGAATCTCAGTTACCTTCATTGTTATTGTAGGTTCATGATGTGTTCAGTCAGGGTTTTTCGCTGCACTTTTGTGACATGGAATCCTGTACATTGCAGTGGAAAAGTGACGTGAAAACACTTTTACATTTTTGAATAGTCATCTCAGTATTATATATTAGTTCATACGTACTGTATATAGTTGCCCTTAGGCTGAAAAGCCTACGTGTTGATTTAAATAGGCAGCTTATGTCCTCGCCACTGTAATCCGTCTTACCTCGAGACTATAGAGGGGTGCACGAAGGGACATGGGCGAGATAAATGCACCGATATAGTAGTACATTGCAAAACTACAAAGAGACGCTTTATAAGGGAAGAGTGGTATCGCAGGTGCAAGGCCTGGGGACGAGAAGAGGAAGCACGGCGGTAAGACGAGAAGACTTAAAGAGGTCGTGAAAGGGAAGAATGTTAAATATAACAAACGATTTTCTCCTTCTTCTCAATGTAAGAAAACAAGTTCAAAGTGCTATCAATAGACTCAAAGGAGACGAGAGGCGATGCCCAAAAAAAGTCACTCTTTTCTTTCCCACGTTGACTTATGTAACAGGCACGTCCAGTCCAACTTGAACTCATGCGCCTCTTCTGCACTTAATCTAGAAATTTGATTAAATGGAGAGGGAACAAAATTACATAAACTTTATTATTTATTTTTTTTGTGGCACAAAAGCATATGATGAAATGTATTACGGCTAGATGATCCAACAGGAAATCATGTAAAGTGGATACAACATCTGTTCCAGTGTTAGGAAGTGGGATGTTATTAGCTGTGATGCTTTTGGCTGCATGCTACATATACAGTACTTGTATAAGTTACACACAGTAATGGCATTAAACTACAATGACGTAAAACCAGTATTGATGTTTTCGGATACATGCTATAAATGTTAGCATCGGCACAGTAACAAGACTGTGTACGTAAAAAACTCCACCAGAAAATATTGATCGAACACCACACAATTGCACCACATTTGGTTCATTCCACTGCACTGTATGGGTCATTAGAGGACATTTTAAATAAAAATTTAAAAATTAATACATTTTAACTGGGCAGTATCTTATTTTGAAATGACTTGGTCAGAACCATCAAAAAGCCGAAAACCGGTCATAATAATGCCTAAGGGTTTTTAACTGCCATGTGCTTCTCACTGGTGAGTGTGAGTGGCCACCCTAACTCTAGTACTCATACTAGGCTAGCTCTAGCTCTTATGCTTTCCACTACCTCTGCCACTTGCTAGCGAGCTAACATTGAGTTAAACAGAGAAAAACACTGCCTTTCTCGCAGATTGGTTAGCCACCTAGCTAGCATTAGAAGCTAATAATACTTCATACTGTCAACCTGACTTTAATTGCTACTCATTTTGACAGTGTTAACCTGAAGTTAACGTAGCATTCTTCTGTAAGTGTTTCACTGATAGAGCTTCTCGTTCATTCTTGGAATTCTTTCCAATGGAAACAATGTTATCCTAGAGTGTCGACCGAGTTTGACCTGACAGCCAGTCGACAATACTCGTGACTGGTTGTCCACATTAAAATGTCTTCTTTGAACACCTACACACACACACACACGCACGCACACCAGTGCTTGCGTAACATTAGTCCATGAGTTCCCTTGTAATAAGTCATGGAGAATGAGAACAGTTATCTGATGTACACTTTCTACACTCATTTTAGAGCTTTTCGCAAACCTTTTAAAACCACATATCGTCTTCCATATCCTGACCGTGTTCCCATGCTTCCCCTAGTTAGAGAAGCAATAGAGTTTTCATCTTTCATAACATGATGCTAGAGAAGAAGCGGGAAAAAGAAAAAAAGTTATTTATAATTTGTCTGGAACCGGTCCAGACAGGGTAAATATGTGGCACTGTGAATAACATGGAGATAGACACAGAACACAGAGATGTGAACAAGTGATGGAAATCACATTTGTGATCATCTGTCTGTATGCAGCCAGGCAGACCAATTCCTGTGTGTTTTTAATTTACATACGTGTGTGTATTTTTGTTAATGTTAGTTTTTCCTGTTGCTTTGATTTAACTCTGGACACTGCAGTCTCATACCCCATAGTCTCCACTTTGTGGCAGCACACCATTTTCTCAATGCCATTAGTCTCCTCTGATTTATTTTATTTTATTTTATTTTTATTATTAGGTTATGTTAGCTTACCTTGTTGCATTGATTTAGCTCTGGAAGCTGCACTACTTATAATCTACACTTTGCTGCAGCTGTCTGATTTCCTGCGCCGTTTCTGACAAAAGAAAAAAAAAAGTCAAGCAAAATTGATTTATAATTAAATGTATGCGTGAGTTTTTAACTTGGTGAAACCTCAAAATCCCAATTTACATACTGTGTTATTCGTGTTCCTCCCTCAGGTAATTTAATGTCCAAACTGGTTCAAATCTTCAGAATGGAACTGATGATGATGATAAAAACGACTTTGATGTCTACCTCAAGACTCCAACATAGCCTTTTAAAGCAGAGTGTGTGTCATTTGTTTCTTCGACCCACCGCAACACCGCTCTACTGTTACACATGACGTCAGCATGTAGTGATGTGTTCGTGCGTGCGTGTGTGCGTGTTGTGAGTAAAAGAGTCAGGCTGACGGACAGGCTGAAAAGAGAGCGAGCACTTAGTCAAACAAGACTTTTCCATGACCTTGCTCCCTGTGGCATGCACTCCGTGATAGACTGAGGCCTTATCACTTTGTACAGGTCATTCCAGGCTTGGTGCACATTTTGATCACCAACATTTTTGGGAAATGAAGCATTCATTTTCAATATATGTTTATGTTAATTCATGCAGCTGAAATCATCAATTGTACGCTTTTAATTCGATATTTTGTTCCGTCAATTGTCATATTTTGCTGTGTTTGGTGTAGCCCTGTCAGAGATGCCACGGCACCTAAAAGCACATTTCAAAAATACTACTGAATAAATACTTTACAATTAAATAAAATTACATTTTATGTGACTACTAGTTTGATATTCTCTAACTACAGTAACAGAATTGCAAATTAATGCTGATCGTTTTTTGCTCAACAGTATATGCTAGCTGTGTTAGCTTATATGCTAACAGGTCAAGAACAGATTTAACTACATTATAAAAACAGGTATTTATGTGTTGTACGGATAATATGAGTAACAGGGCTGTATTGGTTTGAGTGACACACTCAGAACAATGAAAATAAATTAAAAAAGGACTTACCGCACATCTACTCAAGGTCAAAGCAATTACCTTCATGATGTCATTTCTGCTAAGTAATGTGACTCACTTTTTGTTCTCTTCCTCAAGTTTGCCAAACAGGTTTTAACACCAGTGTTGTATTTTGTTGAAAGACATAACTTCATAACATAACTACTATTTAAAATATGCCGGTGATAAAACAGATTTTTTTTAAAGGTGGTAATTAATAATTCACTTGTACTATACCTATAATTTCACTTGTCCTAGCACAACTATATTTTACACAGCAAGTGCAGTATTTCTGCATTTTGTGCATTGACTATTTAATAACCATTTGGTGATTAGCTACATGGCTAGCAGCTAGCTAGCACAAGACGCTAACAGCAGTCCAATAAAATATTGGCAAATGTACACGACAGTCACTTCTACTGTACAGGAAGTGGTTGTTTTTCCCTGCAAATCCCCTCAGTTCCCGTCCATGAGTCCTTTTCCGTGCAGCCCAATTTTTTAGGAGTCTTGTATCGTTCGTTGTGATTGTGCTTATGGGAAGCGCGCCAGGGGATATTTATGTCTCACTCTCAAGCCAAATGACACCATGTCAGCACAGTGTAAATTGTAGTTTGCCAATGTTGAGCACAATAATAAACACTTAATATAGCTGTATTCCAAGACAATTTTCAGTTCAGCCTGTCATAACGAGAAGAATCTTGAGCATTGCAATATGCTTTATGGTGGACTTCCTCCATTTGTCCATTCATATTTTATTTAATACAACCCCCTCCGTTTCACAGGCAAAAATCAAAGAGTCCTTGTTTGAATAATGGGACACAATTGTCAGTCACATGATCAAATATTTCTGTTCATGTGAAAAAATGTGTTTTGTCATAATTAATGCTAACTTCTAAGTTGTGTAATCTAATGTCAAACTTCAATGTTTCAGTATATACAGTGAGGAATTGTCCTCACATTTCCATTACTTTTGATGGGGAGTGCATGACCAAGAGTATGTAGGCCACACAAATACCACACACTTGGGTTAGCAAATTCAAGTTTATTTACAGCCTCTGTAACAGTCAGAGAAAAAACAAAACAGTGGTCTCAATACAATGACAAAAACAAAACAAGTATGGCAGCTATTCTCCCTGAGCTTTACAAAAACAACCTGCTCGGTTACAGACATAGGAAAAAGACAAAAGATAGACATCCTGTACAGAGCCCTAATGCCACACGAATGACAAGTCAGAAGAACAAGTGGACCAAAACAACATTACTTTTTGACGTTGAAGGTGGAACGTGTTGAATTGACCTACATATCAAAGCTACGTGAGACAAAAAGAATGACTGCTTCCAAAGAAACAATGTTTGAATAGAAAGGAGCGTTCACTTGCGACAGGATCCATTATACGTCCAACGTTGCTAGCTTGATGCAGGGGAGGGAGAGAAAAAATAAAATAAAAATCATAATTTGTACACTGTCAAGTCATAAGTCTTCCCACGGCAAGCAAATACCATCCGGTTAGCACGTTAGCTTCCTTTCCTTCGCTTATTTGCTAAACTGCCACAGTGAAGCGCACTAGTAAGACTACGAGCGCATAGATGTTAACTAAAGCACTTTCCCTCACGAGCTGGCATGCCAAAGTTGTGCTCACTGGTAAAAGATGAAAAACTTTCTTTTCTACGACTACTTCCACTTTTCACCTACTATGCAATTAAACCTTAGTAAACTGCTTCACTGGGTAAAAATAAGACCCAACTCGCAGGCATGCGTCACACATTAATATGGACCCTGCTAGTAGCACCAATATGCCGACTAATAGTTCACTAGCATCACTAGTAACATGTCCCACTACTAGTTCGCTCAAGTTGTCCTACTAGTGTGCATAAAGTAGAGGAAGGCAGTGGAAAAAAATGATAGTATGGTCAAAGCTATTGTATAAATGTTCAAATGCATATCGATCATTTAGTGGATAATCTTTGTCCTCTTGTCAAATAATTCAGTGTACTACCAGGATGACTAATAGAACCATTGTACTACTATTAGTGCCACTTCTGGCCTACCACTATGCACTTAAACCTTACTAGTAATACCACTAGGCCTAACTAGAAGACCAATGTGATGCACTACCTTATAGTAGTTGCACCAAATCTCATACTGGTAATTTTGGATCACTGACTAGTCTAGTGTGTAGAAACTTATAGTGGTGGAAAGCAATAGTGTGTTAAAAAATAAAAAGGTACTAGCATATCATTCTACTAGTGCGCTAAATTTTGACTTTAGTGGAGGAGAGAGTATCAACTAAAGGATCACGCCCATTGTATGCTCTTTGTCATCACTATTAGGATAAGTAAATCCAACTGAGGGAAAACTCTGCACTAGCTGACATCTATAAGTTAGCGAGTTAGCCGAGTGACTTACAAAAATCTAGTTAACATCTAGCGCTTTACTAACAGTACGAAAATGTTAACTTTCGCCAGAGTTTGACACATTCAACACCCACGACGACAAACAAAACGGCTAAACCTTCTCGCGCAAAGAAACACTTAACAGCAATCCAGAGGGTGAACACAGCTGTAGGGTAAAGAGAAAGTTCTGCTTTTTGAGCTATTTCGCGGCCCCGATGCGAGTGCAAGTCCCCACAACCCAGTCTTTTCTCAAGTGTGTGAACGGCGTCCCATCGAGTGGCAGTGCGACAAAAAGGGGATATTGCTTCTTTTGGGTGGCGTCAGTCGGAACGGTTTAAGGTGCAGCGTGACCAGTGCGTGAACGGGCACGTGGACATCGGAAGCTACGATGCAGGCCCCCTAGTGCTGGGAGTTCGCCGTCGCCTGTCCGTTTTGGACGCCGCCGTGGTTGTTGGGCTCCACATCATCATCATCGTCGTCGTCCTCCTCCTCCTCGCTGACAAGGAACTCCTCGGGAGGCCAGCGCAGCTCGCCGCTCTCCACCTCCCCGTCCGTGGGCTCCACCACGATGGAGGGCAGACGGTCTTTGAGCTTGCAGCAGCGCTCAAAGTCGGATGGGTCGGGGAAAATCTGCCGAGGACATGCCAACGTCAAAACACGTCATGCGACAAGCAGAGACAGTCCTCCAATAAATACCACCGCATTGGTCGTTTTCAAAACAGTGTCAAATTATGACCGAGTGTTACGTATTTTAGTTTAACAACCTCTTAGCAGTCATGTTAAATAGCGCAAAAGTCAAGAGTAAAAATAAACACAGATTGGTACTGGACGGTTAGCTCAGTAAGACTTTTGCACAGAAGTTCGAATCTCCATTTTGTGTTTTTTCGCTATTAACTCATTCACTGCCATTGATGGAAAAAGACGTCAATGATGCATTTTTGCTGGGCTGGCAGTGAATGTGTTAAACATAGCCTCTAGAGGTCACTAAACTACAATACGCAACACTTGGTCGTATTTTCGTGTATGGTAAAACGACCAATATTGTCATTATTGTTGGAGGACTTGTTGTACAAGCAGAGTAATTGGATATTCATGGTCGCGGATCCATCACTCTCCTGTGCCGCAAAATCGCAACCAGCAAATTACATCAGTGACAAATTAACATGTCCAACAGACTTTGCGCTGAAAACGCTGCATCGTGTTTAATCTGAAGTGCTTAGCAGGCGACAGGGGCGACATGCCAAGCAGCTCACAGCTAGTTATGAACTCATCCGGTACAGCACGGAAGATTATACAAGAGCATAATAATCGATGTAAACTGGCCTTTGAGAGTGAAACGACACTCTATTAAAAGTCAGCATTCGGTGTTGAATATTTCATTTGAGTTGGGAGGGAAAAAAAAAAAAAAAAAGCTTGAGGACAGAACATGGAAATAAAGTTGAGTCGTCAAATGTTTGGCCAAAGCTCCGGACAGCTGAGATTTTTTGGAATTTAACAACCTCCAACTTTTCTACGTTCTCAGGAACCCGGTGAATAAGCCCAAGGGGGCGGAGGGAAAGAAAACCTCCAGGTCCAAGAACAGCATTTTTGTTTGGATAAAGTGGATGAATATTTTTAGACCTGCATATTTCACTCAGAGACGTTTGAGGGTGGTGGGTCAGCGTCTGGGCAACGTGCCGAGTGGAAAGTAAGCATTAGATGAGACGAGGACGAGAGACAGAGACAGAGACAGAGACAGAGACAGAGACAGAGACAGAGACAGAGACAGAGACAGAGACAGAGACAGAGACAGAGAGAGAGAGAGAGAGAGAGAGACAGAGACAGAGAGAGAGAGAGAGAGCGAGAGCGAGAGCGAGAGCGAGAGCGAGAGCGAGAGCGAGAGCGAGAGCGAGAGCGAGAGCGAGAGCGAGAGAGCGAGAGCGAGAGCGAGAGCGAGAGCGAGAGAGCGAGAGCGAGAGCGAGAGAGCGAGAGAGAGGATGCAGCTGTGGCCAAGCCTCCAGGAATTCCATCAAACGCATGAGAAGACAGCAAATATGTCTTCTTCTGATGCGGACTGTGAGAATTTATCAGGTTAGGAAAACACAAGTCCATCATTGGGAGTTTATTCTCACAAAATAAAAAAAAATAAAAAACCCAGTTGGGCGGGGGTTGGAAAACGAATGACTTTGCCTTCGGACACGCGTCACAACTCGTTTCACTTACAGCGGCAGGAAGCGACGACAGACAGCGCATCAGTTGCTATTTTGGGATTGTTGTGTACCAACAGGACCAAACCACTGCGCTGTTTGATATGCTGTTTGAGAAAGTCATTGTTGCAAATGCTTAAACATTTACTCTTGTGCGTCAAATTAAAAATATACAAGGGCTCCTTGGTTTACGACAGAGTTCCGTTTCTAAGGCGGTGACATAACTCCAAGTCGGAACACGCGGTTATACATCATTAACTTACACTAGCGCAGTAGTTGTATACTGTACAGTATATATATGAAATGAAATAAATAATGGCCAAGTGATGTCATGCTCACAGACTAACAATCTTCTTGACAATTTTCATGAATGTTTTTCTTTTTCTTTGAAGGTGCCATTTTTCAAGGATATTGGCCCTTTCCAGGGGCCGTACCTGAATGAAATCTTCCAAAGGAATTTACCTAATCACAACCACACGTTTTTTTTTTTGACATTTTATGGTTACTTTTTGAACAATAGCTGTTTTTCCACCAACAAGCCCAGGAACTTTGAGTTCTGGGTAAAGGGAGTTCTTGGTTGTAAAACTTCAACAGGGAATTTAGAATTGTTTCCACAGCGTCTTCGAGTTCTCTGTAATTAATTCAAATGAGTTTGGGTCCAGCCGTACTTGGAAGTACTTGGATTCCCTCTGGGGAATTTAATTACCCTGGTAATTGTTGTTGGTGGAAAAACGCCTAAACTGAATTTTACCAAGGTAAACTTAAAAGTTCTCCAAAAGTTCCAACGGTGGAAAAACGCCTATTTTCTTTCTTGCTTTTTCTTATTTCAATTTTCTGACTTTTGGGCAATTTTGTGGTAATTTTAGGGATTACTTCTGTTTTTTTGACATTTTATGGTTACTTTTTGAACATTTAATTTCCTGCCTTTTCTTAAATGTTCTGATTTTTTTTGTCAATTTTTTTGGACATTTTCTGGTAGTTTTAGGGAGCTCGTCTTTTATTTTTGGATACGTTAGTTACTTTTTAAATATTTTGTTTTTTGCCTTTTTCTTTTTAATTCTGACTGTTGGGCAGTTTGATGGACATTTTATAGTAATTTTCTGATTTTCACTTCCTTTTTGGATGTTCTGGTCACTTTTTGGACATTTTTAGGTAATTTTTAAAACCATTTAATCTATCTTGTCTTTTTCTGACAGCTTAAAAAATGGATCACTAATTCATTTAAAGAAAATGTTACGTCATAACTAAAAAATATATAAAACTATTTCTGCTATGTTTTTTTAGAGCTACACAGTGAGCCACAGGAGAGGGACTAAAGAGCAACAGATGGCTCCAGAGCCGCAGATTGCAGACCCCTGTACTAGTCAGGTGGGCCAAGGATGTGAGCAGTGTCTTTGAATCCCATGTTACATGGCAACCAAAGAATTCCAAACTCTAATTCCAAACTGCTAATTACATAAGTCCGACCAAAGCTGACGTCAGAATTGGCACCTTAGACTTTTTGGTTCAGAGACACTCTGGAAACCTTGAGGCAAAAAGCCAACGTGTGGTGGGGTTAAAGAGTACACACTTTAGCACCCCCCTTTGCACCAGTTTCCCTGGCATCCGCTCCAGCCTCCCCTCAGACGGGGACGAGGCAGCTGGTGTGCGAAAAAGGCAAGAGGAAGTCGGCCTCTTCCTCTGGGTCAAGCTACATCCTCCAAGACAAGATGGGCATCGCTCGCCAAACAGCGGATGCAAAGTTGGTGTTCCAAATCATAAACGCTCCGTCACAATCCCTCTGCGTCTATGCTGGGTGTGAAATGTGACGGTGGCACAGCAGCTGCGTGTTTGGATGACCTTGTTGAGCTGACAGTGAAACAAAGCTGCTGGAAGGCGCTTGTCAAGACCACCTGATGGTCGATTGTGTCTGGCATCGCCCGAATTTGCGATGAATTTCCGGGCAAAGCTATTCCGCCTCACGGAAACCTCTGATTTCTTATTTTCGTATAAAATGACACGTCTCTGTGTTGGATTGTGACTGCAGTCAGAATGTTCACACCATATTTAGCTCCCTGCCACGCATGAAATGAAGAGGTATTGTTTGGATGATTCACAGTGGTGCGCAAACGCCACATAACATTTCCAACGGAACTCTGACAGTTTCAAAAACAGACTTTTCTATTCTTTTTGGCCTTTCGTTCACACACAAGCATATTTTCCTTTTGGCTTTAAAAACGGAGCCTTTGGGAAACATCCTCAGACAATACAATACAATAGTATTTTTTGGCCTTTGACAGTCTTGCATTCCCAAACTTGGCCTTTCTTATAATGTTTTCAACATTTACCACTGACAAAAATCAGAGGGATCGTTTTGATAGTCTTTTGTTCACAGCAGAGTGTTAGGGACCTAGCCTAGCCTACTTTTGTCTCAATTCACCTCCTCAACTCCATTTTTTTTTTTTTTTTTTTTAATGCAGTACAGTAGATGAGTTTTTCTTTATTGAATAACTGCCTCCCCAAGAAAAATTTAAAAATAAAATAAAATCCACAAACTCGTGCATTGTGTTTTTCTCACTCATTTAAAACGCTTGACAAATTTACTCCAGCAAAATTCTAAAGGTTTAACATCACAGGATTAACAAGCAGCCAAATATGTGTGGCTACCATAACACATTTTGACATTCCATGTTTTCAGTCTATCGATTTGCGGAAAAAAGGAAATTGTTAAACTGGAAATGTGGCTAGCAAACATGAGAAAGAAAAAAAAAATAGTGCTTTTTTATTTTATATTTTATTTTATTTTTTATTTTACCAATAGCGGAACAGTCCTAACAACGGTCTGTTTATGGTTTAGTGTTATACATGCTACATTTGTACAAAATTTGTGGGATTTAACATATCTACTGCATGTGTGTTAGAAAACGTACCTGGAACGAAAGTCTGTCCTTGGTGGGACTCAGCCTCATGTCCTCCATGGGGGTGCTGTTGATCATCACCTCAGTCATATCTCGTACAGGCACAATTGCTGAACTGCGGGAAAGAAGAGAGAGAGAGAAAAAAAAGGGGGGGGGGGGTTGTTGTCAAATGCGGTGGGGAGGACAATACAATACAATAGTATTTTTTGGCCTTTGACAGTCTTGCATTCCCAAACTTGGCCTTTCTTATAATGTTTTCAACATTTACCACTGACAAAAATCAGAGGGATCGTTAATTGTCTAATTTAAATATGCACTGGTAAAAACCAGTGCATATTTAAATTAGTGCTGTCAAACGATTAAAATTTTTAATCTGATTAATCACACTTTTTAATTTTGATTAAACACGATGAATCAGCTAAATTACTTGCGTATTCGGTAATATAAAATAAATTAAAAAATACTTAATATTTGTACATGAACGCATTTTATTATCTGAATGTCATTTGCAAATATTGATTAATTAAATGCATGTACGCAATTGCATGCATGCGTGTATTGCGCAAAACGTAACAGCATCATATCAATTGGTTGCAATTCAGCAATTAATTAATTAAACACAAATTACTTTTGTTTTATCTAAAGTCCCGTCGGGGTGTTTTTTAAAGCGAAATTTACCACAGAGCACACCAACTAGAGTCACCCCGCTCATTTTGGAACAACAGGCGTAGGAAATGCCCTGCATTGACCTAATCACTGACCTGCGCAGCAGCCTTCAATGTAACCATCCGCGGTTACATTCAAGGCTCAAGTGCAGCCAAAAAAAAAAAAAAAGTGCGATTAATATGCGTTAATACATGATTAATGCGACATTTTTCTGTGATTAATTAATCTATTAACGCTTTAACTTTGACAGCCCTAATTTAAATAAAACTTATATTTAAGCTATACACGCCCACTCCACAGATTTAAATGCTTGTTACACTCTTGCTAAAAATATAAAAAATTTGCCAAAAATTTCCAAGTTTTCCATATAAAAGTATACCAATTCATTTTCCAAAGATATGTGAATGATGGATTTACTGACGTGATCATAAAGAGCATTGATTCTGAGTGTGCGTTCAAATAACATTTTGTTGCCAACTGTTGCATTTGCCTGCACTGAGTCAGGAAAATGGGCTTTTGTATTCGCTGCCTCTCCTACATGGATTCTGCTACAAAAGGGGGTAGTGGGGGACTCATCTCAGTGAATAACTTTAAATCCAGACAGAGCGCTCGAGAGCCTCCTTAACATGTAACTGTTTTAATCTAACTTGCATATCATTTTACATTGTGTTCAAACTGTAACGTATTACCTCTTGGCCAGGACTCCCTTGAAAAAGAGGTTTTCAGTCTGCAGATAAGTGACAACAGAGGCTGATTTTAAAAACTTTTTGTTCTAACTGCCCATAGAAAACACAAAATGCAAAAGTTTTTTGTACAGGTTAAAACAATTTTAGAAACTGCAGAACTGCACACTGTTGTTGCTCTTCACCACAGTCATTGTGAGAGTGCACTGGGGAGGGGCGGGCTGGGTTGTGGGTTGTGGCATTTGACTGGGAAAGGAACTCGGTGCACTCTTGTTCCTGCAAAGCTTGACCAAACTTTCTAAGTAGCATGAGGTTGCCTGTAAGTTCAATCTAGGTTGTTACCATTTTACGACGACGACAGGCGGCGGCGGGGCCCGCGCACAGTCTCGGGATGCGATGCTCGGCGGCCTTCTCACGCCGTCTATTTAAAGCACCGTGGTCGGCAGCCACCACGAGTTTGCACTTTTGTATGCTTTACTGGCTGCACTAAAAGGAAAAGCTGTGACAAGATGCTCAACATGAGCCGACCGAGATTTGGCTTGACCCACTTTTAAATCTCAGACGTGTTTGAGGCAATAAGCAGAGGATGGTGATTAACACGTGATTTGCTAAGTACAATTATGTAAACACTTGTTACGCGAAATCAATTTGCCACAATCTAAAGCATTCTAGTCCCATTAGAATATTTTTCTTTAGAATAACCACTTAATTACCAATGCTGATTAAATGCCCAGAGGACACACTGTTGAAACATTATTACATCATGAAACATCTCCTAAAGGAATGTGTGAGCACAGGTCTGGCTTGTGTCGAACACACTTCGTGAACACATACTCTTTTGCAAGAGGTCAGAAGAGCTACAGGGCCAAAAGTATATGGACAATGGCAGAGCTTTAACATGCTTGGCCTTATATATGCCACTACTAAGGTTTTGATTCAAGTGTGCTGGATGCTCAGCTTTAAGAACCATCACAAAAACATGACATTTCACGTAGAGTACTTTCTTTTTTGCCAATTATGAATATAACAATCATTAATGCTACAGTATATGTTGCAAAACCTGTTGAATTAAAGCTGAATGTTTACACATATCAAATACATTAAAATTGTGTGTGTGTTGGGGTGTTAAGGCAAAGTACAAAAAAAAAAAAAAAAAAGTCGCACCAATTACTTCTCAAACCATGGCATTGTTTCCATATTGGCATGTTCCAACCACAAGCCCACATGGACCAAAATATCACAAACCACTGTCCTGTTTCACATTATAACATTTCACACTTAACGCCGCTTGGTCACAAGAAACATGATTCAGCAGAAAGTACAATGAGGCAATGATTGATTGCAATAATATACAGAATCTTTCACAGCTAAGCAAAACCCATCAAATGTTATGTGCATCCAATCATATAAAATCCACAACAGAGCTTGGACTTGCACTGTGCCTCCTATTTCTTAAAAGTAGTGTTTCAATCAATCATCACTATACAGACATGAATTAAAAAAAAAAAAATATATATATATATATATATATATATATGTGTTAATAGTTTCATCGTAAGACTTAAACTGATTCCTTCTCAGGACGCAACCATGGAAATCTAACTTGATTGAATCAGATATCACAACAAATCACTGCCCCAAAAAGTCTAAAAGATAGTAAACAAACCACCTGCACGGCACCCCAATGGCTAATGAACCCGAACCCGAGTAGCGTAGGACCTGAGGGCACACACACTTAAGCTCCAAATTGCCTCCCTCCAGACTAAAAAGAGCCCACTCAAATTAGCAGTTCTTGTGGGGGGGGGGGCAGTAGCATCACATGACATGAGTAACTAAGTGGCAGCTGATTAACCCCTAAAGCAAAGAAAAAAAAAAAAGCCAACTGCTTTTTAATTACTTTTTCCAGTCCCAATTACACACTCAGTTTTACTCGCTTATGGAAAGTCTGACATCACAGGGAGAGTGCAACGTTGTTGTGAAAGAGCGAGTATCATCCAGTTGAGTCACTGTGAAGTCATGTCGGTGGCATGATGCGGCACGGCACCGTCCTGGCTACACAGTGTGGTTCAGCTCGGTCACGTGACTTGCCTCACAGGCATATGTACTTCTATATATGCACACATTGACCGCAATCACGTTAGCAGCACATAATTTACTCCAAAGTTTTACTTGACAGCGGTTAACATTTTACCTTTGATAATCCTCCATTCGCACTTCTTTAAACGAGAGACCTGTCCCACATCCACATTTTATCAAGTACCTCTGGAATTACTTGGTTTTCTTATTAATTGGTTATGAAACATTACACCATCCTCATCACAACAGTAGACAGACACTTTTCCTAAGAACAAAACAAAAAAAACAAAAAACATTTAGGCACAGCTCTAACCCTGTCACATTGATTGGACTCTACCTACGTAGGTCAACTCAGTCATAAGTAGGGGTGTAAATTGTCTACATGACGATTAGATCCGTATCACGATTCATAGGTCACGATTCGATACAGATTAATCCCGATATGAATTTACAAGTGGATTGTTGCGATTTTTTTACTCAAATTTAGAAAATACCATTCAGTAAACTTATACATGTACACTAAGTTTTGTATGAAAATGTATTATTCATTGATCTGAAATTTCAGTCTTATAACTGTAAGCCACTGTATTTAACAAACAGGTTGTAACATTTTTCATGTTTGAACAGCGTTGAAATAAAATATTAAGGCTTAATGTTCCATTAATATAACATTCTTCCATTCTTAAGGTGTGAAATTTAAACGTTTTGTTGAACATTTTTCCATCAAAAATGGATGTTAAAAAAATCGATTCAGCTGCCTATTGAATCGATTCGAGAATTGCGTGCTGTAGTATCGCGATATATTGCCGAATCTATTTTTTTTAACACCCCTAGTCATAAGTATAGGATTTCACACTTTTTCTACTCGCAATGTAAAATGTCAAATGAAAACTGTTTTGGGGTAATTCCTATGGGTTCACATGCTTTAGCTTGCAACTGGAGGGGACTTCTTTCTACACCTTTATGGACAGTCAATGTTAAAAAGCACGAGAATTAAAAAAGCGCGACAGTCAACTGTCCTTTTCCCCATAGAGTAGTTTCCACTTCTTCAACGCATTGCTGTATATCACACGTCAAAGTGTCAGGTCCTGAGGAAGTAACGCTTTCGTGGATGAGGCTACCTGTGGCACTTGATATCATGAAATGTAGTCTCATCCAGATTTAACTAACAGTGTAGACCACCTTTCTGTGTGTTAAATGTTTACCATTCGGGAGAGGTTTTTTCAATTTTTATTTTGAATCCAGACATACTTAGGTTAATGTTTTTCATTTCATTGATCAATCTTACAATGAATCAAAAAGTTGAACATTTCATTCATCGAGGTCTCAAATGTGTTGTTCATAAGTGTTCCCTTTATTTTTGTTTGAGCTACTTCTACCAACAATAATAAAAGTAATGGAGGCTCATCACGGTGGATGTCATTCCATCCGTGAGTGGGATGCAGAGGAGGGCCAGGCAGGCATGCAAAAAGAAGGGATGGGGTGGTGGTGGTGGTGGAGGAGGGATGCTGAGGGAAGTGCGACAGTGACGACCTGAGAAGCGGGAAGAAAGATAAACACTCGAGCCTTGCCAGTCATATTTCTGCTCGGGGATCGTATAAACATCCTGCTTGGCTAAGAATAACAGAACATTGGGCTAATAAAACAGAACTGGGGCACAATGAGGAGGAAGCGTGTGTGTGTGCGCGCTCGCAAATAAGTCCACCTGGTAGGGAAACACCATCACGGCTGTATGGGAAGCCATTCTATAAGTAACCAAGCTGTAAATGAATTACATAAAATCTACAGTATATATACACAGTAGCATACACGACGGTGAAAGCTCTCAACGATGACTACGTGCGTACAGACAGTGACTTAAACTGGCCCTGGTGCAGGTAAAATCCTCTACATCTTGAGCCAGGTAGGATATAGGCCAGCAGGCAGAAGGCTAGTGGGTCACACATGTCAAGAATACACAAACTATACTGTACAGTTGTCTACTGATTGTTTTTAAAACAATGTACCAAACCAAGATTTTAGGCATACCAATGGGGTATATGCCACAGAAGAGGCGGGACGTGATTTTGCACATCAGTTTATTTCCGGTCCAGGTTGCGAACGCGCAACCCAGGGGCACAAAGTCGGAAGCACAAGTATTTTTGACGCAGCCCACACGTCGCAAACCGAACCGGAAACAAACTGTTGTGCAAAAAACAGTCCCGCCTCTTCCGTAGCATATACCCCATACACCTGTAGCGAATAGCGATTAGACATTTATGCGGTTTGACCATAATAAGCAGATCCCTGATGGTAACCATGACTATGACATGATCCTGCGATGAAAACGAGAGCTTAAGTCTCATAAGATTGGTTGACCTTCAAAATAACTGCACCCACTTACTGGGCTTTTGTCGGTTGATTACAATAATTAAAAAAAATGAGAAAAAATGTGCAGAAGCCAAGTGGTGTTACAACACAGATAGCTGTTGAGTGTGAACTTCCTGGCGAGGCGACAACCTGCACAACAACGCTCACCAGCAAAAGACCAAAAAGTAGCAACTCGCATATTCTCCCCGGAGACAGGAAGAAGGAGCATACAAAATATCAAGTCTCAAAAACCACAACAACATCCTCAGTGACTTACGGTTACCTGTAGTAAAGAGACAGAGGAAACAAGACAAAGTGTACTAGTACATGGACGTTATGCCAAGAATGTCCAAGAACTGCTTTACAGAAATCTGAAGACTGTTTTGGTAACTACTATGTAGAACTAATTATGTTTTCTTCACCATTATTTACATTTTTGCATACTCATACTACAACTCCATGTTAGTGAGGCATACTGCTAGTGGACACTTTGGTGCTACTAGTGTTAGACACAGACCTAGATTGGAAGCATTTATCCTACTAGTGCACTCAGTTGTCCATGTAGTCTATGTCCTTGCCAGTGAAACAATTCAGTATTAGTGCAACTGGTGGCAACTAGAACAACTAGGCAAAACTAGTAGAACTACAAGTTACTAGTGTAAAGCTGTCCTCCTAGTGTGTATAAATGTCATACAGGAGTCTTCGCATTGATCTGATGTCTAATTTAAGGTCGCACTCGAAGGCCAACAGTGGTATTAGTAGTGGGGGTGAAAAGTTGCTAAGTTGTTGTACAAGTGAATTGAATTGTTTTGTGAAGACAAAGAGCCAACTGGTACATGGACCCCAACAAGATGGATGTCAAAGGCAATGTTTCCCAACCCTGGTCCTCGGGGCACACTATCCAGCCTGTTTTCATTTTCTCCCGATTCCAACGCAGGTGAGGATCATTATCAGGCTTCTCCAGAGCTTGCTAATGAGCTGTCATGGAATCACCTGCCTTGCAAATAGAGACATGGAAAACAGGCTGGATAGTGTGCCCTGAGGACCAGGGTTGAAAAAAAAAAAAACTGGTCAAAGTTAAAAAATAAACGCAATTTCATATTTGTAGGACAAAATTTAAGGGGCTGTAGTAGCGTGAAAACATTTGTTTGGGCTACTAGTGAGGTGATTGGTCTTACAGTGACAACAAAGCACATACTAGTACATGAACATTATGCTGAATATCGATATGGCAAAATGGGTGCATCCTCTTTTGTGACTGCAGTGTACCTGCAGCCATTATACAACTCGAGGTTTGATGGAGAGTGGAGGGGATGGGATGGGATGGGATGGTTTGGGAATGGGGTTATGGAAGGACGCAAACCAAAAAATATTTTCATAGCATAAAAGATAAATGTGAACCCTTTCCAGCTTAGTTCTTACCTATTGCAGAGTAGGCTAATATTTATTTATTTATTTATTTAACTGCCACATTTCTGACGCTCCCCCCACCTTATTCTGACATTTGGGTCAGGAAACGAGTGTGGCCATCGATTTGAATCACCTGGTTAAGATTTATTCGATTAAATTAAGCATTAAATTGACAAAATTCACGTAAAAAAAAGAAAGAAAAAAAAAGACACCCATTAACACTACACAGGCTTAATAAAATACTCGGGAGAAAACTCACCTGAATTAGTCCGAAGAAATACAGACATGTATTCGAAGCGCACCTGCTGCCACTGGGGTTAATTAACTTGCGGCTCTTTGGGTGTTCGATACGTCACATTTAAAACGCCCCAAAACACGTCACAAGAGATTCAAAATACGACAAAATGACACTCAACTGCCAGCCGGGTCGTCTAATCTTGCCTCGTCTCTCCTCGTCTGCTCGACGCCGCCACTCTAGTGTGCACTTTTTATCCGGGAGGCGTGTGTACGTACGTCGCCGTCAAATTCCTCAATGGAGAACGCCCCGCCCCCTTCCCGATGCTACCCAATCGGAGCGCCGGTTAAGTGTAGACGTCACGAAGCCCGTCATACCTAATATTTGTGTTCGTCGAGATCGTGGAGATGTTGCGGCAGGACACTATCGATTTGTCGTCTCCAGTGTGGAGGTGGAGGCGGGGTTGAAGAAATAAACAGTCCCAGCACGTCTGGAATGACGAACGGCCACTTGATGATGATCATGACTGTTTGTGATGCCATAAAGCCATTCATAAATATTTTCTTTTCCCAAGGCATGACATAATTTGTATCATACAGGTGTGACACCTGTCTTTATCTTTAATTCTTTATGAGACGATTTCGCCTTTAAAAGGCAACCGTTCGAAGAGATGCGTTGCGTGTGTGACCTTCATGCTTAAAATAACCTTCACCCCCGCCACCCCCACCCCCCGAAGCGCAGGTGCGCCCGAAATCAGGGAGGAAATGCTATAGTAAACTTCAGCAGTTCTCTACTGCCATCATGTGGTCGTTTTTTATCACGACACGGATGAAGGGCAATTTAAATGGTCACAATTATTCACTTCCGTACTACTCGGGGGCCAAATAGGACCACGCACTTCCTCCTACCTATTGTCATGACAAATATGTGTGTCTGAATGAGTCAATGTCAAGCATTCTAAAGTACTTTTGGCGCCAAATTGTATAGATAAAGTGCTAATTAAGGAGTCCATTTGCCATTTGGTCTCGAGTTATGTAAGGTGGTGAACTATTGTTTGTTTGTTTCATTCATATCATACTCACAATGCTATACAAACAAAATAAATTCAGTGGTAAAATTGAAAATTAGATTAAAAAAAGAACAAAAAAAAGGTCAAATAAACAACATTAGCCACCTTTTCCACAAATATAAGGAAACAGGCATGAAGGGGCAGGAAGAAGCATTTTATCTGATCAAGTACTGCCCCTATTTTATAAACACCAACAGCAACACAAATGTTGAGAACACAAGCCTCGTATTGTTTTAAGCGTTACTTGGACGGAGATGAGGGCTGGCCCACTTGAAATGAAATCAATTGTTAAAAATAATGATAATAAAGTTATAAACGGAAAAAAAACTGTCACCCTATTTCGCATGCAATGACAACACAAATCCACATAGCGTCGCTGTTGTCTGTTAAATCGTCGGAAATGAAAATGCTTCAGGTTTCTTGACAATAGTGCCGCTTTATCGCCACATTGTTAGATTGCAGGCCTGCATAAACAACTGGCATAACGTGAGGCAGCTCGCAGCATGTCCCTTTTTGGCTGCTTTGTGCTTTTATAGACTTTACTGGGAAGGCAAACTTCTTTGTCTTTCTTGTCTGCTGCATTGAAGATATGATGCTAACCAAACTTACACGATGATGCCTTTTAGTCATTCGTTTGAGGCAAATTATTCATTTTTTTTCGCCCCCACCTTTTCTCTCTCTCTCTCTCTCTCTCTCTCTCTCTCTCTCGCTCTCTCTCTCTCTCTCTCTCTCTCTCTCTCTCTCTCTCTCTCTCTCTCTCTCTCTCATGCACACACATCTGTTGCCGTGCCAGGACATGGTCTCTCTCCCTGTCTCTGGCCCTCTCTCGCAGGTGGTCCGTCCGCAGAGCCAGATTGAATATTTCATAGGAGACGAGTGCGCCCCTGGACGCTATCATTGAGGCCACATGTCGGCCCTATGAAATACGTGGCCTGCCAGACCTCCTCCTACGCTACCCCACAGCCGCCATCTTGGCTCCGCCATGGGCCTCCTAATTAAAAGCCAACCAAGGCGAGTGCAGATGTTGGCAGCTGTCTTTAACCACTTACGTGCCAGTCAGTCTTCTATTGGGACTTGTGGCAATTAGTTAACTCAACTCAACTGAACTCAACTTTTTTTTTTTTTAATAAAGCAGATGATTCAAAATGAAATCTGGAAAACTTACCTCTTAGCAGGTGGGTGAAGAGGGCGGGGCGAACAGGACAAATGCCCTCGTAAGTATGCACCTCAACAAGGTGTTTCATGGCCATGTTCGTTGATGATCCTGTTTTAGGGGCATGGTGAATGTGCATCTAGAGATTGAAGGGAATCAACTTGGGAAAACTAATTTCAAAACATGGTTACGGTTTCAAAATTTAAACTACTAATAAAAGCAATTTCACACAGTTCTATGGAAGGTGTGTCCTTTACCTTTGGTAGTTATTTCCTGCTCTAATGTTATGACGCTTTTCCTCAATGCTATCACTGGTACCCATTACAAATTAAATCCAAAAAAGTCTGTTTATTGTCCAACTCGTGTGATTTTACACCATCGAAGAAGGCTGGTAATACCTGAACTGTATTTTCCATTTTTCTTTTATTGAGGTGTTTATTTTAAAGTGTGGTGGGGGAATCCATTTCAGCCCAAAAAGAGAGCATCTTGAAGCCGTTAGGAAACCATTCCAGATCCTAAACAGAGTAGTTGGGAGGTGTGTACATCTCCCTAATTGCATCTTTATGTACAAGCTCCACTACTTCCCAATATCCTCTCTCTGTTCCGGCATTCAGCAGGTGAAAATACACAGATGAGGCTCTGCGCTGCAGCAAAACACTCGTCATCGCGACTGCTTGTTCGTGTTGTTGAGTTCGTGCGCGGGAACAAATGCGTCTACGGGGACAATAACTCTCTCCGAATATATAGCAGGTGAAAGGAGAATTGTCGCTCGCCCAGGGTCCGTATAACGTTTTAACGCGCAAGCTCAATAGGGACCTTGCGTCAATAATGCTGTCAGCACCTCATGTGAGTGCGGGCTCTGCGCCGTGACGTCAACATCCAGCATCCATGGGAGAGAGAGCAATGAAAACACACAAAGGAAGCCCTAATCCCATATATCACACATGCTATTCCAATAGACATACCTTGTTTGGCTACACGGGAAGGGGCAATGTAACAAAAACAGCTTTGTGGTAGCAGTGGTGGTGGTGGTAGATGTAGTGGTAGTGGAGTAATTGGTGGTAGTCGTAGTGAAAGTGGCAGTGGTAGTGATGTAACAGTAATAATGGTAGTGGTAGTGATGGCTGTAGTGCCCATGGTAGTAGTGGTGTTTGCCGTCGTCACCATCGCAGTACTGGCGATAGTACAAAGTACTAGTAGTATGTGCGGAAGTAGTAGTAGTAGTAGTATTGTTCACACAGACATTCAAGAATTCTCCGCTGACCCCATTTGAACTCTTTTGCTCACCAAAACAGCAGTCTTAACCCCCTTGTGAAAGCACTCCTTGACTTCTACTCTCTTGATTTATCGCCACTATCAAAATAACCTTTTCATTTGGTAAATGACTTGCAGCCAAAACCTGAAGCGACTTAAACAGACTTCCTGTATTTCCTTATGTGGCTCATGTTGGCACGAGAGATACAAATGTCTACAAATGAGCCATTGCATCATATAGAGTGCGAAACATCAACATACACTTCTTTACTCTATTTTTGATGGACTAAGTAAATATATGTGTTTGGACAGCAATCATCCGCCTTCTGCATGTAGCTAAAAAACATAAAAGTACGTTTGATTGGGCATGCAAACTTCCTCAGCTTATTTGCATCCGAAATCAAGCATGGAGACATCTATTTGTGTCCATCTCCAGGGCAGCTAAAAATGTTTCAAAGTTAGCCAAGGTTGATCACGAATAGCATTCAGTCATATAAGCATCACGCAGCAGCATTTAAATCTAATTTACAGGCTAAGAAATAACATTGAAGTTTCAGTGCTCTAACCCTTCAAGCAATATATATTTGAACATATGAAGATGACTAATATAGCAATACTCAGGAGCAGGATCGTGTCCACGGAATTAAAGCAAAAAATAAGGTAAAAACTGTTTAATTCTTTACATTCTATCGTAGAGTGCCACTTATTAAAAATATGTTGGGGGTTTTTCTTTCTTGGACATGCCATTAAATTTTCAGCAGAACACATAAAAAGTGAGCTCATCATGCAATTCTAAAAAAAAAAATGATTAAAGCCATTCCGTAGTCCAAGTAAATTTTAAAGCCAAAATTGAGCGGGTAACCTTGACGAGTATCATTCACATTAGATACAATCATCCTGGCCCAGCAGATAGCTCAATGGTGTGGAGCATTATAATGCTTTTAAAAGGTCACGGGGAGCCAACTTCAAGGTTTGTTGTCTCACCACTTGAGTGGAGATGTCTTCAGGGCCTTGCGAGGAGGGTGAGAGGTGAAGGGGTCTCCAGCCATTTTTCACCAGGAAGATGGCCAAACATGTTTGCTCCTGCCAGAGGGACACTGTGTTTTCAGAAGAGTAGCAGTACAAGGAGGAGGAAGAAGAGTATAGTCTGGTGGCCACATGTTGCATTGCTTAAATATGGAGTCGTCTGGAGCAAAAGTCTCTTTTGGTCTTCACTAAGCCTTTTCGTCAACTCTGACCTGCTGGCACTTACTCATACGGTAGTAGTAACTGAGTCCGTCAGTTAGTCACTTCATACATTAGTTAGCAAGGAGCTAATCCTAGCCATAGCTAGGAGGCTTATGGCTAATATGGCCATCTTGAGTTGGCCCTGCCAACCAATCATACTCACTCTTCTTTTTGGAACTACCTTTAGCCTGTGTCCATCCCACTAGTAGTAACTGAGTCTGTCAGTTAATTAGCTAGGAGTTAATGCTAGGCATAGCTTGGAGGCTTATGGCTAATATGGTCATCTTGAATTGGCCCTGCCAACCAATCAAACTCACTCTTCCATTTGGAGCTATCTTTAGCCTGTGTCCATCCCAGTAGTAGCATGAGTCCGTCAGTTAATTAGCTAGGAGCTATGGTAGCTATAGCTAGGAGGCTTATGGGTAATACGGCCATCTTGAGTTAGCCCTGCCAACCAATCAAACTCACTCTTCCATTTGGAACTATCTTTAGCCTGTGTCCATCCCAATAGTAGCATGAGTCCATCAGTTAATTAGCTAGGAACTAATGGTAGCCATGGCTAGGAGGCTTATGGCTAATATGGCCATCTTGAGTTGGCTCTGCCAACCAATCAAACTCACTCTTCCATTTGGAACTACCTTTAGCCTGTGTCCATCCCAGTAGTAGTAAATGAGTCTGTCAGTTAATTCGCTAGGAGCTAATGCTAGCCATAGCTAAGAGGCTTATGGCTAATACGGCCATGTTGAATTGGCCCTGCCAACCAATCAAACTCACTCTTCCATTTGGAACTACCTTCAGCCCGTGACCATCCCAAGATGAGAGGAAGCAGCGGTGCAGGGGGTTTCGGCACTAGTTAGTGAACTTGTCTGTCTCCTGTCAGTCTGCCGTCATGCACACATGCATTCGCGCTCCCAACGAGCCCTCTGTACGCTCGGAACGCACATGTTTTGATTGCTGGCGGCCTTGTCAGGAGTCAAGTAGAGCCTCTTAAAATGTGGCCCCGGGCCAAGGGTCATCCGCTAATGAGTAAAAGCTTCTCCATTGTTGGCAAAGAGGGAGCAGGGAAATGCGCTCGCAAGGCGGTAGGGAGGTGAGCAAGGGGGGAGGCCACGTGTGAAGGGATGGACGGTGGCAGGGGAGAGGTACGGTGAAAGGGCCCCCGACACAGGGGGTGGTGTCAGGAAGTGGTAAGGCAGGAGGTGAGGTCTCAGGTGAGAGGGGGTGAAAATGATAAACTTTTTTTTTTTTTTTTTTTTATGCATGCTTGGGTTTTCTAACACAAATGAAGAAACTTGGTAACAGGATGTCACACTTACAGGTGGAAGGGGTAGGCGGGCGGAGAGACTACTAATAACAATTTTTACTCCTCATTCTCTGTAGAGTTTAAGCCTGTAGATTGATTTGTCAAATCCAATAACATCCATCCATCCATCCATCCATCCATCCATCCATCCATCCATCCATCCGCACTTTCGTCCAGTCCAGTCCAAGAACATGCAACAAAGCAGTTGTGCTTTTTTTTTTTTTTTTTTTTTTTTGTCATCTGAATTCTGTAGATGTTGTCTGGACTTGTCTGCTGGACCACACAGCCTGATGACCCCCAAAATTAAAAGCCTGCTTTGGCTGTTTCAGTATCCAGGTGGTCCTCTTGACACTTCATTATAGTTACATCTACATAAACCAAGTGCTTGAAGGGTTTTTTACTTTAAGTATGGTGTCCAGGCGTCTGGTTTTGCCCAGAGACCTAAATTATGTAAACCGGGGAGTAAAAAATAAAATTGAGTGAAAAATAAAATAAAAATAATGAATACAAACCTGATTGGCCAGTTTCAGGCCAATCTGTGGACGTATCGCATGTCAATCATTACATCAGTAGCCTACCACTGATTTCTAAATTTTGACAAAAAAAAAAAGAAGAAGAAGATGTGCCACATACAGGGATAATATTGATCTACTTAGATTTTAATATTTCGAATGAATAAATATCGGTCATTATTTAAAACAAACAAACAAAAAAAACAACTTATTATAATATAATGATAAAAATAAACAAATTGCATTCATGACTTACACCATTTGGCCAAAAATTTATTTTCTGGAACACTTTTAACTCTTAATCTCCTCGCCCCCAAAACACCACGAGTGTTTGCATGCGTGTGTGTGTGTGTGTTTGCATTAGCAATGGTGGGCTGTTTGAAGGTACTCTCCGGGAAGCCTATTTTCCCCCTGTGCATTAGATGAGCTCATCCAGATGTCACCACGATTCCCCCGCGCAGAACGCCTTCTTCTATGTTTAGACAAGAAGAGAGAAGGACCATGTTCCAATTAGAGATGACTAAACAGTTGATGTAAAGGAAACTAAAGCTAACATTTACAAGCCGTGGAAAACTCCACTTGTGACGGATTGCCTTTAAATTCTGCATCCCAGAGTGCACTGGGTCAGCCATTAGCGTTGGAAATAATGGTATCGGCATGTTACTTGTTAGTGCTTGTAGATGCTGATATTACTGTTGAAATGCAGTATCGGGGCCCCTCCCAATACCGGTATCGGAGCAACATGATTGAAAATGCCTGGTGCCACATATGAGGAAAATAATTGATAATCTGTTTCCACAGTTGATGACACTCCATGTAGTAGTATGTACCTCATATACTAATTTCTCCTGGTAGTTGAAGCTAAGATTATTTGCAGATCATTGTTGTGCTAACGTGTGCGTTAGCATTAGCAGTTAGCTTCTAAGCGATCACTGCTAAGAATTGTTATACAGTTTCAACATGCCAATCGCTGTTGTCTGGTCCTCCTATTCCGGAGTTGGGTTTGGTCAGTGGTACAGCAATCTCAAAAATCTTTTTTTCTTTTTTATTCTCTTTATTTACATTTTAGCACACCGTGTTGTTAAGCAGTATTCATTAGACATTACATCACACTATACTTTCTTCTTGTGTCATTCTTAGTCGCTTATTGACGTGCAAAACTGAGGGAACAGATTAGTAAATTGAAGATGCAGATTACTCAATTTAGGCTACATATTATTAAACTGAGGTTGCATATTAGTAAACTGGGGTGAAGAATACAAATTGAGGGTAAAAAAAAGTCAACTGAGGGTATTTATTACTAAACGGAGGCTACAGTTAGTAAACTGGTGTACAGATTAGTAAAGTGAGGGTACAGATTAGTAAACTCAGGTCATAGATTAGTAAATGTAAATTGAGTGTACGTATTACTAAATTGAAGGTACATGTTTGTAAATTGATGGTACAGATTACTTAACCAAAGGGACAGATTGGTAAACTGAGGGTTCAGATTGATAAACTGAGGGAACAGATTAGTGAATTTAGGAACAGATTATCAATGAATATTATTTTTTCATACTTTAGCATGAAAGCAGGGGCCTTTGTAAAAATGCCTGTAAGTGACACAGTTTTAACTTCCTTTTCCTGCTTTCTCATCTTGGATTACATTACTAGTGTGACGTCATGATTTTTGAACGTACGCCTCAAAATTTCCGACCTCTGCTACTCGCAAAGAGCCACACTTGAGCTGTGACCTCATTTGGGGCGGTGGAGTGCAAACAATTATCCCATTAGAGCTGCCGCTCACCTTTTTTTTGTGCCCAGGATTCCCACATGTGAAGATGACAAAAAGACAGACGGAGGTGGGGGGCCGGCTAACAACACACCTGGACAGGCCATGAGAGGGCTTCAAAGCCACTCGGCCACCTGTGGAACACAGCCAAAGAGGCTTAAATGCTAAGTGTAGTGACTGGAAGCCTACTTATCTGCATAGACCAAACAAACACTTACAAACACGTATAATCCACACACTCGCACACGCACGCGGAGCGCCATGGTGGGGCTTGGGAACGTGTGGGTGCGGGGCTGCTGTGTAGGAGCTGTTTGAAGCCAGCTGTCTCAACCTGACAGCCTGTTGTTTTAGAGGCCTTCGCTATGGCCGAAGGGGGCCGAGGGGAGAAAAACAACACCAGGAATGTGTACAAGTCAGGACCCAACAGTAAATCCTTCGTCCGCTTCCTTTCTCCCGACGCCCAGCGACGGGAGAGCGGGGCGGCGGGAGAAAGGGGGTCCAAGGGAGGAGGCAGCGGGATGGACGTGGGAGCGCCGTTCTCGGGATTGATTCAAACCTCTCTACCATCTCGGTGGACGTAGTGGTTAATACGTCTGGCTCACAGTTGAGGGGTTCTGAGGTTGAATCTTGGGTCAGGACTCCCCTTATGTGGAGTTTACATGTTCCTCCCATGCTTGCGTACGTTTTCGTCCAGGTATGCCAGGTTCCTCCTGGCCTGTGCCCCAATATGCTGCCACAGCTGTTCATAAATCTGGATTAATAAAATGAGGGTTCTATCTGGAAAGCCACCCATGGGGGAAAAAAAACTGCATAAAGCACTGTCGAAAATGTGACAAAAAAACTATAGTAAAATAAGAAAATGATTACTTCCAATAAGTAAAAAATTTTCATCAAGAAAGAGGTTGAGTTTGGTGAGATCCATTCAGTGCACTTTGCTTTAATTTATTACACAATATTTAGTGACTTTTTATTTTTATTTTTGGACTTGAAAAATAATGTAGATATATTTTAAAAAAACTAAAACTAATATTAAAACTAATAAAACTCAAATTAAGCATTTAAAAAAATATATATAATAAATAAAAAAATTCTTTTTTTTATTTTTGCACTTGAAAAATACTGTTGATATATATTTAAAAAAAAACTAAAACTAACATGAAAACTAATTCAAAATAAGCATTTTCAATGTGAGGAATAAGCGGTCAAGAAAATGGATGGATGGATGGATGGAAAGATAAAAAGATTTCAAAAGAAATTTTTCCATCAAGAAAATTTACCTGTAAGATTTTGAGAAATAATAATTGAAAAATTAACTCAATCACTGCCAGGCCAGTTAAATCAGATCTTTGACGTCTATAGCCGTCAATTGCAGTGAATTAGTTAAAAAAAATAATACAAAAATAAAAAAGAAAGAAAATAATATTAGTCCCATATCAACCACAGCGGTCTTGAAAATAGTATTCTTAAAAACAAGTAATATTGACTTTTTATGTTACATATAGAACTATTTTCTTCAAATACATGTGTTTTCATTTATAGTTGGCTATCTTAGTCTGAGCGTCAAGCAGGGAGATACCATGTTCCATTTGTCAACATCTTTGATATGACCCAGCCAGGGAATTGAACCCACAGTCTCCCAGTCTGAGGGTAGACACGCTACCACTGAGCGGATAGTGCATTTACTGGCAAGAGGAAAAATGATCATAGTAAATATTAAATATTGCACTTTTGTTTGTTTTCAGACTTATATTTTTTCCCATTTATCTTATTACTAGATTCTGCAAAATCTTAAAATAAGACAATTCAACTTATGAAACCCCAGTTCAGGGCCTTTGATGTTGGTTAGTGATATTAAAATGTGGAAAATGTTTGTTTTAAAATTAACTTGTCAAAGCAAAAATAAGCAAAGTTAGGTTACATAAAAAAAAAAAAAAATACATCTTACTTAAGATTTTAGATTTTGCAGTGGCAAATTTTTAAGAAAAAAAAACAAACATTTTGCGTACCTTTTTAGCAAGTAAAAATACATCGACGTCTCACAGATCCGTTTGCGAACCACTGGTGGACAGTATACGTGCATACATGCGTGCGTGTGTGTCATGCCCAGAAAGGCTTGAAGCACAAGCAGTCATTAGGAAGTCAGGCCTTCTGGAGTGTATTATGGGCTGGGTATTGTAAGCCGTACAAGCACAAGCTGTTATCACCATCAGGGCTGACAGGCGAGGAAAAGCTGGAAATAAAATAAGCGTACGAGCGGCCTTTAAACGGCAGACGTTTTCTTGTACGTCGTTGGATACAATCGTCTGTCAATCACGTCAAATGTACGCATGCGGAGACTGGGTGGGCTTGGCAACGCGCGCTTTGCAGCAGCAACGCAAGTATGCAAAAGTAGGCAAACAAACAAGGTCCACCGGAGACCTCATCTGCGATTTGTATCTTCAGCTCCGCAAAAACAGACTTTTCCAGGTTTTGTTTGGCAGGCCGGGAGGCACAGGTTGAGTGGTGAGAAACCAAAAGTGACTGGGCGATGTGGCCTTAAAATAAAACCTCTGATTCTTTTCACAAAAATCAGATTTGCACTTTGCTCATAGAGAGAGAGAGAGAGAGAGAAAAGATCGTTTTAAAGAAATGTTTGTTTTATGGGTTTAGTCCCTGCAGTCTCCCTTTTAATATGTAAAACGCATGCTCTATTGGGTTTAAGTTGGACAACTTTCTCCCAATACCAAAGTCAGTTTCTGTTGTTAATTTATTTTGGGAGGTTCCTCCAGTAAAATAAAATGAATTGAGTTTGGTGAGATCAATTAAGTGCACTTTGCTTTACTTTATTACACAATATTTAGTGACCTTTTTTTTTTTCTTAATTTTTGCACTTGAAAAATACTGTAGATATATACATATATATTTAAAAAAAAACTAAAACTAATATTCAAACTAATAACAATTCAAATTAAGCATTTTCAAAAAATAAAGATATAAACTAAAAAAGACTTTGTTTTTTGCACTTGAAAAATACTGTTGATATATTTAAAAACTAAAATATTATAACTAATAAAATCTCAAATTAAGCATTTAAAAAAAAACAAAGATAAAAACTAAAACAAAAAAATCTAACAAATGTGCACTTAAAAAAACTTATTGAATTTAATATACAAGTCAAAACAAAACAAAAGCAACCCTATAATGAAAAATCCCAAACTATTATAGCTCTAAGATGATTTGACTTGACTTGACTTGGTCTCAATATCACATGGGCACCGTAATTGGTATGATTCGGGCTGTCAGAAATGATGACGACGAGTCCACCACGGGCGCCACGCGTCAAGTCAGTTGAGCTGAGCCTGAAAAATTCTTATCACGTTAAAAGAAGGGAAGCACCACCGCTCTGCGGTCGGTCGGAGTCTGCAGCTGGGACAACAAAGCCGCGACAGGGGAGAGGCTGCTCACTACTCCTCCCTGTTCCTCACCCTCTGTTTAATCACAATTTTTTTTTTGCGAGCCTCTGCGGAGTTGAGCCACTCTCCTGGTGGCCATAAAAACTTTTGAAGCCATGCATCCCTTACCACATCCTGATAGAGTTGGCGTAACCCCACTCTTCTGCACACGCCCTAAAAAAGCTCAGTCAAAGTCTATTTATATCCATTCAAGAAATGACAAAAGAATCCAAAAGTGGCCTTCAACATTGTGACTTTGTTTAATCCCAAATTTTTTTGTGAGCTTCAGTCGAGCTGGGCCACTCTCCCGGAGGCCATAAAACCAAGAAAGCCCTCGCGACATGAAAGAAGAATTCTCGCCATTAACCTGAGAGGCGATGTTTGAATGACCAACGTTACATCGAATACCAACTATAGCTCAGTAAAACACCCACCTGGGGAACATTCCTGCCTTGAAAGGTTTATTTAGTTATCTCTCCGCATGTCCCGCAGGGAAATCTGCTGTTAGGTAAACGGAGCTACGGATACAAACCAGTTGTCAGCGCACAATAGTGGACACATTTCGACCCAATTGTGGAACGTTCCCTGCCAAAAACTGGATGGATGGATCTCCTGGTTTATGGGCTGCTATTTAGTTGACTTCACCAGTTTAAATTGGAATCATTTGAATGGAAAGTAAGGAGGTAAAAGGGTCAATCTCTCATGGAGCAACTCAGTGAGTCTCATAGTTTTGTACAAGTGTACTGTAGCAGTACGCAAAAAAAAAAAGAAAGAAAAAAAAAGTGAGACAAAAAACAGAATTAAACGTTCATTAAAAATTAATTAAGCTATGGCTAAGGTTACAGTTTTTGTATGCCCTAGTTTTCAATATTTTTTTTCAATATATATATTTTTGTATTTTATGTTAATATTTTTGTTGGTGTCTAAATTGCAGACTGGAACAGATTAATTGGATTTACATTGATTTCCTATACAAAATATTGCTTTGGTTTTAGTACGATTCTGTTTTCGTCAGACTTTCTGGAAAGGCTTAATCAAGAAAACTGAGGTTGTTCTAAACAATTAATTTGAACTCATTTTTTTTAGTAATGGACATTTATTTAGGTACAAATTGTATTGATTTTTTTTCTATACTTGGGAGCTAAGAATTGTTTTGTATTGGTGCTTTTTATTTAAAGTTCGAGAACCGCTGGAGTGAAGTACAATATATGCTCCAGTGTGTGTGTCTTTTTACAGAATATGCTCGACTGCATTCATGTGGATAATTATAACTTTATAGAGATTTTTTTTTTCTCCCCTCCCTTCTTTACGACCACATCTGCAGCTGAGGGAAATCGTCCAGGGCCAAACTAGTTTTCTTTCTCTTTCGCTGTTTCCATCCTTTTTTTTTTTTTTTTTTTTTTTTTAATCTTCTTCTCGGACCTGGACCACCAACGTGAGGCGGGACGGGAAGAGTGGCAACTAAAAAAAAAATAAAAATTCACTGAAAAATCTGATTTATTTATTTTTCCTTTTGGGGGTATGCAAACATGTAAGCATACAAAAATGGTTTGCAAAATCGATTAAATAATCAAAAATCAGTCTCCAAAATTGCAGCAGAGTTGGTGCCAGGTTTATAATAGATTTGGATTTTTTTTTTATTGCAGCTAATTTTTATTACATTTGTTAGTTTTCATTAATTTCTATTAAGAGCTTCAATTTAGTTTTATTAGTTTTAGGATTAGCTTTAGTTTTTTTTTTAAAAAGAGTATTTGTGGAGTAGTGCAAAAAAACCTGAACATATTATGTAAGGTAAACTACCGTACAATTCCCAAATGACTGTTTGACCTTTCCTTTGTATGGCTGTACAGTACTACCGACATGAGTCCATTAAATAAACCCCGGAAGCACGTGCATAAAATTGACAGACAAAAATTATAGATAGTTTTTGATAGTTTCGTTGTCGTAAAATGCTGTTTCAGCTATTTTTTTGTAAATACACCCTTGTTTTTCATTTTTATTTCAATGACAATCATGCAAAAATGAAAGTAAAGTCGGCGCACCCCATGTCCCGCACACCCACCAAAAACAAAACAAATGATGGAGTGTCCACAGATCATTCGAGCAGACAAGCAATCCCAAAACAACATTTTTAAAGACAAAAATGTTTCGTGTGACAGCCCGGCGAGTTTGCGACACCGTGTCTTATCGCAACACCCGGGAGGTTTATCTGCCAGAGCGATAAAAACGCTGATGCTAGCAGGCAGGCTGTTGATCCTTTTTCAAAATGCTGACATTTTTTGCCAGTAGACTGTAAAGACCGTTACGTCCGATAGAGACTGGACTCTTCTTTCTATGGTGGATTAGTGGCGACCAGGGTTCTGTATGGCGTCGGAATGCTTTTGGGAAAGACTCAAAACTTAGTTGGACAAATTAAAGGTAAATGCGTCCTCTTTCATCCGGCATGTTTTTAACAGTTCCTCAACGCATCCAATCTCGCAATCAGCCGGTGTCTTCATCTTTTTTTTTTTCTTTAATTTTCAGATGCTTCAATGGGTACACGGGCGACTTATCTCCACAAGGCCTGCAGCCTGCCAAGCGTGGGGTTTCACAGCTCACCGGCCGCTATCTGGAACCCTGGTTCAGCAGATAAGTTGGCATGCAGGTCCGACGCCGGCACGAGATCATACAGTGTTGCCCAGCTTGCGAGATTGGAGATAGCTCAGTGTAGATATGAAGCTAAAACATTATTTGGCTTTTTACAATGCAATCTTTTTTAAGTGACTCAATCATGACGGTAGCACAGTGGTACCATAACTTACAAGTGCCCACAATTAGCTTCAACTTCACCCAGAAAAGTTAGTTTTGGGAAGACAACCTAAAACAAACAAAATTACACATTGTGTATAAGACCAATTCACATTAATTTGCCTCATGAAGTTCCACTCACTTAATTCATAACACCATAAAGACAGGCTAAAATATGACATTGCGATGTACCAACTCCTTTCAGCTCATGGGTGTAGCAATAATTAGCCATTCATCACAAAGGATTAAGAATAGTGTAAATGCCTGAGAGTATTGTTATATAGTCTGTCTTCATGTTTTCTAGCAACATTTGTATTCAGTTATCCGTTGCTCAAAGGATACCAACACCGCTTCATAGATGCTAATTGTTAGCTAGTGTGTCTATAGGGTTACCCAATATTAGCATTTAAGCAGAAGATGGTATATAGTTTCTTTAAATACACATGGTGTCATTCTCTTTGTTTTGTTGACAGTCACCTTCAGCTGAGAGTAACAATAAACATCTTGAAGACTCTTGAAGAATATTTACTAAATATATCTGCCAAACTGCCTCCGAGAATAAAATGGCCACAGCCTCCTGGTGATGGTGGTGCACGCCGTCAAATAAAATCGCGAAACACCTGGCGAAAAAAGTGATGCGTAGCACTCATTTCGTTTCTTAGCCTTCATCTTCTCATTCGGCCGCGTATCCGCTTGCATCCAATAAATGTCATGACCGGTCATGTTTGTTTGGGGTGGGAAGGGAGGGTTGGGGGTTATGTTTTCAATTAAAGGCATCTATTCTACTACGAGACTACTTTCGCGGTAGCTTCCCAGCAGAGTTCCCCTATTCAAGCGGATTAGCGCATGTGAGTCACTTTTTGTCAGTGAGTCACCCGGATGAGATTTTCCGTATTTTCCTGCAACTCAAAGGTTCTCGTTAAGTGTCCGCTTCCTTAATTGACCTGCCTTTGATGGTGCCTGTTAAAGGTTCGGTCTGTGCACTGTCACTTGGCGGGGAGCCTGAACTCACCGCAACCTCATGCAGGCTTCTCATAGTACCCCCCCCCTTTTTTTTTTTTTAATGTTCATTTATGACAAAGGCCTCTAATTCATGACATTAATATGATGACTGCTCCTTTTCGGTGATAGTAAGACCAAAGAAAGGTCACATGCAGGTGAATGACTTTCAACTAAGCCAGCTTTTTATGTTGTTTTCCAGTGAGTCAATGCCAAAACAAGACATTAAAATTCCTTATATATACACTCGTACTTAAAACATGTGGACAAAGTTGGTGCACCTTCAGCATCCCTACTGAGTCAGCGCACCCCATATCCCCTGCACACTCTACTAGTTTGGGATGATTTCACATTTAAAAAAGAAGATATGAAGTTATGTAGAAATAATAAACCAAAACACTATTACTATTATCACGAACATGCTGTGAGCTAATTTAAAATCCAAGTAGTTCAGGACAGACACAGAGGACAGTGCGCTTTCAATCGCTTTGTTGAACAGACAGACAGTAATAAAATAAACACTTAAATTCATAAACAAACTGCTGCGGCCACCACTGACGCCCTGGCACTCGGTACACAGACTGGCTAGCCAGTTAACAGTTAGCCGCTAACCTGAGCTCACAACAGCCAACTTTACACTCTAATTTACTGTGTGACTATGGAAAAAAACAAAATCACAATTGCTTTGTTTGAAAAACATAAGATTTATTTAACTATCAAAGATCAACTTTAAATAGAACTTGAAATAACAACCAGAAATATTAGCAAAAAATATATATAATATAATACAAGTAATGGTAATACAAAACAATAAGTAACCCGTTCTCAAGGTTTCTTTTTTTTTTTTTCTCTGATGTTTTTTTTTTTTTTTTTAGTTTAGTTTTTCCTTGCCCTTTTGTGGTTTGATCAGGGGATGCAGTTGCTATTTGTCAACTGTGGGCATGTGAAGCCCTTTGAGACTTTCGTGTGATTAAGGGCTATATAAATAAACTTGACTTGACTCATACCGGCTGTTCCTGCAATGTTCAACTTGGCCACATGGGTGCAGTGTGGTGCCATGCAAGCATGGGCCACACAATATGAATAGAAGAAGAAAGTTGCGATTAAAAAAAAATATAAAATATAGCTTGTTTTCTACAGCTTAAGAAGAATATATGACTTTAAGTATCATTATATTATCTGTCTGTGTGTAATACTACGGATTCTGAGTGTGAATATTTGTTATTTGAAGAAATATCACTTCCTGAACTCAATTGTAATTTGCTATTAGCATGTCAATGGGATTTTGCATTAGCATTAGTACTGGCAATGTTTCGAAAACAAATGTATTTCTTGGCTTTAAATATAAAATATGTGTTTGTGTTTTTTTTTGTCATGTGTTTTGTGTTGTCTTACAGTAAAGTCCAACTGGGGTGTCATTAAATAGCTTAACGCATGATCAGCGAGGGCAAAATAACACTTTTCATATCCTTGCTATAAGCAGCATAGTACATTCAGGGGGTTTTCAGAATGTAGGAACAAACACATTAGGCACATCAATCGTTTTTCTTCCATTATTATCTTGATATAATGTTATACATATAGACATGTAATGATACTATGATCATGAAAAGCTAAAGACAGGAAGAGGAACATGCAATCTGGACGAGGATGATGAGGGTGTGTTCTCGCATTTTTATTTTTGCTATTCAACCTCAATGACAGAGTGGCATGAAGTTCAAAAGGGTTCAAGCTGGACGCACGCGTGGCCGACATGATGAAAAAGTCAATACGCGCGACAGTAAACAGACACAAAAAAAAAAAAAAAAAATCACGACCACCTGTGCAACGCGCCACAATGGCCTCCTTTGTCAAGGCCTACGTTGTTGATACAAACTCAGTGGCATCGTCAGACTTGGGCCGCACTGTAATTTAGTCCATACATTGACTTTAAGTGTTCGCGTAAGCTTTAGGTATCACCGTATACCGTGCGCGCTCACATATATTTTGGAATCAAAACACACACGCATGATCAAAGCGAGTAGAAATTATAGCCTGCGTCCTAGCTGAGGCCTGGCATACCCGCTCTGGCTCTGAAAT
The DNA here is from genome assembly GCF_051991245.1 of Festucalex cinctus. Taxonomy (NCBI): domain Eukaryota; kingdom Metazoa; phylum Chordata; class Actinopteri; order Syngnathiformes; family Syngnathidae; genus Festucalex; species Festucalex cinctus. The sequence goes on along the minus strand of NC_135422.1, from coordinate 12,698,786 downwards.
AAATGCAGCCACAAATAGAAAACAGGCAAATAAGAAAAAGCAAAGGAACACATGTTGCCCTTGACATACGCAGCTATTGTCTTTCATTCATTTTTATAAGCGTCCTTTATGTTTTAATTCAAGTGAACATCTTTAAACGTTCTCCAGTTTTGCCATGTTGAGGATTGAAATGTCATTCACAAATTTTCATTTGCATTCTCTAGTTAATATTCTCATTATGAAGTTGTGAATTGTGGAAAAGAACCTGTTTTCACATTTTTCTGTGCATTTTTCCCTCATTATTTTTGTAACGTGAAATATGGATGAGTTATCAGTTTTAGTTTTATTGTAATTTTGACATTTCCACTTAATCCACACTTTTTTTTTCATTGCGTTTTGTTAATATTATCACGTTGAATTGTGGAAAAGAGTCGACGTATTTCACGTATTTCTATAATTACATTCTCTAGTTGTTTTTATTAGTATCATGTTGTGAATTTCGAACCACACATTCTCCTGCCGTCGTATTTTAACGACATGCTTCGCAGTAAAGATACCTGCATGCGTGCGTGAATGTTCAAACTTGTTTTTTGTCCCATCGGGCCCTCGCGCACACATCCAGCACGTCGGAGAGGAGATAACGTCTCCACCGCAGACGCGTCGCTATCTGGTTTTGCCTCTTAAACTTTTGATGGAGTGATGTTTTCACTTCTCAAAAAAAGAAGCATCATATTTCCAAGGATTGTCACAATTGATTTTTTTTTTCTCTTCTTCCCGCCCCCGGAGGGAACGTGAAACAAAACCATTCCGGGGATTCCTGGAGTATTATCTGATGTTAGGACCACCGTGCATGAGTGCTAACCTGCAGATTTGTCAAAGTATTCCATCGGTGTCTCATTTATCGTTTTTTTCGAATGTGCACGGGAAATAGCGTGTGTTTGTTTATACAAATGATTAAATCCCCCTTGTTGATGACATAATTGTGGCCAGTATAATTACATTACAGCAAGTTTTTCCTCCCCTACTACAGCCCGACTGACCTCTAAGCTTTAGGAAAGCTGTTGTTTGTTTACAACACTCATAAATTACCGAACGATCCAGTGATAACAATGTGTCCTCTACATAAAAACACGATGTTAATCAGATTTTGTGCAATACATTCCCGCCAGCGTACAATCCCGGGCCTCTGATGAAAGCGGTCAGCAATGTGGGCCATCAGCTCATATTGTTTAATTACATCACACTTGTCTTTGTGAAGGGGATTGTTATGAATCAAATAAAGTGGGTTTATATTTTTGATGAAGACGTACAGTCACAGGAACCCGCACCCTATTCGGACAAAGTCAAAGGAAAATGCCGAACCCCGACGAAATACTCATAGGAATTTGATTACATAATTGTTAGATAGGAATAAGATTGTGGTAATGCTGACTTTGTGGGCATGGCTACTGGATTATCATACTGGATCAGGCCTTACCATATTACACCCATAAAATCACATTTAAAATGCTATAAACGTATAGTAAGGGTGGCTGAGTGGTTAGCACGTCCGCCTCCCAGTGCTGAGGACGCAAGATCAAATCCAGGCTTCGGCCTTCCTGGGTGGAGTTTGCATGCTCTCCCCGTGCCTGCGTGGGTCTTCTTCGGGTAGTCCGGTCTCCTCCCAAATTCCAATGACATGCATGGCAGGTTAATTGGGCGCTCCGAATTGCTTTATCTTTACTTCGTGCAAAATGAGGTCCCCCACAGAGGATCAAGGCCCCCCCTATTGAGGTTGGGGCCCTATGCATAGTGTATGATCTGCGTGTAGGAATGGACAGCAGTTTGACCAAGACATGGAAATAAAAAAACACTTTCCCAGGAGGGATTAATTTCTCTCATATTTGGAAGCTACTGCCATAGCCTCAGCATTTTTGAATCCATAAGGTCCGTGAAATATTTCACATCCACATAAGTTCCCAGTTGGACCAAGATTTTATGATGTTTTTATTTTATTTTATTTTAAATCTATGACAGGTCCAGACCTTACATATTGACTGGGGAAAATTGCTTATAGCAGCAACAACGGATCATGGTGTGACAAAATTATCGAAAAGTTACTACAATGGTGTAGAAACATTTTCTTCACCACAGGACCCAAAACAGGGAAGCAGTACCTTCCAAAATTCGCAGGACAAAATGGCAGAAAATTGACAACCTGCCACCAAGTGCTTTTTTGGCCATTTCTGAGTCGGACCAGGCACCTTGGTGTGGGTGTGTAAAATTTCATGGCCCTACTGGAACCCAAAGTGGACCCGGAACTTTTTGTGTTAATTTGTGATAGATAAATATAGATGATAGATTTAAAAGAAATGATGGAAAAGTTAATGTGGATTTTAAAGATTTCCCTGACATAAACCGTTCAAAAATAATGGGGCATGGTGGCAACTTTAAAATTTTTCCAACTTGCAAGACAAATTGGGTAGGAAAAGCTGCATTTTCTTGCTATCTCTGGGTCCACCAAAAATCTGAGCAATTGAATGTCGACCAACCACTGTGTGAAGACTTTACACATTTGGACTTGACTCATGTGCTTCGCTAGCAGGGTTCCGTGACAAGCTCAATCATCTCTGATGTATTAGGTGGTGGTTGGCTTTGGTTTCGGGGCCGGGTGAAGAGTCAAAGATCCGACAAGGTTGAACTGTGTAGTACAACAACATATGACACGACTGCAACATTCTTTGGCCTCCACCTCACTCGAATTTGGACTTCAACTAAATGATCTTGACTGCGGCCCATCTGCAGAATCACTAATCATCCATCATGTTTTGAGTTGAACTACGAAGCGGGTTGGGCGAACGTCGACGGATATTTGCGTGACGTGTTGCGAGGGGCGGACGTTTGCGCATTTGACCACCCTGTTAGCTTGTTTACAATCTGTAGACGGGGCCTATTAATAGACTCTTGTTCTGGGTACGGACAAATAACAGCTTGTCTTCAAGATGTTACGAGGCACTGTTGTAACATGTATGCCGCGACCCATGATGGGTCTCTCTTGTCAAGGTGTGGTGGTGGTGGGGGAATGTAAATATGCGGTGTCTGAACAAAAGTCTGATCTAAATTAGGCTGGGTGCATTTGCATGCAGGTTGCAGTGGAACAAAGCAATTTGAGAGATGGTTGTAGTAGTGTGTGTGTAGTGGAGTGGAGTGCGGGGAGTGGCGGGGGTGTAGGGTAGTGTGCGTCTGAGCTCGCAGCTGGGAGAGTGGTGTGCGAACCCTGCCAAAGCCTCTGCACATGACTCCCACCACTTGTCAAAAAATCACCATGTGTGCAATAATGTGATTACAGTCTGGTTACTATTATGATTTGAAACAACACACTTGTGTGGAATGGTGATCGGGGGTTGAGGGTTGGGGGGGTGGGGGTATGAGGCTACAGAGCGGGGCGCGTTGGATTCGTTCCCCCCAGCCCCCTCCGTGCCCTGCCGGAGGACACCGAGTGGAGGGGTGATTTTTTCTTGTCGTGGATTTACATGTTGAGGGAATCTTTACATCAAACCCACCCCCATCGTTTCTCCGGTCTCATTCCAGGTTACACAATCAATGGAGTGCACACAAGGGGTTGTCATCACAGGTGCAGCCAGAGATTGGCCGGGATGAAGCTCAACATGTTTTCCACCAGCTCATTTTTTCATGTACCTCTTAATGATTCTTCAAAAAAGTTTGCAAAATCTTGATACTAAATGTCAACCTGTCCTCATCTAAAACTTGTTGTGTGCGTGGTTTCTTGAACTTATTAACCTGACAAAATGATTGACAGGTTACCCCCATAGTGTGGCTTTAAAACACGTCCTGGACCTACTGGACCCAAAAATAAAATTTGGGGGTGGGGGATATCAAAGCAGCTTCTAAAGTTTGTGAATTTACTTTACTGTTGGAGACGTGGTGACTTCTTCCAAAATTATCATATTCACAGGACAAATTTCCAAAAATCTGACCCCATAAAACATGTTCTTGTCATTTATGGATCAGACTGGGGCCCCTGGTGAGGGTCTGGCCCAAAATATTTGGAATGAGTGTTGGGGTATGGTGGCAACTTCCAGAATTTCCATTTTTGTGAGACAAAATGGCCAAAACTTGCCAAGGAAATAAGCCCTTAACTCCTTTATTATTCTCCATGACGTTCATAATTTCTCACTTCTTCATTTTATTCCGTGTGGAACCAAGCCGAGTTTGTCATCGTGTGTGTGCCCCCTTAAGCAGGCCCAAGTTCTCTGCTGCCCCTTGGCTCACTCCTCGAAGCAGTCGGGCGGTTGCCCGAGCGAGGTTGTGACATCACCAATTTGCCAAAAAAGTGAGCGTGGGCCTGTTTCTAATCACGTCCTTTCTTTTCTGGCAGTACGCACGGAACGATGGGAGAAGCAGGGGGATGCCTTGGCAATGTTAGAAGCTGGAAAGGAGCCACATGATGCCAGTTGGGCATGAAGGCAGTGTAACCACTCCATGGCTGGCATGAAATGCCACCCATCTTGGAGAGCGGAGGAAGTAAGCTAACACCTGTTGTGCTGGAGTCAAGGATTTACAGCTTGAGTCATCTACATAATAACTCCCTGGAATCTCAATAAGCTGGAATTCAGATTTGTAAAGCGTTCACGCCGTTTCGCCGATCAATATTAAACTTTGTTATCGAGCACTAGAGCCATGCGCAAAACCCCGAGACCAAGTCCTACCCGTTTTTGTTCCGTCTTGCTTGGAACAACGACTTTTTCACAGAAAAACAGGGTCGCCTCAGTAACGGGGTACAATTTATCCAATAAGAGATTGAGGGCAACAAGACACTAGTCAGACTGCAGTAAATTGGAGACTGTGTAGTATCATATCGCAAGATGGCTAATATTAACATTGATGTGCATTCTTCTATCAGTGTACCTCACCCTCCTCGGCATTCATGCTCTTGTGTGTCTCAACAAAATGTGGTCTCCAGACGATTGCAATGCTTTCTTTCCCAGCATACATTGTGAATCCCTTTCAGATGGTGGCATCTGGATCTGGATCAGTCCCGAAGAGTCGGGGGGAGTGGCACTGGCAAATTAAATTAGGACTTCCACAGATGGACCTCTGCGACTGCATGTTTCTTATTGTCGTTCGCCGTGTTCCTGCGAGGAATGTCGTCCGGCCTACCCCGCAATCAAGGCGATACGATTTCCGCTGTGTTTGATTTATCTGTCTGTCCGTCTTCTGGTCCTGTTCAGGGTTGTGGGAAAAGCCGAAGCCTATTCTAGATGACTGTGTGTACAAGGTAGGACTACACCCTGGATTGGTTGCCAGGAGTCACTCAAGTGGGAATCGTGTAGCATTACACTAACAGTGACATTCAACAAAACAAAGTCATACTTGGTCCTGCTGTTTTGTCCATGAACACCAAGTTAAAGTCCTAAACTTTAGTCAAGCAAGTCCCAAGCCCCAAAATACGCAACCCAAGTCTGACTCGAGACAACTTGAGTCCCGCACTTCTGGTTTCAGCACTTAGTTCTTTCCCCATCGCTTCCTTCCTTCTGCTCTGCACAGTTGAAAAGTTTGACATATTTGAGCATTCGTACAATCCGATGGACGCATCGATAGTTCGGGAAGGCATGTATTTGACCAAACCAGGTGGCGTAGACTTTTGGAATTGTTCCGTAAACCAAGTAGCGAGGCCTCTTGACCAGAACCCGCCTTTAATTCTTTCACCAAGTCCTTCCGCACAATCCGGGACAAAACCCAGACTCCTCATAGAAATACTTTGGAAAAGTCCCTGTTGGCTTTTTAGGGAGAGAGTGCTTTCCAAGGCGTATGTAAGGTCGTGTGTGCAATGGGTTTTTTTTGGCGGGGGGGTTTATGGCCTCTTTTGTGTCCTGTGATGAAACATCTGTGCGCAAGACTGCAGTTTGAGAGCAGCGGGTGCATGCTTGTCTCATGTGTACGAGGTGCGGCCCCAGCTGTTTACATCTTGCACCGAGCCTGCACTTGTGTTTTCTCATTCTGCAGTCCTCGCTGCTTTTGCCATTCTTGGGAGTAACGTGTCACCAAAGTGACTACAGTGAAAACGTTTTGGCAATTATGTCATCTCAGTAACGCATGTTATGATACTTCTTTTTTTTTTTCCAGACGTTCAATGATTGAATGTACTGTATAGGGGTCTCACAGGAATTTAAAATTAAATTGCCAAGGTCTCAGACAATTTTTAAAATTAGATTGAGGGCAGCAATAAAACGGCTGCTGCTGCAAAGTGGAGACTCTGGCATATTACTGCAGTATTATATTGCAGTGTTGGAGTTGAAACATACCATAACAACAGTGCTTTTTTATCCTAGAGGAGACTGAGGGCAGCAAGAAAATGTGAATCTATAGCAAAGTAGTGACTGTGGAGAATTCTACAGTAGTCTAGAATTAAGGACTTAATTATATGTGTTTATTTTGCGTAGATTCTACAAATCTTATCCACGAGGAGACTGAGGGCACATGGAAAAAAGGGTGCTGCAGCTCAGTGGAGAATGTCATCATATTCCAGTGTTGGAGTTGAAGCATGACCACAGTGCTTTTCTTTTCTTTTTTCTTTTTTTTTTTTTAATTACTTAAAATTTAATCCGAAATGAGACTGAGGGCAGCAAGAAAATTTGCTACTGCAGAAAAGTTGAGGCTGTGGAGAATTATACAGCAGTCTGGAACTATAGACTTTAGCATACATGTTTATTTTGCATCACTTATACAAATACTATCCATAAGGAGACTGAGGGCACAAAAAAAAAAAAGGTCAGCTGCAGCAAATTGGAGACTGTGGAGTATAATATCATAGTGTCTATTGCAAAAACGTAAGCATTTTTATTTATTTTAGTAAATTAAAAACTATACATCTGAGAGGAGACTGAGGGCAACAAAGGAACAGAACACTGCAGCCAAGGGGACATTAACACATTTTGGATTAGCATGCGCCTCCGCCTATAGGGAGTTGCGGCATCTCTGTGTGTGTGTGTGTATGATGAATCGCGAGCACCTGCACATCTCACGGAAAGATGGAAAGATGGCGAAAACGAGGGGAGAAGTGGGGGCTTGCGTTTTTGTGGAATTGGCAAGGACAGGACTCACCTGCTACAAGGCAGACCAATAAAAAAAATCCTCTCTTCCCTTTGTGCGGTCCATCCCTCACTCCCTATCAGCTGCTATCAGGTTTGCACTCAGACACACACACACACACACTACACAGCCAGCTGTACTGCCTTTACTCAACATGTTTGTCTCAATAATGTGGAAGATCTCTGGGAGAACGGGGAATGCTCTGCGATTGGTTGGATTTTTAGTCACTGATTGTGCAATCACGTCATTGATTCAAGCAACATCACTGATTGGGCGTTCTTACTTGCATTACCCAATGTTTGGTAAGAAGAAATGATAATCTTGCACGATTGAAGTTGTAATGTTCAGTAAAAAAAATAAAAATAAAAAAATGCTACGAGAATAAATTTGCAGTAAATTATAGCAAAAAGTCATAATTGTAAATAAGAAAAAAATGTAATGTTAAGTGAAATAAGACCATAATTTTTTTTTAAATCGATATCTTGAGAAAAAAAAGTGTAATATTACAGAGGGGCGCTTTAATATCACATGAGAAAAGTCATACCATTTCGAGAGCTGTCTTTTTGTTTAGAGAAAAAGTTATGATGTTATTAAAAAAAAAAACCCTAATGATGTGAGGAAAAACTCTTAACAGAAAGAAATCCTAATGTTGCATGAAATAAGTTAAGCACATTATAATGTTACGATAACAAAAAAAAGTGGAAGGACAGCTGTCAACACGTTAATATGTATAGGGGTGTGAATCTGTTCTCTAAAAGACGGTTTTATGGGTACGAATCGTATACGATTGAAGGACAGTTCATGTTAAAAGTTAGAAGCATTCAGTTTGATTCAATGGGATTCAGATTCAATTTGATATGGTACGGCACAGTTCGAGAGGGTATGATGCAACTAGAAAATTTTCCGTGGAAATTTTGGATGTGACTGCGGACTCTTGCAAGGTGGAAATCTGCATGCACTGAACAGTTTGCCAAATCCTGTTGAAATCAAGTCACTTCCTGTTGAAATCAGGGCACTTCCTGTTGAAATCAGGTCAGTTCTGGATCACTTCCTGTTGAAATCACATCACTGTTGAAATCAGGTCACTTCTGGGTCGCCTCCTGTTGAAACAGGTCACTTCCTGTTGATTTTAGGCCACTTCCGGGTCACTTCCTGTTGAAATCAGGTCACTTCCGGGTCACTTCCTTTTTGAAATCAAGTCACTTCCTGTTGAAATCAGGTCAGTTCCGTGTCACTTCCAGTTGAAATCAGGTAACTTCCTGTTGAAATCAGGTAACTTCCTGTTGAAATCAGGTCACTTCTGGGTCACTTCCTATAGAAATCAAGTCACTTCTTGTTGGAATCATGTCAATCTATAGGTGCTTGATTTGTGGAGCTTTCCCCCGCCCCTCTTCTCCATTCATTCTCATTGGACTTTTTGGTGTGTGTTTTTTTTTTTTAGAATGGTAACTCGGAATTTCGGAAAAAAATAATTCCCCGCCGAGTGAGATTTAGACGCATCTTTTAATACCTCATTTGTGCCGGTACGTTCAGTGGTTCGTGCCGCGTTTTGTCTGAAAATTTCCGGTAAATAAAGAAAAATTAATAAACGCTGTTTTCTAGGGTAGTAATATGTGCCGGCTTTGCTCCACAGCACCGCAGCAGTCACATAATGAGTTCTTGTCATTTTACAATAAGAAATAACTTATCAATGCGTTTCTCGATATATTTTAAAGTGGAACGACTTGGTTCGATTTGATACACCCCATCTACTAAACCAATTTTCCAATTCAAAGTGATTAATTTTTTTGTTACACTCCTACTAATATACTATGCTAATATGGACTTCAAACTCTGGATTCTAGACATACTCCGAAGCAAAGGTCAGACTGGATGGATGGTCCGACGGGAGCGGGAACTAAAACGAGAAGGAGACGAGGATGATGAAGGTAGAGCGTGAGACGGTGGAGAAAGCGCGAGAGGTCACGGATTGTTTTACAAACAGAATTCCTTTAATTAATCACCTTGTTTGAACAGCTGGACCGCTCAAGACAGGTCGTAACGAGATCCCGGCGTGGAAGTGCGGATTACCGACGCGCGTTGGCCGGAAAAATATTAGCTGTCAAACGCTGCGGCCCGAGACGCACGGGAGAAGGCCCCCGTTTCCTGGTGGTGAGAGAGCTGCAGACAAAAATGGAGGTGCGATGGAGGTGGGGTGCGCGAACATGGCTCCCAAGGGCGTCCCTCAGGGCGCAACCTGATGTAGCACTCTGGGAAAGGGGGTTCACACGCAGGGTCAGGCTTGGGATTGGAAAGTTGCGGAGACCCCCGTGGTAGCGTTCATGTACAGGGAGCATATAAACAACCTCCTGTCAACGGGACTTGAAGTATATGTTTATTATTGATGAGGATTGACATCATACTCGAGAAGCCGTCTCTGGAATACTTTGCTGCTTTTTTTGTTGTTGTATATATTCATTTGGTCATTTGGCACACTGGTTTCATTCACAAATCGCCTGAGTATTGACACGTTTTGTTGAGTGAATGTTGTTGGGCTGAAGAGAGAATGTGGGCAGCAAGAAGTGAAGACTGTGGCATAAACTGCAGCATTCAAAGCTTGATGTTTATTTCTATAAATTGTACCTGAGATTTGAGACAGGGCAGCTGCAGAGAATAATGTCGCAATTACCAATACTAATGATTTTAGCACATGATTATTTTCAGATTGTCTTCAATTTTTATCCAAGAAGAGACTTAGGGCAAAAGGAAAACGGACCATTTGTGTATGTATTTTTTTTTTGTCATTTCTTCAAATTTGATCAAAGAAGAAATTAAGGGCGACAGGAAAATCGACTATTGCAGCAAAGCGGAGACTGTGGAAGCGAATATTGCCGCATCAAGGGCTAAGGATGTGAGTGCGTGTTTATTTTTCATCATTTAATCAAATGTTGTCCAAGAAAAGACTAAGGGTAGCAAGAAACGGGGCAAATGTAGGGAAGTGGAGACTACAGAGTATAATGCCACAGTGTCCAGGAATAAGAATATTAGAGCATTACTATTTTTCATCCTCCTCCTCATATTTATCCAAGAGGAGACTAAGGGCAACAAGAAAATTCAGCACTGCAGCAAAGGATAGACTGTGGAGTTTAATACTGCCAGGCTCAGGATCTGTGTGCATTTTTTATGTTTTTAATTTTTCAAAATTTTATCCAAAAGGAGACTGTGGGTAACAAGAAAATTGACCACTGCAATAAAACATAGACTGTGGATATAAATATATGTATTTAATACTTTGCGGTGGACTACTGGTTCGCACATCTGCCTCAGAGTTCTGAGGTCGTGGGTTTGAATCCGGGCTTGTCTGTGTGGAGTTTTCATGTTTTCCCTGTGATTGTGTGAGTTTTCTCCGGGTAGTACGGTTTCCCGCCACATTCCAAACATTCATAGGTTTAATTGAACCCTCTAAATTGTCCAAAGGTGTGATTGTGAGTGTGAACGGTTGTTCAGCCAATGTTGCATCAAGTGTTTGATTGTCAAAGTGTATTTACACATACATTTAAGAAGATAACCACACGCCCAACACACACACCACTAATATGTCAGAAGGGTTAGGGTTAGGGTTGACCTTGCACTTCATTCCCCTTGACCATGATGTCATTACTAAAGCACTTAATTTGTCAGTGAATGGAGCACAACCGCAACAATGACAGCAGTCTGATTTTCTGAAAAACAAGACCTCGTCTTCTCAACATCTGCTGCTTGAGGAGTCGAGGGCCATAAAGTTTGGATGCTGACTTGTTCTGTCTGTTTCTCTCTCTCTCTCTCTCTCTCTCTCTCTCTCTCTCTCTCTCTCTCTCTCTCTCTCTCTCACTCGCCGCGTGTCTCCGAGCAGCGGGATAGCGACCGCTCGCTCGCTGAACCGTGATCCACTTCAAAGTGAATGCGAACGAGTTGAAGGAGTGTTTTAGAAGCGTGATGTATAGCGGGCCGGACCACAGGGGTCACACCTTAGTGTGCCCACTGAGGGCTTTAAAGGACCCATGTCTTCCTCACACAGAAACACAGACAGACGCACATACACAAATCAAATTTACTCAACAGTAGATGGGTGAGGCTGCAACGCATTTTTGGACGCACACAATGTGATGGATGTTTTTTTTTTTTTTTTTTTTTTTTTTGGGGTGTTTGGCCCCATTTTAAATCCATCTACGTTACTAGCCTCATCCTAGCTAAGTGCTAAGCTAGTTCAAGGTCCAGCGTTCAAGTTTGCAAAATTCTTTTCGTTTGTTGCTAGCACAGCACATTGGGGGGGGGGTGTTTCTCTATTGAGCTTCTTTTTTTTTTGTAGTGCTATCTTTAATATGTGCAGCACTTTGGGCAGAGTTTACTGTATTTTAAATGTTCTATTTAAAATAAAGCTTGACCTATCCACCTACGTACCTATCTATGACAAGTAAGAGTGACTAAATAAACAAAATAACAAATGAATATGTAAATTAAAAATAAATAAACAAATAAAATCAATATCCATCTATTTTCTTGAGCGCTTATTCCTCACAAGGGTCGCGAGGAGTGCTGGAGCCTATCTCAGCTGGCTTTGGGCAGTAGGCAGGGTACACCCTGAACTGGTTGCCAGCCAATCGCAGTAAAATCAATATAATTAAGTAAAAAAAAAAAAAAAGACTAAATAATTAACTGGAGAAAAAAAAAAAGACTAGTTTTATCGACCAAATTAAAAATGAAAATAAACGGATACTTGACTCAGTGAACAACTTACAGCAGTGAAAAGTTAATATTTTGTCCAGAATGAATTTTCTAGCTTCATTATTTTTCATGTGCAATTAATACCTTTAAAAAGTAATTTTTCTACTTGCTGTCGACTGATGATGACATCACCAGTGCTGAGGAAGTAGGTAACGGCCAATCATGGCTCAGCTGTTTTCTGGGTTTGGTCAGTAAACTGAGCCATGATTGGTCATCAACTACTTAGCACAGGTGATGTCATCATCAGTCGACAGCAAGTAGAAAAATTACTTTTTAAAGGTATTAATTGTACATGAAAAACAATGAAGTTACTACATTAATTCTAGACAAAAGTTTAACTTTTTACTGCTGAAAATGGCTCATTGAGTCAAGTATCCCTTTAAATAACCAGCAAAAAAGGCTCTTTTAAAAAGCTTAATATGTACAAGAAATGATTAGTACTATCGACTCGTATAATTGACAAACCAAAAATAAAAAATAACTTTAAATAATCTAATAAGTCCAAAAAATAACTAGTACTATTGACTAAATACAAATGAAAAAAATAACCTCTAAATAACTTAATAGGTTAAAAAAAAAGAAAAAAAAAAGAGAGAGACTCGTATAACTGACTAAATAAATAAGTAAAAAAAAGTGAGGAAATTGACTAAATAAATTAATACAGCATATAAATAACTGTAATTTTCAATCTAGCTCAATTTTTACTTCTTTTTTTTGTGTGTGAAGTTGTTCGCGATTTCCCATCAAAGTCACACATCTACTGCTAAAAATGTTGTATCTGCAGCAGTCGAGGTGTATCGGACCATCTAATCAGGCCTCCAAATGTTCTGTGGGAAAAATCGTAAACCTCATAACAAGTGCAATTTCGCCTGATGTGTTTGTTTGTATACGCGAATCTCACTCACTGCTGCTGCATGCACTTAGCAAGCATGTTTCTTGCACATGTTGTTGCAATGCACTAAAAGTATATGATCGGTATAGACTTACACAGCCGGGCGGTCCCTCCGGGCTCATGACTGCAGGTCTTAACTACCCGGGACCACATGTTCATGAGCTCACTCTGCAATGTGCCCGCACCGTTGGCTAAATTGGCTAAACGTATGCAGTTGTGTATGGCCATGCCAAAAGCAACACACAGCCTCTTGACAATCATTCAACTGGAAGAGGTTGATTCAAGCTTATAGGATACGAAATCTGGACCAAATGAGCTGGAATATTTGTACTCTCTGCTTGCTGGCTTAAACTGGGAAAATACACAATACAAGTGACTGGAATATTGCCCACTGGAATGACCATTTGCCGTGAAAAAAACATCACCAGAAGAGTGATGCCATTACAGTTATCCTCCACTTATTTGCAGTTCAACATTCACAAATTTACCTATTGGTGTTTTTTTCCCTCCTACGAAAACAACCCTCAGCATATTTTTAGTGCTCTTTCTGAAATGCCCAAGATGTTACCAAAGCCAAGTATGCTGCCAAGAAATGAAATAAATTATGTTGAAATGAGACATCTGGACTTACGGAAAGTTTGTTTTTTTTCCCCAAAAATGAAATAATCTTTATACTGTTTAACTTTATGAGAAATGTAAAATGAATTTAAAATGATGTTACAGTAAACTGATTTTGGTTTAGATTTTTATTAGCTATTAATAAAGGCAATTATGAGCAATTTTATGGAACAATACCACAATATCAACAATGAGTTTATTTTATAGCACATTAAGTACTGAGCATTTTGTCAATGATGACTGAGCCACAGCTCTCTTTGTGACGTTGACACTTTTATTTTGGTAACTTCCTCTTTTATTTGTTCCTTTTCCGTTCAGTTAAGAACGTTCTGTCACTCGTACAGTACAGACACGTTTCTTTTCCATTTTTTATTTATTTTCCTATGACTAGAAGCTACACTTTTAATACATAAAATCTATGTAAGGTGGAGCTCACTATAAATTTGACAAATAATGGGCTGTGGCAAGGGAGCATTTGTGGACTAAAGTGACTTCCATTTGCTGTTTTTGTGAGTGATGTCGTACATTTAAGTCCACCTGTGTGCGCTGTTTGACTAGTAGTAACCTCGGATGAAGCTGTAGTTGCTACGCTAGTGTTAGCGCTAGCTAAGCGAGTGAGACTGGCTACTTCCGCTTGTCACCTGATCAAAAGGTGCGTTTTCATATTTCGTTTTCCACATGACATTTGATAATGAAGAAAAACATGTTACAGTAGCAAATGTATGTTTGTATGACAGTTAGTCATTGGCTAAATAATGCTAAAATATGTGTTAATGTTTGACTGTGACAAAGCTTCACTTTCCAGCAAATCTCATGAGATTTCAGTAATTGTTCCACTCAAAAAATGTTCGATTAAAATGGCTGTATTCTTTTTTTTAAATAATTTTTAATTCATTTTTAATTGTTAAATACATTTTAATTAATCCCTGTCCATTATCTGTCTGTCACTGTTTTACTTTATTCTAGTCTTATTATACAGACAATAGATAACGTTTGACTATTTGTTGCGAATTTGACACACGCCTGATTATTGTATGTTTAGTGCCTCTTTTCTTTCTCCATTACCAGGTGGTTAAAACAGGACTTCACTGCTTCGCTCCAAACACCCGTAAGTGGCGGCCATTTCCTCCTATGCTGCTTTTGTACATCACTCATATCTCACTCACCTGAAACACATGCTTTGATTGTCCCCCTCAACCCAGATCCAGACGCACAAAAGCTGTGCTGTTGCATCCGGCCACCAGAGGAGGCAGACAATGTGCCCCCATCACCACCTGGTTACCTCCACTGGCTTGGGACCAAAGCCTCCGGATGTTGCATGGACACAATGAGGCAAGCAGGCAAACTGATGTGATGATAGCATGCAAAGCCTCCTCTTTCATTTGGATGATGCATTTGGGAGATACAAAGAGAATTATTTTATTATTTCTACCTACATTGAAATGCACGGAAGACGTCAATGAATGAGCTCATTGGAGGAAACTTTGTATGAAAGAATTATTCTGTTTGGAGGAACTAAACATGAAATACATTTCTGGATGTTGTTAGGGGTAGAACGGCACACCAAAAACACTAGTTTGGCACATATCTTGTATTTAAGGTTCGGTACATTTTTAGTGCAGCAAAGTAACAAAATGCAAATAATAAAATATTTGGTGGAAACAGAAACAGAGTAATATGTAAAAAAAAAAATAGTAGTGATGGGGTGGTGTTGTTTGGGGGTTGCAGAAGGAACAATTTGACGGTTGATGGACTTTGTCTGAAATGAATGCCCCTTCAGAAACGATCATCCATTTGCGGAAGAAAGATTTTTTTTTTTTTTGTGTCTGCCCATTGAATCTTTTTTTTTTGTCTGTAGATGGAGGGAGGCTGTGATTAAGGCCCAAGCCCCCCATCTCGTCAGCTCCCCTTTTGCACACCACTGCTTCAATGTCAATTTGCCAAAACCTGGAAAGCCACTTTTGTCTCCACAAGGGGGCGTAAATTCCCCACGCATATTCCAATGATCTGCAAATTACGCCAATATAAAACCAAATCACACACCATTTTTTCGGAGGGATTGGTGCGTTGCCAGCCCTGAGAACGTCACCCTGTGTGGCCCAACAAAACGCATATATCAAAAACCGCTACTGCCTGTGAATTTTTATTTGCTAACAGAAATGCAAATATCATGCAAGTAGCCTTTCCAGTGGCATTTGTTGCATCAGAATAACCTTCAGGCCTCAAATTATTTCCGAGAAGAACCAGCCTTGAAAAACACACACACAGAGAGTTCCCACCCCCAGCAGAGCAGGCCCCGGTCCCTAACAAGCGGCTGACACATCAAAGCGGCTCGTCCAGGAGGGAAGTCCGTCCGGGAGGGTCTGGGGGAATCACGGGAGACAAAGGAAGCGATTAAGAGATAAGGATCACTCCAAGATATGACATTTCATCCTGGCCAGATCCGGTAGACATGTTGTATTCAGGGAGCAGAAGGAGGAGGAGGAGGAGGAGGAGGGGAGGGTGCCATCGCTTCCCCCTTCCATCCACATGCTTTTAGACAACACTAGCCAAGAAGACCCAAACTAAAACCTCAACTTTTTCCCTTAGATAGAATTTAACTACACACAATAGGGGTGAATTTGAGTAAAAAACAAACAAACAAAAAAAACCAAACGTTCCTCTGTGGGCCTAATTGCCTCGGCGTCGGCTTACGTCTCCGGTTTCACGCTGTCGCTTTCAGCCAGGGGCGCAACCCACCTGAGATCCTCACACAAAAGGGTCGGGCTCGGAACACAGAGGGAGTTTGTTTGCAAATAAACACGGCTGCGCCCCAAACATCGCCTCACCTCTTTTGTTATATGAATAGCTGTCGGCCTGTGTCAATCATTAGTTGAATGTGTCACACTGTATCACAAATTCCATCTTGTTTGACACTTATTACGACTTACAGCTTGTCTCATTAGGGGTCATCACAGTGAGTCACAAGTTTATTGACCACCCATTTTGTTTTGTTTTTGTTTTTTTATTCAGGCAGTGGCTGATTATTGGGGCGCTGGTTGTGAATTGAACCTGCACCGTTTCCACAAAAGCCAACTGCATGTAAGTCTATCATTACATAACAGTATCGTTAGTCTTCTTCAGTTTTGTTCTTCAGTAAGTATGCAAAAACATTTTTTGCAATTCTGAAACTCATTTCTAGTTTCATGATTTTGCGTTGTTAGTTTTATTTATTTATTTTTGTTATAATATTTATTTATTTTTAAGCTGTAGTTCCATTATTTCGATGGGGAAAATATATTATATTTAAAATATAAAATATATTATGTGGTACTTAGACAGCCTTAGATAAATCAAAAGACGAGGATAAATAGTGTTGAGTATGCTCGAGTAAGTGCTGAGGGGTCCGTCGCAGGTCCACACCTGTCGAGTGGGCGAGGCCAACGCTCTATATAGAGCTTCGTAGCGCCCTTCATCTTTTCATAAGCCGTATCTAATGAAACCACGCGGTGTCCGAGCAAAGAAGAATAGAAAGACCCACCGCGGGGGGACACCCTGCCCTGCCCAAAATTACACCTCGCGCCCGTCCGCACAAAAGAAGCGAATTCCGTCGGCGCAGCGATAGAAACACTTGACATCAAATTTTCAACTGCCGCCGCAGTGGAAATTTCCACTACGGGGTCCTTGTGTGGGGTGTGTGTGTGGGGTGTGTGTGTGTGTGGGGGGGGGGGATAATCACACACAATCAAGCACCCCCCCTCTCCCTGCCAGCGCTTCCTTTTTGAACTTTATTTGGGAACAGTTGTCAAGATGGAAATATCTAATACTCTTCCTAATCACTCAGACAGCAATTACGGTTATTAAGCTTTCATTGAAAGCCCCCAACCCCCCCACACACCCCAAGTCTTGTGTGTGTGTTTTCTCACACATTTTGACAGGCCCCATTACAGTTTACACTTGCTTTTTGTACAGTGTAACCTTGTAACTTGACCACCATGTGTTCCAGGATATTCCACTTCACCGCCATCACTAAGTTATATACGCTCTACGGAAGCGATTTCCAACATCTAAGGGAAATGATCCAATTTTATTTAATTGGTCCAAAAATTATTAGATATTTTCCACATGCCACATTAATGGTGGAAAAAGTTTTGAATTGATCTATCTTGGTCTTTTTTTTAAATTTTTTAAATTTTTTTTACTGTATATCATAGAGACCTGGCATTTGGAAAAGGGGTGTGGAGGCTTTTTATATCCACTCTAGGCACTAAATATAACAAACAATATCAACAGTAACTTCGATTTTGCGTGAGATAACCCACTCAGCCAGGTCAAACGTTTATGAGAACCCCCCCGTGGCTGCCATGTGCTGGTGTGTGTGTGTGTGTGTGTGTGTGTGTGTGTGTGTGTGTGTGTATGATGACTGGCTGGGGGTTAGATGAGCGTAGGGGGTGTTGTCACAATCAAAGGTGCCACCCAGGTAACCCCTACAGACGGACAACGAGATGGCTCTAAAGTTTCAGGCCTGTGCCCGAGTGCGTTTCTGTGAAAACGATACACGGATTAGTGTAGTTGTTTTGTTTTGTTTTTTTGTTTTTTTGTGCGTGAAGTCTGAGCGGGTTGAAGAGCAGCCGTTTGTTGTCTTGTTTTGCATTCTGTACGCTTGGTAACATGAATCGAATGTGATAATTGATGGTGGCATTTTGCGGTTGCTTGTGTCCAGGGCAGGATTTATAATAGTTTTGAAATTTTCATTTTAGTTAGTTTTTCTTTCATTTTGAGGTTTTTTTTTTTTTTTTGGTTGGTTGGTTTTAATTAGTTTTCTGGGTGGTTCTGTTCGTGTTTTATTAGTTTGAGTTATTTAAAAAAAAAAATGCTTAATTTTAGTTTTACAACGGCTTCTCTTTAGTGCTTCAACTTCCTCAATGGATTTTTCCACTATTCTAGTACTAATGTTTAGTATCATAAGCTATGTAAATTGTTGCCCATTCGGCATCCACTGCAGCCTGGTCATCCTGGGAGGGGGATTACCACATCTGCGGCCCCTTCTCAAGGTTTCTTTTTTTTTTTTTTTTTTTTTTCCCCTGATTTTTATTTTTTTGGGGGGAGTTTTTCCTTGCCCTTTTGTGGTTTGATCAGGGGATGTCGTTACTATTTGTCAACTGTGGGCATGTGAAGCCCTGTGAGACCTTTGTGTGATTAAGGGCTATATAAATAAACTTGACTTGACTTTTAGTGAGTTTCAGCATTAGTTTCTTTGTTTTAAGTGTATTACTTATGCACAATATTTGATAAACACAATGGTAAAACAGGTTAACAACTAGGCTAAGTGCAATTTCTGGAGAAATTGCATAGGAATGCTGAAAGCTGAATGCAAGATTTGAATGCATGTGGAATGCTAATGAAGTAAATTGGGGGATAAATTATGAAATTGTAACCTCCCGGTTACTGGACAATGCACTTTACCAACTATGCCACCGAGCAGTATCAGACACCTGGTAATGATGATAAGTTATATGTATGGAAGTGGGCGTGGAAAGTGATACTTGGGAAAAAGTTCAATGTCTGTCCCATTGAAAATGAATGGGGAAAAGCTGATATTAAACATTAAATTGTGCAAATACTGTAAGTCATGTGGAATCAGACGATATATATATAGCCCGGGAGGCCTGAATTTTTTAAGCTAGTTGAAATTTGAACAGTGTAAATTGGAAGCATTATGTGGGAGTTGTTACACGCCAAAAAAAGTGTGGAGAATAAAAATCACAATAAAAAAATCACAATAACATATGTGGGAATGCTTCAGCATTCCCACATATGTTATTGTGAAATCTTACCTAGTGTTGCATTTTGTCTGAGTTAAATAAAAAAAGCATGCGAGCCGAGCCATTGGAGCCAAAATTATTATTCCAATTAATATCAAAATAAATATGCTTAAAGTCACATTTAAAATCATCCTCAAAGGCTTATGTATTAAATTAATTACCAAACACTAAAATGAAGGATGTTTTCACTGTAATTATAGTGAAGCATATTAATGGTCCAGGGGCGGAGTTAATGGTGGCCACCCAGGAGAAGATTGTAATAGATGTGATATTGTGGTGTAGAGTAGAAACATTTTAGAATTGTGAACAATTAAGACATTGTTGTGTCATTTTGTTTCTTAGATATGATTCAAATTGGCCATATGCAAAAAGGCGTCGGATGTCGGCGACAATTGATCACTCTGATTGGCTGTTAGCTAGCCAATCTGTGCATGACAGAGAACTACGGGAATACAAAAAGCAAATCAGGCAAAATCTGCAAATAATTTATGCCCATTCAATCTCAAGTACCTCAAGGTACCGCTGTACGTTTTTCATTTACTATACTCTGAAAAAACACAATTTTGTGCCATGACGTTTTTACCCCAAATAGTTGCACATTTGTCATCAGACGAAACACTTGACTGAAACCACTTAGTGGTGTTGTGTCACCATATCAAGAGGACAATCACGTGACTCATGGCTTGTGCCCCCCGGCTCAAACCAGGTCAGTCCGGATCATCTCCCTTTGTTCCTGTCGGGAGGTTTACTATCGAATAAACACTCGGCTTTTTACGGTGGGACGTCCCAAGTCAAAAAGCTTTTTGAAGACTTCACCCGGTCAATTAGGTGAGCAGTGTCAATAGACCCCGCTGCATAATGACTCACCCGTTATGGCGTGCGAACGAGCAATTACAGGAGACTGAGGGCCACGTCACAAAGGAATGACAAAGCCCTCGATCTGTTTTGAAGGACTCCTACTGCAATCAAGCCCCCCACCCTCTTAATTCTCCCCACACACACTGTCGTGCTCGTCTTTCGAGTTCCTGAATTCTTGGCAATCACGTGGCTGATGACACTTTGGGACTGGAGCCGTCATGTTGCTAAATGTGATGAATGTTCCGTGGGTGCTTTTAAATGCAACAAGGGCAGTGTTTGAAAGCACGTTTTGGCCTCCAAAACAACAGGTGGCGCTAGAAGATCCTAACTATGTGACCGTTTCAAATAACTAATAAGTCTGAAGAAAGTAAAATAGCAAAATATCAGCACCAATAGAAATAAATACCTCTGGAAAAAAAAGCGAAAAATCATACAATGCCATGTCGTTGTATCCATTTGTTAACGAGAACGCTCCTTTCTTGTTTTTGGAGAATTGACTCAAATAGGGCTGCAACTAGCAGTTATTTTTTCAATTAATTGATGGATTGGATAAAAAGACTTTACCCTCCATTCCTTTATTCAAAACAGGACATCATTTCAAATTGACAAAATAGAAAACGTCGTACATAAATTGATTATGATTCAGTTGTTGGATCGGTCTGTAAAATGTCATGAAATAGGCAAAGAAAAATGTTGATGGTTTTCCAAAGTAAAAGCAGATTGTTCTTTTTTAATTGAAAAGATTAGAGATCAAAGATCAGTCTGCTTTCAGCTACAGCAATCTGGAACTATTTGCTGGTGAAAGACTGAAATTCGACTCTACATTTGCTTTTCGGACCTGCGGACTGGTTTTGAATCATGGAGCCCCGTATTAGTGTTTGTTCGCTTTCTTGTATCTGAAATAAGTGATGTCAGGAAAAAAACATTTGAACATGATTGGAAGGAGCACACCTCTAGTAATTTCTTTATCAGGATTTGGACTAAAATGTAATAATTTGGGTGATTATCTCATTTGCTCCCAAAAACGTATAAATACGTTCTATTTTAAATTTTGCCATGCTCCCAAAGACATATTTATACGTTTTGTTTTTTAATTATGCTAGAGCATACAGAAGGCTTTGATGCAGCCTCTGAACTGAACGGTTGAAGCAATGGTAATTATTACAAAATCGGCCAGCAGGCGGCAGCAGAGTATAAGAGATCAACCAGGGCCACATTTCCCCCACAGTTTTAAACAGATTTGTGAATAATAATGAAACTTAGCTATATTCTAATGCTAATTGCTGCAAAACGGAAACAGATAGAAATATACTTTTTCCTGATTAAAGAAGAGACGCTAATCTTTCTGTTGGTAGGTTCCCTGTTTTTATACTAATAGAATACAATGTTTTGTGTTCCTTGCAAAGTCAGTCAAAATCCAGTAAAACAGCTGGGAGTGAAGGTGGTTGCTTCAGTGAAAATGGCTGAGAGTGAATTGAGTTAATTGAGTTATTGATTAATTTGTATTTACTTGTCAGAATGATTTATTTTTATTTTTTTCTTGCCCGAGTGTGTCCCCGCTGCTAAAACTAAGCTAATTACTGAACCATAAGGTTTTTGTTTTGTTTTGGGGGGGTTTTTCAGCGTACCATGACACGTCATAGTTTTTAGGGATGAAAAACAGACATTTTGGGTGGACGGAAACCCAAAGCACATTTGAAACATACCTGCATTTGGTAAACTCAATGATCTTACATAAACTTCCCACTCCGGGCTTTGAAATGAACATGCATGTCGTCTTTGTGTGCGGAGTAGCAGGATAATGAACAGGCAGACAATTACCATAACTAGCTGATGTTATCGCCACTTCAGGGGTTGGAGGGCTTGGGGGGAGCATTTGAAATGTTGTAATTGCACTGTCAACCACCCAACTGCTCCAAATGCCGAGCTTGTTCCCGGACACATTACCATGTATGTTCCTCCTCCCACTTTTTTTTTTCCTTCCTTCGGCCTTTAGCCACTTCAAAATGAAATTCTTCTTCTTCTTCTCCCTCCTTTTTCTCTCATTTTGACACTGATATGCAAGGCATCAAAGGGACGCCCAGTGGCCATTAGATGCCCCCCGCCCCCAGCCCCCACCCTAGAGACTCCCTGCATGTGCTCTAGGTGTAAAATCTAACAAACATAGCTTGGTATTAGCAAAACTCAACTCATTGACAAAAGCCTGTCAGTGAAATAATTTGCATCTCTCTAGTGACAGGAGAAAACATGGATGTGCGACGTTAAATGCACTTTGCAACTTAATGTGGAGCAAAATTCTTTTTTTTTTTTCTCTCTCAAACCCACCACAAAAGTACTCAAACAAAAAAAGGACAAACCGTCTACTGAATAAAACCATTAAAAAAAAAAGAAGAAAAAAAAGAGAGAGCGACGATGATGACGTTGACGTGGGAATGCTGCAGAATAAAAAATACTGAGCTCTCATTAAAAAATCTAATAAAATAAAATGAAAATGTTTCAGTGTTCAATAAATTTTAGTACATGTAAAGATTGAGATGTATGCTTTTAATGTTTTAAATTGTGTGTGTTTTTATTTTACCAAAGCACAATGTTATGTTGCTTTTGGAATTTGGAGATACTGTACATTGTTTCCATGCTTTAAATGTTGTCAATTTACATTTTTTTACCTAAAACTCAACATATTTTGTTGCTTTTGACAAAAATATCTTTTTAACATGTCTAAAATGTATGTGACTCCTGTGGGGTCACTTGTATTTTTCATAAATTCATCATCACATGTTAGTTGCAACAAGAGAAAAATACTGTCTGCTTAAGATCATACCACACAAATAATTATGTCTTCATGTTTTTATTATACACACAATTTTCACAGCACACTGCAATAATCAGCTAACCTTGGCGCTCTTATATCAAGCCATACAGTCTTAATGATCTTGTTTTGAGAATAATATAATATGCAAGAGCAGAATTTCCAAGATTATTAATATTGTTTTAAGATAATTTGTCTCTTATTTCTCACTTAGTTTGTAAATCCTAAACTTTGTAGATTTTCATCCACAATAAGGCAAAGTGCTGTAAGAGTCTCTGTTTGATCCCATAGTTATACGTTTTAAGAGAATTTTTAGCTGTAAAAACTTATTTTAAGACCTCCTCGTAACAAGTTTTTGTGACATTCACGGTGTTGTGTGGAAAAAGCGTATGCATCTTTGGATGTGAGCCTCTTAACAGCAATTACCTCAACCAAATGTTTTCTGTAGTTGCAGATCCAAACTGCACAACTGTCAGAAAGAATGTTGAACCTTTTACATTTTTGACAAAACTTTCTCAGTTCGGTCATATTCTTGTGTACTTTCTTCTGCTGAAGTCATTCAGTTGTTGATTTAATTCTGTCCTTTGGTTTCGGGCCTGCTGCATCACTTACTGTATCTTCTGCCAACCTTCAACTGGCAATCAGATGTTATGAACAACTGAGAAATTTTCAGTTGTTGATCCAGTCCAGGTCCTGAAGTGACAAAGCGTCCCCAAACCATCTTGTACTGCCATACTGCAGAGTTGGGAGACTTGAGTCGGTATGTAACAAATTCTATGACTTGCTTGGCAAAAACTTCGATTCAAAGGCTGATTCGTTGAGCAAGTGTCACAGAGTAAGATTCCAGCATTATATTTTGATGAATCCAATAAATATACAAGAGCAACTTGAAAGGTTTAAAACTCAATGATAAGAAACACAGCAGCTATGACATTTGCCATCATCTGTCAGATGCAGGTAAGCTAGCCGAGTGAACTGTGAAGATAAGCTAGCTAAATTAGCTTGACATCCATCAATAGTTCGTCACGTATTAACTAAATTTAATGTCAGTAATGCATTTAATGTAGAAGACAGTAAAGTGGTAGATTAGATATCATTGAGAATAATCTTGGAATCTTTTTTTTTTTTTTTTTTTTTTACATCGTTACAGAGATTCCACTTTAATTATGCAATCATTTCATACTGTTAAGTTGCTGTTTGTTTTAATTTTTAGATATTTAAATGTTCATGTAGAATGTTCCTCCATGTACTGTGATATATATTTTTTAAAGTCTTTCGCCGACACGCTTGGGGATTCTTCATCTCATTGAACAGTCTTTTCACGACTACCAGCGTAGCAAGACTGTTGAACTTCCTCCATTTGTAGAAATTCTTCTGAGAGCTCTTTGGTGTGCAACAGACAATGCTTATTGAGCATCGCAAACTGAGGTTTGCTTTTATTGGGTAGGACAGCTTTAACCAACACCTCCAATCTTGTCACATTGATTGCACTCTAGGTTGGCTGACGCCAATTAGCTCTTGCAGAAGTCATTAGTTCAGCGGCCCGCATACATTTTTTAACCTGCTAAAATAAAATGAAAACATAATTATTTCTGTGGTATTTATTTAAGACCGATACGTTTTTCTATTGCTGTAACTTGAAGATCACATCACATTTTTATGACCAATTTATGCAGAAATCCAGGTTATTATTAAGGGTTCACATACAGTACTTGATTTAAAAGAAAGCCCCGCAAACTTTCCACAGATTCTGCTTTTCTTGGGCAATGGCATGTGTTCACATTAAGATGTTGTTATCTAATGAAAATCTAGTATTAACATATTTTGTGAGTTCATATTTTTATCCAATTTCAGCACAAAAAAAAGAAAGAAAACTTCAAATCATAAATTTTGGAGAGATTATCGTTATCTTTTCACTGCAGTAATACCAGGACTTCCTTACGTTTTATTTGGATTTCAGCAACTCATTGCTGTATTTTAATTGACAGTATCGGGAGCGGCATGGCTCAGTGGTAGAGTGGTCTCCCAACCATGAGATTGTGACTTCGATCTTCAGCCCTTGTGAACATGTCGACGTGTCCTTGAGCAAGTCACTGAACTCAGATTTGCATCACAGCACCCAACCACTGGTATGTGAATGCGAGGCTTTGTACGGCTTTGGGCACCAGATGGTGTAGATAAAGCACTATTGTATTATTTTTAGACATTTTTATAAAATAGTTTTTGTAAATTTAATGTATTATTCTTAACATTTTGTCCTCTCTCTCAAATGCTCCAGTAGTGTGTTCAAAATAAAACTTGTGAACATTATTAATGGTAATTATGCAAATTTTGTTTCAAAAGTTCTGTAAAAAGTGTTGAGTATGTATTGGTATTCTCACGCATTTCAGTGAGTGGTTGGTTGGTGATCAAAACAAAGTGAAGCGGTGGCCGATGACATGATGTACACGACCCCACTTCAAAACAATGCAGAGCTGCCGGCAGTGTACCACCCCCCCAACCCCATTAGCCCCCCCTTTTCCAGCAGCAGTTCAAAGGAGCTGCTCTCTGCAAACATTATCATATAATTTGGGCCAGCCGTCGGCTTGTAAATAAGTGATGTCGAGGGCCCATTGTGTGATGGGGGCACAGGTTGGAGACAGGCGTCTTTGCTGTTGCCGGCACGAGACAAAGGCAGGAGACAGAGCGTCTAACCTTTTGATTCTTCAGAGGATCACGTCAGCCCGGGACACATCGTCCGCAATCATGTCCCTAACGCGGGGATTGGAGTAGGAAGAGAGTGGGGGGCGGGTACAATGTCGATAAGGGAAGGAAAAATGGGACTTCATGAAATGTGAATTATTGAAGAGGGGATAGGAAATAAAAAAGTAGCTGTAAGCGATCATCAAACAGGCACACAATTTCTTGGCAAATCGCTTTTTGATTGTTTTCTTTAGCATTCAATCATATACAGTATAATAAAATATATTGTCACAGCACAAGGAAAAAATTAGGGATGTTAGAAGATTAACATTTTTAATCGTAATTAATTGCATGACGTAGTGAACTCACAATTAATCGCAAATTTTATATCGAAGTATAAGAATTTCTAAGTTGTCACTCTTGTTAACATAAACGTGGGACAAATGTGAAACTAATAGAAATATGGCTGCATCTTTTAATCATTGATACAGTAAATCATAAAATTGAGCTAAAATTAAAAAAGATGTACTGTACTGTACTGTAAAAAATAAGTGTAATATTAATTTGAGTTTAGATTATTTGTCTGCCACTAGATAGCATAATTGCATTTGTAAGATGTTGGTGACAGCTCAGTGCATTTTTCTTTTCATATTAAGAGCTAGCTAATCTTTAACATGAAGTAACTTGTGAAGTTCTGCACATTTTTAAAATTGTAAGATACAACTTGACCCCAGTCTCCACAAATATATGCATTAGTATTAAATGTATTACTGCTAAATTTTTACATGGACATATGTGCTGCATTGTGACTGGAAGTTCCCCAGTACAGGCTTTCCAAATAAGGGGCGGTCATCATGTGTTGAAAGAATTGCCACTAAATTAAAGGAACTTTAAATTAACTCATAATTAACGCACTAATTTTGACACCCCTAGAAAAAATAAATGTCAATCTCCAAATATGTGATTTTTAAAAAAACAAAACAAAAAACTTTCCTTTGTGTTTTGGATCAAAATTCACAAAATTTGGCATGTCAGGTTTTTCAGTGCAGTGCCACATTTTTTAGTATGTTTTTAAAAGAAAAAAAATGAATAAATTCGGAAATATGTTTTTCATTGTAGGATTCTAATATGGGTCTTCTCAAAATGTTCTTTAGGAAAAAAATGCACATGATGGTGAAAACAATAAATATTACCAGTAAATAAACTCCTTTGATTCTTTTTTTTCATCTTTACTATTTTATCAATAAAAAACGTATACAATCTAATGTACATGATGAAAAGTTGTACAGCTTTTTTTTCAATGTTAAAATAAGGACTCAATTTATTTTTTAATATGTCGATATAAATATATATATATTTTGTCAAAATATATGATCATATTATCAAAGAAACAAAAAAAGTGAGACAAACGTACACCTCAACGTAAAAGTTATAAATAAGCGTCCACGTGAATTTTTTTTGTAGCGATTTGTTTTGTCCAAGTTAGCCGGGTTAGCTTGCGCTTTAGCGGCAGCCGCAGCCCTCCACCACCATTTCCTGGTAGTTTTTCAGCACCACCTTGTCGTTTTCATCCAAGTAGAGCATGGAGATGGCGCTGAGCTCGGTGGGCACGCAGCAGGCTTTGGGAATGTTGTTGTTCACAGAGTTCACTAGTGTCTGAACAATGGCGTGGTTGGTGGAGTTGAGGTGGTCCGCCAGCGGGAAGGGACACTCCCCGTGGCAATAGTAGGCCTGGTAGCCAGGGGGCGCCACTATCCAGTCATTCCAGCCCACGTCGCTGAAGTCGACGTAGAGCGCGTGGCGCCGGCAGTTGCGGTTGCGCTTCCGTCCCCGCGGCTTGGGGCTGCGCTTGGTCCGCTTGGTCAACGGGTGACCTTTGCCGTCGTGGCCGAACGTCACCAAGAGGGGGCGCAGCTGCTCCCAGTCCTCGCCGGGCTCCCGGTGGAGCGAGCGGCTGACGCGGACGTGCTCCCCCCTGTGGCGCGGCGTCTCGTCTAGGTGCAGGACCTCGACGGCCAGTCCGTGGTTGGGGCGGCGCTCGCGAGTCCAGCGCAAAACGGCGGGGCTGACGTCGAAGCTCTCCCAGCGCGACGTGTTGTGCCGCACCAGCCGCGTGTCCAGGAGCTGCGTAATGAGCTGGCCGGGCCGCGGCGCCTTCAGCACCTCGTACACGTTGATCCGATGGAGGCCCGTCTTGTCGTCGTCGCCGCCGACCGCTTCGGCTATCTGATGTCGGTAGATGCGCAGTTCAGCCGAGGAGAGCAGCTCGTCCTCGGGAATGCTGCTGAGGTTGAACAGGAAACGAAAGGGCGTGGCCTCACCGTCATCCAACTCGTGCACTCTCTCCATGTGCTCTGAAAGGGAACAAGATGAAAGTTGTTAGGAATTTAAAGTCGACTCCCGCTATTCGCATGTGTTAGGGACTAGGAGTGACGTTATAAAGATATTGCGATAAATCGTGATACTTTGTCTCCTGATAGATTATCGATACGTCTATGCAAGTATCGCGATATTTGTAATTAATATTCAGCCACTATAATGGCTCCATTGTTCATTACTTATTGAGCAATTACTTGGCGGGCCACTAAGGGGAGCGATTCATAAGAGCGGCGGGTAAATGTATGGAAGTCTTCAGGCGAAGAAGACTCATGAGCTTACTTTTACTTGTGTTCATCTATCCAGCAACTGACTCAGTTTTGCATACGTTTCTATGAAAAATTTGTATTTATATCTTCAATTTTAACATTTAAAAAACAATCAATTTCTGGAAAATAGTAAGATACAAAAAATTTGGCTTGTAAAAATCTGTTTTCTTAAGAATGTATGGGAAAATGAGATATTAAAATAATCGATTCATGTTTTTTTAATCGATATCAGGCTCAAAGGAAAATCGATTCAATATCACTACGCCTTTTTAATGTTTTATTTTGTAGACAGGGTTTAATATAGTTACAGTACAGTGCTGTTGTTTCTCTATGTCTACTTGTCTTTGCATGGTAGTAGTAATACATTTGTACAATACGTGATAGTAATCGTGGATGCACTATATTTGCAGATTTCAAAATGGATCGTTGGGCTTTCGGTAATAGTGACCCGGGTAGTCCATATAGCACCCTGGCCCAGCGGGAATTCACCACAATTTGTCGATTACTCACTCTAGGCCTGAATCTATAGGCAGTTATGAACATTTTTTCAGTTACAACAGTTCATAGTTAGCATTAACTCCAATCCTCTCTGTGTTTTGTACATTGAAAAGTTATTGACAGCTGCCAAACAAGAAATAGCACTCGCACAAACATAAAGCACTTGACAATGTGAATGTTCCAAAATAAGCTTTGATAATGTTCCACTCCACACCTCTAGGTGGCAACAATGCACATTATAAGTGGTTGACAACTAACAAAGAAGAAGTAACGATCGTATTCCGTCAGTTTTTAAAATTTCCAAGTGCATGTAGGCTAATGACTCAAATCCCGTTCATTTCAAAGGAGAAACTTGATTAAAAATGCAAACAAACTTTGTTATGAGCTTGCTCACCGAAATGAATTCAACTTGCAAGCCAAGCTAACAACTGTGTAGGCTACTTCTTTTCCCAAAGTAACTCGTGGACTCGTTTGCCTTTCTCTGGGCACTTTGCTGAAACACGCATCCCGAAGAGGGTGGTGATTAACGTACCACAGCTACAGTATAAACACAGTGGAGGCTCCCTGTTCCGCGCTCACTCTGCACATTTCTGGCGAGATCGCCGTTGTTGAGGTGGGGGGTGGGGAAGGAATGTTGTGTCTACTATTTTCCTGCGCAATCCACGCCTGTTATTTCGCACCCAGAACCTAATCTTACCCAGGTGGTTCTGATTATTAAAACTCGCTGTGGTTCTGATTAGCTCTGCACTGCTGGTTGTTCGCTTGAAATGTATTTGTCAGTGTATTATTATTATTATTATTTATTTATTTTAAATCAGCTGAGTCGGATGTTCCCGGAGAATGAAGTGGATGGATGAAATGAAAAATCGCACAATGAAGGAGACCTGAAAGTGAGCACTCCCAATCAAATAAACTCCAAGCATGTTATGAACATAGTTTAGAGCCTTAAAATAAATAAATAAATAAATAAATAAATAAATAAATTCTTAGACTGTGTAGTATAAACTCTTCTGACATGCATTACATTACATGTACATATATTTTCACCTGATATCCATTGAATTTCAAATTCAATTTCCGCTAAATATTATATATACCTGATTATTTTCTATAGCTAAAGTTTACCTGCCTTATTTTGGTAGAAGTTAGCATATTTTCTCAGGGAGATTTGCATACTTTTTACTATCTTTTTATTAGGGGTGTTAAAAAAAAATCGATTCGGCGATATATCGCGATACTACATCGCGCGATTCTCGAATCGATTCAATAATAGGCAAAATCGATTTTTTTATTTTTTTATTTTTTATTTTTTTATTTTTTTTTTTAGGATTCACACCTTAAGCATGGAAGAATGTTATATGAACGGAACATTAAGCCTTAATATTTTATTTTAATGCTGTTTAAACATGAAACAGATTACAACCTCTATAAGACTGAAATTTCAGATAAATAAATAATACATTTTCATATAAATCTTACACTCTACAAGCTTACTGATTAGTATTTTCTAAATTTGAATGAAAAAAAATCGCAACAATCGACTTATAAATCCGTATCGGGATTAATCGGTATCGAATCGAATCGTGACCTGTGAATCGTGATACGAATCGAATCGTCAGGTACGAGGCAATTCACACCCCTACTTTTTATACTTACACAGTATCTCAAAAAGTGAGTAAACCCGGCATATTTCTATCACACTAACGAGTCACATGACACTGGTGAGGGAAAACTTAAAAACGACTAACTGCTCAATTTGGACATTTTCACTTTTGTTGCCAGGGGTTTTGCTATAAACGGCTATATTTTGAGTTATTTTGATAGACCAATAAATTTTCACAGTTATATAAGCTATACACTACTTTTCATTGCGTCAAAGTGTCATCTCTTCAGCGTTGTCCCATGAAAACGTATAATTAAATATCTGCAGAACTGTGAGAGGTGTTCTCACTTTTGTATGTGCAGTACACGTTTATGTTTCTAAGATCAACACACTTGTTTCCCCTTTGGATCATTCGTTCCTTGACCCTTAAGGATTTACCCGACTGGTTTAAAGCTTTCCAACCACAGTTTACCTCCAGCAGCTCAGTCAACCACGAGTGCCTTCAACATTAATCGAAAGCCGCCCGCCTTGGTCACCGCAACTACGTCCCGTCCCCTGCGTCGCACGGGCCTCTGAAGCACTTTTTTCCATCCCTCTGCTCTCGGGCACCCACATTGTTAGCAGTGGCTGTCTTTATTTAGAACGCGGCAGAGTAGCATTAAAGATAATTGCATGTTGAGGAAGGTCCTTTTTTTTTTCTAGAGGGAAAAAAAAAAAAAAAAGTCCATCGCCACATAAACTGGAGAGTTGCAGTCCAGTTTTCCGAGTTGCTCCCTGCAGGATGCGGTTAGACGTAGACGTCGGTAATATGAAGGTAGGCTTTTTGCTAAAGCTGTTAACCAAACCGTTTAGTCCAATGAGGTTCTTGAGTTTTTCAAGCAGGTTTTCGCAGCTCATCTGGCAGCGTTTGGTGACTTTCACATTCAAATCTGGGTGAATGCCAGGTAGGGGGTTAATCTTTTGCGCATATTTTAGGCGGCACTCAAGCATACTTTCGGCAAACTGTCTTACTTTCTGGACCAGATTCATTTTGAGAATTTTCTTTTTTTTCCCATTCAGCCACTGTATTATACCTTTCATTTACAAATTTATTCCTAAAATACTTAGCTTTTTTTTTTTTTTTTATCTGAGCATCAAAACAAAGGCAAACAAATCTTGTTAATGGGTAGTGAACAGAAAGTAGCTGAAAGTTTGTTTTGTGAGATTAAAAAGAATACATCGCAACATTTGGAGATACTAAAATGATTTTACAACAAGTCAGGGAATGTTTGGTGACTTTTAAGTTCAACTTTGAATGAATGTTATTTTCCTCCACATATTTTAGGTGGCACCCGTTTATACCTTGAACAAACTGTAGTATAGACTTATATGTACCATTATTCATGACTCGTTATCGCCATAAGGCACCTTTGAGATTTAACCAAAAAAAAGGTCTTTTCTTTTTTTCTTTTTTTCTTTTTTTTCTTGCCCACACAAAAATTGGTCAAGCTCCTACACTCTTTTTCAATGAATTACCAAGGCAATGAAGTTACACAAATCAAAATAAGTGAGCTTGCGACAGGGTTGACAATCACAGTGTGGACATATCTGGCTAATGTTAGCATTTAATGAACACACGGTGGACCTTCACTTAAAAAACGAGGCACTGTTTCAGCCTCCACTGCAGAATGACACTAAATGTCATTAAATGTCAGTAAAAAGATAAGAGGGTTTCTTAAAATGACAGTTCCCCCATAATGACAGGGTGGACAGCAACTCCAGGGACACGTGCAAAATGTTCTGTATGTTTATTAAAATAGAATTACTGATCAAGATTACTTGTTTTTTATCAAATAACTTTGTGTGCACATTAAAACCATGTTTAACAATTTAGCAGAGCAGTGTGTGGAAAAAGCCAAACTAACCTACATTCGATAAAAAAGAATTGTATAAAAAGAAGAAAACACATCTTAAGAAACTTATCTTTATACTGGTATGCATGCAAACGTTTAGCCACTTATGATAAGACCTCAGAGTTTCATACTCTACTACATTCTCATGATGACTCAGTAATCCTGATAAGGACACCAAATGCACTTTATAGTCATATTGACTCTGTTACATTTATTAAAACAAAATGAGATCTTTAAAGCAGACCAAACCTTGAGGTAAAGACAACAAATGGAACAAAAAATGGTGTCTTTACACCAAAAATGTACAAAATAACTTTTTGGTTTGAAAAAGTGAGGGAAAAAATGCTAAATTTGGATATACTTTTTAAAAAATAAAGTAATGGATCACAAAACACCGGTGATATACATTTAAGATGAGGCCGAGCCCATCTCCTTTTAAGATGGAATGCTGATCTTTCTGGGCGTGGTTTTGCCATTAAAAAAACGGATAATATGAAGATGATATGGATTTTCCTGAAGATTTTAACCAAGCACTTTATTCTAGGACCTTGTTTTGAGATTTTCTAGCACATTTTTGTAGCTTGTCAGGCATTGTTTGATGATTACATCCTGAAAGATCTTTGCTTATAGTGAGACAGGTGGAGCCCTCATCCTCCAATTGTTTATTTATTTATTTATTTATTTATTTATTTATTTTTACTGCTACAGCGCTAGCCAACTCTGAGGAAATCCCAACTCCCTACTACACAGTAAATTCTGTAGAGTATATTTGACTCTAGAGTGGGACTAAATCGACTCAGTTTTAGAGTAATATTTATACTTGGAAGAGATTAAAATAAAGAATAAAAAAAAAAAAAAAGTCACTCAAGTGTTGAGGAACAAACTCACAACCTTCATCTTGGATGACTGCCACACTGCCACCTGAGCTATGCCCCTCCTACTGTTTGCTTATATCCAAGATGAGACCAAAAATATTTTTGCTTTTGGAGTTCTGAAGACTCCAGCTTACACAAGCAATATAAAAACACGCAGCAGGAGATGCGTGGCTCAAGGAGTAGATGGGGTGTCTCCCAAGCTGAAGGTCGTGGGTTCGTTCCTCAACCCTGGAGTGAGTTTTATTTTAGTTATTTTTCTTCAATTCTTTATTTTACCCTCTTCCGTGTAATTATTACTCCAAAACAGAGTTTATTTGGCCCGATTCTAAATAGAGTCAAATTTACTCTCCAGAATTAACACATTCCACAACCATCCTTACCCTCATGGTGGAAGCCCCTCACAGTGTTGGCTCGGCTTGCCGACCTTTCCGGGTACTCGAAGGCGATTCCGTCGCCGGCCCCGGACTCCTCTCCCTCGCCGGACTGCAGCCGATACAGGTCCAGCAGGTATCGCGGCACGGCGGCGGCCGAGCGGCTGGGCCGGGGCCGCCTCTTGAGGCCGAACATGTGCAGCAGGGTGGCCTCAAAGTCCCGCAGCATTTCATGGCTCTGAGCGTCCGAACGACCCTGCAGGCCCGGCACTTTCTTTTTTCCTTCTTCAGGTATCAGACTGGCATGGTTGCTCTCTCCCAGCAGGACTTGGCATATGAAAAGGACCATCAGCATTCGATTACCAGGAATCATGATGTCTCTGGCGGGACACAGGTTAGAAGATTAGAAATCGAACTTTGACCCGCCCAGGACTTCATAAACGCCCACTTAATTGGCTTGAATGATCCAGTCTGGCTTGTTTACAGTAAAGAAGACCCTCTCATATCACTTGCATTTTATCTTTGTGACATACTTCATATGTAAGCTCAAATCTAATTTTAGATGGGATTTTTTTCATATTTTTTTTGGAATGGGATACTTCTACCAAAGGTTGGGTTAATTATTTGGCTCAGCAGTTTTGGTTGAAGATTGGTATTGGGCGGGCTGAAGAGTAGTGTTAATTTTATCAACCATTTTTTTAAATTTAGTCTCAGTTCAGTCAACCTCATCCCGTTTTTATTTAGTCAACTTTTAAGTCAAGCATTTTAGTCTTCATTTTAGCCCAAAGAATACATACTGTAATAATATTTGTCTAGTTTTAGTCAGGGCGGCACGGTAGTCGAGTGGTTAGCACGTCCGCTTCCCAGTTCTGAGGTCTCCGGTTCGAGTCCAGGCTCGGACCTTCCTGGGTGGAGTTTGCATGTTCTCCCCGTGCCCGCGTGGGTCTTCTCCGGGTACTCCGGTCTCCTCCCACATTCCAAAGACATGCATGGCAGGTTAATTGGGCGCTCCGAATTGTCCTGAGGTGTGCGTGTGAGTGTGGATGGTTGTTCGTCTCTGTGTGCCCTGCGATTGGTTGGCAACCAGTCCAGGGTGTCCCCCGCCTACTGCCCAGAGCCAGCTGAGATAGGCGCCAGCAGCCCCCGCGACTCTTGTGAGGAATAAGCGGTCAAGAAAATGGATGGATGGATGGATAGTTTTAGTCAACAAAAACGTTAGTATAATTTTAGTCAGGACATTCATTTTATCCTTTTACAAAGAAAATTTCCATCTGATCTAAAACTATTTCACATGAAATTAATTTAATTTCCTCTCACATTTTTGTTGAAAAACAACTTCAACACACAATTTCAGTATATCAACAAGTGGTGACTATGGCTCCATGCTACGAGTTAGTAAATTAGCCAGCCTTAGTTAGTGGTCAGGTTAACGTAATTGTTGGAATATTATAGCTTTTAGAGCCACAAATTTTTTCCCAAATTTTTTGTTATAAAATCATAGCATTTTTATGTCGTCTTTGTTCATGAACTAAAATGTCCATAGATTTTAGTCTAGTCTGAGTTAAGTGGATGACATTTTTGTCATCCACTTAATTCTGGATGGTTTGTCAGGACCGGATTTCACGTCTTGAACTTTAGACAAATGAAGGACCAATTTTTAACTTCTTGCCACTAGCCAAACTAAAAATAGATTCATGCACATTTTAAATGGGTGACTTTAACAAAGGCACATGGCACTTGCTTACCGAGAGAAAATAAAGCATGGGAAAACAGTCCATGTTTGTTGGGAGCAGGCAGCGGACGCGTTCTTCCAGGAAATGTTAGGTGGCGTTGGGCGGCTGCAGGAGAACGTAGGAGTGAGCCTGTTCCTGGAAGAGACAGACGCACAAAGAACTTGTAAACTTAATTACAGCACATAATTGCAGACATTTATCACATTTTTTTGAATGTCCTTGTGCATCTGTTAAATAATCAGAGGTGGTAAATAGTAAAAACCCTGCCACAGTTTGGCTTTTGCCCCAGGTGCTATAGCGCCATGGTTGCTCGGGTATCTGCTAGGGAGCTAGCTAGCTAGCACAAAGAGCTCTAAAGCCAAACTGTGGCAGTTTTTTTTTTTTTTTTTTTTTTTTAAACTTTACTTGGTTTGCCACCTCTGGTTAAATTCCAAAGAACAAGAATAAAAAGTAACTTTTGCTTTTTCCAGTGAGGGGTCGCCAGTGAGTCAAAGGTAAAACTTTCTACTTTGTACCAGGTTGATATGCAGTCATTGTTACAATTGCTAATGATCAGAAATACATAAAAACTGAGTCGTCTAGGTGTAAATCTTAAAAGCACAAAATTAAAATGATCCTGCTTCGTCTGTTCTTGTTCATAAAGCTAATGACTAATTAAAATGAAAAACTGCCAAAATAAAAATGCAAACAATTCACGTTTGTACTAGCCTTGTGAATCTTAATGGTCCAGTTTAAGGCCCAAATCAAACAGCTGACTGTGAAATGCAGAGATAAAACCATCCTGTTTATACGAGGCTGTGGGCAAGTGCCCATTCTGGCACCAATTCAACATAATAATACAAATTTTTGGTCAAAATTAGATTCACATGAGCACATTCAACCTTATTATCCCTTCCAGACCAGGCACAGAATCCACCAATCAGTACGGTTTGGTTGACTTTATTTTCATTTCATTTTAATCATCTATATTTATGAAGTATACCAAAGCAACTGATCCATTCTGTATTGAAGTGGTACGATACCTCAATGCTAGGCTCATTAGTAGTGACGCAGAGAATTTACATATCTACAAAACATTACACCATCCGCTTTTCCCCCAAACAAGTCACTTCTTTTGACATCATTTCGCACTGCTATGATCCCTTGCTGTTTGAAAACTTAGCGTAGCAAAGCTTGGGCATCATCTACAAATCAAACATGAATCTCCAGGGTGTGAAATTAATCAAAAGCATGACACGTCTAGGAGCAGGCCTCTCTGAGAGAAAAATTGAAAACAAATCTGCTGTGGTATTAATAGACTTGTCAAGTGAGGCAACGCGCGTGAAACTATGTCGTAAGGTGGAATACTGGTTTTGATTTACCGTCTGGCACAGAGGAGAAAAGCAGTGTTGGGTGTGTTTCTCGTTTTTTTTTTTTCTTTTTTTTTTTCGTTTTTTTTTTAAAATGTATTTTATTTTGGTGGGGGGGGTAATTAAATGCACCACTGTTGAATCACAATCGTAAAATAGTTTATTAAGGTTACAGTCACGAGTGACGTTAGTGTTTGGTCACCATTTTAGATGCTGAAGCCAAATACATGGATAAAAAGAATATATTTGTATGAACCAGGGATGCAAATTTGACTACATTTTTTTTAATACATGTTGTTGGTCTTTACTTGCACAAAGCTAATAATAGTAGTAAATAAATGCGTAAAATCGGATTATTTTGTGTGCGAAACCTAAAAACGCAAAGATACAACAATCACTTTTTATATATTTTTTTTCTTTTTCTGTTCTTGCACAAAGGTGTCAGCCAAAACCAAACAGTTTGCAGGAAAGTGAATGATTATTTGATTGTTTTAAAATGTATTGAAAAAATAGATGGCATGAAATAGCTCAATATTTTCAACATTTTGATTTACAGTAACATCACACACAGTGACAATCCACTTATTTTAATCATCATCATCATCATCATCATCATCATAAAATGTAACCGTTATTTATTGCCTTACCTTTATCCAGGTAAGGCAATTGAGATGTCGACCTGGCTGCAGACAATTTTATGTAAAATCCAGTAGGTTCTTTGGTTTTCTAATAATTTCAGATTTGTAATTTTGTGAATGAAAATTAAGTACTCACAAAATGTTCACAAAAAGTCCCTTTGCTGATGTTGTCTTTTTTTGGACAACACACGAAATTAGTCGAAACAGCACCTCTGCTGGTAGCAGCAAAGCAGTGCATACCATTTTTTCCCTGAACTTTTATTACTAGTTCAACGGTATAGCCAATGAATATCAAGTTTAGCTGAAACATAAAGAAAAAACAATTTTCTTTGTCTTTCAGATGTTAATCGAGTTATATTTTCAGTTTATTACCAGCTTTATTTGGCAGGAACACTTTTATGTAAAACTTTTTGTTTTACAGAAGTTGCTTTCTGAGCCAAACACAGCAGTTGTCTGTTACTATAAAGAATAGACGTTGAGACCACATCAACAAGAGTGAACGACATTTTGCTTTAAGACACCACAAATTGATGGAATCGTGTAATGGAATCTTTTTCATATAATTTCACATTTGTCTATTGAAATGTTTTCCCCACACTTTTAGAATCTCCAAATGTTCTAAACTACGGTTTCATGCAAAAGAATGCTACTGAGTCGCTCAAGATCACAGCCCACATTACATTCTTTTTTTTTATTTTTATTTTTTTTTGGGACATCAAACCTGCTGAGATTGATCAACCAAGTCACGTCATCGCTGAAATTCTTTTCGAATATCGTTTATTGTACTCTTGCATGTACAGTGTCAAGTTGACTTACAAGCGTCCCAATTTACGAGCGTTTTGTCTAATGACTGTCACTTAGCAGATTAATTATTATTTTTATGCTTCTTGTTGTGAGTCAAAATTTTATTTTACAAGCTGGCTTCAGTGAAAGTGGAAAAAAAGGAGCCAGAAAGTCACTAATGCACTTTCACTTGCACTTTGAACAATAGAGTGAAACATAGAAAGCAAAATAAGAATATACATAAACAGCTAAAAACTTAAGATCTGGTCTAAGTGGCAATGTGCCTGATGTCACTCACTAGGCCACGCCCACATTACA
Source organism: Festucalex cinctus (assembly GCF_051991245.1). NCBI lineage: Eukaryota > Metazoa > Chordata > Actinopteri > Syngnathiformes > Syngnathidae > Festucalex > Festucalex cinctus. Next base: position 12,660,604 of record NC_135422.1, on the reverse strand, counting down.
GGGACACAGCTCTGGTACAGAGTTGATATCGTAATTTTCTTTACATTCTTGTGTTTTTATAATGTTACAGTTTTTCAATAAAAACATTGTGGGGTTGTTTTTTGGAGGGGGGAGCTGGAATTTCAATTCATTTCAATGGAGGATATCAATTTGATATGATCAATTCAGTTAACAAGCTTGCTCACGGAATGAAACAAACTTGTCAATTAAGGTTCCACTGTACATTCAAGGATACTTTTTTGTTTTTTTTTCATTTGTGTTTGACCCGCCATCGACCCTCGGCTTGCTCAGTCATGACACTAAATCCTGTGTGTGTGTTGGTGTTGCATACACACGCATGCACTGGCGGGAAATCGGCAGCCATTGCATGTTTGTGAGAACAGAGCGAGCGAGGACGGTTCGGAACATGATCAGCTCTATTACCCATGGGGTGGGAGGTGTGTGTGTGTGTGTATGTGGGAATAACGTGTGTGCGTGCATCAGTGACAACAAACGTTCATTGTACAGGGCGAGAGAGAGAGAGAGAGAGAGAGAGAGAGATGGGGGCCTCTCCCATCATTACAGTGAATTGAAAACAGCGACCATAAGAACATCTTGTAACCGTAACAAAGTGATGATGAAAGACCATTAGGTGCTTGGCTTCTATGCCATTTTATGACTTATGTGTTACCGAGTATTGTTATTTTTATGCCGTCAGCACACATGGCCCAGCTGCGGACATTTTGCGGCGACAAACCCAAGAGCAGGCCGCAATTAGGAGTCTCTCTCACTAAAGCAGAGATAATGCGTTTCTTGAGGAATTTGACTTTGGTGGGGCAAGCTGACCAATTGCTTAGCCTCTGATTTTTATCATTGCAGTTGTCCCTAATTGGTTTACAGTCACGGGAGCAGAAGTGGGTTGGGATAGGGCCGCAAATATTAACTACTTCTAGTACGGTAGTTGCACTGATGTCACTTTGGTTTTGTTGTTGTTCTGTTTCAGTAGTAATTGGACATCAAAGGGAAACTTCAAAGCCATTACAAGAAAGTCAAACATTGTTTGCTTTGATGTTGTTTATTGTTTTAGCTTTCAGATATCAGCAGCTAACGAGTAAAATATGGCCGACTGATTTTTAAAAATCACAAAATGTTCCATCTTCATGTTTTTTTGGCTTACGTTGCTAGTGAACCTTTGAAAAAAAAAAATCAAATGGACTCTGCTAGCCTTTCTGGGGCCATTTTAGTTTTCACAAATTCCTCTGAGGGCCGTATAGAATTTGTGAAAAAAATTCCAGCCCTGCTCTAAAACCAAACTATAAGCTGAATTGCATAGGTTGCAGAGCCAAAAAGATACAAATGTATCTAAAAGCAATGCATTGTAATAATTCTAAAGTAGAACAAAAATAATTAAACACTTGTTGGTGCTTGTTTTGAATTTCAGTACATATTGTATATAGGTATACAGGTGTATGTTTATAAAACCCAAGCTCCTCAAATTAGACAATATAATTAGAAAGTTTAAAAAAATAGAAAATAATATAACACATGCGCTAACATTTCAAAAATTATATAAATAAACAAACTAAATAACCCCGAAAAAAATATAAGCAAGACTGAGAAAAAACATGTTAAAATATATTTCTGAAATAATCGTAGTACATTTAGAAAAAAATAAATAAACAAATAAAAATACTGCCAGATCCCGGGAAAGAAAATTACACTTTCATACTCTTAAATTTAGAAGGAAAAAAAGATTTATATATGACTAAATAATATACTCCTTTTTTCCCCGTTTGTTCTAGACACAAATACTCAAAATGAAAATAAATTATAGACAGAAACAAGTAGTCCTTATTTCACATTTCTGCCCCTACCCACTATTATATAACAAAAATGCACAGGTTTAACCAACCCATGCTGGTTGTTAGTGCAACTTGCTTACACGTCATCATGTGTGTCTGTCAATGAATGTGTGCGTGTGTGTCCTTTGTCCTCACTCCACTCAATTGAGACATTTTACACACAGTCGCACACTCCACGATTCGTAAATGCATCCACACTTGGTGACGTAGAAGAAGAATTTAACAACCCTCATATGTTGCTCACAAAGAACAGATGTTGCACAACAGCTTCGCAATGTGCGCGACTTATGTGAACAATTAATGACGTTTCGCTGTCATTCGGACATCAATCCATGCGTAAAAAATGCCACTGATTAGTTTGTTAGTCATTTCAAATGGCAGATAACGTCACACTCAAATGTTGTCATATGAAACATTCACTTTGCATCACCAACTCCAAAGTTAAATTGGGCGTTTTCACTCATTTAGAAACACTCAAAGCAACAGGTTGGTTCGGTCCGTGAACGCCTCACCGTGGAGGACGCGTCAGCGTACAAGTAGCGAGACTCACCATCAGTAAGAGGTCCAGGTCCAAACAAGCAAGTATCAAGATTGACGCGATGCAGTCATAAAGTCCAGGAATGGTCAACAAGGGTATAAAAACTGCGCCTTAAAGTGAAATCGCGCGTCTTCGCAGCTCATTAAATCCCTTCCAAGGTGTCCGAGGGGCTCCGAGCGGGTCAGCCGGCGCGGCTCCTCGGCCGAAGGGAGGGATGGATGCGGGGTGGGACGGGAAAAAGAGAGTACGAGGCGGTGCGCAGGAGGGACGTGTCCGAAATGAGCCAGCATCCGAAGCCCCGTGCACTTTTTATGGATCCGCCCAATTTCAACCTTCCTGCCCACCTCTCCTCCTCCTCGTCCTCTCGCTTCTTCCATGCGACCCCCACCTCCTCCCTCATCTGTCTCAGACACCTTGAATAACCCCCCACCACCACCATCATCGCGACACACCCTTGCCCCTCCCCTAAAAGCGCACTAGTTTTTTTTTTGTTCTCATGTTAATTGTCCAAAACATAATTGTATTTAATGATCAACTATGTAAATTTTTTGGGGGTAAATATTTTATCTTTATAGCTGAATGTCCAGCACTCCATTTAATTGTCCATCTAACAACCTTTCTTCCATCCTTCAATTATCCAATAATATTCTGTCCATCCTTGCATGTAAATTATCATTCATCCAACAATCTCATTCAACAATATTTACTGTTAGCTATTCTGTCTGTCCGTCCATGCATCCAAAAATCATCCAGTCTGTCCGTTCATCCATTTGTTCAACCAACAGTCTGTCATCCATCCATCCATGTATCCTGTCATCCATTCATCCCCTCATATGTCATCCAGCAATCTGTTCATTCAACAATGTGTACAGTACATCCGGCGATCCAACTATTTGTTTCTGTCTATCTGTCCTTGCGTCCAATCTGTCTGTCCATCCAGTCTCCTGTCCATCCAATAGTCTGTCATCTATTCACATTTTCAACCATTTACATCCGTCCATCCATCCATCCATCCATCCATCCATCGAATTATCGTCCATCTATCATTCATCCATTGAACTATCCATTGAATTATCCATCATCCATCCATCCATCCATCCATCGAATTATCGTCCATCTATCATTCATCCATTGAACTATCCATTGAATTATCCATCATCCATCCATCCATCCATCCATCCATCCATCCATCCATCCATCCATCCATCCATCGAACTGTCCCTCCATTCATCCATCGAACTGTCCATCCATCCAACCACACACCCACCCATTAACCATTCTATTGAACTGTCCATCCATTCATCATCCATCCATCCATCCATCCATCCATCCATCCATCCATCGAATTGTCCATCCATCCAACCTTTGAACTGTCCATCCATCCATCCATCGAATTATCCGTCCATCTATCATTCATCCATTGAACTATCCATTGAATTATCCATCATCCATCCATCCATCCATCGAACTGTCCCTCCATTCATCCATCGAACTGTCCATCCATCCATCCATCCATCCAACCACACACCCACCCACCCATCAACCATTCTATTGAACTGTCCATCCATCCATTCATCATCCATCCATCCATCCATCCATCCATCCATCCATCCATCCAACCACACACCCACCCACCCATCAACCATTCTATTGAACTGTCCATCCATCCATTCATCATCCATCCATCCATCCATCCATCCATCCATCCATCCATCCATCCATCGAATTGTCCATCCATCCCATCCATCCAACCTTTGAACTGTCCATCCATCCATCCATTTTCCTGACTACTAAAAAGAGTTGCATCTTTCTGCTGAAATTAAAAAAGCGCCACATCCTCTCTCTATGCCACCGTCATTTGAGGTCCACTCATCCGTCCGACAACCCATCTGTCCATCCGTTCATTTTTACAAGCGCATTCTCACAACCTTTCATTCCCGATTGTCCGCATAAAATCTCAATGCTCGGTGATTTACAAGACCTCGTCGGCCAGAGAAAGATACTTTCCCCTTTCCCAATGCGAGGCGGACGTGTGCCAAACTATCACAACAGAAGGATGATGTGTGAAAGTCGCAGATTATTTACAGCTGTTGGCTCCACTTGTCGGGTTTGAATAAGCACTCCTGAGCAGGACCATGTTGACGGACGAGCCATTAAGGCTTGGAAGCGCTCTGGATGAAAACGCTATGAGCAGTACCCTCTGGCCTACTTTCATGTCATTATTCATTTTCATTGAATCATTTCGCATCTCAGTCAACCTGACAGGTGGGATTTTTTTTTTTGCTTTAGCCTCTGGGCTGAACCCTCGTGCCATGCAGATAATTGGAAGTGGTGTGAATGAGCAAATACTATGTATACTGAAGTAAATTCTTTAAGTAGAGTGGTGCCTTGAGACTCGTTTAATTTGTTCTGTGGTCACACTTGTAACTTAAAACATTAAAATCTCAAATCATCTTTTCCATTGAACTCGATGGAAATGCCATTAATCAGTTCCAGCCTTTCAAAAAACAACAACAAAAAATGTAATGTTTATTTTAATTATGAAAAATAACACTGCATAAGAGTGCGCTTTATAAAACACAATCATTTCATAATTAAATAGAATGAAAAATAATTAAACCGTTTGATTAAATGATGCTCCTTCTGACGTGCCTGCCTTGGCCACCTGGAGGCAGTTCAATAAGGCGTTAATATGAATTCCACTAGATTTCTAAGCAGTCCTTGCCTCTTTATAGTAGCCAATCATATTACAGTGGTGCAAGTCCTGCCTAGAGCTCAAGTGGGATAGCAAAACACCTCAACTCCTGGGAGCTTATTAGTGCGGAAGTACACTCATTAGTTTTTCTGTGCAGAGGATAAAGAATTTAAGCCTGAGTACTGTGATATTTCCTGTCTACATGTTGTTGAACCATTTCAGATACTTGTTTGAAGAAATGTTGTGGTAAAAGTCTAAGTACCGATTCAACTCCTTTACTTAAGTAAAAGTACAAAGGTGTAGCAGACAAGCCCTGCATGATCAAAACAACCTAACAAAAGATGGTAAATAAATTAATAATTATTCATTAAAAATGAATAAATAAATAAATTCTGAAAATATATATCTATTAGAAAAAAAAAGTCAGGTTGATTTCTATTTGTGTAGTTCTAGCACCCTCTGGTGGCTAGTTTTTTAGTGCAGTTTAATTTTCACAAGGCATGTTTTGGCCCTTCCTTTTAACATCCACGGTAATTGTTAAATGAAGTGGAACGTAATAAGCTTGTGAATCGAGTCAATCAATATGTGGAGGAACTCAATGTGTGCATGCATTAGCAAGTACAGTAAGTGCCTCAATTTTAAGTTTTATTAGAGCTTGTATGTTATTTATGTGCATTGCTGTTATGTACAAAAGCACAAGATTGTGTTTTTTTTTGTATGAGTTTTCTTATATCACCAACCTTCCCACAATAACGTGATAATTATCGTATTGTGACCTTCATATCGTGATATTGTATTGTAATGTTTGGATATGGTTACATCCCCAAGAGTGTGAGTACCTGTGCCATCACTTCGTGATGTTCTTTGTGACTCAGGGTTCTTCACCTTAGGACACATGCCTTCTGCATGACGCCTCATGGCAGAAATTGTCCTATTGGACGTCTTTGCCAAAAGTGTGTTCTTCCATGCTTATTTTTAGCGGTCCACACCTCGTTTTTCACTTTCAAGTCCCGACTTGGGGCCATCACAGCATGCCGACAGACCTCAGAGTCCACTGCCCTCACATTCAGATCCCCCCCCAAACCCCGCGCCTCAATTTTCGTCTTTCGTCACGCTCCCTGCGTGATTTCATATTGGAAGCAGAATGAAAAGCAGATGAAAATTGTGAAATAATCCAACGCTCGCTCTGGCCGATGTCAGAAATTAGAGCCGTTATAAACGTTTGGGTCGAATTGTTTTGACTGAAGGGGAGGCAATTTAACACATCGCTGACATGTACGAGCAAACAATGAGACGTAATCAAACCTTGTTATTGTAACACAAAGCAGAGGGCGCCGCCGATGCTTTACGGGATGAATCAGATGTGACGTCACCGCAGAAGCGTCAAAGACAAGCATCGAGACAACTTTCAGAGCAGCAGATGTAAAAGCCCTGATAAGACGTCACATAAAAATGATGGAGCTATTTGTTATAGCCTGATAAGTAAATGCTGGCATGTCGCATGGGGAACTGTTGCAGCTTGCCCTCATCAAACAGGATACAGTACTGGCAGTAGACTAATGTCTTACATTCGGATAAAGTTAGACAATAAAATGCAATGTTAATACAGATACAGTATTACATGGTATTTTGCATATTTTAACAACACTGGAATAAAGCAGATAAAGTGGAAATGCAATACGCCTGAAGGGGGAAAAAAAGTGATTTTGGCCAATACATTTTGTCAAATACATGTCTAAATCTTTATCTACATCAATTTGAGAATAAAAATGGCACCGCCACCTCTAACGCGAGAATTGCGATGATGTCCCTAATATTTATGGACCAGACCCTATAAGAACCATGAAGTGTTGATATGTGATAACCAGTATGTATAGGCATTTTTTTTTAGGTGTGCATGTCTGTACAGTATACTTGGGGTGTCAAAATTAGTTTGTTAATTTTGAGTTAATGAAAGTTCCTTTAACGTCACTAATTTTTTCCAACGCACGAGTAATGACCGTCACAATGCAGCAGACACATCCACAATGCATATATTTTTGGAGACTGGAGTCAAGTTGTATTTTACTATTTTAAAAATGTGCAGAAGTTCAGAAGTGAATGTGCAGAACTTACTTCATGTTAAAGATTAGATAGCTCTTAACATGTGCACTGAGCTGTCATCAATGTCTTGCAAATGCAATTATGCCATCTAATGGCAGAAAAAAAATGACCAACGCAATATCACACGCATTTTTTTGTTTTTTTTTTACAGTTCAGTACATCTTTTTAATTTTAACTCATCCATCCATCCATTTTCTTGACCGCTTATTCCTCATAAGGGTCGCGGGGGGTGCTGGAGCCTATCTCAGCTGGCTTTGGGCAGTAGGCGGGGTACAACCTGGACCGGTTGCCAGCCAATCGCAGTAATTTTGACTCTATTTTCTGAATTATTCTGAAAGTACTGTATCAATGACTATAAAAGATGCAGCCATATTTGTATTTAACATTTTTTCCACTTTTATGTTAACAAAAGTATGAAAACTTATTGTACATTTTATTGTACATTTAGAACGATATAAAATTTGTGATTAATCGTGAGTTAACTATTGAAGTCATGTGATTAATTACGATACAAACATTTCAATCGCCTGACACGCCTATATACGTTTTGGATTGGACTTCTTGGTGAATAATGTATCTTAGGTAATAGTAAGGGGAACTGGAATTAAAGGCTGTACAGCATAAAGGCTACATTGCATTCACGAGTCATTTTTCCAATCTCACTGGCGTGGAGACTAATTGGCGACCTGATGGCAACTTGAGTTGCTAGTTGCGGCGACGTCTCCTAGACTAGCTGTGTCGCTAGGGAGTCATGGGAAATTCAAATATTTGATTGTTGAGGAGACCTTTTGGAGGTTTTTTTCTTCTCAAGTGGTGCATCTCTGTCACGGCAAGCACGGGGAGGAGAGAGAACCAGAATGCACCTCGGTCGTTGTTGCTTTGAATCGGGTGACTTCACTTCCACGCGACTCTTCACTAAACCTCTCTCAAAGCCGCTCACCTGTAGCACACCTCTTAATCAAAGGAGCCCTGGAGAGACGTCACAACACACCTTTTAGTCCCGCCCAGCTGGGTTGGTGTTTGCAAGGCTTGTCCTCTAATCCATCCTCTGCGAGTCGTGCTCAGGACAAGAGAGGAGGGGTATAAAAAAAATAAAAAAACGGACAAGAAAAGTTTACGGACGGAACGGACAAACTATTTTAATCCCTGTAATGGAATTGGCATGTAAACTCAAGAGGCTGGAAGTAAACAGAAGGAAAATGGAGAGGGATGGATGTGCTTTCCAGGGGAAAGGCTGTGTTGAAACTCACGGTTCGTAACCCCTCCTTCGCTTCTCCCTCCCAGCGAGAGCAGACCACAAGATACTTTAAAACCTTTTCCGGACCATCTCTTGTAAGCGCATTTCCCAGTTTGGATAAACACGGCAGCCTTCTGGCCACAAAGAATATTTATGCTCAAACTTGAGGTTTGTTTTTAAAGTAACAGTGAGGAAAAACATTTTTTTGCTCACGAGCTCCCCCTGCTGTCATGAATTATAATACACTTGCAAAAATGAGAACATGCATTTTGTTGACAAGCTAATGTAGGATGTCGTCTCATTTATAGCCTCTTAGCTAACATTACAGCCTGTTTTGAACAATCCATCCGTCTAATTCTGCCCCAAAAAAGGTTTCGTGATTTGAAAATATGAGCCCAATATAAATCATTGCGAAACATTTTCCACCATTAATGTGACTGTAACTCGTGCAATTCATTGAACAAAATATTTTTTCAACGGGAGGTTGAATATTGTGGTTGCACAAGTTCGCATACCCTCAGAATGTGGCTGTGTTCAGAATTAACCAATTACATTCAAATTCATGTTAAATGGGTTGAAAGTGTTAACTCATGGATATTTGATATTTATCTGTAACAGTGGCATTGAATTAATCGAGTGTCTTTGATTGAACCCAACTCAGCCTGTTCCTCAAGTTACAGCTATTTAAAGGATTTAAATATCTTGGTGTCATTTTGTAGATCACAAAAACCTGATATTTGACAGGGGTGTGTAGACTTTTTATGGCCACTGTTAATAGTATTGACGATGAAGAGCAGCATTATTTGTCAGGCTGTCATCTCACGCGACACCATGGCTTTTGGGTGGAGTGGGGGTGACGGTGGGACCCATTAGAAGGAGCGACCATCAACCGGCACTCGGCGGCTACGAGTTTGCCAAGAGAGTGATGCGGCTTTAATGTCTTTCCATGTGCTTCTTATGCTTCTGCGAAGCTGCTCCCTGCCAGATATTATCAGCAGGCGCTGGTCAAGTGGTGGTGGTGGTAATAGTGCGGGGCTCCTTTTTTTAGGTCTTCCTTTGGTTTCAACACTGTCCAGACGCAGCCTGAGTGGGCCAAAGTGTGGGACTTTGGCAGTGGGGGATACTTTGTCAATGGATTAAAAAGCTTTTTTATCACCATGTGGATTGTCACTTGACACTTGAAGATAATGTCGTCATCGGAGCGAGGGGGTGGAAGGAGGGTGTTGTTGTTTGACCACTACCACCAAACTGATGTAGGATACCATATTGTCTCATTTTTTGAATGCTATTACCTTTAGCAAACATCACAGGACGTTACCACTAATTCATATTTTATTCTTAATTTTTTGCCCAAAAAATTCTGGAAAAATATTTTTGCAAATGTCAATTATTTTACCAAAACAAAATGTAAAGAAAAATCCCAGTTTTGTTTAATATTTGCCTGAAAACTAGTTGTCATTTCTGCCCATATTCCTCAGTAACAGCAATGTATAATGCCAGACAAAATATTCAATAATTGCAGCCAAAGCGTTACTTCTTGTGTTCCTTGTTTATTAACGCAACATGTGACTCTGTTTGTGATTTGCATTTATTCAATAAAATTGCTCAAAAAATAAAAATGCCTGCCTGCCGAGGTGGATAAAATCGGTGCATTTTGCTGCTTCATTCATTTTTCACAAAGGCAATATTAATAAAAATGCCGTGATTAGACTAGTATAGGAAATTTTTGACTTGACGTCATCCTTTAAACGTTGAACATCGATGAGTATAAAGTCAACTCATCGACTAGGTGAAAAATCAATTGAACTCTTGTAAGAGAATAAACCTCTTTTGACTCAATTTTGCTGTAGTGTGGACTTATAAAATCAAGACCAAAATAGTATAGTTTTTTACACCAAAAAGATTTAGGCAATTTTTTTTGACAAGAAATTTGGCCAAAAATCTAGCGTGACGATACTATTCTTTCAGACAGAACATAATCCATCCTCAGAAAGGCCATTCACTCGGTTTCAACTATGTGATTTAACCCTCGACAGGATAGTGACCAGACACATTTGCAGGACACATATAGACAAACAAGCTTTCAAACTCACATTCAAATCGATCCACAATTTCCATTCTACAATTCACTGAACATGCATTGTTTTGGAATGTGGGCAGAAGCCAGGGTACAAAATAAAATAAAATAAAATACACAAACATGATAAATGGCTGAATCGTGAGACCATTTGAGAAAGGAAAGCCATTCAAATGCCTTGACGCAGTAAATCATCAACTGCAAAAAGAGACATCAACACAAAATTTTTACACGGCAGTCAGAACATCGATTATAATTCTCAACACACCACCCGTGTATAACATTTCTATCACCCCCCCCCCGGAGATGTAGCGGCATTTCAGTGGATTATCAACGCCACTCTTAAATGCTGTCCGAGTGTCGACAGTACTGTATTTTTTTCAACCGTGACATTTAATACGGTGAGTAAATCACTCCAGAGACCTGTTATTCAGCCAAGAATGCAATTACATACTTTCAAATAAAAACTTGAAAGGGCCCAACAAGTTTTAAAACGCAGTGTGCGCTCGCGGGACGGCGGGCCAGGAATTCCAAGCAGTTGGAATATGCTAACATCCCTTGTGTGGGCAAAGGGGGAGTGAGGAGGGGGAGTGTGTTTGAAAGGAGACTAAACTAAAATGTCTAGTGACGGCCTATAGCTTTTGAAGTTAGCAGGGAGGCTCTCCATATTAGCTTGAAGGAAAGTGAGGGTAACATGGAGGTGAGCAAATTTAGCACTAAGGTTAAATCACAAGGGTTCACCATTTTTGCACACAAGCTAGCAAAATCAACATGGAGCCTTGTTTTGTTACAACAGAAGCCGGTGTTAGCACAGGCTCTGATAAGCTAAGCTAGGTTTGCCATGTTAGCACAGAGGCTAGCGAGGCTAGCACAGAAGTTGTCAACATTAGCATGCAGGTTTGCACGGACTCTATTGAAGTTTGTTGATTCTTTGCGAAGTTAGCATGTGTCCACCATGTTAGCATGGAGATTAGTAAAGTTAATGTGCAGCACATGAACACAGAGGCTAGTGAAGCTAGCATGTTAGCCAGCAAAGTTAGCAGGCAGGCTCACCATGTTAGCACAAAGGTTGAAGTCTGTAGGTCTGTTCAGTACAATCTCCTCTTCCTCACCAGAAATAAATTATAAAGACAACAAGGTGTAAAAGCAGTGACTCACGCCTGATGTAATACTTCAAGGCGTATTTTGGGATTTAACTCCCCGCGGGCCGTTTCCTGAGATTTTGGCAGCGGACGTCTGATTAGCTCACCCCTCAAAGATCCAGGAATGCTGTCACCCAGGTTTTAAGGATCGGTTGCTGATCCGACGTGTTGCCCTGTTTTACACATGGAAAAATGCTTAAGCATGTGCCGCCTCTGGGTTGCACCTTTAACGAATGGAGCCACGGTCAAAGTAACCTGGCAAAGCTGAGGAGTTTACAGGCCCCTTGTTATACTAAATTTCAATCAGAATGACAATCATTTTATTGGCCAAGTATGTAAAAAGGAATTTGTCTCTGGTAGTATGAGCTACTAACCTTGCTCTCGCAAGATGAATTCTCACGTTTCACAACCCTGGAGAATACTGCAGACAGCCGCCGTTCCAAACCACTGGTGGTTCGGACCAATCACAGAGCGACATTGTGTTTGGGGGCGGGATATACAACTGCGACGAAACCAGGAAGCCAGCGCCAATGCCGGACCTAACAAACAAACCTAACATGGACGAATGGACGCTACAATTAATCCTGTTCTCGCAGAATTACTCACCGTTTCCTTGTTGAAGGTTGAACAGCGAGATGCGCTTCGTGCATTTCTATCTGGTAAGATGTTTGTGCTTTTCCCCCCTTCGACAAGAACGAACATGAAATTTTCACCCGTGGCCATGATTGGTTAAAACAAACGTGCAATGTCGCATCGTCCAATCAGCTTGAATTATTGTACAGAATCTCCCGCCTTTTCCCAACGAAATTACCGTGGAGAGGTACCAGATGGATATGCTTCACAATATTGCCAGGCTATTGCCATGTTACTGAGCTACACTAGTATTGTGGAAACAACTATGACAAACCAACAAATACAGTAATACTGTCATACAGGGATCTGGAAAATGTTCAAAGTGGAATTTTGCATCAACTGTTTAGGGAATTGATTGCAAGAGGGCAGAAACTATTGGAATGTCTGCTGGTTTTACTGTGGTGACCCAGGTGTTGAGAGTCCGTGAGGATTTTGCCCGCCCTTGTCTTGTTTCCGTGCTTCCTCAGAAGCCACAGGAAGCACGTCTTCTGCTGGGCCTTTTTCAGGAAGGCGCTGATGTTAGTCATGACCTAGCAACAATAAGAGAAGGAAATAAATTAGAAAGTAAGGCTCGGTTGCTACTGAGCTATTCAGACACAAATACTGGTTAAACATTTTTGTGTAGCTACCTGACAACGATAATAACGGGGACAAAGAGAACCAGGTATCTTTAGCAGTCTTAGAACGCAGACTTTGACCAACTGATGGGAAGCTCGTAAAAATGCTGAGTCATGTTACCTGTGCAACCAATACATCCATTACACAAAAATGCAGGACAGCTGGACTTTTTTTGTTTTTTGGAACTGGAAACAGATCTGGCTAACTGGAGCCACATTTCCCTCTGCTCGCCGGTGCGGCCCCAGGGGGATCCATTTGTGACATGACACAAATTTTCCGCTGACAGCGAAACGAATAAATAAGCAAACAATTCCGAAAAAAGGGCTTTAAGGCTGATTGTGTGTATTCCTGCTCACAAGCAAAGGCCCTAGAGGCTTCTGGCCAGGCTAAGCGGAGCAAATGGCACCACTAAATGGATATTCAGGATCCGGTGTCACTTTATTTTTTTCTGGGAGAAAATTACTCAATTGGTCGTGTTAACACATTGGATGTTGTGTCGAAAATCATGCGTTTTTTTTTTTTTTTTGGTTTGTAGTTAAACATGTCACTTTATTGTTGTTTTTGGTTTGGCTCACTTTTAATTGTTTCTGAGAGGAATGTTTGGTTTATCCGTTGGGGAAAAAATAAATAAATAAGGTGTTCTTCCTCATGATTTTTTTCTTCCACACGGAGTAACCATCTTCCGTTCCGAGGAAGACCCCTGAGACTCCTCCGCTTCGCCATGACGACCGCTCAAACATGCCGTTGGTTGGCATTGGGTCGGCTGCCAAAATGTGTTTCCTTGCGCTGCTGTTTTCCCTCAAGTACCTTGTGCCCTACCCTCAGGGAGCTTCGTGATCAGCAGGGGAATCGGTGCAGGGAATAACAAGGAAACTAGGGCAACACAGTGGTTTTACTCATATTCCCATCTGTCTTTGGTAGCAGCTGTGTTTAGAAATTGTAAAATAGGGAATGGAACAGAGTTTGTGTGCATAGATTGACATGCAGTGTTCCCATTTCCTCCACCAACAAAACAACAAGACCATTTACAGGAGACAGGCTTGATTGTACTTTGATACGTGGTGGTCCAAAGCTTCTACAAGCACTCCTAGGAACGTCTCAAATAGGATGTTTCTGTTTTGTAGTACGGGATGAGTGAGGTCCAAATTTTAAAGTAGTCCCCACTAACAAGCTTTAATATTTCCCAATATGGGAGTAGCCGGGAGAGAGGAGTTATTTTAAGATTTACTGGTGAGGGTAAGGTTTTGGGGTTGCAAATTAGGATTAGTGGTTATGGGTTGCATTTTGGGGTCAGATGAGTTTAATGTTAGGTCTATAGGTTAGGTTTAGTGGTTGCAGGTTTGGATTAAGGGGTTGTTTCAGGGTTATTGTTCACGGTTAGGATTAGTTCCGTTTAGGGATTAGGGTTCGGTTTACAGGTTAGGGTGTAGGGATAGAATCTGGCATGGTTAAGGTAAAGGTTAGGTTAACGGGTTATGATTATGATTAGCAACTAGTTGCTGTAGGTTTAAGGTTTTGGGTTTACAATTAGGGGTTATGGTTATGTTTAGGATCACAGATCGTACACATTTATGTTTATGGGTTATGTTTCAGGAGAATGGAAAGGCTTAGTTGCACCACTTGGGTGAATTGTATTACTTGAACTCTGTAGTGGGAATCCAGCCCAAGACGGATTGAGGCTTGGATTGGTGGCTCATAAAATGTTGGCAGTCAAAGATCTCCCCACTGTGGCACTTTACTCCGACCATCTCCTGAGGGAAATGTTTGCATTTTGTGAATTCAATGCGTTACTTTCTTAGGAAATCCAACTAAATTGTCAGCTGGTAGTTCAGCTGGATATGACTGACCAAAAGGACAACAAACACGTACAGAAGCTGCCTCACCTCCTCCCCAGAACAAGCATGACATCAGCCGACAGCCGTTCCGCTGTTTACGCGCTTTATTTTCAGGGCTCCATTATGCTTGTTTCTGCAGTGCTTTTAGTCGCTCGGGAGGAAGAGCGCAGCGCGAGCAGCCGTTGTTAATATTGGCTGCATCTGCTGAAAACCAAATAACAGCGGGTGGTCACCTTTCATCATAGAATGACGGGAATCGGGGGCAGGGATAGTGGGGTTGAAGTGAGGTGGGTGGGTTGTAAGGTGAAACCGTACAATGTATGCATGTCCGTGACATCGGCGCCAAAATTCGGCCCTGTGTCCAGTGAGAAGAAACCATCAGGAAAAATGCTAATGCCACATAGAAGGAATGTTAGGTTTCTTGACCTTAGTGGTGGGATCGAAACGGATATCGACAGTCCTGATTACAACATTGGTATTGATATTGATTGATACCAGTGTGATGATGATGATGATGATGATGAATTTTCAAGAATGGCCGCACCTATGAAACCAAACTTCACCTACTGCTTGAGGTTTGGAAATTGATAGAACATTCAGAACATAGTAAATAGTAGCAAGTGGTGCTTATGCTATGTGCACGTTAGTACAAGTGAATGCTATTTATCATTTTACACGAAATGTTGATAGATTTGATGGATGTTTGGAATGAGCTAATATCTGAAGAAAACCACAATTTCTGTAACAACAAGTATCCAAAAGTAATCATCACTGTTATATAAATCAAGACATAAATCTGTCAGATGTTCCTGCAAGTCATAAAGCTTTAACTCACTCTCCTGCAAAATGATGAAAATGGCGTTAGCCTAGTCTTCTGTGGGGAAATTTATATGAGCGATATGTATTTACTTGCTATCAGATCCGTGTCGAAAAATGTCCTATCATGCTCTATATCAGTCTGGACAGTATCCATCCAGACACCACATGCACCACCGCATTCGCGGCACTGTGTCTCGATTCTGACAGAGCGGAGGTCGCCAGGGCGTAGCCATCCACGAGATGTAGCTTGCCGATAATTTTTTCACTGAGTACTGAAAAATCCTACTCACGTAACTATTTGAGAAATACCTTCATACCAGTACTTGAGTCAATTTTTTGTCAAGTAACAGTACTCCTGTCTGATTTAAGTTCCTTTCTATTAAAGGTAACGAATATTAGCCTGAACAAAAAAAAAAAAAAATCCCATTTAGGGGTGCACATGGTAGTTATGTTTAATTGGCAAAACCCATCGGCTAGAGGATGGGAAGGGTTGGGGGGTGGTCAGTGGGGCTGTGTGTGTTGGGATGTTGGGGGAGGTGGGTGTTTTGTAGTGCTATCTCGCAGCTGTTTGACTCTGGACGGCGAGGTCTCCCGGCATAAATTTCACTGATATCACCTCCATCAGAGGCCCATAAACCTGATTTATTATAAATAGAACTCTCGTGTGTTTACGGCACACATTCTTGAGTCCGCAACATCTTTCAAAGTGAGCATTTGCAGGTGCTCTGGCTCAGCCTCCGTGGGGCAGGAAGAACAAGGAAGGAGAGAGGGGGGCAATGGAAGAAAAGGGCAGGATAAACGATGGTGATGAGCTTGGGAAAACATGGCAGCTATTACAACAAGGATTTTACTGAGCATCAAAGTATTTACTGAAGTTTATAAATGTAGTCATTTTCAAGGCACTCCCTAATCATAATATGCAGGTGGTATTCCACAAGGCTACAGATGCAATGTTCTCAATATCTCTATCTCAATCTAGGTATTTAGCTAGCTGCCTGTTGATTGTTATTAGCATGCTAGCTGGGTACACAGTGCGGTTTGCTGAAGTCAGAAGCGTATTCTCAACCAGAATTTAGTTGAATTGCGAATTGGAAAACCTCAGGGAGTTTGGCTGAACAATGAAATGGTTTTCTCTGACTAATGCTGTTCTTTCTATTTATTTATTTGGCCACATTGGACATCTTGTGGCTTTTCACTGATTCACACATTAAGCAGCATGACAAACCGCACATTTCCTTTTTTGAGACTTTCCCTGTGTAGTATTTCAGGAAAACTAATAAGTAATAGATGTCCAAACCAGCCCTAAACACTTGACAGTGGAAATGGCAGCTTTGTGAAATAACAGCTTTAAAGCTTACTAAATTCCCTTCTCAAACAGCTGTGTTAGAAAAGTGGTTAGTCGTTAGCAAATTTATTGATCTGCATTGAGCTTTTTTTGCCACCGTGTAAAAAAATAAATCTTTAACCGTAGTGTTGCACAATTGTTCCAGAAGCACCTGCTATGACATGCAACGTGGCTAGGATTGGTATTTATTTACAACGGATAACACACACGCACACGCACACACACACAAAGCCATCATGTAAACAAATACCCACGATCGTCCACAATCTGGCTTGTGTTTGCTTTCTGGCTTTTTTCTTACACAGGGTGGAAATATTTAGCCCTGATGAAACCTGCATCTGGACGACCACAACCCCTCAAATCAAATAAACCAGGGAGCTCTATTCTTTTCTCTTTTTCCCACTCCCTCTTCCATAAAACCCATCAAGAGGAATGCTGGTAATCCATGTCAACTCCTCCATCATGTCTCTCATTACCAGCCATATTGTTCCCATTAGGCCTCAATATCCTCAGCTCCTATCAAGGGAACGGAACAAAAAGTTCAGCCTTTAGGGGTACAATGCCTTGTCACTGGGCTAGGATTCTCAAACTACTTAGCTAACCTTTTGAAACTGGGTACATGGTTGTAGACGGCATCTACTACTGTACCCTGGTTTCTGGTAGTGTTGGGTTGCACCATCATAAATACTGTGGTGTTACTCTAGAAACTAAACATTTGCCACAATTGCTTCTTTTATGTAAGATGCAAATGATTGTCCATGGGGTAGAGTGACATAGCCAACTCCTTAGGGGTCAGATATGTTGTCCAACTGTACCCCTTTTTCAGAGAGTCTGTACCCGAAAAAAGAAAAAAAAAAAAAAAAGTAAAATGTAGCTCTTTTCAATATTTGCCGTCCACAGACATACACGCTCAGATATGGGTTTGGCCACCAAAGCTTTTGGTCAATGTTAAGGAAATATCTACATAATTGCAGGGCTGGACGGGACGTGAACTTTGCTACCACATGAACGTGAGTCGGCTTTGCATGTGCAACAGCCCTGACCTCCTCACCACTTCACTCCGTTGACTTCGAGCCGCTGCCTGCATTTTGCATCGGAACTTGTAACAACAGGGAGTTTCATGGTGTGGTTTTGGGAAAATCCCCAGATAGTCTTCTGATGTGGAAGCTGTCATATCTTATTTTAAGCCTCCGAGGCACATTGGCCATGCTCGTTGTTATGGCAATCTGTCACGTACGACGTCGATGCCGTTCTATGGTAAATGTTGGTACGATCCAAGTCTCTGAGGCTTCCATCTTTGTAAACAAGCCCGTAAGTTCAATGGAAAGCGCTACGTCTCAGCCATTCAGCAAATTGGTTCAGTGCATTGTCCCGTGCTTCAGCAGACTGTAATCAAGATTAGGGGGACCACATAATTTTTTTTGTGAAGACTGACCTAGTAGATTTTGAGATACAAGGGTTCTAAGGAAAGTCGCCGCGGAAAATGTCAAAATTCGGCAGGCCGTAGCTCTGAAACCCGTGCTCCGATCGACATGAAATTTGAGATTGTTTTGTGCCATCACCATCAAAAGGTACATTACAATAAACATCTTCTTGGTTTAAATTTTCAGATTTTTTTTGGTGATTTCTCATGGAGTGACCTTCAAGGTTCAGTGGTACAACTTGTCAGGTGGTCTAATCCTAACAACATCAGTTAAGAAGGGCAAACCCACTATGGAATCTGCACCAAGCAGCCCTCACACATGCCCACACGACTCTTCCCACATCTGGACTGACATGGCAAAGCTCTTAAGATCGTGAGTAACTGTGGCTTGCCATTTTATTTTGAAAGTTACCACATGTGTCTCTTCTAATGGAACCACACCACTTGATCTGGTTTTAGAGTGGCCCGGCAACAATTTTAAGGATGCGTAAACACAGAAATATACGAAACGAAGAAGAAGAAGTGCACATTGACAACATTGTAATTTTGTAACGGTTCAAGACAAATTGGGAAAAAAGTGACATTTTGGGGTGACTCCAGGACCTCTGGAATGGGGTGTGGGAGATTTGCAGCACTTCTTTGGCCAAAAAAGGTCAGTGGCAGCCATGTGAATAATTTTGTAAAAGGTCTGAACCTGATAAAATGGACAAAACAATATGTGATTTTTTTTTTTTTTTTAAGAAAAAGGTGCATCCACTGTTGCTGGTGTGCTTATGGAAGGTTTTCCTGACATCCTGGCATAAACACGTGGCATTAGAAGGAACTTCTAAAATTCTCAGTTTGAAGATGCTAAAACAGATGCCAAAACAAAATCCTCTTGTTTTTTTGTAAATTATGAGTGAGTCCAGGGTCTCTGTTGTGGGTATGGAAGGTGTCCCCGGACCACTTAGCTCAAAAAGGGTTTGTGGCAGCAACGTCCAAAAAAGCCGCCAACTCTAAAATCCAATTTGGTCGAAAAAGGTTCTTTTGCCAAAGTGCATTTTTTTTGCCCTTTCTGAGTTGCAGCAATTGTGTGTAAACTTTCCCAGACCTCTGGCCCCAAATAAGGGCTGCAGTAAACCTGAAGAATGAAGATTTTGCAAACGTTCTTACCAATTCGGAAAATTTTAGGGTCTGTTTCTAGGGGAGAAGACCTGAGCCTCTCACAGGAGTGCGGAGGAGAATTTAGCTTTAGTGTGTGAACGAGCGCTTGTTTATTGACTTGAGGTGTGCGTGTGTGGTAGTGGTGGTCGTGGTGTGGGGCACTGGGAGTAAACTTTATTAACCTGGCCTGCCTTGAATGGAAGACACCTGCTGTTGGCACTTAGGCTGTCATTACTGCTGTAGAGAACTGCAGGGAGGGCCCTGGCCATGCCCAATCCCGCCTGCTGCTCCTTTGTCCCACCGTCCTTCAGCCAACAATCAAGTGCCACGATGTTTACAATGAGATTGCTTCTCATCGGCTATCGTTGCTACGATGACAAAACCTCGCTTGTCAGCAATCAAAATTGCAAAGCGGAAATCAACTGACTCTGGTTTAGCCCCCTTTTGTCCACGTATAAACAGGGGCACTGCCTTCGATTGACTTTTTTTTTTTTCTTTTTTCTTTTTTTTTTTTAACGTTGCCACGTTGCAGCAGGCGTCGTCGAAAGAATGAAACGGACTATTCAATGCGGACAAAAAAGCAGCAGCGCTCTGGACGGATAAGGAGCGCAGATGGGGAGTTATTGTCAGCTTGAAGTGAGTCCGGTTGGACGCAGCAGATAAGCGCTGCCCTCCTGATTTCACTCACATCCCTGTCAGCCAGGAATTCACGCTCGCTACTTCCTGTCACTTACAGACCCTTGGTCGAGGGGCAGCTGTGGGAAGCTTAGGGATTATCCCAATTAAATGCAATTTAGATCCTATTCTACCAGAAGTGAAAATCTCTGATACTGGAAACAGACATAAGATCCTTTAATGTCACCAATATTTCAGTGAAGCAACAAAAAAATTAAGGCTGGTGTTGGAAGTTTTTTTTTGTCTCAACTTCTCAAGTGTTTCGAGACCCAAAAATGAGAACTCCAATTTGCAAGGGAGGAGTATTTTTAACCATTTAGTCAGGTCCTAATCTCTCCAAGTTTTTTTATTTGCTGCTATTTCCTGTTTTTGGGCCAGGAGTTTTCAAAAACCCATATCCATACCAGGGATCCTAGATGCATCCACAAAGCTAAATAAACCCCAATTGTAAATAAACCCCTTTTCCATTTTCTCATCCTTTTTGAGCCCGAGGTCCGGGAAACCTTCCACAGTCACACCAAGGAACCATGGACTCACCTGTGTAAAGGGGTTTTGGTAAGTGGACTGCTTTTTATATGGCGCTTTAGCTACACCATATGGTGCCCAGGGCGCTTTACAGTGCCTCACATTCACCCATTCACACATACATTCACACACTAATGGCCGACTGCTGCCATGCAGGGCACTTCCAGGTCCATTGGGAGCAAATCAGGGTTCAAGGACACTTCGACATGGTCACCAGGGGTGAGGATCGAACCCACAATCTCACAGATCGGAGTTGACCACTCTACCACTGAGCCATGCTGCCCCAGTTTTGAGGATTTTTGCTTGTCATGAAATGAACATTTTGGGGAATTTTAATTTTGGGCCCAGGAAGTCTAGGAAGCCTTCCACATCCATGCCAGAGATCCCAGACGAATCCAGAAATTGAAAAAAATTAGTAACTTTTTTTCAGAGAGGTTGATCATTTTACCATTCTGTAAATTTTTCAACTTTGCCCCTTTTCGGGGCCCAAAGTCTGGGAAACCTTCAGAAACACCAGGGAACTGTCGACACACCTGGAGGGTTGATGATTTTGGGCCAATTTGTCTGGTCTGGACCTGTCAAGAAATTACAATTTAGTGAATCTGCTAACACAGCCAACTCTTTGGGCCAGGAGGTGAGAAACTTAAAATACTCGCACCAGGGCCCTTGGACCAATGCAGAAATGGTGGGGAGGGGGGAAAAAAAAGAGGCATTTTTCCAGTGTGTTGATTTGTGTGCATGTGTGTCTGTGTTTATCAAGACTGTCGTGAAATCTCAAGTTCTTAAAGTTGTTGATGCCACCTCCCTTCTGGGCCAGGAAACCTTTCTTAACCACACCAGGGCTCCTGGACCCATTATAAACAGCAAAAAAAAAAAAAAAAAACATAATGGCATCTTTATTGGACCATTTTGTTGTTCAGACTTTTGAATGAGTTTTGGAATTTGCTGCTACACTCCTCTTTTGGCCTGGGAAACTTGCCAGGTTAGGGTTAAATAATGCACTTTTGCATTGGGTGTATTATTGGTCATTTTGTTCATACCTGTGAGAAATGTCAAGTTTTTCAACTTGCTATGCTTTATGGGGCCAAAAGTGCCAAGAAGTGCAGGAAACATTCTTTGAAAAATGAGGAAAAAAGTAAGTTTTAGTTGCAGGCCTAATTTTGGATGCAAGCAAGTCTGGGAAGTCTTCAATAACTTTGATTCCTCGGGCAAAAACAAAACAAAAACATTGAAACTTTCAACACCCACACCAGGGTCACACAGAAAAAAAAATGCAGACATAGACTTATGAATGACAACAAAATACACTCGCCTTTCGAGGGGTTCCATTTTTTGGCCATTTTGTCACCTGTAGTGTAATTAGAAATACTATAGTGTATTTCCAAACACGGACCACTTTTAAACCCTGGAGGTCCGGGAGACTTGCAAAACCGTACCAGGTTCCCGGTCACAACTAGAAAAGACCATTACAAAAAAATAAATAAATAAACGGTCACTTTTCTGTCGATTTTGGGCTATTTTGTCAAGTTCTTTTCCTCACCAACCATATTTTTCCCATTCGTAAAATTAAAGTGTCGCTGTCGGTGAAGGTCCAAGAGGGGACGGATGGGTCCCCATACTGAGTGACACATCCTCTAAAGTGCATGGTGTCAATGGCTGACTTTCAGCAGAGCAGATAAAGACCCAGCTATCCCCGGCTCTTTATCATCCTTTCTGCCATTACGCCGACAGCAGAGAGGCGAGCCTGGATGCTTGAGCGCGTCCGTAGCTAAAAGGAGTATCTGCGCGCCCGAGCGGGATAAGGAAGGGTGGGAGAGTTTCGCCAAACACGAGCGCGTATTTATTTATTTGCTCCAGTTCAGGAAATTGGGTAACTAGAAACTCCCTGAGTAGTTTACAACCAAACATCTATAAATATACAAGACTCAGCAACAAGCTATTTATTTATTTACAGCAGTGGTTAATTCTCAAACTTGCGTTAGGCAATACAGTTCGATACAACTATTCGCAGGGGATAAGGATCGAACCCTGCAGCAAAAAATGAAAAATTACGAGAAGTTGACATCCACCCTCAAGGATTGTAATTGCCTATATTAACCACTGCATGAAGCCAAAACAATCTAATACATTACCTTTAAAAATGAATGATTAAAAAAAATAAATGCACAGGAAGTGTGCATGTACACCAACAAGTTTAATTTCCCACCTTAGCTAAATTTTCCATTGTCGAGCAAACTCCCTCAATATTACCAACCCGCTAACGACTATAGGTCAGTCCTGCCTCTGCCTTCAGAAAGGTAAACAAGTCAAAGCATGACATAAGCACGTTTTGATCCCCACCTTGCATTCTACTGCACACTCAAAACAAGCCGGAAGCATATGGGCCAGTTAATTCACTGTGGGATGACAACCTTGAAGCTTCCTTCATTGGCCATTGAGTGAGTCATAGTTGTTGCCAAGCAACGGGAGCTTCTCCTCTGAAAACACCCTTCAAAAAGTAGAAAACAAACCTCGTTTATAGCCAATAATTAAGAAAATATGGTTTGAAAAAAAAACACATGAAAGTAAAATCACTCTTTATACAGTGTACTTCAAGTCTACATACCCGTACCTGTTTTTTATTTTTTGAAAAGCGAGATCAAGCTAACTTGCAAAACCTTTTCCACCATTAATGTAACCTGCACATCACAACTGATTTTTTTTTTTTTTCCCAAGAGGCAAAGTGAAAATAATCAACTGTAATAAAGTGGTTGCACAAGTGTGCACACCCTCTTATAACTGGGGATACAGTTGTGTTCAGAATGAACCTATCATAGTCATACTTGTGTTAAATTGTGGTGAAGGGGGGCACACCCCTGCCAGTATCTTAAATACCTTTGATTAACACCAAATAAAGTTCTGATGTTGTAGTATAGAGTGTAGTTAATAATCATGCAAATGTGATCAAAATGTGGAAAAAACGGACATTTTAAACACATTGTTGTTAGTTGTATAATGTTTACGTGATCAATGGCTCCAAAAGCACTTTTTTTTGGTGCATGTATGAATGTGAGGGGGGTGCGCCAACAATGGTGTGGTTTTTTTTTTTCTTCTTTTTTTGCAGCAACTTTTTTGGGACATTAGAGGTCATTTTTTGTGATCATGTTTGAATGAGTATTAGTTTTTAAAAGGCTTTATTTGGACAATTTTGACAGTGTGTGATGTTAGGATGTTGAAGGTAGCTTATAAAGTTTCAAAACTAATGGCAAATAGCCTCAGTTGTTCCCCTGTCTGTGTGCGTGCGTTTAATTTGCCTAAAAGGCGTGATGTCACCACTGAGTCCCTCCCCCTTTCAAGATGATCTGAGACGGGAGCAAATTAGAGGGCAACTTTTACATAAAAGGGGAAAAAGAAGACGGCTTGGCTGCTTTCAAAGTGAGTCAGGTTAATGCAAAGGAAAACAGATAGCGATGCGTCGGCTTTTTTTGACAGTGATGAATACAATTTTAATGGTGAAGTCGGATTAAAGAGCAGGCTTAATGGCGGAGCCACCCACTGGTTCTTGTGAGGAAAAAAAAAGGAAAAGGCATCATACTCTTAGGTAATAATCTCATACAGCTGATGTTGCAAACCTCTTTTTAAAGATGATGTTCCATAGAATTAGAATAAAAGGTCAGAGTAGTTCTAATAGATGGAGGAGGAAGAAGCGTCACCTATAAGCAAGTCCTAAATCTCAAGAATATTGTGTAACTGTTCACTGCAGCTGCCTTTCAGCTCAAGATGCAGGCGAGACATTAGTGTGCAGGACAAATTACAGTGAAGAATACAACTAGATTAAGAAAATTATGTCCTGTTTGCGAATGGCGCAAAACTAACGAATTTTGGAACGATTAACATTAATGCAATTAAATAAGACAAGAAGAACTTGAAACCTTTGTCATCGACATTGCTCCTTAAGAGGCAGGACTGATTTTTCTGTGTTTCTGTGTTTCTAACGAAAAACCTCTTTGTGTGATTCTGTGACATTATACACCTTAAATGAAGATTTTTAGAAAATTTTGAGCACACTTTTCGCTCTCTTTCTGACATACATCTGCCAAGCTTGTCTCCCTTCCTATTCCACGTCTAATGATAGCCGTCTTCCACGATGATTACATGTTTACTCTGGAAGCGCGGCACGTCTGCTGCTGCCTAACCCACTGGGAGCTGCCTCTCAATGAGACTCGAACACACGAGCGAGACAGACGGACACATCACGCTTTGATATGATACTAACTTGAATAGTTGAAGAGAAAAACGCACCCAAAATACTGTGAAATGTGGTTTCTTTAAGGAAGCTTTCAAAATGGATGTAGTTATTTTCACAGTGGAGGACAGGTAACTGGATATTCTAGTGTTTCTGTAACAAAGTATAGTGTTGGCGCACCCCCTGTTTTTACCCGGTTTCTATGCAAACATGATGAAAACACTGCTATCAACATGCTGAGTTGGCGCACCCTCTCCACAAAAGTTAATGATCGCACAAACATCATCAAAATACAGAACTTTTTATTTTTTGTTTTAAACACTCAAATGTTGGGATTTTATTTGAAACAAATTCTGGAATAGGAATGATCTGAACAGTCTGAAACTGGAATGTTTGAATTGGTCAATGAATTTAAAATTAGAAGTAAATAAAAAAAAATAAAATCTTAATTTTGACATTTTTTAAGAGAAATAGTTTCAATTTATATGAATGAGCTGAACGATTTAAATTGGATTTGTTTGGATCTGTCAAGGAATGTGGAAATTGGAGGTTAATATAAAACTACAAAAAAAATCCTTCAAAGAGATAACGATAAAAGCCAATAATTGTGTGGATGAAAATGCACAATACCTAGAAAAGTGCTCTTAAATTGTAGAATTAACTTTTTATTTTTGGAGGAATAAAAATAATTTGAACAGTCTGAAGTTGGAGTGGTTTGAATTTGTCAATAATACAATAATAACAATATATTATGTTATATAATAATAACAATAATCATGCAGACATGATCGAGATTAAGAAATACTAAAAATATATATATTTTTTTTAAAAAGTACCCTTAAGTTTTATTTGGGGGAAAAATGTTTTGAATAGGTGGAAATTAGACTTCAAATAAATAAATAAATAAATAAATAAATATTAAAATTTTTGGCTTTTATTTTGAAAAACATGATGGAATAAGGATGACCTGAACAGTTTGAACTTGGAATGTGCAATTAGAGGTGTAATAATATTTTTATGCATATAATAGATAAATAAACTTAAACTTAAAAAAAATCAAAACAAAAAACAATAACTCATGCAGACATGATGACAATGCGCAAATAACTAAAAAAAAAAAAAAGTGTTCTTTAACATCCCAGCAACGTTGTCCTGATTATAAATTGTATAAATACAGTATCGGATGCGTTAATTAAGCAAGCTAAACAAAAACCCTTGTCAAAAAACCCATGGAGGCTGTCTCCAAGATTGAGAAAGAGGAGGGGTCGCCGTATACGGAGGAGGCACAAATGCTACAGCTGGGTTAGGGAGAAGGCATGTTAATCAACGCTATTCTGTCAACAACAAAGCGTGTCTCAGTCTTCGTAATGATAGCGCACCTATCTCCCTGAGTCACGGCAGAGGTATCACCCAAGCGGTGAGGGATAGGATGTGAAGGCATGGCGAAATGATGCAAGGGAGGTGTAAACGGTCGAAAAAATACCTTAGTGCTTTAATGGGATATCTCGTGCACCCATTCGGCCTCCTAATGTGGAGTATAACCCGTCGTGATTTTCCATTGTCTTTAGGTCTTGGTTCTGGGTGGGGCCATTCCCATGGGGGCCACATGATGTTGATTCGTATGTATGTGTGCTTTCTTTTAGCAAAGGGCTTTATTTCATTTGGGTTCAAGTTACTCCTCTCAAAGAAAACCCCAAAAGGATGTGAGATCTCCCTCGTGTCCTGTCCATGCACCTCACCGGTAACAGCCCCTGTACCCCGAGAATGCTGCCACCTTTAGACCTGACCTTCCACCTCCCGCCTCCAAAGACACTCACTTGAATTTCACAAAAAAGCACTCAAAAGCCGTCCACCCCACCATTCCGTCTGGAGTGTGTCGATCCAGGCAAGCCGTCTGATCTGACACCCATCCTGATAATCGCGCCACGCCAAAGTGAAAGCAGAAAGGATTTTGTTTTTGCTCGCAGCTATCGTTCAGTTTCTCCATCTCCCTTCTCTTTGGATGTGTTGCCAAGAACTGAAAGGCTCCAGTGGAGACAACGTTACATGACGCAGCTGCTCGGCAACATCCCTCAACATTCACGTTACTCAACTGCAAATAGGGCGTTTTTGTGGATAACCTTAAACACGCTCAAAATGTGTCTATTCTGTACAGTATGTTTCAAAGTCTGTTAGTTCTAGCATTGGCTGCAATTCGCCACAGTGCCAGTAAACGGTGCTATGGTGCCATCAACAGAAAGAGCCTGGCCACATTCTTCCGGAACTAGAGCTGCAGGCTTAAAAAACAACACGTGTCAATACGGTGGCCATGTTAGCAAGGGTGACTGCCCCATCAAAAGTAATGGAAAGCATAGACATTAGCTTAGCATTGCTGTATGCAAGTAGTGCAACAGAGCATGTTGTATCTACTTCACATCTATAACTGTTTTTTACCGAGGCACTAGTCGTGTCTTTTTGAACATGCTATCTTTGGTACAGTACACACTTCTTAGGTGCTGCCGTTTTGGTTACCAATCGGATTGAAATGTCTACTGGAACATTACAAATAAACTTCACTCTTGGTGAGACTGTTTGCTCACTGTGTGGTGCTGTTTTGGTTAACAAATTCAAATGGTCTCACCAGTTGAAAGTTTTAATATCTGCAGATGAACAGTAGTGAGTAATTGAGACACGGTGTGTGATACGGCACGTTATCTTGGTACGGATAGCATCCGATCCTCTGGAATAACTCGGGGCAGGAAGTGACATCCACTCAACGACGTTAGGCAGTTGTTTTGAAATGGCCGAGTGAGGAGACAGCGAGAGAAGGGGGAACAAAAGTAATTAGATTAAAGTCCTACTTGCCTCCGGCGGTATTTCCACTGGTAAACATGTCTGCCCCGAAGCTGCCCATGTAAACACACCGTGCTCTTTGACCTCAACGGTAAACACGTGCCTCGGGGATAATCTTTCTCGGCCGGTCCGACACAACGCTGACAAATATGCTTTTAATCAGCAAAAGCAACACTTGACATGAATCTTCATTATCTGCTTAAACCGGCAAGTAAACGTACCTTCGGCTTAGTCATACACAACAACATAATGCTTGTCTGTCCTTTTTGGCTTTCAAGTAGACATTTTGCTTTTGGAGACTTTTCAAACTTTTCCCATGTTTTTTAATGGTCCAGAATTTGAGATATATTGTACAGCAAATTTCTTGCCATGGTGAAATTGCCTCATTTTTTAGGCTGATCTGTCCCATGCAGTGTGCCAGGCCTCATCCGGCCAACTGCTTTCGGTAGATAGAGGCTGGATCTTACCTTCTTGTTCTTGCTGTGCTGCCGCTGTATTTAACCGTATAGTCTTCCGCATCACTCACGACGAGTGTCATAGGCTGCTTGCTTCTACTTGCGGAAGACAGACAAAGAACATTATTTTATCAAATTAAGTTGAGACGAAATTTGTGTCAGCCAGCTCCACTGTAAGAGTATTTATGATAATACCAGCTTGTTTCTTGGAAGCTTCGCTGTCTCATCATGTCCTCTATCACATCTTCCATCTGCTGCTACACATCCTGCATCTTTGCATGAGATTCAGTGCCTCGGGAGACAGAGAGAGAAATGATTGGGAAGAGATTGAAGAAAAAGGGCCGAACAGCAGCAGCCGGTGGGTCCAAGGCCTGGGTCTCGTAAAACGTCTGCAGCCGGCCGGGCTGAGGGGGGCAGCAAGGAAGGAGGCAATTAAAGATCCATGAGAGGGCCTGACGGTGGCCACTAGAACTGACTTTTATCTTGCAGTGATATACAGTATACAGATACACTGTACTGTACTGTACTGCACTGTAGTAAATGAGACAGTAGGGAAAGACAGAATGAAAAGTGGGTCAGTTGTATGGAAGTGGGAGTTTGGGTGATGCATTTGGGACCACCGCTGAGGCAGGGGGCAAGCTATCAAGACAGACGACTTCCTACTGTAGTCTGATTAGTCCCTGGAGGTCCCTCTGTAAAAGATTCCTCATTAAGACCAGACCCTTTATGGAGGGTGTAATGAGTCTAGGCTACTACAAGCAAAGACTGCTAAAGACAATGTCCACTTTTTTCCTACTTTTTGGGGGTTACTGTTTCAGCACCTCCTTGCACTCAGAGATCCCAACAAAGGCGCCCCAAGGAACCGAGCGAGGACTTAAAACCAAAACTTAGATTAATTGAGACCGAGACTTAGAGGTGTTGAGTCCAAGTCAAGACAATTACTAAGTCAGATCGAGACCACAATTATAAGGATTTGAGACCTTGTCAAGGTTAAGAACAAGTCAATAGCAGGGTGACCATGTCAAGAACAAGACCAAGATGGCTGAACTCAAGACTTGAGGGATTGATACTAAGTCAAGACCAAGACTATGGGGGCTGAAACAAAGACCAAGGTCCAAGAAACAAAGAGTTTGAGGTTTAAGACCATGTCAAGAGCAATACTTTGAGTGGTTATGAAGAAAGATTGGCCAAACATTTGGGGAGTTTAGACAAAGCTTAGTACAAGACAGAGAGGTAAGTTCAGACTTTGAGGTCTCCGGAACAAATATGAGGAGTTCTGACTATGTCAAGACCAATACTCTGAGAGGTTAAGGCCGAGTAAGCTCAACATTTTAAGGCTTTTAAAACCAAATCAAGATCAAGACTAACTCAATGAGTTAAAACTGAATCAAGACCAAGGCTGACCATTTGAGACTGTCGAAACCAAGAAAATGAGGAGTAAAACACCAAGCCAGGGCAGCCTTTTGGCAGTTGACACCAAATAAAGACCAAGACTGTGTGTTGGGAATAAGCCAAGACCAAGATTTGTGGAGTTGATTGAAAGACTATAAAGTCTTAAGACAAAGTCAAGACTAAAATTTGAAAGACTTGAGACCAAATAAAGAACAAGACTAACAGGTTGTCACCAAGAATTCTAGAACTTCAGGCCTCGCCAAGATTTTAAGAAGTTTAGACAAAGTCAAGACTGTGTGATATGGATCCCAAGAATTGGAGGAGTTGAGTCCAACCCCCCCCCCAAAAAAAACAAAAGAAGACTTTTAGACTCCTAAAAATGACTCCTCATTAAGACCAGACCGTTTATGGAGGGTCTAACGAGTCCAGGCTGTTGCAAGCAAAGACAGATAAAGACATCTTATTACTTCCTACCTCTTAGCACTTCACTCCTCTCGGAGGTCTGGACAAAAAAACCCCAAGGACCTAAGCAAGGACTAAGGACATCAACTCGAAGTTGTCATTGGGTTGTGTTTTTTTTTTTTTTTTTTTTTGTCCATTAGTGTTGTAGGCAAGACCATAAAATACCTTGACTTTAAGGAGTAGAGAGCATATCAATACCTAGACGTGGAGGTGTCAAAACTGATATGAGACTGAAGATTGAGTATGTCTGAGTTTCCACCATGTTTATTTTTGAAACAACGTACCTGTTGAAATGTAAATTACTGTGGGTGTTCCATTTTCTTTCCAAGCAATTTACCTCATGCCATATATTATTTGTGTTTGTTTCAAGCTATGGAGGAAGAGAAGAAGCACAAAAAAAATAAAAATAAATCAATTGAGCCAATATCGTTGTTTGTTTGTTTGTTTGTTTTCCACAGTTGCCTTGGTTAATTGGCGTGTTTATTTACTAGTGGTGCAATCGTAGCTATTGCCACCCGGAAGTACGTTTGATGTCATGCTTGGAAAGGTGTATTGTGTCTGTGCATGCATCCAGCACCCGGGAAAGACAAGTTCCTGGCAAGAAGAGAAGGAGGAGGAGGACCTGGTGAGTAGTGGGAGGGGATGCTGTGTTGGGAATGCCAGGAATGTCCACCCATGTTTACAGCCCGGGCCGGTTCACACCTGCAGGTCAGGCTGCTATCACCGGCCCCGCGGCCCCCTTCCCCTTCTTCTTCTTCCTCTCCTTCTTTTTCTTCTCCTCAGTCCTCTCATTCATTACAAGAGGGTCAAGCTCAGAGGTGACCTAATTAGAAGCTCATTACATCACCGACAATCTTCATTAGCATGCCAGGCCGGCCCGTTAATCCATTAGCACAGCCGAGGCCTCCCCGGTGCAGCCTTTGCATTCCTGCCCCTGTGGCCCTACAACAGGGCCCCAAACACATACATATAAAAATAACTTTTTAAAATATTAAGGCCACAGACATGAAATATTGTCTGTACCTTCATGCCCAAACAACTTTGTGTCGCAGTAGAACATGTTTTTACTTTGGAAAAATTGTTGAAATATTGTGAGAGTAAAGTTGTCAATTAACAAGGATTCTACAAGAATGCTTTTTTTAAAATCTTCCTGACATCATCAATCAGGTTTTTCAAAAGTAAAAAGTTACAAGGTGGGAGCGTAGAGCTCAACTTTGTTTTTCACCAAGTCTTTGTTGGATGCCCCCGGGTGCAGATGGCGGGGGGTTCGGTGCTTGTGCTGGGTATCCATCGCCTCGCTGGGGAGAACCTCTCCCGGCTTGCCTTTGAAACCTCTCCCGTCTGGTGACTCGCGAGCCATACGAGCGCTCAGAGCTTTGTAAGTGACTCCATTGTCGGGGGCAGATTGAGAGGAAAAAGAGGGTGAGGTGGGAGGGGGAGCAGCAAGCCCTCGGGACAGAGGAGCAAGGTGAAACAAAAGGACTGTTTCTGTGGTCTGAAGAGGCCAGGAGCCCATCAAAGGCCCATGTGCTGACCTGCGGCCTTTGTCCGGCAGACAGCCCTGGCTTCGTTTAACCTCTCTCCGGAGGCCGTCAAAGCCTGCCGGAATATCGAGCAACACGCAATCCACCCTTGTGCCCTATGGGAACATCCCATCCCATCCACCCACCCCCATCCCCACCCCCCCTGCAACCACAGGTGAAAGTGGATGGGTGGGAGTCCGTCTGTTCATCGTCCCGACCTGTCAGGTATCTGTCACAAAAGTAGCTGAGCCCTCTGTGTCCCCCTCACCCGGATGCCTGGCGGCCAAGTCTTACCTTATGACAACGGCCTCCGTCGCCTCTACTTCGGCAGGGAAACGCTTCGCGGAAGGACGCTAAACCTCAGCTATGTGGCAGACAAAGGTGAACTTAGTGGAGATCTCCACCATTGTTACGTTCTGGGAATGTGAATCTTTTAGCTATAATGAGTTGCTGAATAGAGTGGATTTGGGTGCAATGTGGGACCACCAGTCTGCCTTTTGAACCACACGCATACAGGAACGTGCCTGTTTTCTGTAAATCTCTTCTTTACAGGGGTAGTTAGTAGAGTCTATCCCAACTGGTTTAGGGTAAGAGACAGGGAAGCTGAACCCTGAACAGAAAATTCAATTCGTGGCCCTATTCAGGGCAACACCATTTGGAAGACATAAGTGCAACTCTTTCAATGTACCCCAACAGTCTTTACCCTGAAAACTGTATCAAACCTTGACACAATGTGACGGTTAAGCCTTTGGAAGATTCCTGCTTGCCTCAATTGACCTAACCGAGTAAGCCTGATCAAATGTGATCATCCATTCATTTTCAACCTCTATCCTGTTCATGGTCACTGGGAAAGCTTAGGGCTGTCCAAAATGACTTTGGGTGAAAGGTACACTAGGACTTCCTTTGTGTCTCGCAATACAGTGGTGACACCATCGGGGGCACCTCTGAAAGCTGCCTAAAACTTGTACAGTACAGCAACAATTTCAATAAACCCTATTGTTTTCAAATGTACTCTAGAAATATATTGGATTGGATTTGGTTGGAATGTGCTGCTTCATTGAGTTTTGTTTGAGATGCCAATTTACCAGGAAACCAGAGTGAAGGTGGCACTTGATGTTTGCCGCATGAACGTGCACATAGTTGCTGCAATATCCCATTTGAAATGCGACTGATCAATTCAACTAACTAAAGTGTACCACTGTATATGTCCCGCATTTGGCTAGCAATCAGTCCAGGGTGTACACCACCCTTGACCCAAAGTCAGTCTGGATTGACTCCAGGTCACCTGCACACCTGATGAGGACAAGTGCTATAGAAAATGGATGGATGGGATGCATGTTGATGGCATTTTTGTTTCAGAACAAAAAAGATATTCTGGTGGCAGGGGGTCAGGTGAGGATGAGGGAGTACCTGGTACTGGTACTGTGAGCAGGGAACGTGGACGGGGGATGAATGCGACCAAATTGCCCCACTTTCATTAGAGTGCTGAGTGAAGCCTCTGCCTTGCCGATGATTCCCAAGACTCTCAGATAACAAGTGGCTTCCCACACTGAGGCTTTCTGTTTTCTCTCTCCTCGCCAATAAAACCAGCTTGGGACGGATTTTAGAGGGAGACGACAGTGCAGCAAGAGTGATAGACGGCTGGGGAAAGGGGAGCCGTGCTGCGGTCTGCTGTTATCTGTCATTTTGAGGGTAGGGGGGCAGCACAATGAATGGCTGCCGACAAGGCATTTTGGGATGGCTGCGATAAGATATCCCACCCCTGGTGTCTGACCCCTCTAGCACCTTTCAAGAAAGCAGGTTAACTGTCCCTCTAAGAGCCGGTACTGAAAGACAAAGTTCTTGGGCCTAATGCGGCATAAGTGAAAGCGGACAAAAGAAAGAGCTGGACAAAAACATTTCATAGTGCCTGGTGGAGGCCATTTTAGTCCGCTGACGGCCATAGTCAAGTTTAAGGGTGACAGAAGTTTTTGGAAAAAATATGATCGACCAAATAGTGACTTTGCGATTGATGTTTTGGCCTGTTCTGGAAGTGGACATTTTAGAGCCATCAACTTCTAACATACTTAAAGACCACTTAAAACACATTTTAGACACAATGTAAACGTGACCACTAAAAATGATCTCAATTGAAGCTCCTGGATTTTGTTTAAAACTCATCCCCCATCACCAGTTTGATTTAGCAACCTGAGATTGAGGAAGCTTGTCTGTAATGAGCAGACCCAGAAATAAGTCTCAGGAACCCAGGCTTGAAAAGACACAGGAAGTCCGCCATTCTGGTCTGAAGTAGCCAATTTTTCAGGTGACCTTCAGAGAAAAACTTGAACTTCCTCCACTTCCTACCAAATTTAACATCATACACCAGACAGATGGGTGGCGCTAAATTGCGAATAATTTGAGTTTTTGTCATTGCCTTTAGGAGCATGGTGGTGAAGTTTGGTGACTTGCCATAAAAATAAAACTCATAGCTTGAACGAATGTCATGTCTCACTGTAAGGCTGTAGATGCATATTCTGTCCAGCGTGAGGTTTTTTTCCGGTCGGTGCAGCTGTGTTGGGAATGTTGGGTTTGCGTGAGGAGGCCCAGTCGCGGTGGTCACGATGCAAACACGCGCACAACGAGGTCGGCCCATTTATTTAGTTGCACTTGTTTAACCAGCTGCCCTCCATGCTGCACAAGAAATGTCTATTCTGTACAGCCATGGCAACTATAAAAACACAAAGAAGCACAGTCTGGCTTTGCTTTAAAAAAAAAAAAAAAAAAAAAAAAAAGGTGAATAGGGTCAATATGTTATAAGTCATCAGGAGGAATTAGCTTTATCAACATATATAATACATACATATATATATATATATATATATATATATATATATATATATATATATATATATATATATATATATATATATATATAGTCAAGCTGGAACCTACGTTTGTGTGTGCACTGATAAACTGTGACCTCCAGCTCATGCCGCAAGTGCGCTAATGGCCGCCCCGAGCGAGCTCGAGGTGTTTGCGCCTCTAAATGGACGAGGTATTTTATCCTCGCGGACACACATGAGCAGTGTGTGTCACATCTGGGCGCACCGCAGGGTGAGCGAGCGGCTGCGGGTTGGCACATAGTGCTGGCACTGCTCAAGTTCCTGATAGCTTTCTTTGAAGTTCTTTTTGCACCCCCCAACCCCCTTTAAAACCGCCATGCGTCCCCCTACTCACCCCCGCCCTCCCTCACACACTCACGGCAGGAAATTGCATTCTGTCCTCCCGGCATGGCAGATAAATGAGGCAGGGGAGCGGCTGCTCACTGTCACCGGCCGAGCTGGCCTGTCTCTGTGCTGTGTTAGCCACGTGTGCCGTTAGCTGCGTCAACACGCTGTCATCGAAGCCTGTTGCACGCAAATTGACCACCGGTTTCTGCACTGTGTCTTTTACATAGAACCCAGTGAAGCAGGGTGTTGGTGTAGATTTGTGTGCTTTTACATAGCAATGTGGCGTCTCATCAGACAGAAACAGAAATCAACAAATCAATTTTAGCAGTTCAATGCCTCCACATTGTCAGCTGCAGTACTACACCTCATATATCAGCCTTAGCATCAGACAAAGATTTTGACACACATGTCGCGTGTCGGCTAGCGTGTCACATCAGATGACATCATGGTTCGAAGACATTGTCTGGGAATGTCGTTTCGAAAATTAGCCAGGCACGCAACGGGCACGGGGGCCACCACAAATGGACAGGGTTTGTCCCCGTGAGCATGTGTGCGTGGGTCTCTATGTGTGAGATCATGTTTTGTACGGTGGTAAAGCAGGGACCATAGGTGCGTCTTGACGTCATTCGCCTATGTGTAAGTTGTTGGCCCGGGGCCAAAACCTATGTTTGATTAGTCCGCTGCGGGAAAATGAGTTACAGCTCGCTAGGTGATGTCACTCATACCGAAAACCCAATGGCACCACCCCACCCACTATGACGAGCTCAGTACCGGAGGGAACTGCTGCTGGTGCTCAACTGTTGACTGCAGAGACCGTTTAAGTCATTTTCCATGTCCGAGTAAATGCTCTTAAGTGCTTTAAAATTGTTTGAGATACTTAAATTGCCTCATTCTCCAGGGGTTCCACGGTTAATGTCGGGGTGGCGCATGTCTACCTGCCAGTTTGGGGTGCTGAAGTAATGCAACTCCGTGGCCTCCAGAAGCAGATGCAAGGTGTTGCTGGTCATGTTTAAGACCACGTTTGGTTCTGGTCAATCATTTGTAGTTCTGTTTAATCACTCCCAGGAATTTTGACTAAATCAAGCCCCTTCGCTCCCAGCTGTTTTCCTGGATTTTGACTGATTTTGCAAGGCCCACAGAATATTGTGTTCTACAGCTATAAAAACATGGAACCTACCAAAAGAAAGATTAGATCATTTCTTTCATCAGTGAAAAAAAAAAAACGTGTATCTGTTTCCGTTTTGCAACAATTAGCATTAGAATATACCTAAATTTCATCATTATTCACAAACCTGTTGAAAACACTAGGGAAAAATGTTGCAACATTGCCATGACTGATCTCTTATACTGTGCTGCCACCTGCTGGCAGTTTTTGTGTGATAACTGCCATTTCTTTAAGCGACCTCTATCATTTTTTTTATGCCAAGTTAATGCGGATTAGGCTGTTGTGAGTGATAAGCATTAGATCCTGGATCGAATTTACGTCTGAACTTCTCAATGTGAAATTTGCATGTTCTTCGGGTACACCAGCTTCCTTACTCCCACATAAAAAAAAAAAAAAAAAACATGACTAAAGTTTGGGTCAGTTTACATTCTCTTTCCAAGTCCCATAATATCCAGTCCACCTTTCTGCATCTTTTAGTGACAGTTGCAGAAGTTTGATTCACTGACATAGAGAGAATCCCTGATTAGTTAACAGAGAATATGAAAGCCAGAACCAAAAAGTGCATGAGAGACAACAGACAGACTTCTGCAGCTATTGCTGTCCTGTCTTGCCTTGACACTCTGCTGGAACTGCAAGGACCTTTTGGTGGACACAAGTGGACGCCCATTGTTTGAATGGTAGTGACTGTGTCAACAGAGTTGCGGGCACAAAATTAGGACAAGTTCCTGGAGCTTGGCTTCCCGAGTAATAAGCCACACCCACAACTGCTACGCAATCCCCCAGTCTGGCATTTACTACAATTTCCCACTTGGATATTATAAGAACTATACGGCACGGCAACATGTCAGGACTTAGCGTTGAGATCAGGCGGGAGAAGATTCAAGACTTTCCCTTTGTTGATGTCAAAGTACCCTCAGTGTGTACGTTGGGTGTTGGCTTGTGAAATTGTGAAAACACATGGCATAAAAAAAGAAGAATTCCCAAAGTAAGTGTGTGAACATATTATGATTGCTGTTATCCCTCTGTGACCTCGATTTTGAACTTGAAATACTGTACGTGAGAGGCCGGTAAACGGTTATGCTGTAAACGCTGTCAAAGTCAAACATTCAAAAGGCTGTGAGTTGCGTGGGTCGTAAATGGACTTAAACACTGAATGGATAATTCAGATTAATGTTCAGAAAACATTTATCCCTGTGGGGCTATTATTGGTTATAAGCTTTGGAAGAAGGTTCCCCCACGTCCCTTGTAGAAAAGTCTATCAAATTGGCTTTTAGATGCGTTTTCAATGGCCCCCCCTTTGCCCCTTAATCCGCTGCTACAACCGGCAGCGCTCCCCACACACCATCACACTCTCCAGTCATCCTTCATGTGCTGAGTGAAGAGAACAAGGACACCATGTGGCCCCCCTAACTGCATAACACATGCCCTTGGCCCCCATTACCCGCCGCTACCACCTCCCTCTCGTGACCCTTCATCCTCGGCTGAGCTGTAGCAGAGACCCCCATACACATCAGCGGGCTCCTGATTGACAGGCCGTGAAGATACACCAACATGGTCTCCATTTAGCTCAAGTACTGCGCCGCCATCACCTCGGATACACACACCTCCTGCCGCCCACCTCCATCTCCCCCCACCGGGTCCCGGGAGAAAACACACTTGAGCCGAAGTGTTTCGGAGCAGGATGTTTCCTGGGGAGAAAAGGTTTCGTCTCGGGTCAGCGTGCAATGCGGCGATGGAGGGTGGATTTTCACAAGGATGTAAGGGGTGGGGGGTGATGGCGGGCTTGGAGTGGATGTTTGATGAAGCAAACCTTAGCAGGTAGGGTGTAACTGGATGGAGGCGCTGGGGGGGAGTGGGCAGTGGGTGGAAGTGGGTCGTTATGGACTTTGGAGCGGAGCGGCGGCCCTAACGGGCGGGGTAGGGGACTGAGGAAGGGGGGCTTAGCCCTGAGAGGAAACATTAGCAAAGCGAGGAGGAAAAGCTGCCAAATTAACTTCTCACCCTTTCAATCACACCCCTGAGAGTAGCCGCTCAGCTTTTACTTCTGGGCTGATCTGACGCTGACACTTTGAAGGGAGTGGAGTAGTGGACAACATCTTATCCTTGGCTTGCAAATGGGCCAAGAAGACACTTTCAGAACCTCCAACTGCCCCAAACTACCATTTAGATATCGTGGCAGGAATATTACTTGTACATCAGGCTAAGTCTCCAAATACATATTTTTAAATAGTACAGGAAATTTGGCATTCGTAGCCAGTCGATCATTATTTTTGCAATTCAGAACCACACCAAAAAGAAACCATGTTGCTCTTACTTTTGTGTCTTATATATCGTAGAGATCCCGCTAAGTTGTCTGGAACAAAAGTTCCAGTGTTTGCTTGCCTGTGCCTTTTGTACAGAATCCACCAAGTAGGATATTCCCATAACTACGCTACCTACCCCAATGAGATCATGAAATGCATTATGGTTGTTGCAACGCAGAACTGCATACCTCCGTTAATTGTCACATCCTGTCAATGATGACGCCTGCGTTTCGGCGAGTGCACAGTGACGTGAAGCCTTGAAAACATACACGGACTGAGCATGTTTACGTTCGTCAATTGGGGTGATTACAGACGGTCCCTCTCATTCCGTGTATTTTTGCGAGGCTTCGCGTCATAAAGCATTCACCAAAAATGCGGAAGCACTCTGTGGAACGTGGGTATCGTCGTAGGCGCAAATCGACGATTAACGCTAGTGTCCAGCTACAGCGGTGACCTAACAATAATTTGTAAAGTTGTGACGATACGTAGTCTTTCACTAACCTACGCTAATTCAGTAGGTCATTAATGTAAATATTGTATGATAATCCTGTGGAGGCCATACTGTGCTGCATGACCACATATTCTTATGCTACTGAGCAATCTATTTCCACGATCACTATATCAATATTTGATCCAGTTATATTGAGAGTGAAACGGAATGTAAGAACCCAGGAATTACTGACCTAACTGGATGACTCCAGCCTAAGTGCTAGGCATGGGTCAGTTGAGTATTTCCTATTTAAACAGGGCTTTGCGCCATCTTAGGACATTTCAGAAAGGGTACATAAAATGTGAATTGGTAGGTTTTTCAGCGTATAACAGTATAGTGTTTAATATGTTGGATACACTTTCTGATGCAACCGTCGCTTTTATGAAAGCTTGGGAATGGCATTGGAGGGTGAAATGGTGCATTAGCCAGGAATTGAACCCTAAATGAAAGGCAGGTAACGGTAAGGATTCACAGGCACACACTTACACACAGACAGTGTGTCCCGTTGATTTGTGGAACAAACCCTTTTACGGACGGGTAATGATGTTTTTTGTCAGTCATGACCAATTCATTTTTTGCTTCCAATAGTTAACTCGCGTACATGGAAAGAGAAAATCTATTATAATCTGGAACTCAGCTTCACTGGATGGGATCGGAAATCTTTTGTTTGTGTCTTAATGTAATCGCTCTGAAGTCAGGAAGTAAACGGCTTTTTTTTTTTTTAAGAGGATTTCGTTATCCGACTTACGTCCCGTAAACAAACGGCAATGTGACGTCGATCCTGGAACTATGTGGTGCCACAAAGAAAAACAATCCGTCTTTGCACCCCATTATTGCCCCTTGCAAAAAAAAAAAAAAAGCATTCCCTCCCTGCAGCCCATTACTATGTTCATCCTCTCGGCGTTTGACAGGTGGAAGTACAACGTCGGGCTTTATGTTTTAATTATAAAGAATTCCAGATGTGAAGGATGGGGAGGGGCAGGGGGGCTCATAAATTAAAAGCAGAGCTACTCAAATGTCTTTTTTTTTCTCAAAAGGACCAAGCAGGTCAGCATCTGCTTCTCATTGCAACCAATGTTATTAGGACTACAGAAAGGGCCGAGTCCCGCGTCTGGCCCCTCAATAATTGACACTATTAAATATGCCTAACCAGATTTAGAGCATCCAGAAAAGTTGCATTTGTCTTCCGCGATGACTCTGATCATCTATTTTCAGATGGGAACGGAGATGAAGCAACCACACAATCTGGTGCATGATAGCGAGGGCCTAGCAGGAAGCCAAAAATGTGCATACAAAAAAAAAATACAAAAGGAAAAAAAGGGGTAGGGTGAGCCATGTGCAGGAATTTAGCATGCGGCTAAAGCTGGAGCGAAGTGAGCAGACAACAAATGGATGGCATTAGAAAAGCAGCATGAGAAACCTTCTGATCCACTCGGGTGATTTTTTTTTTCATGCTGGATTCCTGGAGCAGATCGAAACAATGTGCTCTCACGATAATTTAGTAGGAAATGATGCAAAAAAAAAAAAATACAAGTACGTAAGTATGCCTGTTAGCAACAAAGTCCCCAAAAATGGTGGAATAACAATAAACATGACCAGCATGCTGAGAAAAAAAAACAAAAAACTTGCATGATTTTACCTCAAGTCTATATAATATATAATTTCAAAGGTGTGTGAATGGACAGACTCATATTTACGTGGATTTTGTATACACTAGATATAAAAAGTCTACAAACCCCATTTCAAATGCCAGGTTTGTGATGGGGGAAAAAAAAAAAAGTCATTTCTAAACCTTTTCCACCATTAACGTGACCTGTACCCTGTACAATAAAAATAAACAATTATAATAATGTGGTTGCACAAGTGTACACACCCTTTTGTATGTGACTGTTCAGAATTAACCAGTCACAGTGAAACTCATGTTAAATGAGATTCATCATAATGTGTGGCCATTTTAATTCCCTGTTATTATCTTTTAATAAAGTTCACAAGTTCTAATGGGATTTTTTGAACTTTTTGCTTTTTTAGCTGAAGCCTGAAGACTAAATAGCTCTTAAAGTATGATGCGATGACCATAATACATTTTCTATAAGAAGATAGAGAAGAAGAAGATTGCTATTACATAAGCAGCCAACACTTGCCAGAAATTCCTGCACTTTTTCAGTGTTGTTGGCTTCTTGGCACCCTCCCTTGCTATATATTCCACATTTTTCGCTCTCTAAGACCATATCACATTTGTTTGTCACATCGCCCATCTTGTCTGTTCATTCACACCCAAAAAATGGTGGAAAAAAATGAACAACATTTCTGTCCAAGATGTTTACCGCCACCTAGATGGTAAAGCACATGGTGGACCTCACCAAACCCAGCCGGCGCACATTGTTTTTAATTCCCACATTGCATGTTGCAGCGCTTCTGAAGGTGTCTTCACAAATCTCCCTCAGTCGTCCCCTGAAGACCGTCCTGTCATGTGATGATGAAGAGCGGCAACAACGTGTGTGCAGGTGTTGGGCAGTTAAAACCAGACCCAAGTAGTTCCCAACGTTGACATAAAACGCACATGTAGGCGGACAGAGGAAACGGGAGGATGTCTCACAGATATGGAGAAAAAAAAAAAGAGGGAAAGTGGTGGTGAAATGAGGTGGAGAGGAACGCGGGGGGGGTCAAACAAGAGAGGTGAGGGCAAGCGCCTTCGTGGATCACTGGCAGATAATGGTCTCATTAGGCCAAACGTAGCTTAGGAAGGCTCCGGCGCTCTAAACAAACAGAACGGTCGCTGAGGGTGGGTCAGATTTAGGGGCCCGGCATGGACAGAGATATAATGAGGCCCTCTGCCCCTCTGAGCCATCATTCAGATGATTTTTTATTTTTTTTGTCTTGACTTGAGATGTAAGCGCATTGTGGTGACAATGCACTCAATGACGCACTTAATAAGCAGCCGTTTGGCAAGCAATTCACTTAAAAGAGACTTCAATGAGGTGACGTTTACTGTCAAAGTAATTGTATCCTCATGACTACCAGCAATTCAAATTTGTCCTCTGTAGTGGACCTTTTTAAACCTGAATATCTCCCACCCAGTGCATACGACTGATTTAACTCCTTTTGTGCTCTATAGAGGACATTCAGAGCTTTCCAATGATACCGAATGTGTAGGGGTGGGGCTTTGCTACCTTTGATTGCATCATAAAAGAAAATGGCTTCCCTCAGTGCAAGCACTTTTTAGGCAAGAGGAAAAGTAAGTGTATAACACTTTTTATTGAACAAATTTAGGCTTTAAATGTTGTTAGCATGTTTTCTACAAGACTCTTAAGAACACATTAAAGTATTGTTTGAATTATTTTAACTGTATTTGAGCCTAGCATTTAAGTTTTAAAAAATGTCCTCTGTAGTGGACACATTATAGCTTAAAAATACTAACTTTTTTGTTTTTCAAAAATTTATTTTGCAGTTTTCCAGTTACTTCACAAAGATTGGGGAATATCAAAATAAACATGATTGGACAGTATTTATTTTCCTGTTAGCCAGGAGGATATTTGAAGCAGAGCTTAGCCTTTTAGTCCGCTAGCTTATTGCTGACACTAGTATTCAGGGTTAAGGTAGGGGTTTGTAGCTCTGGTTGGTTAGTTGGATAGGGTCATTGTTAGGCTCAGGGGGTTAGGATAAGTAGTTAGGGTTAGTGGTTAATGGGTTGTGTTAGAAAAAAAACACATCATGTATAAAAAGATAGCAAGTGTACACAGAAGCTAACCACTGTTAATCATTCTAAATTCCTGCATTTGGCTTTGTTCCTCCCATTATTTTTTAAAACGAACATCTGTCAACCATTAGAATAGTGACGACGGAGATTTGCGGTGCCATCTCGCTCTCAGTGGCTGTCCTATAAAAGAAAAGAAGCGGGGGGGACAAAAGAACAAGATCAAAGAAATGAAGACGTTCACACTCGGAGCGTCTTCACCACATCTTACACCGTGGCCACGTGAGAATGAATCTTCACCAATTACGCTTGGTTTTTCCCATGGACTTTTGTGCGCTCACAGATTTACATGTGGTAATCTTTGGGAACATGTGGGCCTCAACTATAGATCAGCCGCCTCTCTAGTCTGAAGCATAGCCGTCCGTCTATGCGGGTCGCCCCCGTCCCCCTCTGGGCTATTCTGTACAAACATTCCAACACTGTGTCTGTATTCCCAGGGAAGCTCGCTCAGATAAGTCAAGCCCGACAGTGTGAAACATCATCCGAGATGGGCGAGAACACATGTAGGTCTCCTTGTTAGAGATCCTGAGGGTGGAGAACACATCCTTGTAAATAATAAGCATATATATATATATATATATATATATATATATATATATATATATATATATATATATATATATATATATATATATATATATATATTCGCTCCCCTTTTGCAAGTCAGAAAAGTCAAACCCATAGAAAAGAGAGCATGTTGAGCAATTCCATGCATGCTTTTAGTAAATATTAACTGACACATTGTGCTTTTTTAATGAGCATCACTCACTTTCGCCCTGAAAGTAAACAAGGCGCTAAAGCCGACAACCGCGGAGTGTTAAGTGCCACGTAGATTAATGAGGTGTGCCTTTCCACCCGTTCACGCTACCCCTCTCTTCATCCCTCTGTTTGTCTGTGTATATGGTGGGGGGGGGGGAGTCCTGATGGACTAACATGCTCAAGTAAACAAAAAGCAGTCAGGACAGCATGGGGGACTCTCACTTTTGCTTTGTATGCGTCAAACAGGAGGCAGGAGTGTTAACCTGTTAAGATTAAACCCTTTTTTATTTTTTAAACTCCAATTGCAAACCACGTTCAATCTGCACACACGCACTCTATCACACTTCATTTGAAAACACTGTCATAAGAATACTTTGTTTTATAAACACCATGCTGTTTTAGCTGGATTCCACATACTTTGCTTTCTCCCCCATGTGAAAGTAGTTACTCTCTCTTTACTAATTGTATTTTTAAAGTAGTATTTATCTATCATAAAAATTGTAATAATGTATCACTGTAACAAAATATGAACATAACTACAATATGACATTCAATGAAACTAAGATTACTAAAAACAAATATGTTTATTTATGTATAAAAATTAGCTATTTATAAATATAATAATCAGATTAATAGTTAATTTAGACTAAAAAAAATCATGTTTTTTCATTTCAGATTTTATTATAATTAAAAACTAAATATATTAGGACAGTAAAATCTTTTTGGAAAAGAATTAAAAGGACTAAACTGAAAATTTTGCGCAATAAAATAAATTTGAATAAAATCTTGTTAATTAAAATAATAATTTATTAAAATAAATAAAACAGATCACCTAAATCTAATATTCTTATTTAAATAAAACATACATAATAAAATATATTTTGATAAAATAGATTACTGAAGTCAAATATTTCTACTAAAATAAAATTATATATAAGGTAATCTAATTATGTTTACTTAAAATAGGAAATACATTAAATCAATTGCTAAAATCTAATATTGTTCATTAAAGAAATTAAGAATTGTAGACATGAAAGCGTATTTTTTCAACAAAATC
This sequence comes from Festucalex cinctus, assembly GCF_051991245.1. Classification (NCBI taxonomy): domain Eukaryota; kingdom Metazoa; phylum Chordata; class Actinopteri; order Syngnathiformes; family Syngnathidae; genus Festucalex; species Festucalex cinctus. The sequence continues at coordinate 12,616,329 of NC_135422.1, read as the reverse complement.
CTTGTACTTTAATACAGTATTTTTATTTACCTTTAAACGTTACCAATTTCTTTTCACCGTGTTTCAGCCAATTAATAATGAAAAAGTGGGGAAGTCACACAAAAATCATCACATCATTAACAAGTCATTTTAAAGAAGATCAATATATGCCATACTGCCACTTCGATTCACAGTACAGGCCCAAACACTAATTTTTAGTGCCGTAATGCTTTGCCGTGTCCACTTTAGCAGAGTTGATGTCCTTGTTTAAATAACTGCAAAAGGCACTGCTTTGCAAACTAAAATACACCTCCAATACAATAGTGGCCATTATATAAGTGGTCACATTGTGGTTAAAGTGACACCTCACTTAAGGCGGTTGCATTACCAATCGGCAGGCAGGCAGACCAGGGGCTCCGATGCATATCAGACATCGCATGACAATGGGTCTGCTTGCCCTGGAGGAGGTCATTAGTAGGCAAAGCAGGACCGACAAGCGGCTGGCACCTGGGAAGCAGACATCCAGGAAAGGCGGAGACGTTTGCCCGTCCACGGCTACAGGCTGCAGGGAGGGAAGGACCAGACGGGGGCAGCTTCATCTTCATCCATTACCTTCCCACCTAGATATGGGTGAAGGCGGGTGGGGTCTTTGAGATGGGGTGGTGGTGAAAAGCACACATTACATCATGGAGAGTGCAGCAAAGGAGGGGTGAAAGGTGAAGGATTCAGGAGTAAATGAGTCATGACCAACACGAAAGGGCTTGGACAAGGTTGCTTGATCTCACACACAAACACACATTCATGCACAATCACGTGTTTGCGGTTGCGAAAATGCTCCAACATTTCACTTGATTGTTACAAATGTCCCAGCTAATCTGCCGATTTTACGCACGCCTCGGATGTGACGCGCCTCTAATGGATTCCAGAGTTGAAGAGTAGTCGCTATAAAAGGGGAAAACAATTTGGGGGCTTTTGTTGTTGTTGATTTTCTACAATTTGTTTTTATCCAAGAGAAGACAGAGGGCAGCAAGAAAGCAGGACACTGCAGCAAAGTAGAGACAGTGGAGTGTAATACAAAGTACTACTGTTTCCAAAGCTGAGCACATTAGCGTGTGTGTGTTGATACTCTATTTTATGGGTCGTTTGTACAGATTGTACAGTTTGTACAGATGTTATCCAAGAGGAGACTGAGGGCAGGGAAAAAGCACAGCACTGCATCAAAATGAAGACGATGGACTACGATACTGCAGTGAAAGCTAATGTTGGCTGTCATTATTTTTTGGCTTTTTAAGTTGTGAAAATTCTTCTAAGGCTGCTCGATTATGGGAGAAAAAAATAAGCATGATTATTTTGGTAATAATTGAAATCACGATTATTCAAATGTTTATCTTTTGGTACAAAATAAGAAAATGTTTAAGCATTTAAAAATATTAAGACCACCAAACAGAAATTATAATCATATATATTTAAAATAATATTTGTCATTTCGAAGCTGACCAGGTACTCATGAGGATGTCAAGCTGCTCGGTCAACTTGGCGAATTTTTTTATTTTTTTTTATTTTTTTATTTTTTTACCCATGAATCTTCCCCCCCTTTCTGAACACATTGAACAAAACTGGAGGATATATGTCGAGACGCTTGGTTGCATTTTCAACTGCTGTCTATTGGAGCGGAGACATCAAGCACATTCCAAGAGTCCCACGGCCCAATTACGGGCAGATGAAGGGCAAGTCTTTGTCTAAGAACAAAGGCAACAAGTGACAAGTGTGTTCTCTAAAGGGAGTGCTCTATAAGGACAGCAGAGGAGGGGCAGAGAGGTGAGCAGCTGGTTATAAATATCTATTGGCTCACTTACTGGAAGGAAAATAGCCACTTTGTTGCTCATCCACTCATGCAGGTGCTTGCAAAACATGGCTAACTAGTAACGTTTTACAACAAGGTCCACCTTTCTCACCCGATTCAAAATCATTCCAATGTTGAAATGGGAACCTCGTTCACAACATCCGCGCAACTGTCGTTCACATCCTGCAAATTTCCACATTTACCACAATGTGAAAAAAACAAAACAAAATTCTCACTTGAAAGATTTTCAACAATCTAAAAACAGTATACCGGTATATATTTTTTTGATAATGACATATTTTTCATGACAAAATTCCAAAGTAAATGGAGACTTTAACTTTCAGATCTATCTAAACAGCATGTTTCCATGATGTAGAAAAAATGAAATAAAACAACAGTATAAAAAGCTACATTTGAAAAATATCTTACCTTTATGCCAGAAGTGGGCATCAATAATGAATTGTAATGTTATGATCATAATCTTTACAAGGAAAAAAAACCCGTATTAAACACAAAGTAATTTTAAGAGAATAAAGTTGTATTTTTCAAAGATAAAATCTTGATAATGTGACATTAAAGTCAAAGTTCAAGTTTAATTTCCAGATTGAAAATGTATTCTCGTAATATATACATTTTTATTCTGAAGGAAAATATATATATATTCTCTCATAAAGTGAGCTATATCCCTGGGAAAAAAATGTTCCAAAAACGGGACTTTATTCCTGTCTACAGATCCACAAGGAGCATCTTTGCAAACGGTCTTTGTCGACATCTAGCGGACGTGCGTGTTACTGCAGTTATAAAGCACTGCTTTGTCGCTATTGATTGGTCTTTGTCGCCATCTAATGGACAGAACACGACGTCAGCCGTTCCCACGGTGTCGACGTGCGCGCTCTCGCGTCAATGCGTCAGCTGTCAAACTGCGAACGCGCACGACTCAGCTCCACTCACTCACAATGGACTACTACGTCAGCCGCTACTGCCTTTGAATTTAGCTGAAGAAACTCCGCGAGGATGTTTAAAAGTAATATGACCGTAACATGTTCGCAATGCTGGTTTAAATATCCGTGGGGAAAGCTGTTAAAATAAAGGGTTTGAAAATTGAGATAGAGACAGAGAAAGACTCGCTAATAAGCTAGCCTCGGACTTCTACCGGCTTCGTTAGCCGCGGCTAACTCGCTAGCTACCTAGCTAGAGTGATGCTAAGTGGCTCAAATAGTTATGAGCAGTTGTGACATTACGTCTTTAGAAGAAGAACAATGTCCCTTGGAGGGAGTGACGGCGGCTAATAACAACAATAAAAAGTGGCACTTGGTAGGTAGCGATGGGTTCGACTGCTGTCAAGACATGAGCCCCATGGATGAAGCCGTGCTGCCCGGGATGTCGTCCATCCAGCCCGGACTGGACGCGCTGGACGACCGGGACGGGCTCCGGCTGGATCTCGGCTGCCCGCCCGCCGCCTCGTCATACGTGGGCGAAGTCAACGGCGAGGGCCCGCTGTTCGAGAGGCGGAAGCGGTCGCGTTCCAACAGCTCCCGGCACCACTTCGGCGACGTGGTGGCCGAGCTGGGTCCTGAGGAGGTGCGCTGGTTCTACAAGGAGGACAAGAAGACGTGGAAGCCTTTCGTGGGACATGACTCGCTGAACATCGAGCTCATGTATCGGAAGTACGGCGAGCTTAACCCCGGTGCGGCGAGCCTCCCGGTGGAAGTCGACGGAGTGAACGTAGAAATGTCGGTGGAAAGCCGGACTATAAGCGTCAACGGTGATCGGGGGTCCTTGGACACATCGACGCCGTCCACGAGCATGGATGAGAGGGACCCTGACAGCATTGACGTCCAAGTGGAGCCTGTCTGTGTGCGGGGGGGACTCTACGAGGTGGACGTCAGAGAGAAGGCATGCTACCCTGTTTACTGGAAGCGTAAGTATCCCTTAAAGCTGACATTTTGGACTCTTTACCGGTTCTAGATTACCCCAAGATCATTCAAGGTATAACAGGTGCATCTTTCTGCAGGAAACTGTGCAAATGTGGTGAAGACACAGTTTTTGAGACCATTTCCAGCGCCCTCTTTTATTTACACTGGCCCATATAAAATGCTCCCTATTTATATACTGTACAGTTAAACAGATTCAAGATTCAAACCATTCTCGCCTGTTTCCTTGATCTAACACACACTGCTGATAAATCTGAACTAAATTTTAGTAGACATATTTGGTCAAGTAAAACTAATTTAATCTTTCCATAAATTGTGCGTTAAAATTTTGAGGTGAAAAAGACATTTATTTATTTTTTGCAGTCAAATTTGACCCTAACAGTATGTCAGGATTTTTAAAGGGACAGAAATGTGGAAGATTATGTGAGTGTTGTTGGGGGTGCGGTAATGGATTAATGGCAAGGTACCACTGAGTGTCACTTTTCAGGTAAGAAGACTATTGATTTGGAGAGTACTGGAGATGTACTGATGAAGTACTACACAAACACGCAATATATCTCATCTGGCCTTAACACCTTACCAAACAAGCCTGCACACATTTGTCAGCGTTACGATGCTTCCCTATCTATTCTGCAGCCCGTCTTGTTATGACTTTACATCCTGTTTGTGGTTGTACATAAGTCTCAGTCGTCGCCTCGTAAAGACGGTGATTAACAAGAATTCCACTCGTTTAAATATTCTTTGATCCACGTGTATTATTTTCATCCTTGTCATTAGTCACAGCAGCAGCAGACTGATTAATGTGCAATACTAATCACAGCTGGCTCAACTCCATAATCCACTGAGACTTGGCCCTGTTGGAATTGTCTGAGTTAAATTACAATCAACCCTTTCCAGAAAAGTAGCGACATAACCTATTTCCTCATATTAGCCTGTCATGGATGTTTACACAACTGCAGAGAATACTGGGCAGTAGGGAAGAGCATAATAAATGATTATTTTTCACAATTAGTTGTGGTTATGAAAAGTGAGATTAAATATTAACACTTGGCATGATAGAATAAATAGCAAGATGGTAACTTGTGTAGTGGAAGTATTAACGCAGGTCATTAACTCATTTGCTCCCAAAAACGTATAAATACGTTCTATTTTAAATATTGCCATGGTCCCAAAGACGTATTTATATGTTTTTTATGTTTTTTTTTTTTTATGGTCAAGCATACAGAAGGCTTTGATGCAGCCTTTGAACCGAAGGGAATGCTTGAAGCAATGGCAGTTATTACAAAAACGGCCAGCAAGTGGCAGCAGAGTATAAGAGATCAACCCAGGCCATATTGCAACAAGCTCCTTTCCCCACTGTTTTAAACAGTTTTGTGAATAATGATTAAACTTAGCTATATTCTAATGCTAATTGCTACAAAACGGAAAAAGATAGAAATATACAGTTTTTCCTGATGACAAAAGAGACTCTAATCTTTCTTTTGGTAGGTTCCATGTTTTTATAGCAATAGAGCACAATATTCTGTGGGCCTTGCAAAATCAGTCGTGAGCACCCGGGGAACGAAGTGGGCTGCTTCAGTAAAAAATGGCTGGGAGTGAATGAGTTAAGATTGAATTTTTAATGTTTTTTTGGGCAGAGCAAGACCACATTCCAGTGCTGCGAGGTCAATGGTTCATCGACGGCACGTGGCTGCCCCTAGAGGAGGACGAGAGTGACCTCATCGAATGCGAACACCTCAGCCACTTCCGCGGGCAGCAAACGCAGGACACTTTTGACGCTAGTGACATGGTCGTCAGGACCGTCGACGGGAAAGACGGTGAGCCATGACTCTTCACTTCATGTACCATGGAACCTGTGTATTTTGTTGTTGTTGCCTTCTTTATTTATTTCTTATTTATGTATTTATTTTTTTAACAGGTAGTGCAGTCAAATTAATTTTACCAGGCAAATGCTATTGTTGCTAGCTTAATGGCTAATGTCTGGCATGAAAATAACCAAAAAAGTTTACAAAGAACATATTTTATTGTCTATTACCCTTTATTGGGTATCTGCAAAGTACAGATAAGTCTTATTTGATATTTGGCAAAGAAGCTAATGTCTTTGTACACTCATATGACCAGTTCCAAAATTTCACCGACAGCCATGTTAACTAGTTTGTTTTTTTTTGTCTCCATTTTGGGAACCTTGACATACCTCATCAACCATTTAATGCAGGGGTGGCAAACTGCGGTCCTCGAGGGCCGGTGTCCTGCAGGTTTTGCAGATTTCCCTACTCGAAGTGCAGCTGATTCCAATTAACAGGCTCGTTATCAGGTTTCTGCAGAGCTTGCTGATGAGCTGATCATGAATCAGCTGTGTTGAAGAAGGGAAATATCCAAAACCAGCAGGACTGCGGCCCTCGAGGACCGGATCTCGCCACCCCTGATTTAATGGCTTTCCAAGCTAAATGGACTCCCCCTGATGGCTCGTATGCTGTGTACTCAGCAGGTCTCTGTTTCTGCCTCCTCGTCAGCCTTTTCACCTCAGCCGAGGAAAACGCCGCTGACATTTACAAAACAGCTGATTTTGAACAGGAATCGATGATTTAGTTGCGCCTAATATTCAAAACCTGCTGATTTGTCTAACAACTGCTGAGTTAGGCCTTTTAAAATGTCAAACCCAGATACCTCCTATCTCAACCTAAATGGTTGAGTGCATTTCTACAAAGTATGATGAAAATGCTTATTTCTGTATCTGTGGCCTTTGACATACAGTAAAGTGGTACATTGACTTAAGAGTTTAAATCATTCTTTGACCAAACTTGTAACTGGATTTACTCGCATATCAAATGAATTTTCCTCATTGAAATTACTTTAAATACCTTGTTTTTTTAACTTATCTTTTATTTAAGTTAAAGGAAATACAATGTTTGCTTGAAAAAGTGACAACGAGCTGGAGTTGAGTTTGAGTTCATTCGGTATTTGTGTGTATGACTGTTTATTACTGTGTATGTCATTACTGTTATGTTTTACTCACAGCATATGATGCTAAGCTACACTAAGTGTCATGCTATTAACCTCATTTTCTAGAGTCACTACCCCGGTCATCTTCGGCATGTGTCAAACAGCGCTGCTTATCAGACCGAAAGGCTTGGTAGTAGGCAACAGTACTGAGGTGTTCTATCATGGCCCTAGCGGTTAATCTGATAGCAACGGCACTTGGTCAACAGCGAATGACCGGGGTAGGCGCCGGTGTCAATGGCCATCACTCACTCTCTCTTGGTTGTTAGTCCTCTCCCACCTGCCCCCTTTCTACCTCCCCTTTCTGTTCAAATGGAGCGGCTATCAGACGAGCGCTAGAACAACATGTCACAAGCGCAAACGCTGCCAAGGTACTGTAAAAAAACAAACAAACAAACAAAACAAGAAAGACCCGTTTTCTTTTCAGTCTGTTTACCCTAACCCTCTAGCTTCTATCCTCTCTACCCCTGTAGAGCCCTGAACTTTGTGGGACTAGACTCCCCTTTTATTTTAAATAATCTAATATGTAAATCCATTGTAGCCGTAGCTGGCACTAGTTGCTAGAATTTCCTCTTGTGTGCTGTGACCTTGAGTTTGGTACTGCTACTCTTTCTGTCGCTTTCCTAGGTTTGATCATGAATCAGCCATGGTGATACTGGCTAACCCTGGTCCACATGACATGTAATATATGCTTACATAGAAGCTTGCATGCGTAGTTACTGTGGAATTTGGTGGCAACTGACCAATGGCATCGATTTGTGGAAAAAGTAGGAAACTGACCAAATTTGGACACAGCAGTTCTCCGCCAGAACACAAACTTATATGCAACATGACCAGTAGTATGCCAAAGTAATCCAAGGTCTGTGGTGTCCATCTGACTTGATCTGCCTGAGATACCTTGCTGGGAACCTATGCATCCAAAATAGACACCTGCATCTCTGACCGAGCTCCCCAAGGGTGAGCCAAGGCACTGTGTTAAGGAAACTTGCATGTAACGGCGAACTTCTCCTTTGGTCACCATAGGTGAGGCTGGAATAGTAGACCATGTCTCAAGACCTACCTAACCGACACTGGCTACTTTTGAGACAATTTGATTCCCCTGTTTACAGCCATCAATGCAACATCCTTGTTGGTATTCGGCCTCAGACAACAGCAGGCTGGAATCTACTTCCGCTTCCACAAACTTCCTCTCATTCGTGGTCCTGCAATATGTCCAATGACACATTTGCCTTTATAACTCTGATAGAGTGTGAATGTTAGTGCTATAAACGTGGTGCTTTGGCCCTGTTTCTCTTACTAATCCTTCCCCATTTCTGCACGACAAGACAAGATAGCATAGCATTTTAAACAACTTAGGTTTAATGCGTCATGATTGGTTGCCAGTCCCGTAAGCACTTTGCCTTCCCCTTCCTTTCACAATGCAAGGACTCTCACTGTAAAACAGGAAATGCACAAGCCTCTAGCAAAACCATCTTTTTGCTGATTATATCACCATTTGCATGTCAAATCAGCATCTGACTGAGGAAGCTTAATATAATTTCCATTCAGGGCTTGTGATTTCCGTCCCCTTTACAGTGATTCGGGGCTGCATTCATCTCCCCTTAAGTCTTTATCTCAGATTAATTTCATGGAAAATCCCATTTTCTGTCACTTCTATTATGATTACAAGAGTTAACATAAAAAAAAGTAGTTTGAGAAGAATCAAAAGTGCAAGTGTTATTGTGTTTTTTTCATGGTTTCTTTTGCTGCTATTGTAAACTTTACAACATGCCAAGATAAAGCATTTCGAACATGTCACCACATCATTGTGTTTTCTTCTGTACAGTACATGCCTGAGCTTCCATTCTTCTGGTTTCATACTTTTGGCACTCCCTGAATGTTCTGAATTGCTGTTTCCATGTACTGTTTGTTGTATAGAAGTAGTTCTTCAACTTCCAATCGCTGTTGTCACAATGGTTTTCTCTTAGCCAGCAGCAAACTTGCTGTGGCGGAGGAATAGTAGTAATAATGCACACTGTTTGGCCTGGATTGTGTCAAGAACGATTACGCAACCAAATTCTGCATCTTTATGCCTATTTTTGTAATTTAACAGTTCCAAAACATCTGCGTTCTGCTACAGTTTTGTGTGAAATTGTCAGTTGTCATCAGGACGACTGCATTGCCCCGCAAGTCCTTCAGCCTGTTCCGAAGGACTTCATTCCCCAAATTGTTTTAGTGCTGTGCAAGGGAGCCACTGGACTGCCGCCAAAGTTTCCCATCAATCTCATCTCGATGATCTTGCTGCTGCTGTTCAGAACATCCAAATGGTGTTATCATACAGGGAAAGTCAACCAGTTTTATCTATCCCTTTTGTGTGGTTCTTACTTGCTCCTGTCACCAGCGCATTACAAACATCTAAATACTAGAATAGTATTGTATAAGCAGGACACAAAAGCAAGAACTGTCTGTCCTTCTCCCAATTTCCTTCCAAATGCAAATCAGTCCCACAGACTTGTATTTGACAAAACCTGTCAACACAATCACGACTCTTACGTTTGTTTGACCTTCCTTGACACTCTTCTTAACATGCCTTCACTCTGCTCTCTTTCACCGTCCCCATCCTGCAGCCATCCACAGCTTGAAGCTCAGTCGAACTCACGTGGACTGGCACAGCGTGGACGAGGTCTACCTCTACAGTGACGCCACCACATCTAAAATCGCTCGCACCGTGACGCAGAAACTGGGCTTCTCTAAAGGTCTGTCACTGTCGGAAACTAGTTTCTTTAAAATATGATGTCTTGTTTTGTAAAGGTGATGTAAGCTAAGTCTTCAAATGTGAAATTCTTCCAACTTCAATCCAGACTACATACACTTCCACTGCCTCTTATCACAATGTTCTTAATACATGACTTTAGATCTAAATAAAGACTCCGATGCTCCACATATTGTGTGAAACCGCACCTCATGTTCTCTCACAGCTTCCAGCAGCGGAACCCGGCTACACCGCGGCTATGTTGAAGAGGCCTCTCCGGAGGACAGACCCCCACGGACCACTCACGTTGTCTTTGTGGTCCATGGGATTGGGCAGAAGATGGACCAAGGGCGCATTATCAAGAACACTGGAATGTGAGTTTTAGTCCACTTTTGCACTTCCTGTGAAGGAGACCTTTTTCTCCCTTTTCTGTGTTCAACCTTGCAATATTTTAACTGAGAACATTATGTGTAGTTTCAGACACTGACTCTTCTACTATTTTGGGTTAATCTATTACAAAAAAACATGAATTATGGTCCCATTCAAAAAATGTCTGGGGAACTATTTATCCTCCAGACCTATAAGAACCCTAGATCTAGCCAAACCAAGACATGTGTGTCTCTGTGTCACAAACATAGTCAGGCCGTCGCTTGAGGCTTAGGTCGGCTAAGCAGGTAAAGTAGACCAAGTCGAGCCGCGGAGCACTTTAAGCCTTACAAGCAGCTACATCAGGATTACGGTCTTTCTCAACAAGGAGGAAACGTCGACGTGGCACGTCAACCCACTTCCTGTTTGTTTTTCATACAGTCAAATCTCCAAAGTAAAACACTCTATTCAGTGACAGTCTACATCCCATCTACTGTTTTTCAGGTTGAGGGAAGGTGTGAGGAAGATGGAAGAAAAGCACTTTTCAGAGCACAACGATGAGCATGTGGAGTTCCTTCCCGTAGAGTGGCGCTCCAAACTTGCCCTGGATGGAGGTCTGTCATTCTATTGTGCATTTAGGAGAGGAATCATGAACGAGCAATACTGACTGAATGTTAACACAACTTACCTATATATACACACTGTGGGGTGTCTCTGTTTAGATACGGTGGACTCCATTACACCAGACAAGTTGAGAGGCCTGAGAGACCTTCTCAATAGCAGTGCCATGGACATCATGTACTACAACAGTCCACTTTACCGTGATGAAGTAAGTCAAAGTCACATTGCTGCTTACTGATCATTTCATTTAACAGAAGTGTGTGAACAGTGACGAAAGAAGTCAAAGAAATGCACAGACCAATCACATGCATTGTAGTGTAACTCCTCCTCCTCCTAAATGGGTGTGTGTGAGGCCGGTAAGAGTTGATTTGAGAAGTTTAGTCAGTGGGGCTTTATTGGCTCCAGCCAATCAAATGCAAGATTTGACAAGACTGACAAGCAGTGAAGCGAGAAGCCAAGGAATATACACAGATCCATTATGTTTATTGTAACTCATTCCATGTGATACTCCCAACTCCAGCAGTTGCTTGCAAGTAGAGCAAGTGGGTGTGTGTGAGGTGGGCGAGCATTTAGACGAGAACTCACATCGCGTGACTTGTTTGCTCCTTTCCATTCAGATCACCAAGGGACTGACACAGGAGCTCAACAGACTGTACAGCCTGTTTTGCTCACGCAACCCCGACTTTGAGGAGAGTGGAGGCAAAGTGTCCATCGTGTCGCACTCGCTGGGCTGTGTGATCACGTACGACATCATGACAGGCTGGGACCCCGTACGCTTCTGCCTCCAGGAGCACCACGCCGTGGAGGAGGAGCTGCAAAAGCACTGGACCTCGTACGAGGAGAGGCATCTGCTGGAGCAACTTCGCTACACCAGGAATAGGTCTGATTCGGAACTAGTTGAAATATAGAATTTTAGCTATAGAATTTGCCGTAACAGTAATAGAAATTATGACAGGCTTTTGTTTATAAACTATTATTTATTTATTTTTTATTTTAAACTATAGAAATATATTGGAAAAACAAATAGAACATACAAATATTTTTGAAAATACCTACAAAAAAAAAATAAAAAAAGAATGCTATAAGAATATTGGCAAAAAAATACTGCTATATTAGTAAGATGAAAACTGACAGCATATTAAATAATAATAATAATAATAATAATAAATGAAAAGAAATGCACAGGGTTGTTCATCAACATTAATCAATCAATGCACAAGTAAAACATAAATGGCAATATATTAGAAATGAAAAAAAACATTAGATGGGAAAAGACATACTGTATTCCAATAAATTTCAAAAATATTATCACAGTTTATTAAAGCATTAGTACAGTAGTACGTACATATAACACGAAAATACAATGCAAACAGCATATCAAATCTCAATCTTTCTACGCTGAGCCATCATGTTTGCACATTGTAGCTCACTAGCACCACCACCTGCCGCTGTGTGTAATAACAACTTCCATGTAACTCAGCAGCCACCAAGTCAGTGATTTTTTTTTTTTTTTTTTTTTTTTTAATATCCGTTTACAGATTACGAGAGTTGGAGAATCAACTTTTAACACTGGAAGCCTCCAAACCGTCAGCACCTCCTGCACTTAAATTTAAGGTTGGTACGTGTGGTGAAAATGGAAACTGTTGATTTAAATTACAGCTCGTTTTCATAACAATGACTTTAGGTGGAAAACTTCTTCTGCATGGGTTCTCCTCTGGCGGTCTTCCTGGCTCTGAGGGGCATTCGGCCTGGTACCAGTTGCCACCAGGACCACATCCTGCCTACGTCCATCTGCAGCCGACTCTTCAACGTCTTCCACCCGACGGACCCCGTGGTCAGTTGCCCCAAATACGTAATGCCTCTCAAACAGGAAAAGAAAGGGATAATAGAAAAACAGATGGTTACTTAGCTTTTACTTTCATTCATAGATGCCGTTGTCACACACAGATGAGTGTTAAGAAGAAAATTTAACTGCATAGCCCATATGAACTCTGTTGTGAAATAAAACAGCAGCACCTAGCGAAACATGGAAGTAGTCTCAGTGTGGAGACTCATGTTTTAAAAGATGAAATTATGCCAAAAAAATAAATAATAAAATCAAAATTTTGCTTCTTTTTCAGGCCTACAGACTGGAGCCCCTCATCCTCAAACACTACAACAATGTTGCACCAGTGCAGATACACTGGTAAGACTTATGTGGGCAATAAGTTGCCATAAATCCATGTCCAGTAGGTATAAAAAGTCTACACACCCCTGTTCAAAACATTTTACAGCATTCATGGGACCAATAACTTGTAGACAACTCAGATAATGTGGTTGCATAAGTGTACACACCCTGTTATGGCATGAAGATGACATTTTTATTTCAATTGAGTTGTACAGGTTATAGGTCATATTCCTGTTGTTTTACTGGATTTTGACTGATTTTGCAAGGCCCACAGATTATTCTGTTCTATTGCTATAAAAACATGGAGACCTACCAAAAGAGAGATTAGCGTCTCTTCTTTCATAAGGCAAAAAAAGTATATTTCTGTTTCCATTTTCCAGCAATTAACATTAGAGTACAGCTAAGTTTTATTATTATTCACTGGATAAAAGAGCTTGTTGCAACATGGCCCTGGTTGATCTCTTATGCTCTGCTGCCACCTGCTGGCCGTTTTTGTAATAACTACCATTTAGCATTATCCAGTTCAGAGGCTACATCAAAGCCTTCTGTATGCTTTTGCATAAAAAACAAACAAACAACCATGGGACCATGGTTATAGTTAAAATAGAACCTATTTATACGTTTTGGGGAGCACATGAGTTAATGGTGGAAGAAGTTTTGAAATTGTTTTGGTCCCTTTTTGTATATCACAAAAGTCTCATAGTCCAACAGCTGATGGGCAGACATTTTATATCCACTGTTTATTTATATTTGATGAATCCTTTTCAGGTGTAGCGCCACCAACCCAGCGCCTTACGACGAGATGCGACCCACTTTCCTCAACTTGACTAAGGAGCCGACGTCCGACACAGAGAGCATCCCCAGTCCGAGCACTTCTCCCGTCCTCCCCCGGAGACATTACGGAGAGTCCATCACCAACTTAGGCAAGGCCAGCATCCTGGGTAAGATGTCCTCAGAACCTTATCTTGCAAATGCTATCCTGCATATCAAGCACCAAGGCTGAGTTTTCTCTTTCTCGCCTTTTCCTCCTCAGGAGCGGCGAGTATCGGGAAAGGCATTGGCGGAATCCTCTTCTCCCGCTTCTCGCGCTCCAACAGCCAACCCTCGGTCTCCGTGGGACTGGAGGGCGGGTCCGACGACGAGCAGCAAAAGCGAACCGAGAGCCAATCGGCGTACGGGCTTTCAACTATGGCCCGCCCAAACTCCCCCAGCGCGGACGTGTCATGTGAGTCACTTCCCAGAACCATTATATCAATTTAGTTTTCATCTGAGAAAATGCATTTTTTTTTTTTTTTTTTTTGGGGGGGGTCCACAGTGGAGCTGGAGCGCCGCATTGACTTTGAGCTGCGCGAGGGCCTGGTGGAAAGTCGCTACTGGTCAGCCGTCACGTCGCACACAGGCTACTGGTGCTCGCACGACATCGCCCTCTTCCTTCTCACTTTCATATACCAGCAGAGGAAGACCCTTTCCGATCCGGGAGGGTACATCCCCGAACCTGACTGAACACACACACCCTTGTTTATTCATAGATTGAAAAATGATTATCCTTTTTTATACACACAGGTACTTTTCTTATGATCCAGTTCTGTGAACTAATACGGTGACTTAAATTAGTTTCATTCTAGTACAGTGGAACCTCCAAAGTGGAACAAAATTATATATTTTTTTCACCTCAGGAAAGCATGCACCTTTATTACATGGGATACATTCCAAACCCACCCATGTTCGGTGAAAATCGGAGCATTCACTTTTTTGCACTCCCACAAAGTTCTTCACATTTAAACTTATACGCAACAAAAATATAAACACAACACTTTTGTTTTTGCTCCCATTTTTTATGAAATTAACTTTAGGATCTAAAACTTCTTCCACATACACAATATCACCATTCCTCTCAAATATGTTCACAAACCAGTTTGAATCTGAGCACTTCTCCTTTGCCGAGATGATCCATCCCACCTCACAGGTTGAAAGATGCAGTTTTGTTTTATTATTAATGTAACAACACCGCACCTTTTCAGAGTGGCCTTCTATTGTGGGCAGTCTTTAAGGCACACCTGTGCAATAATCAAGGTGTCGAATCAGCATCTTGATCTGGCACAGCTGTGAGGTGGATGGCTTATCTCGGCAAAGGAGAAGTGCTCGCTATCGTAGATTTCCGTAAAAAAATGGGGGCAAAAACAGAAGTGTTACATGTATATTTTTGTTGCGAAAACACTATAACGTACTCCTTAGCACCTCTCCTCACTCTACTGCTATGAAGAAATGGGAGTCTATCGTATAACATCATTTTTGCGTGCTTTGTCACTCTCACTTGAGGTTTTACTGTAAAACTGCTATGTAAAACAACATACATTTAAACACCAAACTGTTCCTGCACTGAACCATAACACTTAAGTCTAACGAAAGCCTGCTAGCTTAATGCAAAACGTCATAGTGGGTCTAACAGGAATGATGAAAGATGGTTCACTGTATAGCAATTTCGGGGCAATTTGCAATGTTGTTTTTTTACATTCTTCACTGTAAACTGCAACAAAGCACAACTGCAATGAAGTAAAACATGAACTGACACCCTCAGCCTCTAGTAGTTAAAACCATAAATATACCACAAACTCTCACAAAACAGTTTAATATCAATTTAACCATATCTTCCAAAATTACCATTAAGCAAAAATGCTTTACTGAATATTTGATTAAAAATTGTGAATTAGTGAGCTTTCACTAAATAATGGACTGGGTATTATCGGTATTGTATTATTTATTTTTTTGTTATCATCCCACATTTATGAAAGCCCACTTCAGAGGTTCCACTGTAAGTGCATTTTAGTGTACTTAAATGCACCTGAAACAATAGCCAGTTACAGTATGACCACACAAAAAAAAACACTGTAGCTAATTAACATAGCATCAGTGCTTCAGTATTAGCCTTCATGACACAGCTGCCTGTTGGAATACATTGGTTTGCCTTTTGAAACCAGCCAAAACATACTAGGACGCAACATACAACTGTCCACTCTTGATGCATGTGTCTACCAAAATCTGTCTTTTAAGGACACCTGGAAATAGCCAAAATGACCCAAAAATGGCCATTTTAAAAAACAAAATGGAAGTCCTCCTGTGTTTTTTCCGACATGGGTTTTTCAGGCATATTTGTGGATCTACTACTCCTGATACATGTCTACCCCGTCACTAAGCAAAACTGTCTTTGAGGAGATGAGTTTTCCATATCTCTTCGACGAATCGCCTGTAAAAATCATATAAAATGGCTGCTTTGAGCCAAAATGGCAGTTACTGTCTTATCAAGCATGGCTTCTTGAGACTTCTTTTTTTTTTTTGTAAGTCTATTCAAAGTAGAAAATTTCACACTCTGGTGGTTGAATTTTCAAAATCTCTCAAAAAAGTCCATCTCAACATGAAAGTGTAGTTTGTGTGCTACTTCTTAACAATCAAGGGCTGATGCACTATTGTTCATTAGTGTCATAGATCAGTCGTGTGTGTCCTGTTGACTCAAAGCCACGCTGCCTTCCCTGAAGTTACAAAGCACACCACTGGACTTTATTTTAACAGTGATAACTATATTTTTATTAACAAAAGGCATGTTAAAACACTCCCTATTATGTTCATCATCAAGCAATAGGTGTTATTAGATGGGCTGGAAAGCCGCATTTGTGATTTATGACCCCCCTCCCTGCTCTGTGCAATAACAACAAATGCCTGCCAATGGATCCTAACCTCCATGCAAATCACTGTTACTATTTATTCCCTGTCATTAAAGGGCATTCCTTATTTTGGAATATGACTATTAACTGTGTCTCATGTGGTTCTGTCAATGATGTGGTATGCTTTGGACTCTTCAAACGAAATTCAAGTAAAAGCATTCGTACATTTAACAACTGCAGTTACCAACTTTGTCACCAGGTTCATGCTTGTCATTAGCTTTTGCCAACAAGCTACACGTAAATGAATTTAAATTTTATCCTTCCGCAGGTCCTTGTTTCTTCCCTTGCTCTTTACCATTTCGACAGTTTCATCTCCTGTTCTGGCTCACTTCTTTCAATAAAGTTCCATTTCCTGGCCTGTGGTTATCATCACACTTTCCGCATAAACTTGTGTTGTATGTGATGGCAAAGAGGCAAATTGTTTGTGAGGATGGTGAAAGAATGGTAAATTGACTTAGTTACATGCTGAGCTGAAATCTAAGATTTTTTTTTTTTTTTTTTTTTAATTGTAGTTAAACTTCACATAGGCTACAAAATGTTTGTCATTGTTTTTGAACGAATACATGCAAATGCGTAGGATGTCTGACTTTTTGAGGACAAAGGATGCATTTGTGGACTACTGGGATGTATGAGATTCTTTCCGAGCCCCAAACGCTCTCGTTAACAACAAAGCGCTGTTCTAGACGGTCAATGGGCCTCCTTGTGACTTTGACGCAGTCTGTGAAACATCTGCGCGAACCCCACGGGGAGTTTATAGAACATGGCAACGTTAACAAGTACCGGGACCTGCTGTTCCGCGCTAGGCCAGCAGAGGTCGGTCAAGTATAGTTAACGCCGAGGAACAATGGCTTCTATTGAGCCATCTGCTCACAGGCTGCTTCCCCTGCTGTTTTCCATTTATGGCCTCTCTGCTCACTCGCATGGATTGTCGGTGAACCAGAAACAGTTAATGCACGTGGAGAAGTGGGACGACAGCCATCAGCTTCTCAAACTTTTTACACCAAGTATCACCGTACTCAGCTCTTTCAGTATGCATGACCAACATTAAAATACAGTGGCATAGAAAAGTGACAAGTTGAATAAAACTGAACTGAACCGCAGTGACATGTTCATTCATTCACATTTTTTTTTTAAATGGAATATTCAGAGAAGGAAACGTGCCATCATTTCTTTATTCCTTCCTTTTGTCTTCCTTTTGTCTTTCCTTCCATGTGTCCTTATTTTCTTTCTTACCTTCTGTCCTTCCTTCGGTACTTCCTCCATTCCTTAGTCCTTTTCATTTCTTTTCAATTTTGTCCTGTCCTCTATCCTTTCTTCTTTCCTTCCTCTTTTCTTCTGCCTTCCAACCTTCCTCGCTTCCTTTCATAAATCATGTCCTTCATTCTCTCAGTTGTTTATATCCTTCATACCCCACGCATCCTTCTTTCCCTCCTTCCATCCTTATTACTTTATTCCTCTTCCCTACCACCTGACTACCTTCCTTCGCCTTCTTTCCTTTCACACATCCTTGTTTTGTCCTTCTCTGTGTAACTTTGCCTTCCTTCCCATACCTTCCTTCTTTATGGCTACTTCCCATCTCCCTTGATGCCTACCTACCTTTATTTTTCCTTTAATCAATCATCCCTTTATTTCCTCCTTGCCTTCCTTGCTTCCTTCACTCATATTCTTACTTTTATACCATACCTTGATTTCCTTCCTTCCTTCCTTGTTTTTTCTCAAACTATCTTTTATTTACACCTTCCTTCCTCTTTTCCTTGTTTCCTTCATTCATTGCATAAATCAAATTTTTTTTTTTAAAGTGTCTCTCTGCTTTTAGTATAGTAAGCATGGTGGTGGTGAGGGAGAGGTAAAGTGAGATTGGAGCGGTGACGTGATCCTATGCTGGAAAGAGGAGGAGGGGGAAGAGGAGGAGGAAGAGGGGACGGCTGGACTCCATTAAGACGAAGCCTGCTGGAAAAGTGCTTGGGAATACTCCACTACTTCTTCTAGGGCGACTCGTCGGGATTTTTTCCCCTCTATTTTTGGACTGTCTTCCCCTCCCCAAAACTCATCCTGTATGTTATAAACAAGGACAAAGCAGTTTTGTGTCGTGTCGTCGAGCGTTTGCGTGTCTTTTTGTGAAGGTGAGTGTTTTGTCCAGTTCACTTTTGCTATACAATGCCGCTTTTTTAAACCTTAGCTTTTAGCAGTTAGCATCCAACATTCCGACGTGCTAATTTCGTCCATTTCGCTGTTGTTTTAAATACTTATTGTGCGCTTGAGTGGCAATACGACGCTTACATAATGAAGCATTGACTACCGTACGTGGACGTGTGTGATGCACACTGCGAGACCGTTACTTTCCAACAGGTGAATCACTTCCGCAGGTAACAAGCTCCGGCAAAGCGGACCCACCCCCTCAACCCGGGCGAGAGGCTTATTTTTTCGGCCACGTTTACCCCGGTGTAGTCCCCCGCACCCCCTCTCCTGGACTAAACCGGCTCGCTTCGAAAAGTGACAGATTGGCTCATTTAGTCCCCCCCACCACACACCCACACACAAACTAGGGCGCGTCTAAGACCACAATATAAGTTCGCAAAGTCGTGTTTTAAACCGGTATTAGTCACTTTTTGTTAACGTTAAACGTTTTTTTTTCGCTTGTTTGGTTCCGACCTAGCATGGAGACAGTACCATATCTGCTCATTAATGAAAATACTATGAGTGAATATAATGATGCCCTATCTCGCTAATTTGTACTGCAAATGTAGACAAACATGTTTTGGTAAGAAATTATGTCGATGTTAATGAGTGGAACAGTGCTAAATCTAGCAATAGTTTACCACTAAAACACTAAATACAAAAAAAAAAAACATCTTAAAAGGGCGATATACCAATTGCCACTATGATTCTAACGATAAAGATACATAAAAATGACATTTTAAGCCTTGCATAATATTCTTTTTCCATACACGCATATTATGCACAATGTGCATCGTCGATTTTGATCTATATGCCAAGAATATCCTCATAATTGTCTACTTAAAATGAACTACAGAACTTTTCAAAATGTTTTAATAGCTTGTCTACTATTAGTGAGGATGAATAATACTTAATATTTCAGAGAAACATAAGATTTGATGGGGGATTGCTATATCCGATGGTGGATGCCAGAAATGATGGCTTGTGTCTAAATTAAACAATTCAACTCACGTCAACATGCATCCTCGAGACCAAGATGGCACAGATAAAGGAGGATAGGTTAGGTTCCAAAAAGAATCTGCGGATTCCGACCAAATGTGTAGTGTTAAGTGTATTTGTTTTTGCGGGTGCAGGTCTCTCTCATTCATGTGTCTCAAGGCAAAGGCACACTTTGACCTCTGTATGACTTCAGTTCCTTATGTTTGATCATTATTGCGCTGCTGCACGCTTTTGTTCTGTAACTTTATAACACCTGTACAAAAAACCTTATTAGGTATTTACGTTTTTGTGTATTTTGGGTCATTTGAAGAAAAGTAATCAATTTTGGGATGAAAGAATGACATTCAGAGTATTTTTTTTTTAAATTGTCGTCAAATGTCAAACCTGGTAAGGGTTGAAATAATACATAGAGGTGTTCATTTCAGTCATCCAGGACGTAATAAGCTGCAAAATTTGTATTGAGGCAACTGGACTCTTCTTGCATGTTGGAGCTGCTTCACCATTGGTCCAAAAGTCTGCTTTCGTAAAATCCAAAGTCTCTTGTTTGGGTGTTTCTTTTTTGGGGTACAGGAATGGCGCTGGACGGGATCCGGATGCCGGATGGCTGCTACGCCGACGGGACGTGGGAGCTGAAGATGCACGTCACTGACCTCCACCGAGACGTGTCGCTGAGGGTCACCGGCGAGATCCACATAGGCGGTGTCATGCTCAAGCTGGTGGAAAAATTAGGTAAGCTATGGCTAAGTGTCATTCAAAACGCTTAAGCGCAGTCTTGGAGCAGCAAAATGTAGTACCACATTACTTTCACAAGGGCCACAGAGAAAAAAAAAAACAACTTTTTTTTTTTTTTTGACAGTGTGTCGTGTGTAAAGGGCTGCCTGCCCAAATGCCCGACATTCCTGCAGGGCTGCACAAGGCTTTTATTCCCGGCCCACGCTCCCGCTTTTAGCTCTCCTGTCCCGGCCGCCTCATGATTGAGGCCTTTGTTCACTGTGCTCGTCTTGAGCGGCTCGATGGTTTGTGTCGTTAAGCGTTTTTGTTTTCCCGTCACTGTTTAGCCTATGCTAACTTCTTAGCATACAAACTCACCTGTAGCATAAGCTAGCATGTCGTCACATTAGTCAGGTGACTTATCGAACAGGTCGTTGGTTTGTATTGTATTTCACAGTCTCCACTTTGTTGCAACGCTCCCATTCCTTGTTGTGCTGAATCTCCTGTTGGATAAAAGCAGTCTCCTTACAGTGAGAAACAAGGTGGCACTAGTTTGCCTCCATGTTTGGTCTAGTCTTAGGCTCCGCAGTCTCTACTTTGCTGCAGCACTCCATTTTCTCACTGTCTTCAATCTCCTCTTGGGTAAAATGCACAGACTTAAATACAGGTGGCCATGGTTCTGTTCTATTATTTTAGTATTATACTCCACAGTCTCTAGTTGGGTGCATCGTTCCCTTTTCTCACTGCCCGTAATCTCATCTGGGATAAAATTAGTCTCCCTCTGCCAAGAAGTAAGGATATTGCTTTATCGTTCTTTTGTCTGCTATTTATCTCCTTTTGGATGAAAATGTTTCTCCTTATATTGAAAAGTACATACAGGTTGTTTCTTCGACTGTTGTAGTTTTCTCCCCTACAGTCTCTAATTTACTGCAGCACTCAATTTTCGCAGTACCCTTAATTTCCTCTTGGATAAAAGTACCGGTAGTCTCCTAATGCAGAGTGGTAAATACCGTAATTATCCTTCATTGCTGGTGAATTATTATATACTCCACAGTCTCCATTTTGCTACTACACTCCCTTTTGTAACCTTTTCTCGCCCTCAGTCTCCTCTTGGATAAAAAAAAAAAAAAAAGTCTCCTTTATGTTGAGAAATAACAGAAAACTTTCATTCTTCTTCATTGTCGTTTCAATATTATACACCTCATTCCATACTTTGCGACGATGCTTCATTTTCTCACTGCCTTTAATCTCTTCTCGGGTAAAGGAGGCGGCAAACATCGTTCAATGAGTATGTTTATTTTTAAACCTAATCGCCTGATGCTCCGTCCATGTTGTGAACATTCACATCCATGTGTCGTACATGTTCGCCACATCCACGCAGCCATGTGTTGACAATAGCAGCTGTCCTTCTAAAATTCGTTTCTCGCCGGTGCTCGCGCACGTGTCGGCGCACGTGAGCGCGGCCACGCCATTTGACGGATGCTCGCTGGCTCGCTCGCCTGCTTCAGTCAGTCAACTCTTCCTCTCCGGTCGTCCCACGCGCACTATCGCAGGCTCAGATGGCCTTCGATAATGGATTAAATAGACAAATGCCAGAAAGGCACTCAGTTATTGATCACAGCTGTACTTCCACCCCCCCGCGGTAACCCTTATTTAAAGCCGCCCTCTCGTAATGCTTTCACCCTTCTGTCAGTTTGCTTGTTCTCTGACAAAGTGCTGCACATGCCTGTAAAAGAGAATACAAATATTGCACAAACAACACTTGCGGGTGGGAGATTCTATTAGATTTACTGTTGCTGTCGTTAAAGGGTCAAGTTCTGTGTCAAGACTGGGGTTATTGATTGGTATCAAGTGCGGTTGGCCTGCAAAAATACAGCGTAAACCAAAGTGAGCATATAAAAAGTCTACACACCCCTGTTCTAATGCTAGGGTTTTATGATGTAAGCCTTACATCATAAAACCCTAGCATTAGAACAGGGTGATAGACCGATATGGTTTTTTCAAGGCCGATACCGATACAGATTATTTGTAGTCAAGTTGGCCGATAACCGATATTTCAAGCCGATATTCACTTGCAGTAAAATGGGGAGGGGGGGGAATTCTTTCAAACTATATATAATTTCTCACTGAGTAACAAATTCATGTGAATGTAGCTCATTTGGGGTTTTTGTTAGGGTTCGTAAAAACGTTTCAAAAAGATTTTTGCGGTGAAAAATTGTGTGAATATGTTCCAAATGTGTTTACGACAAATAAAAACTGACTGCGAACATCTTACAAATCCTGATGAAAACCCCAAATTCGCTACGTTCGCAAGTATCCCCTGCTCAGTGAGCTTTATCGGCCTTCAGATTCAAAACATGGCCGATGCCGATATTTGTCAAAATGCCAAATATCGGCGCCGATAATCGGCCGGGGCCGATTATCGGTCTATCCCTAAGGTATAAAGATATACATTTGTGATATAAGATTTTTTTTCAGTGTTATTTGCTAATGGATGCTCTACAAGTTCTACAACCAACCATATTTAGTTTGATACTCTGTTAAAACATGCAGTTATGTATTGCAGCAAGGAAGCCAGCTGTGTACAACTGTACATACACGACATTAACAAAGTTGCAGCTGAGTGTAGCATGGGGGGTGACGATGGGTAGGAGGGGTGACGCATGAAGTAACAATGGGGAGGGGTCGGAGAGAGGACCTCGTCAGCCACGCTACTACTAGAATTCCATAAAAGTCTTGGATGCAGCAGGAAATGACTTCCAGGGTCTGGCATGTTGTTTCCCCTGTCGCTGCCGTCACTGCTCCATTCTCAGTTCCCTCCCTCCTATTAAGAGTTCCCCCTCGCCTCTTTTTCCAAACTTGACTATATACCTTCTTGTGTGGATGGACAAATAGTTCTAACAGAAACTGAGACGCATTGGTAACCCGGGTCAGAATTTCAACACGCCCCTTCCTATTGCTGGCACTTGTCCATGACCATGCGGAACACGGTGACCACCTATTGAACTGTCATCTTCCAGCATCCTCAGTTGCTTTTCCTCAGATCAGTGCAAATTAATTTGTTTTCTCCATTTTTATTTCTAGAGTCAGTGTTCTGTTTGTCTGATAGCTATTAGCTAACTCTAAGCATACAGTCTGGCTGTGCACGTGAGAACAATGACCACCAAGACTATTAAAAAAAAATAAAAAAATCTATATGTAGAAAAATCAATAGTGAGTTACACTCCGTTTCAAAGTGATACCTAGGCTGCGGTGCTGGCTGCTCAGCTGTTCCATAAATAGAAGTTGAGCAAACATAAATTGTTGTATTGTGACTGATGGTTCAAGTAGTTGTTTCCAGTGAAGGGAAGCCTTGAAACTTAGCCGGCCGGTCAACCACAGAGAACTTTACTCACACATCATGAGTGCTTTCAAACATATAGATTAGTCTTCTCATCTGTTTCTTTTCAAACATAAGTATGAAAAGAATGTCGCGTGCGCTCCAAAGTGTCAGCGACCTAAACGCAGCAAGCGGATCCTCAATCAGGTCCTGACTGCCCAAAAAGGCAACGCAGCTAGCCAGGGTTTGGTGCGTGTTTATTTTGCTCATCCACACATCTCTTAATCTTCTCGTGGACTCGCGCAGAAGGAGACGACGTCTTCTAAATTCGGTGTCCTGCTAGGAACTTTGTCAATTTTTCTTTTTCCTTTTCCAACAATTGGAGTGCAAGTTTTGCGAGGAAACAGATGCGATATACCACAGGATGTCAAACTTCCTCTGGACTTTTTATACGCACCTTCTTTTCACGCTCTGCAGCTTGGCCAATTCCCACTGTTCTGACTTTTTTTTTTTTTTTTTTTTTTTTTAATGTTAGCTTTGAACACCTCTTGGCGAAACATATCCTTGCCTTGATTACTTTACCCAACTCTGACGCCATTCTCAAAGTGTCGAGTCGTGTCGCGAGCGAGGATTTGTCTTTTATGAATCAAAAAGCGGTTCAGGGATCATCCTGCTCCCTAATCTCCCTGCCAGGAAGTAGTTAGCCTAAATAGCGGTCCTGCCCAGGCCAGCGCTTTCCTGTTTCACTTGCAAGATGCTGCGGGGCAGTGATTGTGCTGTTCTCTGCTCATATGCTGACTATGGACAACTTCCAGCATACGATAAATCTACCACGTCGTAGCAAAATATCGATACTGTGATGTATTGTATGCTCTTTGCTTACAATACAGTATCGTATTGGTACGCTTTCTGTCCCTTCCCTTTTCCTTCGGCGGTTTAGGCGACACAAGGAATCCAGCGCAAGGACATTTTAGAACCTCTGGCATTGTTGTCGCAACACGGCGCACCTGTGCCTCAATGCAGTAAACCGATATGTCGCTTTTTGTTAAGGTTCCACTTTACAGTCATTTCACAATGAAGACCCAAACGTCGTCTTGTTTTTCCCACCACCAAGGCATAACCTTTTACTGACAGTAATTTCAGTGTTTATTGTTGCAGAGTGTACATACAGTAAATGCCTTCATTTAAAACCGGAATTTTTTTCGTGAGTTCTCGTTTTCTCCCCACTTCCAATAAACACAATGAAAAGTGTTCTCGTTGTTCGATGCATGTGTCACTGACAAGCCGTTGACCTCACTATAGTGTAAAAAGGGAAAGATGCCTACTGTTAGAAGAGTAAAGCGTAGAAACTAAGCTTTTCCAAATGTTCAGGGAAAGAGGTCTGTAGTTTAAAAAATATTTTAACACCCTTGACTTTCTCTTATGATCCATGCTCATGAAATTAATTTGGCAAAATGCAAGCTCAAAACATATAAAATGTTTCTGCAAGTCAAATGCATTTCTGGCAACACAAAGCAAAAATGCGACCAAGAGACAGCTCGTAACTCGAAAAAGAGTTGAGTTGAGGCACTCGTAAGTCAAGCTATCACTGCACCGTTAAACATCCGTGCTGACTTTTAATGCTCAAGTGCACCTAGAAGCAGAGATGCAGCTCGTCGTCATCCCCGGGTGGGGGGGGGATCCATATTGCATAATGCATATCTGCTCCATTGATCCGAGTCCCCTCCTCGCTTTCTTGGTAATGTTATTATTCCACAAGGTCCCTAATTGTATCAAGCTGCGTCAGGGTGATGCGAAGCACTAGAGTGTAGAGTACCACACGCTTGCTGCTGTTTGGATGACAACACAAATGGACACAAACTACCTGTCTCTAAGGTTTACACTAATAGCCATCTGGCCTCTAATGCATCAATGCTAGCAAGGCTGTACTTGTGTACTTATTCACTTGCCAGCTTGTATTCTGCCTTCACTTTCTAAAATGTTCCGGATAGGGCTTTGTATTGAAACAGCTCAGTTAGTAGCCTAGTACTGTAGCTACTCTGCATGCAGTTACTTTCGACTGGCTAGTGTCGCTGAGGGTGGGACTGTTATTGACAACACAATCAATAACAAACTGTCGTAATGTCCCCCGACGCCTTCTAGTCCAGTCGCGACCTTCTGATATCATTGACTTAAGATCACAAGCCTAATTGACGTTTGAACATATTTTATGCTGGCTAAAAATCCGTGATGATACATGGAGTTTAGCGGGTTATGTGCTACATACTAAAATAAAAAATATTATTCTATCTGTTAAGCTGAAATTGAGACAGTGTTCACAATCATCAAGACTTGACATTGAAATTTGCATACAGCCACCCCATTTAATGAGGATTTAGTAGGAATTAGGAAATTGAACAGTCAAGCTACACACTGGTTAGTAGGCTATTGGTCATAGATACATCACGACTCATGTCACCGTGATCTTGTGATAATATATTGGAAGGAAACAATGTATGACATTTTATCTATGTAATTTTTTTATTTTTATTTACATAACAGGTAAAAATGTTCAAGGACTAATTCTCATTTACAAACATGATCTGGAGGGCTAACGCAACACTGATGTTGGCAATACTGAGCGACAGCCTTCCGACCTGGATTTTTTGTATGAATTTTGCCATGTAAGTCATGGTTGAATTGGGCATTATATTTTGGAATTCTGTATCTGTATGCAGGCTTATATTGCATCCATGCTGATGCTGTAGTACAGAGCAAACAAAAAAAAGACATCCCTTATAAGACAAGACAAAAGAGAGCCCAAGGCTCAATAGATGACATCGTTGACAAGAAAGGGCTGAAAAGTTTGGCAGTGTGGAGTTATTTTGGTTCTGTAATGTCTGACAACAGAGTAGCATGCACTGAAAATTATGTCTTAGTGCATGTTCACACAAAGACAGAGGATTCCAAAATGTTTTTTTTTTTTTTTAAACCACCCAAAGCAGTGCCACCCGCTAGAGCAGGCTCATTGCAAGACTACAGACCTCAAAACAATGGCTGTACAGCAGCAGCAACAACAGACCGTAGAGCCGGCTTTCTGCAGCAGTGCCATGCCGTCAGTACAGTATCTTTGGGTCGTACTATAACTCTGAGACGTGTCAGAATCTTTGATGTAAAAATGATTTCAGATGAACAAGTTTTGCCGCTTTTGTCATGAGCTCGTGTTTGGTATCGTTTCAATCAGCTCCACTAATCTTGTGTTTGTATGTGCGGAACATATGTTGTCATCACCTGCCTTTATCTCAGCTTTTGCATTCGTGTTGACTATCTGGTGTTGATGGTATCTCGTGTTACTCTGTTAAACGGAGGCCTACTGTTTAATGACCATTTGCGTTACATTTTAAATGGTAACCAACATTGCCTATTCACAAACTAGATGTTTGATTTAGACAAACAAACCCGCAGATGTGTTCAACTGTCCATGTTGTGAATGGAAACAAAGTCGCAGTCTTGCGGCGTCAAACTGGCGTCACCATAGAAACGACAGGGTGAACCTCCCCATCTTGTTGTGGTTGTAAATGCTGAACTTTGCCATCATGCCCCTCCGAACCCTCTCCCCCATAACCAACGCACCTTTGCAAAAGCATTACAGACTGTAAAAGATTACACTGTGTGTCTGTGCGTGCAAACAGACTGCGACTGGCAGCTCTTATCTGTCAATGTCACGAGTCTCGTGTTTTGCATGCGAACTCAGCTGACTGTCACTTGCTGTTTCTTTTTATTCTGTTGAACCACACTAGGCATTTATTATTAACAATATTTGCATCATGCTGCTGCAAAACAGTTTAGATGGATGGAATTACTCAAATTTATCATTAAACAAAATACATTTCAAGCACCTAAGGCTGAACAAAATCCTTTGCAGGAAATTTTTCCCAATAGGAAATGATAGGAAGACTGATGACCTGTTTTAATAGCCGCATAATTGCAGTTCCGTATTCACCAGTTTGTAACACTGCATTTGAGAAGTGATGACACATTTTGGAGTCTTCTTTCTTGAATGTGAGTCTTCTTTCATTTCGTTATTGATTCTCAGCATTTGGCACTAAATCAAAATGTTTGTCGCAGCTTCTACTATACCATAGAAAATACTGAAAATGTTTAGTTCTTGTTCTGGCCTGCTCAGTCACATTACAATGACTTCTCTTATTGATCCGCCTCCATTTCTTTTTGTGTCCTTTTTAATTTTCTCCTCCATCCATCTCTGTTGTCCCCTCCTCCGAGGCCTCTATCAGTGCTAATATGAACCTGCATATGGCGAATGCTTGAAAGAAGCAACATTTCCTGCATTATTCTTATGAGCATTGTGTGCCTTTTGAAGGTTTGATACCCCTCAATCTTCTTAGTAAACAGTGTTAAGCAGCTGCTTTTGCTGACTGCGGTCCTGGTTGGAAAGAGCTGAATAAAAACGAATCACTTTACCATAATTTATGGATTAATTTATCTCGTTAAAGCGTGCCCACGTACAAACACACACACGCGTCTAATGCATTTAATGGATGAATAAGAACACAGCACACATTCAATCTTCGGCTCATCTTTCCCGTCCTGTAGAGGTCATAAAACAGCGCCGCTCCTTTTTGCTTCGCCTACCCTTGTCTTTCAAGACACAAACACATCACTCCAACGAGGGGGTCGCCGGTCCACGTTTAATGCACCCAATTACTTAGCCCCCTCAGCCAGCCCCCTCCTGCCTCCGTGTTGCCGCATTACGTCAGGTTTGGCAGGCTGTATTTTTAGCTTGGATATGCCATTGGCCCTCCCTGTTCACTGCATGTGGATTAAGTTACCGCCTTGTTGTAGAAAGAACCCGTCCAATGTCCTGCTCCAAAGCCTGACCACGTGTCAAAACGCAATCGGGAAGGTTTTTGTCTTGTTGGGGGTAGCGTTAAGAACTGGAACTAAACTGAAACCATTTTCACATGATAGCTTGAAAAATGGTCACACCCGAGCCTAGTGAAGCTTTTCATGCAGTGGCGCAGCATCGCATAATCGGCAGGTAAGTATTTGAAGAGAGAAGGCCGCAGTAGCCAACATTGCCATGTTTGAACTGTACTGTCCAAAAATTACACAGTAAACAGCATATTCGAAGTTCCTTTTATACCTATCCTGTTATTTGCGGAAAAACTCACCTATTGGCTTTTCTTATACTCAGGAAATAACATTACTTTGGCGCCATCTGGTAGCATCTTGGAGCATATGTGAGTTGGGCAAAAGTTAGGGAAGAGTAGTTTTTGCCACCATCATGTGGCATCTATTGGCAATTAATATAACCTATTTGTTCAGTGTGGCAGGGCTACGAATTGTCAGATTGGCATAGCGCAATTATTCGATATTAGTGATTGTTAGCATAATTGTCTGCTTCTTTCGATATAACGGCCCATTTGCAGTATCTTCTCAAGGTTTCTTTCTTTTTCCCCACATGTATATTTTCTTTTTTTTTCCCTTTGAACTTTTTGGGGGATTGAGGTCAAGGAATGTTGCTAATATTTATCAACTGTCGGTTTGTGAGGCCCTTTGAGATGCTCTTGTGATTGAGGCCTATACAAATAAAGTTGACCTGAGGTTTACTGAAGGCACTTTCACGAAATAGTCTATCCAACAGTGCGGGGCATGATGTCTGGTAGATAGAAAATAGTTTCGCTTTCGACATAACATGACGGTAGATGTGAGCCTTGCAAATGGGGAGTGTTTGTCCCTTCAGCTTCTGGGTGTACGTTCGAACAGGGGGGAGGCAGCGTCCTGTCGCGTTTACGACTATGATGCTACCTCAGATGGTGGAAAATTCCTTGGTCGACGTCTTGCCTGTTAATCTGTATACAGTAAACGGCACAAACAAAAAGAGCGCTTTGACAGGCAGTGTGCTTAATGTGCATTCATGTCTCCCTCCAGTCAGGATGGTGATTTAGGTAGGATAACTATATGAGGGCTTAGATTTCCTTATTTCTATAGAATTTGGTCTGTGGTGAAGAGTGAATGGGTAAGTGCTAGCGTTTCTGTCAGACACCAGAAATTACATGCCTGTTATAGGAAAAAAAAAAAGTTTTATGAAAATACATTTGACTATTTTCAGTTTTCCCTACCAACCTCTATCTTATTTAGTCTTTTTTTTTTTTTTTTCCTTTTTTTCTATCTGCTGTAGAGTTGAGACGGCTGTTGTGAAGCCATCATATTTCTGTGTGATTGCCCTTTATACAGAAGTTACAGATCCCTAATGAAGACAGGTTGCCCGGACAGGTGTGTGAAATGTAATACTCATGTTTCCCGCCATGTTGTGTAAAAAGTAATGCCCCTTTCCTAAGCGCTTGTCTTCAACTCTTGGCCAAGGCATGAATACAAATCTTAAGTCCATTTTTATGATGCTGGGAATCTTACTCCTTGTTTTCTGTTTTCATGGTGGCAATGGACAAAGGTTACCCGCCAATTGTCCACCTTCCGAGATCGTCGCTTTCCATTGTCGTCATGCAGTGAATTATCTGATTGTGGTATGCCGTTAGCTTTCTGTTTGAAAGAGGCTTCACAGTTACCTTTTAACTGATTCCCCAGAGCCTTAATTACCCCTGAAACTAGATGAAACCTTCCAGTCTTCTTAGATCTTCTTTGACAATTTTACTGGATCTCAATGGGTTCTGTCTGGTTCTACCCAGCCCCAACACACCCCAGAATGGGACAAAGTCTTCCTTTCCTACCCTTTCTGCTGTTACGGCTCATATCCAGCAAAAGAGCCTTGTGGAAAAAACCTCCGTAGATCTGCTGTTGCGGCCTGGATAGCGAAATTTTTGTGGCATCACTGTTTGAAAGCAAGCTTGTTATGGTAGCAATGAAGAGGTGGTGCACAGCTGAGGCATCAGGAAGTGGTGATGACAGCTAGACCCCATGCTGCTAGTAATGCACACAAGGTCCCCCTTCAAAGAAAGCTTTGGAATGTTTTCACTCTGCTACCAAGTGTTTGCAGCGTAAACGGTGTGGAAGCAACTACTTCTTAAACAACATCCCCTCACCTCAATCCCCCACTTGGACCCCACAATGACATCTGCATTGAGAGGCTGGTGGCCACTCTCTTGTTGAACTTTCTTCGCAGTCCTAATCACCTTTGGTAATCTCTTCTTCAACCTGGTTTGCTTTGCCTGGCATCACAGCGGTCTTGTTTCCTGATTCTAAGCAGTCAATCTGTTGCTTTACCCCCCTAATCCCTTTCATTCCGGCCCTTTTGAGATGGGATCTGTAGGAGGGCGTCAACAGTTCATACGGATGCCCCTTTCAAGGGTTTATGTTTCCATGGCATCCAGTCACTTTCAAGATCAGCGAAATATTTTCCTTTTGAGAAGCGACGGAAGCAATGAGTCAGTCATTGCTATTTATGATGGAAAAACAACACACACTAGTATCAATGAGAGCTTTCCACTTCGTCCTTATGGAGCAGTCATGTTGTGTCATTCGGTGCCAAATTTGGCTAATATATTTGGGCCTTGAGTGATAATGACCAACTCTTGTTTGGTTCTCTTCGGGCTGCAGCTCGAGGAAAAACTTAGTTTGTTTTCCTTTCTTTTTTTAAGACGGCAAGGTTTGTATTTACCTTTACTAGTCCAGGAACATCAGCTGATAAAAGACATGTCACAGTGCGAAGCTGATAACTTCGGAAGAACTAGGCAGCAGTGAATGTTGAAACTAGTAAAGGTAAACACAAACCTTATTGTCTTAAAAGAAGAAAAAAAACAATTAATCATTGTGTATACAAGAAGACAAGATGAACATCATTAACCATAGGTGCTTGTTTGTCATTTATTAAGCCATCACTGGTGAATGACACATTTTTGTCCTGGAGGGTTTTGTAATAGGTCGTCCGATCATTTCAGGTTGTTGTTTTTTTCACACTGAACTCTAGTTTTACTCTTTTGGTGCGACTTTGTCTGGTCAGGTGTGAAGTGTGAACACGGTAATTTAACTCGGATGCGGACCAGATATAGTGATTTCCATTTAGAACAAACATTTACATCATCCAAATTTTGTGAGATCGTGATCTGACCTGTTCCCTTGTCACTATCTTGTCACTATTGCAATAATTAGGATTACTTTTGGTGTCTTTAAATATCTAATTTCTTCAAACTGACGTTTTGCTCTCTTTTGCTTCATTTCGGTGTCATTTTGCAGTTACCACGCATCTCTGTTCAGAGCCTTTAAAGACGCATGCACTTTGTAAATATTGTATGTCAGCTAAACAGATAAAAGGATGATTTAATAAACGGACGTCTGCATCCGAGCGGTGACTCAGCAAGCAAAGGGAAAGACCTGCGGGGAGACTGTGCATGGGCTGGACAGTGTCTAAAGAGTACGTAGGCGGAGGAAATGAGACACCACGTCTTGAATAATGCTGGAGTAATGACATCACTACTCCTGGGGAAATCTGAAATTATAATTATCAAGCTATTCTTCGGAGAATGTGTGTTTTAAAGAAGCGTATTAAATCAGTTCTCTGTGCAATTGTGGAGAGTTGAGTTGACGTCTGAAATGGAACCTCGACGGCCAAAACTGCTGCTTTGAATTTCCTCCAATCCCCGGGGTCCTCACCCTCCACACATCATACACAATGAGAGCAGGGCTACGTCATTGGACCCTGGAAGCAATGCTGGGTTTTGGGTGGCTTGTCCCTGCTTTCCAGCGATCAAAGTATGATTTTGCAACAAAGCGACAGGTATATGAACCCGATATCCCCTCCGGGTTGCGCAGCCTGGCATTGCTTTCACACGGTCGCTGGTCTCCTCCCTCACATTTTGACTTCACAAATACTCTTTGGAAGACCCCCAAATATGATCTTCTACCCAGAAGGGACATCTGGTTGACACGTTGGACCAATACTTAAATTTTGCATCACTGATACGACTCACATATCACATTTCTTACATCAACTGCAGCACAAGTAAAAAATGAAATTGGCAACTAATATAAAACAAACACTCAAAAACGCTCAATACCTGTTAGATTCAGTTTGTTGTTTGTACGTTTCATGCTAATGTTATGTATCCGCCACCAGACGTGAAGAAGGACTGGTCGGACCACGCGCTGTGGTGGGAGAAGAAGAAGACATGGCTTCTGAAGACCCACTGGACGCTGGACAAGTACGGCATCCAGGCCGATGCCCGGCTGCTCTTCACGCCACAGCACAAGCTCCTGCGCCTGCAGCTGCCCAACATGAAGCACATGAAGGTCAAAGTCAACTTCTCCGACCGCGTCTTTAAAGCAGTCTCCGACATCTGCAAGACCTTCAGTAAGTGGAGCAGTATCATTTTTTTTTCACATTCTATTGTAGAATCATGCTTTGCTCCGAAATTCCCGCCACTCGTGTTTACCCAACATGCTCTGTCGGCTCTGCCAGCTGGTAGCACACCGTTTTCTCTCGACTCATGTTCTTGGAACCCGGGCTCCATTTGGTCTTGTGCTTGTATTTGGTAAACAAACATTATCGTTTTTGGCTCGGAACATAGCAAGTACAAATCATGCAATATCAGACGCCTGCTCATTGGATAACTCCCAAAGACAAGGGAGATAAGAGTGGGTGGATGATATCACCGTTGCTGCTTTAAACACAACAGTACGAGAGAAGTCAGTGTCAGGTGTTAAAATTCACACCCTGATCACGGTATTGCGGAATACCCTTAAGGCCTTTTCACCCTGCACTTGGTTTTCTCGGCGTCCGCTGCAAGGCAATGCACAAGGATAACAACGCCTCGGTGCAAGCTTGTCTATATTTGGACGTGGTTGCTTAGCGGTCGACCAGGAAGTAGCATGGATACTTTTCCCACTGGTTGGTCTCTTGCTTTTAGCACTCTGAAATGAATCTTTCCACTTCAGGCGTGTGATGGCAAATGCCCATCATAACACGGCGTTCAGTCCTCGCGCCCTTGCAGCACATCCGCAATGAATGGGTTTGTCGGCCGGAACAAGCCAGTTTTGACTGGCTGTTTAAAAGGGGCTGACATCCCTGGTACCACGCTATCCTGTCGCCGGTTTAACTGTCTACCACCCACTTTTCCTTTGCCTCCCGTGCCTCTTATGAATCTGTCTATCATGGAGTGTCACAGCACACCTGTTGCGTCCTTACTGGACGGCTTTCAGCAGCCAGGATCATGTGGCAGCGTTCCTGTTTTTACTGGCCTGCTTTTTTAAATTTGCAGGATTGGAGCATTTTATTCAATCAGAGAGCTGCACAAAAAAAGAGCAAATTACATTTTTATGGAGTGTAGTGACAGAGAAACATTGTTTTGGAAGGCAAGGAATGGCAGAGAAACAGGCGTGCAGTTTTGGCTGGGCCGCCCTGGTCGGGAATGTGTCTGTAAGATATCCATTTTAGCCGCTTAAAAATTCGGGACAAATTGTCTTTTGCAGACTTGGTACATGCCACGAGTCGTTGCAAGATTTGGCTGTTATGGCGGCACTTGATATGTTGATTGCAAAACGCAGAGACGAATGTGCTCTTTGTAAGAGTGGAAGTCAAAAATATTAAACATTCTGGCAGAAAGTCTTGAGCTAGTCCTTATTCCTATTCACTTTAATTAAAACGATCTCACAAACCTGTTCTTTTTTAGTTTAATCCTTGAGTTTTCTATTGACTTCAAAATTGGCACCACTCTCAAATTATACGATGTAAACCGACTGTAATTTCCCTTCCAGCTGGATTATCACCAGCCAAAACTCCTTAACACGGAGACTCCCATTCATAAGCAGTGTCGGAAGTCCAAAGAACACTCCCATCGTAAAAACAACTTCTCCCACGTTCATGGGCATTCCGACACGGGCACGGTTCGAACATTCTTTGACGACAATTGACGCTTTTAATACATACTAGCCAGGTCTACAACTAATGATCATTTTAATAATCAATTCATCTGTCAATTGTTTATCGATTTGATGAATAACGTTGTCATTTGCATACATTTAAAAATAGGCCTTAATTTCAAATGGACAGTGCAGATGGACGCAGGCATAAATTGAGAAGTATTCAGTTACTGGTTTGGTCCATAATATGTCAGAAAAATGGTAAATAATTGTTTTCCAAAGTAAAAGCAAATGTTTTATTTTGATTCGACACAGATGATCAGTGTGCTTTCATGGAGGACTGCAAAAATCAGAGAATGTGTTTCCGTTTGGCACATAGATGTCAAATCACAAGACAATAACACTCGGGTCTTTTGCAGCCTTTTTGGAAAATTGGACTTGATACCATGTGTGCCCATTCCAGTCTAAACTGTCTCCGCTGCAGTGTTTATGTAACATTGCCAGTTAAAGCAGCGTTACAGGGCCCATCCATCAATTCATTCATTCATCTCATTGCATGTGAACCACTTCATTACCAATGGCAAACATGGATTAACGTTTTATGATGCAGCTCCACAACAGTGTGTGTTTTCCACAAAAACCACCCATCTGCCCCTAATTAGAACCACCTCCTCACCCATTTGTCCAGTCAGACATGGGCTGGCCTTGTCTAGACATCCCCGAGTTAACTTCAGTCACCTTTCCCGTGTAACCCCTGCACAGAGCGCCATTGTTTACCTCCTCATGATTGAGTCTTCACAAGTGACTAACGCATGACCGGAGCAGCAAGTCCAAAGGTACGGCAAAAAGGGGGCTTCTATTTCCCAGTTGAGCACCACCACTTAACATAAACAAGAGTCAGGTTCCTCTACTTAAGCGCCACATTAGGCTAGCATCTGTGCGATGACTGACACTCCACGGAAAAGACGTGTAAGCGGCAATCAAATACTAACCCCCCCCCAAAAAAAACAAAAAAAAGTGCTACATCACAATCTCTTACGTCTGCTGCTTTGGGTGTCTGCCTTCTGTTGTCATAACAATGTGCTTTGTTTTCAGCTCAAAGTCCTGTTTTAATGAACATCATCAGCTTGATTTTAGTGGTATTCCTGTGCTCTTTTGAATATTTTTTCAGGATTTTTGAGGCCTTGTTTCAACCCAGACAATCACAGCGTAATGATACCATTGTGTTTCTTCTATCATATAAACTGACTGGAATTTCTAAATCCACATTTATTAGCCTCATCTTAATTGGTTCCAGTGTTATTGATCGACCAGCCAGGAAGCCTAATGAGTCGCTCTTTGTATTTGAGGTTCAGTACATGAGGTAAATATCAGCAAAGACACAATCACCGCTCGTTTTAGTCCATCTATGGTCTTTTTATTTTTATCTGCGATTGCGCTCTCGCTCTGTAAATTTAAAACGTGATGGTGTCGTGATTGGCCTTAGTCACTGCAGTGAATCATGTGTTCCAGTGAGCACACATCTCCAGCATAGCTTTTTATTTATTTTGTTCATGGCTGGAACTACGTCAAGCCCTCAGTGCTGGCTGTAGCCCTGCTCACTGCCGCAAGTCTGCTGGATGGAAGATTAACTCTTCTTCTGGAGGTGTCAATTCCGCTAATGGACCTTGTTTTGTTTTTTTTGTAAGCGTCAACACTCTCGGCCACAAGTATGTGGCAAGTGTCGGTAAACTTTTTCCCTCCAACTCGTGAAATATTACAAACCTATAATTCAACAAACGCTTACTGGGTCCGTCAGCAATAAATTAGAAAAATACTAGCGGGGAGAAGTCAGTCACGTGTATCTCTATTGTTCTTCTGCCAGGTGAATTCTGCTTCTGTATTGTTTTTCAGAATTTTCCCAGTAACAAAAACCCTCAGGGCCTTTTTTCCACCAAAGTTGGTGAAGTTGTAGCATATTGAGAGTTTGTATCATTTGCTTCTAAGAAAGAAACATGTAGTCGTTCATATAATTTTTGTCATGAGATTAGTTGTAGTACTTAAAGTCAAACTATTCAACAAGTGTAGAACTGCAGTAAAGCCTTTTAATAACCATATTGTGTGCATATACACATTTAACTGTTTAATAATACAAAATCATTCAATCTGTCGTCATCATTTGGTTTGTGGTAAATTAAAAACAAACAAACGGGGTATTACAATTTTCAATCTCACTCCCATTATCTGTTAGTAGTAAATGAAAACGCCACGTGTCCCTCAAAACTCGTACACACACATAAGTCTGTGTGTGTGCTGGAGCCCAGCTCAGTGGGCCTGAAGCTCGGCAGCACGCCTGCAGCTCGCATGGCTGTATAAGGGCACAGGGATTGTGCTTTTTAACGCTACAGTGAAGCCAGAGGAGGAGAAAAGGAGAGCGAGTGAGAGTGAGCGAACTCCCATCTGGTAGTTTTTAATACTCTGGAATGCTTTTGCTTTAGTTACACAAAGCAAACAAGGAGCTTTCTTGCTACCATGTTCTCCCTCTGCTCACGCTTCCCTAAACAGACTCTTCAATCACGGACCCCCATCCGTTATCCGAGTTCCACCAAGTGCAGTGGAACCTCCAAAATTGTGACAAAGCGATTTTGAGTTTCACTCAAAGTAACATATGTTTAGGTGTTACCTCAGCTTGGTGTGCATTGTAAGTGATGGCAACGATGATGTGATGATGATAGCCAGAGAACAGAAAAGTTGATAACCATAGAGCCATCACCAACATCTTGTGACATCTGTCTATGCGCATGATGCCCGACTCGAGGAGGGGGGAAAAGAGTGGGGGAAAAAAATCTGATCTGCTTTAGTCATTATATCAAATTGTGAACTCTTCAAGCACATGCGCGCACACACTTTTAAGATATGGTTAAAGTTCTACTGTTCAGCAGCAACCCAATAGCACTTTTGCGTGTGTGCGCGAGTTTGAGAAATGGTTGTTGAAAGTGGGGGTGGGATGCTTGAGGTTGTGTCTGGCCTGTCTCACTTGGGGATTACACTCCAAGTAAAGATTTGTGGGGGCCTTGAGAAAAGGGATTTGCCATTTTTTCCAGTCCTCATGTGCCACAGCTGTCTCTGAATTTCTTACCTTCTCTCGTGTCCATGTGCTTGCTGTCTCCATAGTTTGTTTTGTTTTTTTAAACAAATGTTCATTTCAATATGCATGCTGAATCAAATTATTAATCTTGACCTTTTTAATCCCTGACTTTCTCCTTGAAAATTGACCTACTATTGATTGTTCAACCTGCATCTCTCTCCACAGATATCCGTCACCCAGAGGAGTTATCTCTACTGCGCAAGCCGCGTGATCCCAAAAAGAAAAAGAAAAAATTGGAGGAAGCCGAGGAGGATGATCTGGAGTTAGAAGGTCCGCTGTTGACCCCTGGATCAGGTCAGCCACTGAGCGTAACCGCTTGCGCCGCGGGAACACTATGAATATTTTGTTATGTACTAAAATGTGTCATGCTCAGATCGGTTCGCATCCATTTTGGAATTTTGGTCCGCCAGCCACCAAAGATGCGCCGATCCAAATATACGAGCCTTGCGTGGCCTCTGCAGCCCTGGCTTCCTTGGCGGGGCGAATGATGGATGGTTGAGATTCCACACATAGTTGGTCACGCTGCCATTTTAAACCCCCCGACTGTGCTGCGCAACACCACCAAGCCCACTTTAGCCCAGCCATTGCTGAATTACGACCCAAGTGGGCGTTGGAGGAGGTGAACACAACAGGCGCCACTTTCACTGCTAAAACTAAACACACAGAAAAAAGATCATATATGTGCTATCAACATTCCAAAAAATTTTAATGGAGGATGGCGGTAACACCCAAAACCTTTGTCACTACATTTCCTCCAGGGTGTCTTTGGATGGACAGATATATTATTTCTGTTTGATGGTGCCAAGGGTTCACTTAACGACAAGAATGTGCACAATCCATTTCCCCCCCATCAGATCACATGCTATAGCTAGCCAAATTGCTAGGCGTTATTCCGTCCCGTGTGTGAGGGCATGGCCGCTTAGCCCGGGTCTCCTGATTGAAATCACAATGAGGGAGGAAGCGATGCAATCACTCCTTAAAGCTGAGTTTGTCGCCAACTACTCCTCCTGCACACTTAATGTACTCAATGTACTCTTGCATATAGCTAGGATGGACATTTTTCCTTCATTTCCTTCAAGCGCCAAAGGGAAAAGCAAATAAGTTATTCCTTTCAAAGATTTTCACTGTTAAAGTAACTCATCTGTTTTTATGCGTGTGCCTTTTGAAGCATATTAACACTGCTCCATGAGGAGTTATGCGTGAATATCGCTCAACTTTCACTGACTTTGTGTTGACTTCTTTAGACAGCCAACAACCTGATATGGAATCAAAGCTCAATTTCACACATAATCATCACAACTTTTCAACGGAAATCTGTTATGGTCATCACCAGGAAATGAATCCGATAGTTTTTTGTTTTGTTTTGTTTTTTGTATGTGATCTTCTCAGTGGGCTGAAGAAAAATTTCTATTATTATTCTGAACTCCTGTTTTCATGCTAGTGACTTTTTTTTTTAGACAGCAAAGTAGCTGTTACCAGGGCTGGACTAGCCATCTTGCATACAGGACAGTTGCCCGGTGGGCCGGCGTCTTTTGTGGCAGATGTAGTGCTTTTTAATTATTATTTTTTTCCATTGTACCCCAAGAGACTGGCCCACAATTTAGAAAGACTAGCCCATTAATCCATTTCGAATATAGACAGCAAACGGAACCAACATAAGTCAATATCAGTGGCAGAACTATGTGTTAGGCGTAGGGATCAGGAGTTGGGCTGGGCCGGCTGGTGAGCTTAAGTCAAAATGCCAGGGCTGATTTTTAGGGCCGTTTTTTTTTTTTTTTTTTTTTTTTTTTGCCAGTCCAGCCCTGGTTGTTACTGGTTGCTACTAAGCGGTGCACTTGATTTTGATGTATTAATAAGGTTAGTCAATTCTGAATTACTTGACTAAAATAATGCTGTTTGAAGAAATTAACTGAGCGTGGTTGTAACTCACTTTTGTGTACTTCTTTCGACGACAAACTAATTTGGACTGAATCTACAGTGCCTCCACTGGTCACTACTAAGCGCTTGTGCTCCACTTTGACGCAACCAATCAGTCAGATCCAAAGTTGTATTTTTCCTACCTATTAACTTTATTTTAAAGATCACTTTGGTTTCATACCCTCATTTGAAAATTACGCTTAAACATAAATAATAGCGTATGAGCTTTGTACGGTAGGAGCCACAAATAACAGTCTGTGGATAGCACTGAGGTTGTATGACCAATTATTTCCACTTGGAGACTGGAGACCTCACCCTCTATCTTTTAAATGTACCGTTGAGAAAATGCCTCATGCCAAGAACATTAAAGAACATAGACTGAGTGCATTTTAGAACTTGAGCTAGTGTCTGCAGGGTTTTGGCTGGCATGTCTGTACATTGTTAAGACTTGGGTCGGCATTGAAACTTGGGTCTGTCACAATAACGCCTCGCCTGTTTTGACATTTCACTGAGTGGAATGGGCGAACCTTCCATGCCTCTACAAAGAGACAAACTTGAGTCATTATTGCGATCACCTCTGAAAATAACCAATATCTTCCTCCTCATACTTTTTTCCCTTTCACTTCTGTTTTCTTCCCTCCTTAAAACAATAAAGTATCCGAATATTCCCATTGACAATTCTTCCACTGTCCTCTCTTTTTTTTTTCCTGCCTTTCTTTTTTCAACCTAGCCTCTGAGATAATATACATCGGACCCGTCAAAGGTAAGCTTTCCCCTCTGTCCTCTCCTGTTGCTGCAGCACTGCTTCCTCACCATCGCCTTCCCTTTCCGTCATCGCCACCCCGACCACAGCTGCTGTGTGGAGATCACATGACATCCATAACCTTCTCCCTTAAGATGTGCATACATCGTAGTCGTTACAAATAATGGGCGCACACTGTATGAGTTGATCGCTGATTGAACAGATGCCCTTTTGGTGTTGTTAGCACACATTTCAACTGTCCATTCAAATCAAGAAGACTTTGTCGTCTGTGGGATCTGAATGCTTTTGGTAAAAGCAAGTTATGTGCTTCCGTTATTAGTTGTGAGGAGATTACAATATCTGGTCGAAATGCTCTTTCACACTGCCTTTCTTTTTCCAGTTGCCGCCACAGAATAAGTAACCAAATTCAACCAGTTTTCCAAACTTTAAATGTGAAATCCCTTTGCACAATCCATGTGTATATTTGAATGTCACTTTCTTTGTGAGAGCTTCACTATAAAAACAGTTTTTAGAGGAAATTCCACCATTTGAAGGGAGTGAGAAAGTTTACTTCGGGATCTGCTGGTCTATCTATGAATCCCATGTGTGGGAGTCGAAGCATGTAAGCATTCGAAATGACTTCGACTCGCGTATCAGCGAGTTTGTAAACAGGATGGAGGAGTTGTGTTTTTTGAACCAGCGTCCGTCCGTCCCCCCCCCCTAAAAAAAAAAAAACAACACAAACACAATATCTCCACTCTTGGATTCCTCAAGAGACCCCAATGGGAGTGACTGTAAGGCCTCTTCCTGACCCGCTGAACTTGGGCATTAGATAAAATCCAACACCCTTCTCTGCCGAGGATGGATGACCTCGCCCCCCCAAGCTTGCACGCTGTTCTCATGACCTCCGTTTGAAACCCAAACCACGCCTACCTCCTCATTCAGTGCAATGTTGCTTGTTGACGCTACAGAAACGAAGTTTGACGGAAACAACGGGATCCGATTCACACACTTACTTAGGTTCATATCCCCGGAAAGCTTTCCGCTTCCCCTCTGTGCCAAGTTGTGCAATGTAGTTTTCCACGTGGAGTGCACTCCTGCCCCACTTTACTCACAAAGGGGGGTACACACATAAAGATAATCTGGCAACTTTCCAGCATGGTTACCCTCTCTTACTGGCAAAAGCCGGGAAATGACTGATTATCCCATGCCTCTGAATCAGCCTTTCCCAAACGGACATTGTGTAAAATATATCCTCAGTCTTAGCAAGACAAGAGCTGTCCTAGCTTCTTTTTGTGATGGTTTTGGGGGGCAGGGGGAGAAGTCTTTTGTGTGTACCCTCTTAAGTGGGTAAACTCTGATCATCTCGTGCATCGTGTGCATGCTGATCCACATCAGTCCCACCAGGGCGACATTTTTGAAGCCACTCATCTGCAACGTGTGGAGCTGGTACATGGCTGGGCTGCTATTGTGTAAGAGTGCTCACCTTCAATATTGGTCAATGTGCACTGTACTTTAGTGGAGCAACTAAACGAGATTTTGCAGCAATCATTTCAGGTGATGATACAAGCATGAGATTCGATATGAATATAACCTGTAAGTCATTATTTCAGGAAAAAAGTGCTAGTCATCAAAAATTCCTAAATGGCTAGCATTTTTTCTTTCAAAATGACCACGAGTGCACTGAAAAGAATAACTAATTAATATCCGGATAGTCTACAGATGGCACAGGGTTGAAATGATAATAGATGAGTGATACAATTATGTTAAACAATGACCATTCATTCATTAAGTGCAGTTTTCCCCTTATTTATGGCAGAGGACATTTTCTACTTTACAATTGTTAATAGTTTTACCATTCTCACATACTTTAAAGACATTGAAACGTCCAAATACCCAGTTAACTCATTTGCTCCCAATAATGCATATATATGTTCTATTTTAAATATTACCAGTGTCCCAAAGACATATTTATACGTGCTTTTTTTGTTTGCTTTTGTGTTTGTTTGTTAAATGCTAGAGCATACAGAAGGCTTTGATGCAGCCTCTGAACTGCAGGGAATGGTTGAAGCAGGTTGAAGGTGATTATTACAGAAACGGTCAGCAGGTGTCAGCAGAGTATGAGATAATCCAGGGCTCTGTTGCAACAAGCTCTTTTCTCCACTGTTTTAAACAGATTTGTGAATAATGATGAAACTTAGCTATAGTCTAATGCTAATTGTAGCTAAACGGAAACAGATAGAAATATTTTTTTTTCCTGATGAAAGAAGAGACTTTAATCTTTCTTTTGGTCGGTTCCATATTTTTAAAGTAATAG
Source organism: Festucalex cinctus (assembly GCF_051991245.1). Classification (NCBI taxonomy): domain Eukaryota; kingdom Metazoa; phylum Chordata; class Actinopteri; order Syngnathiformes; family Syngnathidae; genus Festucalex; species Festucalex cinctus. Next base: position 12,573,847 of record NC_135422.1, on the reverse strand, counting down.
AGCACAATCTTCTGTGGGCCTTGCAAAATCAGTCAAAATCTAGTAAAACAGCCTGGAGCGAAGGGGGTTGCTTCAATGAAAATAGCTGCAAGTGAATTAGTTTGACAATACATAAGTGATTAAAATCAAGTTATATGGACAAATATGTTGTAATATTGTGGAACTTGGCATATTATGAATATTAGTATATTTTGCTAAAGAAAGCTAACATATATTTTAGTAACTTGCACTTTGTTTATCCATGAACCAGTATGGTGACATTTCTTTACGGTGTTTTGTATGTCGTCTCAGATTTTTTTTTCTTTTTTTTTTTTTTAATCCCACAATGCCTCTTTCTGCCTAATTTCATGCTTGTATCACCAAATGAACAATGCTATTTCGCGCCACAATTATTGAGTTTGTCACCCAAGTTTCTAATTCCAGCCTCTGACTTGGATGACTTTCAGGAAGCATCTACTCCAGCCCGGGCTTATACAGCAAGACCATGACGCCCACGTACGACTCACGAGACGGCAGCCCGCTCTCGCCCACGTCCGCCTGGTTCGGCGACAGCCCACTGTCGGAGGGCAACCCCGGCATCCTCGCCGTCAGCCAGCCCATCGCCTCCCCCGACATCCTGGTCAAGCTCTACAAGCCGCAGTCTCTACTGGACAAGGCCAAGATTAACCAGGGGTGCGGGGAATGTCATTTTAGATTATATGCGTATTATATATGCCATTATTTTTGTGGGTTGTAGTAGAAAAGCAACTGTGTATGTTGCAGGTGGTTGGACTCCTCCAGGTCTCTGATGGAACAGGATGTCAAGGAGAATGAGGTGTTGCTGCTAAGGTTTAAATACCACAGTTTCTTTGACCTCAATCCAAAGGTAATTGTCCACAAAACACAGTTAAGCTTTTCGCAATGTTGCCTGGTGCTATAAGCAACCTCTTGCTCCCCAGTATGACGCCATAAGGGTGAACCAGCTCTACGAGCAGTCCAAGTGGGCCATCTTGCTGGAGGAAATCGAGTGCACGGAGGAGGAAATGATGATGTTTGCCGCGCTGCAGGTAACTCTGACTTTTCGCTCGGACTTTGATGTCAGAATTTGAAATGAAACGTGTTCATTCTTCCATAGTGACCATGCGGGGTACGCGCATGTTGACAATCGGTTCAAATTTGAGCAGTTTTCCTCCCCTGCGATCAAAGGCAGCAATACATAATAACCTGTGTACACATCTTTAGTCTTTGGGGCAGGGCTGGGTGATATTGCCAAAAAATAAAATCTGGATTATTTATTTATTTTTTCCTCTTCAGTCATTCAGGACTATTATGATTTTTAATCATCCATCCATCCATTTTCTTGACCGCTTATTCCTCACAAGGGTCGTGGGGGGTGCTGGAGCCTATCTCAGCTGGCTCTGGGCAGTAGGCGGGTACACCCTGGACTGGTTGCCAGCCAATCGCAGGGCACACAGAGACGAACAACCATCCACACTCACAAGCACGATTTTTAATTAGTTTTAGTGTAATAAACCCAATAAACGTTTATTTATTTTAAAGGTTTCATTTATTCAAAAATAATTCCTGTGCAAATACTCAGACAACAATAATGTATACTGATTCTACATCAGTTTCAACAAACTTAGCTTTCATAGTTGGTGCTTAATTGCCACAATTGAGTAGTTGGTAGCTATTGTAAACTTGTCTTGCGTACCACCCATCCAGCATTCTGCCACTTCTATTTCACCTCAAAATAACATCTGGATGGAACAGAACATAAATCCAGAAGACAAAATTTGATTTCACGATTTAGCACTTATTTCTAATTCAATTCAAACATTTTATTTATTCTTTAAAAAATAAATGAAAGGGGACAAAATGAAGTGAAACTGCCCAAGATCAAAAATAAATAATAATAAATAAATAACATAATAAACAACACAAAATAAATGATCAACGATTTGATTTTCCTCAATTTAAAAAAAAAAAAAAAAAAAAGGTCCCGGGGACGCCACCCTGCCTTCACCCTTGGGGTTAATTATAGAGCATCTTCAGGCCATAGGATGCTGCATTTTTGGCCCCCCGGAGCAACCAGCGCCCAGCGGGGACACTGTTCTCACCCATGAGTTTCATCTGCGCGGTTATAATTAACTGGTTTCCTGTTACTCCTCACTCAGGAGAGACGCTAATCCTACTTGGGTGTTCGGACGCTCCCCACTGTTTGATACTATTTTTCATCAAGGCTCGCATGAGCTCACGGTGTTGGCTGAGGTTTCACGAGAAGGGAAGGTGGATACGAGAGTCTAAATAAAGAGCCCGCAATTCCCGCATTCAGTACGTCGCCGGCTACCGTTGGCTGCACATTGAGATGAGATAATCAGGTGTTAGAAAATAGACTCGGGCGTCGTTTTGAACTTTGGAAACAACCTCGCCAGGCCTTGCAAATATTTAAAAGGCAGCCGTGGACAATGATGAGTCACATTTGCGCCCTTTGTCCCACATTGGCTAACCTGAGCTATGCGTGTGTTTCACAGCTGTTCATTTAAATAAGAGAAAGGGGACTGGCAATAGAAATATCGTTTGTCAACAACTTGTATTTAGTGTTGTCCTAGCTAACTTTGACGCTTATTCGTTTACTTCTCACCTCCTAGGGTTTTTTTTTTTTTTTGGCTCTATGTTGACCATCCGTCCACCTCTCCTCTATCTTGTCAAATAATGTGTTAATGTAATGAAACTTTCAAAGGGTGTGGATTTTTATCTTGATGATTTTATTTTCAACTTAAGCTACCTGTTGGCTTGTTCATGTTCATGTTTGGCCAATTGAAAACCATTAAAAAAAAAAATATTGTTTTAAAAACATTCCGTGTTATTTACTATATTGCTCATACAACTTGGGTGAAATGTGTTTGATTTGAGACTCGGAACTTTTTTATTTTTGAGGTTTTCTATCTGATTGAGGAGCAATTTCATGGAATATTTTCAGTTTTCAAACAAGATGTCGTAATGGCAAATGAATGGTACAATTTTGATTTAAAGAAGTTTAAAGGCAGCACTGTTTAAAATGTGGAAAATGAGGAAAAAAATAGGGTGTTACTGAGAATTAGTGATTTAGCAAGTCAACATTACTACTTCGTATTGGCGTTTAACGCTTAAAAATTTAATAATTGCTAACCGTGTGTTTTTGGTATTTCCTCTTCCAATCAGCCAATTTACAGAGGACTTTGGAATTACCAGTCTGTTGCCGTTGCCTGATTACAACAAGGCTTTCTGGAGCAGTGAAATGTTCGGTCAAAAAGATGACCGCCTTTATTTCTGTGTGGATAAAAAAAAAGTACAAAAATAAGCTAGTAGTCGTGAATACAAATTGCGATTAGCATTGCTAGCTTTGGCTCACGGCTCACCTGTTTTCTGGGTCTGGTCATGTGACATTTGTAAGCTTGGCCTCTTAGGCACTGTGATGTCATTTATAGTCAACAGCAAGTGGCAGTTCAAGGTAAAATGGCCACCCCTGAGATGGATTAAAAAGGAATGGATTTTGCTGCGTAATTCATATTGCTGCGGTTCGACTAGTGGGGGTGCATCGAACATTTTTGACTTGACTTCCCCTTTAAAACATTTCTGGATCTTTTCAATTTGTGAAGGTTGATTTTGAGATGCAAGTTATTTGAGTCCCGAGTGTGCACACAGAATAAATCAAATTTGATGTTCATGATTCCAATTCATTGAGTGCAACACTTCCTTCACGTCCTCTTTCTCTCTCCCTCCAGTACCACATCAACAAGCTGTCCATCATGTCGTCGGACAACCACATGAACAACAGCGAGAAGGAGGTGGATGAGGTGGACGCCGCACTGTCCGACCTGGAGATCACGCTTGAGGGAGGCAAGACGTCCAACGCCCTGGTAGGAAAACACCCGCAACAATTTGAAGTTCCACCAACATTTTCGGGGGGAAAGATTTCAACTCCTGGTAGTTTTGATTTATTGTATCATTACACATAACTGATTTCTTTCTGAAAGTAATTGACGCCCAACGTAAAGGTTGATTATTGCCTATTGTTGCCACAAGCTTGCGGCAAATGATTACTTTAGTCAGAATGAAGCTGCAGTTCCACTTTCGATATTCCACGCTACGTCTTGCATAACGGATGTTGAAACCAAATGAAACGGCTCGATACGCAGCTGAGAATGACATCATTGTTTCACCTTGTTAAGTGTTCGGATTTTCTCAGCTTTCGGCTACCGTTGATGTTTGGATTTGTCCTTTTTTTTTTCTCCTCCCCCCTTTTCCACACAGGGTGACATCACGTCTATTCCCGAGCTAGCGGACTATGTCAAAGTCTTCAAGTAAGTCCGCTGCCAACCGAGAACCGCAAGACGGCTTGTCTTCAGAAAACATTACCAAGTGTGTGGGTCAGACGGTGCATTTATCCCAAAAAGCAGGAAGCAGGAAACGGCCTTAAATAACTGCAAAACACCAAGGCCTGTTTAAGATCCACATTGGGTTGTTTGCCAAAGGCCTTTCTGTTTGGCTTTGAAGTTCAAGCGTAAGCATGTTTTAAAGCATAATTACTCAGTCTTTGGCTTTGTGCCTTTGCTGACAAGCTGGTGGATCTTGAGATGGAGGGCGCTGAGGGGGTTCCATAAAATGATTGGGCTTGATTTGGAAATGCATTTCCTCTTTGTCCAACCTTGGCTCGCTGAATTTACGCTACATGGCGACATATTCAAATCTTTTACTGCCACAGTGCAAGCCGATTTCGAGCATTTTAACTCCTCTTTCAAGGCAAACAGAATATGGTGTTCTTTTACTACATATACGGGTACCACATGAAAGATCGCATTCCATTCCGTTCCTTACTAATACCATTTGAATATAGGTAATTTGAGTGCTATTGAGCGAAAATTGAAAAGATAAGGAGAAAACAAGCTTTTTGTGAAGATACATTTTCTCCACAACAGTCACTTTACTAATATTTTTTGTTTAGTGACGTTCTGTGAATCAGGTTTAAATAAATAAAAATCCTACCTGAAGACATGGGAGTTCTGGATGGACCATAAATTAAAAGCAAATCTTAAAATCAGTCCTCAAGCACAAAGGTAACATGCCGCAAAATTTCACATAATTACATTATTATTCAAATTATCTGAGCAACATGCCTATTGTAAAAATAAAAAAAAAATGCATGGAATGTGGGCAGCACAGTGTATAAGTGGTTAATGTGACAAAAAGGCTTTGATCATTCATCCTTGAAATTTCATCAGATTCCGTCATGTTTTATTGTAATTCCATACGCCGGCAGCCCATTGAAAAGAGAGACAATGCTGTCATCTGCTGGCCCAAAGTTAACGGGTGTTTTTGGTTTCACAACTCATTGACCCGGCAGCGCTGCACTGAGACGTCGCACTGGCCATTGATTTAAAAAAACATAGTTGACGTCATTTAACATTTATGGCGGCATACATCATGATTTTACTAATCGTTATTAAACGTTTTTGGCGGTCGTAGAGTCAAAGATCATATGTGGATGCGAATCAGATATTAGTCAGTGTGACTGCTGTGTTTTGATGCTACTGATGCATGCTGGTGCGGTTACCTTTGTCTTAACCAGTGGGTGCACGTACTTTTTTAAGAAATGTTCAAGAAATGCAGACTCACAGATGTAACACAAGTTCAGTGTTTCCCAGGATAGCAAAAATCTTGAGGAAAATTCCATACATCTTTCTCTTCATGTGTTCCCTTTTGAATGGAATGTGCATTGTTCCCGATGGATTTACTATGTATGGAAATAAAAATTATAGAGGTCCAAACACAGGGCTATAATTCTAAACGTTACTACATGCAATGTGTTTTCCAGACCCAAGAAGCTGACGCTGAAGGGCTACAAGCAGTATTGGTGCACATTCAAAGACATCACAATTTCCTGTTACAAGAGTAAAGAGGAGGCGCACGGGACGCCCGCTCACCAAATGAACCTCAGAGGTGCACGTGCATGAAAAAACGCTGTCCTTTTCACACACACGCGTGTCACGTATGTCCTCCGTCTTAACATTGGACCGCCGTGCTGTCGCTGTAGGCTGCGAGGTGACCCCCGATGTGAACATATCAGGTCAAAAATTTAATATCAAGCTGTTAATCCCCGTGGCGGACGGCATGAACGAGATCTGGCTACGGTGCGACACGGTGAGGCCGCCGTCAGTGGTATCGAATTTTTGAATTCTTTTTGGATTTGGGTTCAGTGTTGTGGTACTTTACAGGAGAAGCAGTACGCCCACTGGATGGCCGCCTGCCGCTTGGCGTCCAAGGGGAAGACCATGGCGGACAGCTCGTACAACTTGGAGGTGCAGAACATCCTGTCCTTCCTCAAGATGCAGCACATGAACCCTGACCCGCAGTTCATCGAGCCCATCACCACCGACATCAACCCCGAGTGCCTGGTGTCGCCGCGGTACCTGAAGAAGTACAAGAACAAGCAGGTGAGCCGTCGTCGAGTTGCAGTATGCAGTTTCGTGGGGACGGATAGAGGAAGAGAGACAACTGAATACCAAATTAATAGCAATAATAACACACTTTGCTACTCAGTTTGAGATGTGATGGGAAAAAGAGAGAGCGAAAAGAGGCATGTGAGTAACCCGAAAGTAACCAGTGAGTGCGTCTTCAAGTAAGCATTGTGTGCACAGTGAGACAGCAGACGGTTGGCGGAGTGGCTGTGTGAGTGTTTAGTGGGATCTTGTTGACTTGTTGATGACTCTGCTGGGGGAGTGTGTCGGGACAGAGTGGCGTCTGATGCTTCCCAGATGGCCGCCTCCTGGCATCGGCCTCGTCTTACCCCGGATTGCTCTCCCCTCCTGTCCTACGGACTGACAGACACGACAGTAGACAAACCCCAAGATTTGAACTTCGGTGACGGATACCTGTAAAATCTACTTAAATGCAGTGAAGTATTTGTACTTGGGTACTTCTCTTTGCTCCTCATTATTACTCACATGCAGATGTGTCATTCACATAACCCGTGATGAATTGTAGATTTGCATGTTATCAGCTGTGTGTGCGCACTGGGAACAGCTGAGTACACGACTGCCAACAATGTGTTAGGAGTAGGGTGAGGAGGCCTCCATGTGGTTTCATTTCAGTCAAATCATGAACCACACTACAGTAAAGTACCATGACTCACATCACTCCTGTAAAGTAAACAGCACGTATAATACTGTGGGGGTCATAGAAAATGCCGGAAATGGGAGTAGTGAGCGGGGAAACTGCCTGGGAAAAGCAATGTCAGCTTTGATTCTCCCCATCCCCCTAAAGCCCCCCCACGACTCTTCAAAGAGGACTTCCTGTTAACAGAAAGTCCCAGTGGGGACACACACGGAGGAATTCCCCCTTCCAAAGCGCACACATGTTGAGAAGAGACAACAACAGCACCATAACAATCAACTTCCTGGGTGTGTGTGGTTAGAAAAACAAATCGCCAGCTGACGTTCTGTGCGATACTTTGTCTATATTACCCTCTTGTGGCTCGAAACGGAATTGCAGTACTTTTTTTTTTAAATGCATTCTTTTATTATTATTATTATTATTATTATTATTATTATTATTATTATTATTATATAATGTTAAACATTTAAAAATGCATTTAATTGATGACTTTTGTGGACTATGGCCCACACAAGTGGCCTGATTGGAAATCGAGATGAATGGAATACAGTGGGAAAATGCTTGTAAATGCTTGTAATATTATTCTGAGAATATTAATAAAAAAAATACTAAATTTAATAATAATAATAATAATAATAAGAAGAAGAATTCAATTCATTTTTTTTTAAATTCAATTTATTTAATTCCTAAAAAAAAAGAGAGAAATGAAATGGGACAGAAAGAAGTCAAACTTATGTTATCTGCCCCTAATCAACAACAACAGCAAAAAATAATAATCAACACAAAGTAAATGACAGCGAACAGTCAAGACGATTTCAATATAACAATTCTATGTAATAATTTAGCAGCATGCCCTTGTGATATTATTTTTCTAGTAATTGAGCTTTTGTCAGGTTTTTAAAGATCGAGATAGACTGAGATAATTTTGTTTTACAATCCAGATTGTTCCATAAACTGACACCTTGAATTGAAATACATCATTCTTTTTGTTTTTTTCTATATTTTGTTTTGGAGAAAATATCTGTTCCTCTTAATTTATACTCGCTTTCCCTTTTTATTTTTATTTTATTTATTTATTTTTTTTATTTGTATATTAACCGGTAAACTTTCATGATGGCCTTTAAACATTATCTTGAGATGGTTAAACTCCATCAATTCATTACATTTTTAAGTTTTTAGTTGTGTAAATCATGGATTAGTGTGGTCTCTGTATCCACAGCCGCAAACGACACGAATTGCACGTTTCTGTAAAAGAAAGATGATCATCCTAAAAATGGTCAACATGCAAAATGTATTTAAGTTAACTAATAAATTAATATTTCTAACCAATTCTTTACACTGCATGTAATTTTGGGGTGAAGTACAGACAATGTGAATGTTCTGAATAGTTATTGATTATCCTCATCAGTCATCACAGTAGATAAATGGAAAAAAAAAAGTGCTTTTTTTTCCCCAATTTTTTTTTTTTAAATGTCTAATATTCGTCATTATTTAGTACAGGCTGTGGAATTATTTGAATTGATTAAATGAAAAAAAAAAAAAAAAGGCCACTTTATTATTTATCTACATCCTTGTGGAGTGTGGACATGACTTGACTTCCTGTGTCCAATCAATTTGATTCTTTTCTTTCTCCTCCGTTTCTCGTCCCTTTTGTCCTCCGCCCTCCAGCAAGGCTTAATCAGGGATTTGGTAAGTTCATCCGGAGTGTCCCCTGGGTGCATGTTTTGATAACCTGACCACTTGTACAGTAGGTAGTCGCCTCCTCTCATGTAACCACATCTTAGTGTCCAATAAGCATCGAGGGTGCTAGATGTAGTGTCTAACCCGTTTAACACGCAACCCATCACTGTCTTCAAGGACGACCGGCCACATTTTTAATGCACGAGATCATCTGCTTCAATGATTAATTACACACAGTTGTTGTCCGTCCGCATCGATTTGGCTTTTATCTGACCGCTTAATGCCCGAGGAATGTAAAAGCTCATCAGCATCTGGAGCGCAACTTTCGACTCCGGATTGGCTCCAAATAGCTCGTTCCCGTCCCTGCGCACAAAGAGACAGGAAATGTCTCCTTCTTGATTTAGCTACAGCGCAAAGTCATTAAAAAAAAGGCACAGAAAGACTCTTTCACACGGAGATCCTGCGAAAACTGGCCAAATCCGAGCTGTAACAGAAGAACTGACAACTTTGTGCATTTTACACAGAACCCAGTGAAAGAAGGGTGCATGAAAGAGTGGCAAAACTTGCTTTAACTTAGGACTTGAGACCCTATCCCGGTTTTCTACCATAAACCAGGCTACACTGAAAATTGTAAGCCAGGCTTGAAACCCTAACTTCGTTTTAAAACCCTACTTTGCAATAACCCTAGTTTGAAACCCTAATCTTTTCTTGCCTTTGAGGTTTCTAATCTGTGTTAAGATTTCAAAACTGGGGTAGGCTTTCAAGGTTGTGGGTGGTGGGAGTTCCAAATTAGGGTTAGAAGACAGGTTTAGGATTTAAAAGTAGGGTTTTAAAATGGGGTTTCAGGACAGAATTTCACTTTTAAACTAGGATAGTTTGGATAGGATGTAAAATGTAAAGTGCATTATAAATGAAATTTAGTATTATCAGGATAGGGTTTCAAGCCCGCATTGGGGTTTTACCTAATTTGCTCCCAAAAACGTATAAATACGTTATATTTTCAATGTATTGTGTCCCAAAGACGTATTTTTACTTTTTTTTTATTTTTTATTTTTAAAAAATGTTTTATATGCAAGAGCATACAGAAGGCTTTGATGCAGCCTCTCAACTGCAGACAACGGGTGAAAAATGGTAGTAATTACAAAAACGGCCAGCAGGTGGCAGTGGAGTATGAGATCAGCCAGGGCCATGATGAAAACAAGCCGATTTCCACACAGTTATCAGCAACTTTGTGAATAATGATGAAACTTAGCTATATTTTTATACGAATTACTGCAAAACGGAAACATAGAAATATACTTTTTCTTTTTTTTTCCTATGAAAGAAGAGACTCTAATCTTTCTTTTGGTTGGTTCCATGTTTTTTTTTTTTTATAGCAATATAACAATATTATGTGGGCCTTCCAAAATCCAGTCAAAATCCATTGAAACAGCCGGGAGCGAAGGGAAAATGGCTGCGAGTGAATGAGTTAACTAGGATTTGGGGTTTCAAATTGTAGGTTCAAGACAGGTTTAGAGTTTCATGGTAGGATTTTGAAACGGGGCCTCTAGCCCAGGTTCCAGTTTTAAACTAGAATAGGGTTGAAAATAGGGTTTCAAGCCAGGCTTGGAGTTTCAAAGTCAGGGTGCATTTATGCAGAAGGGTGACATGGGAAGGTGGTGTACAAACACAAAATGTTTTCAAGGGTGTGCAGTCCATGCATGCAGTTTTGCACAAGTTGGATTTTCCTTTCGTCCTTGGGACTTGACCTCCTCTGTCCAGCTTGGTTTCACTTGGTGATTGCTCATCAAACAAGTGCAGTATTTGATGTGTCCTTTTTGGGTTTATTTTTCCCAGATCTCGGCCCGCATCCTTGAAGCCCACCAGAACGTGGCCCAGATGAGCCTAATCGAGGCCAAGATGCGCTTCATCCAGGCGTGGCAGTCGCTGCCCGAGTTCGGAATCACTCACTTCCTGGCTAAGTACGATTTAACCGCAGACCTTGTGCTATATCTATAACTGGCAATGAGTCTTTGAAATTTCTCTGGAGATTGTTTGGCCCGTGACCGTGAGGCCTTTTCAAGATCATTCAGCAATGTTTCAATAGGATTCAAGTCCAGATTTTGACTAGACCAACCCAAAAGTCTGGAGGTAATCAGGCTTGGGGTGTGGTCTGAAAATTAACTCGCTTTCCAAAAATTGTGATTAGCAACGGTTAATTCAAAAAGCAAGTGCTTTTTCCCCTATGCATTATAGTGATTTGGGAGTAGAAAATGTCAAGTAAAGGGTTTTGCTGACACACGACTGCCATCAGGTTCCAGGGTGGGAAGCGCGACGAGCTGATCGGCATCACCTACAACCGACTGATCCGCATGGACGCCGGCACCGGGGACGCCATCAAGACCTGGCGCTTCAGCAACATGAAGCAGTGGAACGTCAACTGGGAGATCAAGATGGTAAGGAAAAGAGAAAGTTAGCTTAGCTTTAGCTTACAAATTGCTGTCTCCTTACAGGTTTCTATTGTAGGTTCGGGTTTCAAGCCGTGGTTAGGTTTTTATAAAAAGGGTTGCAAGTTTTGTTCTCAAAGTGAAGTAAAACTTTTCAATAAGGGTTTTAAGCATAAATCTTATTTCAATTTAGGACTTGAAAGTAGGGTTTGGAGCCTGTGTTAGGGCTTCAAAGTAGGCTTTTAGGGTTTCAAAACAGAATTAGAATCATCCGATTTTAAGACATGCTAACAAATAGCATATTAGTGATGTGTCTTCATGCATTGTCTTCATTCGTTTGTTTGTTTTTTGCGCCCTCTGCAGGTGACTGTGGAGTTTGCGGACGAGCCCAGCCTGTCGTTCATCTGCGCCGAGGTGGACTGCAAGGTGGTCCACGAGTTCATCGGGGGTTACATCTTCCTGTCCACGCGGGCCAAGGACCAGAACGAGACCCTGGACGACGACATGTTCTACAAGCTGACCAGCGGGTGGGTCTGACCACACGTTACATCATCAGGAGCGCCCGCCCGCTCGCTACAGCACGGTCCATGGACTGCCACGCTCTTGGTTCCCACTAGTAAAGCGCGCACTACATGCTGACTGCTTGAGTTTTATGGCACTAGTAGTGTACGCTTTTGCCTCAACAAGTACCATCTAGTTGTCCTACTAAAGAGGACAAAGAGCGTACTAGTACATGGATCTTAAGGTGGCTGTTGAATGAATAGTATACAGTATCATATTTGTAAGACACTTCAGTGCACTAATAGAACAATTGTCTCACTAGTAATGCTCCCCCCCCACCACCACCACTATGGTGCTATAAGTAGAATCCAGGATGTTACTAGTGTTTGAGCATTTATTCAATTTCCTACTAGTGCGCTTTAAGTTTTTCCTTCTCCTCACTGGTTTAAAAAACAAAACAAAAAAAAACACAACACAAAGGGTGCACTTGTAGCAAAACAATTAGTTGGCACTTTGGTGCTACATTCCTATATGGAAAGCTGTCTTTGTTTTCAGTCTATAGTAAGACAATTTGGTGCACTAGTAGCATGACATACTGGTGCTACTAGTAGACTCGAGGAGGATACTAGTTTGTGAAGCTGCCTTTGACCTCACTAGTAGGACAATTTAACATACTAGGAGAACAATTAGGGTGCACTAGTGTAAAGACTAGGGTGCTAGTAGCGCACAGTTGTGAACTAGTGTAACGTTTCCCCTCACTAGTGACATATAGTAGTTCTAGTGCACAAGAATGTTGTACAGTAGTAAAAAGAAGCATCAATAGTTTTATTCGAATTGTGCTCATTCCACTTGTGCACTGAATTGTCTTACTAGCAAGGACAAAGAGAAAACTAGTGCATGGGCAATTAAGTGTACTAGTAGGATATGGAATAAAAGCTCAAAGGGCTTTCGGGAGCCTCTCCCCCAGGTCCTAAAACCCGCCAATCATATGTAAGCACTTGGACACCCTGTCGCTTTGAATTTGGTCCACTTGGACGATGTTACTCTCAAAGACCGCGTCCACTTTGCATGAAGCATTATGTCAGGGGGCCGGACCGCTTTGAATATCCAGCAACATTATTATGAAATATTAATATCTGCATTTTTTTTGTGTTGTTTTTAATACAAATGCTCTCACAAAACGAACGTCTAAGTAATCCTCATGTTACCTCTACGTGTCTCTCACGCCACATAGTATTATTGTTCTTCTTCTGATTATGAATTGTATGAGAACACACCAGCAAAGGCCCACCATCAATTATGCAAGCAAAATGAAGTATTATTATTTGTTTTGTAACTAATGTAAAAACACAGCTTTTATAGAATTGTACAGTCTTTTTCTCTCTGCTTTGAGGGGTAAATATGTTTTTGTGTGTGCGTGTTCTTAACGTGATGACTGTCACCACGTTCAGACGAAATTATCGTAGACTCACGAAAATTCACGTTGCTTTTACTCAAACACGACTTTTGCAACTTTTTGTTGTCGTCCCAAAAGTGTTTTATGAAATATGAAGGAGTTTGTCTTCATGTTTTACTTTTGCCATTCTTATGTCAGGAGCAACAGTGCATGTCCTGTTGTTTTCTTTTCTTTTTTTTTCGTTGTTTTTGACTGTAAAAAACAAACATGCATTTATTTTAAAAAATAATAAAAGTAATTTTTATTTAACACCTCACTTTTTGCTGAATTCTTTTAGTTAATTTATAAAACTTCACAAATGTCACGAAATTTCATTGAAGATTTTTGATTGATCCCCTAAAAATTAAAACATTAAAAATCCTGATTTTTTTTATTCCAAGAATATTTACTAGTACCTGTACCTAAAAATAGGAAATTGTTATTAAAACATTGACTTTTTTTTTTAAATGGGGCTTAATTTTTTTTTTATTCTCAAAATAAAAAATCTCTAAAACAATTTAAAAATACTTCTTTTTTTTCCCCCTCTTTCTTGTGAGTTGACTGTAACACCTCACCCTTGCACCAACAATGTTTTTCCACCAGAGGGGAGTACAGTGCAGTAGCTTTTTAGCTGTCCTTACTTGCCCCGCCCCCTTCCCTACCTGTGCGTCAACACAAGAGGAGTGATAGAAAATAAATGGAAGAGCGGCACCCTCGTCTTTCAATTCGCACGTTTAGATGAGCAGCCCGTTTTCATCGTAGTGGATCAATGAGACAGTAAGACACCTTTTCAGTCACTTCAGCAGATCGCATAGAGGACATGAGAAGGTCAAAGGGTAGAATGCTTACACCATTATCTTTATTTATTTTTTAACTTGGCATAGCTCAGTCCTTAATTATTTTCTGTCATGCCCCCCCCCACCCCAACGCGTGACTATAAATAGTATTTGTCTATAAAATTATTATAAGCACACCTCTGCATAACACTGTATCCTTATTAACGTATAAGAGAATAAAAAAAAGAAAGAAATATGGACCAACTTACAAAGAATAGCTTTATTAACTGTAACAGAAAAGCTTTAAAGTGCATCTGAAATTAAAAAATAAAATTAAATCCTTAATTAAACTATTAACATTTTTTGACTGACCATTTCAAACCATATGATTCGGAAAAGTAAAATTACATAAAATCAATAAATAATAATGCATTCAAACTGATCACCAACATTAACTCAGGAGCACAATATTTAAAAAAACAAAAAAACAAAACAGTTTTACCTGCAAAACAAAAATAAATAAAATAATTTGTGCTGATTTTTTTATTTATTTTTTGCTGTGTACAAAGCGCATGCTTAGTGCAAACAAAACCCCTACACCACCGAGCGAATGGTCCCTGCGCACACTCTGCCAATAATGAGTGCCACTGCCCCCTAATGTAGTGGAGGTGCAAGTGCACTTTATTCTAGGACAGTAAAAAAAAAATCTAAATAAAAAAGCATGTTCCCCGAGGTCAAACGCGCCCCCCTGGGGGGGCCCGCCCCACTATTTGAGAAGCACTGCCATAGCTCAATTTTTCGTCATTACTGTCAACTTTTGAAATGTCCCTGCCAATAGTTTGTTTTATCCAGCTCAGGAAAAACAACGCACCACCCTGAACATTAACACCAAATAACACTTTATCTCATTTTGTCCGAGCCAGACGTTCGACATCATTACTCAAGTGTGGCCACTTGAGAGCCACATCAAAACAAAAGTTGCTTGTTTCCATAGAAAACGACTAAACATGACACCGGACGCCAAGACGCTAACTGCAAAATCATCAGTCGTGTGTCACAATGCTCTCATCTGCTCTCTTCTGGGACAACGACAAGCCTTTAGTTGAGTTCAACAATTTGTCCAGCCTGACGTCAACCGTAAACAACATCATTAACAAATGGAGTCATTTCGGATGCTAGCGTGCTGGTCAGGAGCTCAACCTGGACTACCCGTGACATCATGTCACATGACGGCGGAGCCAACATGGAGCCTCATGCTGTTTGTTGATGATGATGTTCTTTCTCAATATTTCTTCCCTCAAAAGAATACAAAACAATGACGTTAGGAGGAAAGTTGGGGAAAACAACGAGGTCGAGGTTTCCAGTGACATGCGGTGAGGCTTATGGTGAGTTGAGCGAGGCACTAACAGTCAAATTTACAAATTTACGAGACATAATGGCAGTCTGACATTTCAAACTGCTAATAAAATGTTATCAGCATTCCTTTCACACGCACGTAATATTTGGCCGTAACGGTGAGTGTGGTATTGATGCTAGTTTTATCATCGCGTTTCACTACATGCTAGCATTAAGCTAGCAGGCTTTTTAAGACAAAGTGCAGACCAGACGCTTCTTCTCAGCGCTCAATTTCACTCGTAACTTGAGGTATTCATTTGTAAGTCAAGGTATCACTGTACTCTTGCCAACGGGAGAACACAATATACGCAATTGAACTGTTCTGGTGGGTTTATTTTCCAGTCATGCAGATTTCCAATGTGCAGTGGTGATGGCTCGGCATTTGAAAACCATTACTAGCGGCTGGCTCGGCACATATACGTGATGGATGGCTGATAGCTGCTTTAAATCTACATTCAAGTCGCTGTCTCGCTTCAAATCTGCCGTCAGGAGGAACAAAGCGAACAAGATTTTTTTTCAGAATCGTGCTTTTCAGAAGAGGCTTAAAAGGTCACACAGGTAATTCCGATGATCTGTTCGTAAATTAAAGCAAGGCTGTTTTGACAAGCATGGACCCAAGAGAAATAAATGAATCTGACATTTGAACGTTGTCTGCACGCATGCTGAGCGCTTTAGATTTTGATGATTAAATTCCAATGTTACAAAAGGCACAGATGACACAAATATGTACGATTAATCTTTGGAAGTGAATTTTATTCGTGTAGAAGATACAGCAACATAAACAATCCTGCCATTTGTTGCTATGCAGAATTTGCGCTTGTGTCTCATAGGCCAATGAAAACAAAGCGGCATTTGCCAGCCACGCCCACTGGCAAATACGCTGGACAGGTGCATCTAAAATATAGGAAAGTGTTTTATTTCACAAGTTCATTTCAGAAAGTGAAAGTTAGTTATTATACTTTTTTTTCCCTTTTTTTAACATGCTGGAAAATATTACTTTGTCGGCTAATTTTTCCCTGTCAAATCAATATTAAAAATATTTTTGTTTTTTATAGTATGCAAATTTATTCAGATGGGAATTTGGTGTTTTTGTTTGCAATAAGCATTACAAATAGCCACTGTATATTGCGCACCAAAATTCTGAAAACTAAAATCAGGACTTGCCTCATGCATCTAATTTTTAAACATTCGCCATTATCGCAGTGTCAGATTTTCTTCTTCAAAAAGCCAAAAGAAAAAGCTAAACAAACTGCAGGTGTGATCCTTTGCTGCACATTTTTATCAAAACATTATCATCAAGAAAAGATTAAAATATGATGTCATGGTGGTTTTAGTTTGAGATTTTAGTGAGTGCATGACATGAGGGCTCCCTCTACTGGTATGTGGAAGAATCACTGAATTAAATATTCTAACAAACATTACATTTGCAAAGTCCATTTCAGTTATATTAACTTTGAAGTATAATACAGGTGCATTTTTTATTTATATGCAATATATTTGAACTGCAGGTTTTTTTGGGGGTTTTCTATTTAAGCCCATTATAAATGTTAAAACTCAATGTTTCATACAGCAATTTACAAAATTAAATGTAATGCACTTTAAAAAAAAATTATAATCTTATTTTTGATTTACACTATGGGGATACTTGTAGAGCCAGACATTTTGTTAAGAAGTTTGAGAACCACAGTGGTAGGGAATTTATTAGTGTTATTAATTTGTCCAAGTGTCATCGGGAGCTCCACGTTTACCCTGCTCACCATGGGGACCAAGGCACCTCGGCAGCAAACAGCGCAGGCCCATCTCCATGTGGCTGAGAGGATGTTTATGTTTTCCAGGATTTAGGGAGGAGGACGAAAAGCCGTAGACGCAAGCCAAGAGAAACGGCGTGCCAGGTAGGCCTCCGATAGCAGCCCTCCACCCGCCTCCCTTGGGAACGTTTTTCATGCCGGAACGCCAACTGATGGGAAAGGAGGAGAAGTGAGGCAATTAACCTCGAAACCTCTGCAGTTCGTTGGTGGCTTCCTTCATCGCTCGCTTATGTTAGGAGGACAGACTTCAAGAATTTCTTGAAATGCTTTCTTTGGAACCACATGACAACATTTACCAGGAGATATTTTGCAGACACACATATGAAGTGCTTTACATTTAGTCAGAAACTGTAAAATATCCTCTAGGTGGCGCTTGAAACCAAAGTATGTAGTGTAGAAGACGTTTCTGAGTACCCAATCATTTTTTTTCCAAGAAGGTATTTTGAATTTTTATTTTTTTAATGAACAGGGTGCTGTAATTATTGATCCTGAAAGTATTAGATTAAGACACCAGAGATTTGTTTTAATAATAATAATAATGATAAAAAGCAGTTAAACTAGTTTAATTCATATTCTAGTTGACCATTCTTTGAATCATATGTAGGAGTAATTGTAACTGTTCCAAGGTATTACTAAAACTATGCACTTAACGATAATTGGGCCAAAGATCAAGTAAGCTAAGGCTCGATTGTTGAATTTAAAGGATATCCTGAGCAGTGCTTTGCACCTGATTGTGTTAAGTGTTTTTATAATCTTCTTAAATAGTATCTTCTTAAATAATATTTTATAATAGTTTTAAAAGTCCCTCACCACAACAAAAAGCATTTACAAATAAAATGTAGCCACCATATAAAATAGAGCTAAGCTAGCTCCTCGCCTCCATCTCTGACACATTAACCTCAATTTCCGCCATTTTAAAATTCCTTCTTTGAAATTTTGGTCGCCATCTCCTGCAGGGTCCGTATGAACCTGGACTCCGTGGACCTCTTTCATCAGGAGTAAATCACCAGTCAGCTTTTTTTTTTTCCCCCTCCAGAGATGAATCTGCCTAAATTCCCAGGAAACCGCCATTAATGCGCTCAAATGTTTGCGGTATACCCCAACTAGGAAACAGTGACTCATTACTGTGAGCAGGTTTACTCACGTCTGGCTGGGAGGTTTCACTTCTGCCTTTCCACAGTTTCCACAACTCTCTTGTTGTTGTCCTTCCCTACGGACCTCCCTCTCAGCACCCCCCCACCCCCACCCCACAATCTCTCATCCGCATTTACAGAGCTTGTTGAAATCAAAGCCGATGGTCTCAAAGTAAGCATAAAAAAAAACAGAGAGACAAACATGTATTTCCCCCTGGACTCTCCAAACGAACCGTTTCCACATGCTGCTGCAGATGGCGGAGCAGCTTGTTGCGGTTGTGTGTTCAAAGAGACAGACAAACTGTAACTTGAGAGGTTTAAACAAGGAACGTTCAGACGCGATTATTAGGGATTGCCAGCTGCCAAGTACACGGTTTCATTCACGCTGCATGATTTGTGAATAATTTGTAGCAATTTGCCACCGGTGAGAGACAAACCTTATTTGTTCACGCTTGTTTTGAACCCTGGCGGGATTTCGCGACCAAGGCTGCTTCAACAGGTGAGCCAACAAGCAGCAGGATTGTGGAAGTTTGGATACAGTTTCACATTTTTTCCATCAAACACCATCCTGGTGCATTTTACTTCTATTGTCGCCATCCGACCTCGTTAACCTCGTCAGCCATTCAACCACGATGATGACAAGGTACAAAGTCAATATATGAGATAGCTGTCACAATTAATCACTCGATGAATCGACATGTAATTGATTATCAAATTAATCGACAACTATTTTAATTAATAATCGAGTAATTGTTTTGAGCCAGTTTTTTTAATTTAAATTTGTCCAAATCTTCTGATTTCAGCATACCAGCACTAATTGTTCACTGATTTCCTTCATGAAAGAAGATTGATTATCTCTTGTGTTTAATCAAAATAAGACATTTGCAAATTTACTTTGGAAAACAATTATCGAGCCGTTAACAGAACATCAATCACCCCTTTTTTAATCACTGTACAAATGCAAAGTACGAGAAACACCAATCACTGGTTAATAAATCGTACTCAGGGGAAAAACATGCTTTTGTAATACACTTTAATGCAAATTTTAAATGAATCAGATTAGTTGATTCATTGACTGAATAATCGATAGATTAATAGATTCTAATAATATTCGATAGTGACAGCACTAGTGGAAACATCTCGTTTTACCTTGCTAGTAGTAACGTGATAAGTGATAAACTGATAACTCCCCCCCCCCCCAAAAAAAAAAAAAAAAAAAAAAAAAACGGAATGAGCATTTTAAATGCCTCTCAAATTCTCCCCAAAAAAAAAAAAAACGAAAAAACAATTGGCTACTAAAGGACATGACCTATTCTTCTCCCCATACTATTCTTTTCCCCATTAATCTGCCATTTACGATGATTAAGTTGGATTTTTTGGGCATCACAATCATTTAGTCTCATAATTTTGGCCTGTACGAGAAATTGGTGAATATTTTTAAACAAAACTTGTCAGCTATTTTACTGCAATTTGAAGGTGTTTTTAGGCCAGATTTTCCATAGATGATATCACACAAAATCATTGTCCAAAAAGAGAAAACTTTTCCAACCCAAAAAAACTCAATTTCTCTATAAGCCATTTTACGATTTTCAAAATTCTCGTCACATTGTACTCAGGTTGAATTGACAATTCCAACCAGACTGCATTTTGCCAAACACTTGTGGAGCTAGCACAGATCCAGGTGGAACCCCGGCAGGGTATTTTCTTTTCAACCTTTAAAAAAAACAAAAAAACAAAACAAAAAACAAAAAAAGTCTTGTTTTGTAACATGGCAGTTCCCTGCTAGCTTCTTCATCAAACATTTGATGTTTTGTCAAATTTTCGAAGCGTAAATGTCACATAAACCCTGAACCACCATGGGCAAGGTAGTGGTGTCTCCAAACAATACCGGCGGCCAAAACAATCAGGAAACCATTCCGTAGCTTAGCACGGGATTGTCTTGGATGACTCGCAACCGGCCAAGCAAAGCACGAGACAGACACAAACATACACACACTTGTACGCTCTCCCAGCTGCACAGCATTTGCCGTGCTAGCATAAAGTCGTGCTAGCATGGCTGCGGAAACAAAAGCAGCTGGCAGCTAAGGACCGCCATAAACACAGACGCCTCCCTGGAAAGCGTTCATGTAGCAGTAAGGAATTTGTGGAAGTGTAACGAAACCTTCTGTAGTGCACGGAAGGACTGGTGACTGTTCACCCGACTATTGGGAGGGCAAGGGCAAGCTACTGTGTCGGAGTTATTGGAGGTTCGAGCTAGCGACTGGGTAATTAAATCGTAAAATATTATGTTTGGCGCCATAATAGGCCTGTCACCGCGGAACGGAATGGCTTTATGGCTCCTGAACATGTCTTCACAGCCCTGTATAGTGTGCTAAACCTCATACAGATAAATAAAACGGAAACACGTCCTACGACATCCTGTAGCAGGGACCGCAAGGTAGCAGAAAGTGTGCAACAAGATGGGTCGGGCGTCATCCTTCATAATGCAGCTAGCTCGGTGGCAGCTGAAACGATCCAAGGGGGTCTACAAGGTGTGTCCAATTATTTTCTGGTCCGGGTTTATGAGCCTCCGGAGCGCCGTACGTTCTCATAAATGCTCCTGTTATGCGGTGAGAAACCTTTTCAGGTAACATGGCGGTGGTGAAAACACCCTGAAGCTTTCATTTTTATGACAACCTTGAGGCGTGTTCTTTGTGCTTTACACTTTTTGAAACGGTTCCAATTCTGTGGTATCAATCACAGTGGATGTTTGTAGCACTCTTGTAAAAGGTGTTTTTAAAGAAGCATGAAAACTGTAAAATACATAAAGTACTTGTTCTCTTTGCCATTGTTTTGTTTATTAATTACTTTGTCAGCATGTGTCCAAGTATGAAAAGTGACATTGTTGGGTATTGTAAAGACAGAAAAAAAACAGGGATAGCATGGAGAAACGTGAAACAGGTAGATGATGCAAGATTTGATGTAATCTGCTCCAGGAAAGATTCAGGGGAAATGTGTCTTGTGCCAGAAAATTGGGGAAAAAATCTCAGTCTAATACAGAAAAACACATTCAAATAACTGGTATTTTTCTTCTTTAATCATTAGCTAATCTTGCATAGCTGGAAGGTCTCAGCCAAAGGCTAGCTAGATATGAGTACTATGAAGGTTAATGAGGACTTTTTGTATGCAGATGTTTGCTATAATTTAGGCATGTATAAATACTGTATGTATTACTTTTTCCATTTGTACTCAGTCTGTTCATCATTATACTGTACATAATGTTTCAGGCTTATGCCAAAATAAAGGCCAATGAACCATATGAGTTCGTCAGAAAACAACCACTGCGACATGCTCACTAAACATGAGTGAACATAAGTCAACAAGTCATAAATCAGATAACAACAATAATGCGACCACTGATGAGCCAGAAGACAGCAAGTATCTCTCTCCAAGCGTGCCTCCATGCGCACATGAAACGACAGCGTTTATGTGTGTAGAAATGTGTCTGCGCCCGCGCGCGCGCGCGTGCGTGTGAACCTGCTTGCTGGCTCCCCATCCAAGCACAAGCAGGCAGACGCTCACTCAGTCGCAGTCAGTCAAGTCAGCCAGCCCGGCCGACGGGAGGACTCGTCTCTTGGGCTTTTCGTGGAGGAAAAAGTCGCCTTTCAATCAATTGACTGCGGAAGGATAGAAGGGGGAAAAAGAAAAAGCGCGGACATGTTGGCCACGACAAGCTAGCTTTTTAGGGGGGGACGAGGAGGACGGCATTTGTGTGGGCAGCACGTGGAACGTTAAAAAGCACACAAGCCGGTGAGTAAACGATGTCAATTAATGTCTCCGTGTTGTGTGTGAAATAGGAGGGGAAACATAAGTTTTCCCAAGTGTTTAAACATGTTTCCATGTGTTAAGTCACTTCAACATGCTTTTCAATCGGAACAGGTGTGCGTGCACGTAGCTAATTAACCGCCGCGTTGTCGGAAACAAACTTGAATTCTTTCAACTTCAAACTACAAATTTAATATTTTGTTCACGTTTACGTTCCAATTATGCTCAGTTTAAAAGCTTTCCGCTTCAATTTCCAATTTACGTGACTTAAGCGACTGAGCGGGAGGTAAACTACTTCACTCTTCGTATATCATCAAGGGATACAAAGTGAAGTTGTCACCTTAAAGGCCTCAGTATACTTCTGCTTGAGGCTCACGCGGAGACGTCACGGCGGAGCTCCGCTCCTGCATTTGCCTTCCAACTTGTGCGCAAAACACATCTCACATCAAGTCCCGCTGTCGCTATGGCTGGGACGCCACAGAGTGGAGATTCCTCTGCATTTTATGACGAATTCAGGAAATTCAATTAATTCAGAAACACGAAACAAAGCCGGGGGGAGAGTAAGTTCATCACCGTGGCAATTAATTATTGCCAATTTGCACCTGTGTCGGCCGTAAACTCGCCAAAACACAAGAGCCACGCGCTTTTTTTTAATTTATTATTTATTTATTTATTTTTTAGTTGTTTTCCGCCTCTCGTCCCAGGCACTTTGATGCCCTGCGAAAGCGGGGCTTAAAATAAATAAATAAATAAATAAAATATATCCACATGCATATGGTCTCCGATCAGGAAGTCGATTTGCGCCGCCAACAGTTGCCTTCACGGAAACTATCTGGGCAGGGGGCGGGGAGAGAGGGGAAAAAAAAAGCAGAGTACGCCATGGAACGGACCAATCACGAGCGAGCTACGCCCCGCCATCTACGGCGTGCAAGGATTGGCGACGTGTGCACCGAAGCCGGCCACGAGCTACGCGGCACTTAAAACTCATGGCTCGCGTAGATCATGTGATCTATGCCGGTCATCAACGCGAGTGCAAACGTGGAGGCATAAATTCGGTTTAAGCCTCACTAACTATTGAGATCAACGCGGTTCTTTCTCGTTGTTGATTAACATTGCTGCCAATTCGTAATCCCGGTTGCGTGGTTTGGAATCACAGTGCTCTCACACAGCAAATTCCAATCATATGATGCAATAAAATGTGATTTTTACGCATTAAATTGATAACAAATCTGAATCCATTCCGGATTCATCTTGGGTTGTTGCAACACCTTTTGACGCTGCACAGACGGCCGATATTGACTTGACAGAGACTCAAACTACGTGGTTCAATGTTAATGAGCTTACCTATGTTAAATTTACGTTTCTGCCAGATCTGGTTCAAACATTGTAGTCACATTCAAAGATGAATCAGGCTTCAACACAGATTCAACTGTTTGAAATTGATACTTACATATTTAAAATCCATTTGAATCACAAGACATGACACACAACACATGACAAAGATCTATGTGACTGTTAATGTGATTTTTACATGTCGAATGTAAATTGTTGCTGAATCTGGATCCAATTTGGTTTGGCTTTTGTCTCTCCCTAGACAGCAGGCTTTAACTTTGCAAATCCCGACTCAATGTTAAACAGGGTTTCCCTATAATAAATTGACATTAATGCCAAGTGCCTGATCTGGCTCCAAACTGGAATGAATTTGGTTTGATGACACAGCTTTTGACTGTTCTTACAGCAAAATCCCTTCAAATCTAAGACTTAACAAAAGCTACATACGAATGACTTAAATGTCATCTTTCTAAATCTGGATCCAATCCGGATTTAACTGTATTTGACATAATTGCTTTTGGCACCCATAGCAAACTGATTTTACAAGCACGCTAAACTCAGTCACCATGCAATTGGTTTCCCAGTCTTAAATTTACATTGCTGCCAAATCTGGCCCCAATCGAGATTAAATTTAGCTTGATGTCACATCTTGGATCTCATATAAATGAGTTATTTGAATCAGATTTTATTTAAATTGTTGCTAAATCTGAGTGCAATCTAGATTAAATTTGGCTTTCCAAAACAGCTTTTGACACTCTGAGACAGCAAGTTTTGACTTGACAAATACCTTTGGCGACTCAACGTTAAATGGGATTTCCCCATGTTGTATTTACAGTGTTGCCAAATCTGGCTCCAATCCAGAAATTTTACATCATTGCTTCTGTGTATATGTATAGCAAATTCCATATGTTGCAATGCACACGCACAAGCATTTGCAATTGCAAGTATTGAACACCTATGAAATATTGGAAATGTCCATTCCTCAAGTTCAACGTTCACTTTTCCAAGTTGTAGGAGGAATATTAACAATTTTTTTTTTTTTTTTTTTTTTTTTTTTTGTTGTGCAGTCTCTGTCAGTGAATTTTGTTATGGTTTGTTTTTGTTAGTTGTTGCGCAGGATGAAGAAGACTGAACTAACCAATTAGATGGAGAAACATTATTATTATTATTTATTTATTTTTTTAATATATATATATGTTCACGCACAAGGATTTTTATTTCCCATTTGTTGACATTGGGTGGGCTTAGTAATTCCACCTTATTTCACTTAATTTCTCAGTAAACAACGAATTTCGACAAGATTGAAGTAGAGTATATGGGTGTACAATTTGGACACTGGCATTTTTTTTTTGGCTCTTATTAGCCTTGAGGCTTCTTATCTGACCTGTGTTCCCAGCTGTGAGGCCCAACTAAGAACTAAACCACTTAGGATAAATTATTGCCTCTTCCCTGGAAAGAGTTTCGGGGCAGGGCTTAATTTACTCTGCTACGCCATAAAAGATAAGCTTATATCTTGCTCTGTATTTCTTTGCCCAATGACTTCTAACATCATGTCTGCTGTTGGGTTGGTTCCGGAGCTGTGTTTACCATCCCGGTTTGCTTTGGACAGAGAACACATTCTTAATTCTTCAATTTCATACTGACTCTTAAGTGCAAAGAGAAAATCAGACAATCAAACATTATGGTATGTAGTTGCCAGTGTTGGATAAACCTGATCTCACAAAGAACCATTTTTTACTGGACTGTGCCATTGTTTCAATGAATGAAAGACTTATTGTTGTATTAAATATCTCTTGGCCAGTGGTCACTGAGTACTTGCCAACTGTATTTCCTTAGGGCTGCGGTGCTGGAAAATTATTGTGCAAAATGTTTGGTGCCTGGCCCTGGCATGAGCTTTATTGATTCGTGGTACTTGGTCGCATGAGTAGCAGAGCCACCTCAGAAAAAAAGTCAGTCCCTATGTATTTTTCAGATTTATAATAGTCATCAATATCCGACCTTCCATATCTAAAGTTCAGTAGTTTCTTTATGTTCGGGCTTAGTATTACACAAGAATCGGAAAGGACTTGATAGGGGAACGCGATATGAAACTGGTTTTAGACTATGTTCACACTTATGTGATTTCAGTTTTTGTTCTGAAGTCTTGACCAAATCTGATATGATACATTTGCTTCACTTTGTGTTCACACGGACATCTTTACAAGTGACATTTGTTTTGTTTTAAATGTAAATGAATCCCAATAACACAATACAATATAGGCCCCAGATATGAGCTTCCCCTAAAGATGCACAAATGTTAATAATTCAAGGGTTGCAAATGTCAGTCAAATGACCTGCATAATTCAGTTACAAAATACAGTCAAAGCAAAATCTCTGCCACAAAGCTTTGTCAGGATCATTTTTTTCTTTCTTTCACATGGATTACAGTTTCTTATGATGAAGCAAAGACTTCATAAAAGATGATGTCCAAAGTTTGTGATCATTTTACAATGAAATATGAGGCGCAATGTGCACGGTAATCACCAACATAAGATCGACGCTAGCTAATTTGAATATAGCCAACACCAATAGTTTGAACGTATTGTAATACCTCCACAAAGGGTCAAGGATAGACATTAGACCACCCCATTAGTGTATTTAATTTTTAGTAGAAAATAAATGACAAAAATGCAACATTCTTGACACCCAAGGACTCAACAGCACACAGAGTAGCTAAATTGTATCCAGTTAATAGCCAGCTGCTAGCCTGACCTCACAAAAGCCAACTCTACTTTGATTTGCTGACACCCACAACACTCACCAGACCAAGTCCAACTCCGACCCTTTAAGGCCACTCAGTCACAAAATAATATAGGTTGTGAGGATAGCGACCTCAAGTGAAGAACAATCATTTCTGTCCTTCCGTTTCATACTTTTAACATGTTTTTAATGAAAAAACAAAAAAAAACAAAAAAAAAAAAACTTTTAAATCAGATTATTCAATACTCAAATAGTCAAATGACCAATTCTAAATTATTCAATAGCTGCAAACCCAGTATACTATCTCAGACAAGTTGTTTTTATTTGATATTACTAGAAGACAAACCTTTGACTGGTCACGTATATCAGAAGCAAAATATTAATTAGATGTATTCGTAATGTGTAGTTTTATTTGTATACATAGCTGTGCAAACCGCACCAGGGTGTGCTGCACACGAGAAGTTGCAACACCGAAGCATTTGTTTGCCTAACTTACTGGACTGTAATTTTTAGTTGCCCTGGACGTCACACGCAACAGTCAACAGTGCTGTTTTGGCAAAAGGTTGCTCATGGGAAAAAGTGCCTCTCTATTCACTTTTCAGGAGCTCAAGATGCCCTGTAGCCTTAAAACTAACTCAACAAACAAGAGAGGAAGTCATAAAGTATGAAGCAACCCTCCTCAAATTGATAAAGTGTCACATTTCTTTTTACTTGTTTGGACAAAACCTAACATTTAAGATGGCTGGAAAACAAATCAAAATGTTATTTTGCGTTGTATTGAATCCGTGCCTAGCCTGGATCAGCAATCCTACCTTTGTGCTTGTTTTTCCCCTCACTTTGCGGCAATAAAATATAAATGTGTTGCTTTCTATGCCAGGAAAAAAATAATGTTTTTACAACACCGCCTCAAAGCAAGAGAGATTTGTGCACGAGTCCCCAAGTGTAGCTTTGGAATGATGCAGTGTAACACTGCTAAAAAGGATTGTCAGGCATTCATACCGCCCCTTGAGTAAGAGAAGGGAGAGTTTTTCCTCACGACGACATGACTTGGAGAGTTTAGGTGCACGTAAGGAGAAGTCGTGCACTTACTGTTATTTTCCTCATCAAAACGACAGTCTCAAACTGCGCGCTGTCGATAGTTGCAAAAGAAAAACTGGCTGCCCACCTCAGAAACGTAAATCTTATTCTGTGGTTATGGGAGGTACTGTTATAGTATATCCCCCAGTGTGTGCACGTGACCATGCTGGATATACAGCTGCCACAAAGACGTACTGGTGGTTAGACATCACACTCAAAGGATGCTCGGGATGTAAAATCCGATCCTGTGAGTCATTAGGAAAGTCATCTTTTTACGACTATAGCTAGGAAACAAATTCCCATATCCGCACATTTGCTCTTGTAGCTCACGACTGTGTCTTTTTGTATGGGATTGCCACGGGGAGTCCGAGCTGTCAGGCCAACAATCAATCAAACGGCGGACGTTCTTGGATGCTTTCTGTTGGCGTCTAGTTGTAGGTAGCCGCCTGGCCCACGCGCTTTTGCTGCCGTCTTTGTCCAAAGTTAGGACAAACTTGATTATTGTCTTGCCGCATAGAGAAACCTGGGGGTATTTTTAATTTTTTATTTTTTTTACTTCACTGCAGATGGAGGAGGCATACATCGGAAATTATTGGCATTTTAATTGCTGGGAAAGTTGCAGTCCGATATTAGTGTCCCTGCTAACTGGTATACAATGGTACCTTGATTTATTATTATTATTATTTTTGGTTTAATTAATTACGTGACCAAGCTCGTAACGTAATTTTCCACGCGGAAATCACGTAATGTACTGTAGTATTCAATTTGTTGGATGTGTGTGCCTTTAAGGGGCGTGGCCTAGTAAGTGACATCAGGAGCTGGAGTCAAGTTGACCTGCGAGTGAGTGTCTTAGCACGAGTTGTGGGTTTGCGACTGCGAGTGTTTTGTGTTTGACTGTCCTATTCAGTAACCGGCGAAAAATTGCATCGGCGACTGTGACCCACCTCGCTCATCGTCACCGTCTTCACTCGAGCGATGTAACTCGCAACACAAGCAGAGAAATCAACCAAGCAGTGGTTTGTAACTTTGGCGCACTCGTACGTCTTCTCTGATTGGTTTCAAGCATGTAAACCGAAGAAGTTTTTTCGTCGTTTCACCACTGTTGATGTGTTTTGCCCTTTGGTTCGGATCACTCTGCCATTGAAACCCTACCAAAGGGCAGACAAAGACTGAAGGTTTCAAGCACAAAAGCAATGTGATCTGAGTAACTTTTCAAACTAGAGCAGCACTGTTTCCATAAAGCAAGGATTGATGTTTGCAAACAAGAAGATGGATGTTACTTCATCTTTGCCAACTGCTGCTTTATTGCTTTCTAATGGAAGCTAAAGATTTTTAAGCGGCATGATGCATCCGTGTCTATTGGGGCCCTCTCGAGTGCCAGCTGTTGCTTTATTCCTGGGAAAAGAAAGTCTACTTTGCAACAAAGCCAAGAACCGAGCGTGACCAGTGCCTTTTGGCCCAGCTCCGTGCACTCGGGAGTTAATGGCGCGCGTTTTTTTCTTACTGGGTGATAATCGGCCGTTAAATTTATGTACGTCGTTTGGCTGCCGCGGCGGCAACGAGGCTCGGCCCATCCGCAGAACGTTACATAAGGCATCTGAGAGTCGAGGCGTCATAGCTGGTTTCATGTCACTGCCTGCAGGCTCCTGTCTTCCTCTTTTCAGTATTTCTTCTTCTTCCTCACGTCCTCATTTTCTCATGCTTCAGTGGGCCACCTGAGGGGCTCGCCTTTGTCTGGTGACAGCTTGCAGGTAGATGCAGAGCAACCTTCCTGCTCAGCTGGAGGATGGTGGATGAGGAGGGATTGGGGTTTCCATTGAGAGCATCTCTGACATTGTATTGCAAGTTTTTTTTTTTAAATTATATGCACTGAACAGGTGATTCATATTGACACATTGAATGACACTACACGATTTTGTCGTAGATCTGGATTTATTTTTTTTTCCCCATGACCGCAAGTAAACCTTTGCAATCGGTTTTGGAACAGTGGTAAGACTATAGATTTGTTCTTATTTTGGAGCAAATTGTTCTCAAAGGAAACAATTGATAGTGTTAAACTGTTTGTTACCATCTTAAAATATGCACAAGCAAAGGTTAAAGTAACATTTCACGTTGACAATGCAGACAATTTGGGGTGGGGTGGGGAGGAGGGGCAATATTGGCGTCATTTAAATTTTTTTTTTTTTTAATAAATACAAATGCCAATCTAGACTTTGTAAAGTCTTAAAGGATGTTTATTGAATAATTTTTCTGACTTTTCAAAATGTAGAATTTTTTTTTTTTTTTTAAATCTTAGAAAATAGATATCCTTTTAAATTTCTAACAAAATGTTCAGTCAGGTCCCAACGTAATCTGTACGTCTTAAAAAGTTAAACAGAAACTTAAATACCATAGCCCCTATAGTTTTCTACAGTAAATATTTTTTTCCCAAAATTTAAAAATACCTGAAATCTTAAACTTTCACATTCCTTTGTTTTAATGTCAAGCAAAAACAAAATGTTCAGAAGATTACCAGTTAACTGAAATTTAAGTAAATAGTACCTTCAGATTAAAGTGGTTTTAGATTTACCTTTTATCGGCCATCAAATTGAAAAGACTGATACCGATATTAGTCAAAATGCCCAATATCAGCGCCGATAATCTATCTCTAGTTTGAAGAGTCTGAAAAATCATTTATGATGTAAAAACACGACCGGCACTTCTGATTGCTTTGGCTGCATCTGAGGAGCGAACTTTTGAAAAGAAATGCTGCTGAAAACGTTGCACTGCGCCACTTATTCTTGTTTATATGATGCATTTTCAAGTAGGCTACTGCCATAACCATAATTGCTATCCATGATATTCTCGAGGTTGAGCTACACAATTCCCTCCCTCCCACAAAAGTAGACGTATTTCTCTTCCTGTCTGTTACTTAGTACGTTTCATGTCAGAACCTGTACAAAATTATCCATAAGTAAATAATGAAATAGTTTGGCCTTTGTGTTGTGTGCTCGACTGAGCAATATTCTTCCGGACTCGTTGATTAAGAGGCGACGGAGCTAGAGTAACATAACTAATAGTGTAGTTGGTCTTTCTATGCAAATGAGGATGAATAAAGATTGTGTTCCTCGTGTGTAGGTTGTTCGACTAAGAATCTATTTACACCATTGTCTACTCCTCCACAATGCAAATGTAATTCTTTCACAAAACAAAAGACTTGGCTGGAGGAATGGAGACGCATGTTCTCTTTCCATTTTGAGGCGGAACACGTACAGCTGTTGCTGTTACAGACCTCTATCACTTG
This sequence comes from Festucalex cinctus, assembly GCF_051991245.1. NCBI lineage: Eukaryota > Metazoa > Chordata > Actinopteri > Syngnathiformes > Syngnathidae > Festucalex > Festucalex cinctus. The sequence goes on along the minus strand of NC_135422.1, from coordinate 12,543,324 downwards.
GCTACGCGGGCTATGCTAAACAGGCTCACGTTACTACATCCAAGCCCAAGCGAGACGTTTGAGTTGGAGTTTTTCTCCCAGAAATGCTCTTTCGTCCGGCGCCAGAGCTTTTTATGTTCCACTCTGTTCCCTGGAGGTTGACGTCACCCCGACAACAATGACCTCCGGCCAACAATAGCCCCTCTTCCAGTTCCAGCCCCCGACGAGACTAGTTTGTTTGTGTATTATTTACTGCTCGACTGTAGCCTGCTTCTTGCCTCCCAGCTCCCCTCAGCCCACCACATTATTACTTTTGAAAGCTTGCGGAGATGGAAACAAAGCAACTTTTGTAATTTTTAAGTCTGTTGTTTATTAGTGTACTAAAAGCAGTCTGTAGCTTGTTTTGGACTGCCTCGCACAGTAGTTCATCCACTGGTTAGAAATGACAAATTGATTCCTCGGCTGTAAGGGTGGCTCGTGTGGTTTGGTGTGTTGGTGTGTGTCTCAAGTGTTTGGCTGATCACGTCCACAGACCTCATTTAAGCATTTGGACCTAATTAACCCAGTTCTTTCGACTTGGAGCTTGTGAAGTTGAGTGCTTGATAGAATATCTTCTGACATTGTGCTCTGTGTTTACAGCGGATTGTCTCCATTCAACACCAAACAAATGTCACTGGTCGATTTGGTTGTATTGATAAAGAGTTTGACATGCTGCCAAAATTATTTTTGCTAGCCACGATGTCTGCTCGCCAGATACTGAGTTCCTTACCACATATGATACATGTAGGAACTTGGTATGGCTCTTGTCTCTCCAGAACTGAATGTTCTGTGCCGAATGTAGTAAAGATGTAGTGTTAACGCCTCTCTACATTGCTAAAGAAAGTATGTCAAGTCAATTATAGAGTTAATGCATTTACATATTACCGAACATCTTTTTTCTTCTTCTTTACATTCTTATTTATGTATTTTTTGTTTTTTGTTTTTTTACAATACAGGGCTATTTTTACTTATTGAAAAAGCATTACAAAATAGCTAATGGTTTTCAGGGTCTAGAACGGATTAATGAAATTTCAATTGATTTTAATGGGGAATATTCATTAGAGTTACTACCATAGATTGGTTATAAAAAATAAACTTGTAGATAAACATGTATGGAACATATTAAAGGGAAATCTGAATATTATTAGAATCAATTCATCGATTATTCAAACGATTAATCGACTAATCGGATTCATTTCAATTTTGCATTTTAGTGTATTACAAACACATTTTTTCCCCGATTACTCTATTAGCCCGTGATTGGTGTTTCTTTCGTACTTCGTATTTGATAAGTGATTTAAAAAAAAAAAAAACGGGGGGGTGGGTGGTTAATGTACTATGTTACGTCAGTTTTCCAAAGTAAAAACAGATGTTTGCCAATGTAATATTTGGATGGTCTTCTTTCCTGAAGGACTACAGAAATCAGTGAACAATTACTGTTGATAATGCTGAGGATTTGGACAATTTTAAATTAAAAAATGGATCAAAACTATTACTCATTTAAAATAATTGTTGATTAATTTGATAATCAACTGTCGATTAATTTTGACAGCTCTACTAAGAAATATTGGCAGTTTTATAGAATTTTATGGGACAGCACCAGTGTTGATTGATGTGACGGTGCTCTACAGATAATGATACAATACATTGCGATATCCATTTTGTCC